>NC_090450.1:791254591-791879591 GCF_031143425.1 Pleurodeles waltl | reverse complement strand
TTTTCCTTCAGCCATCTCGAGTGGACTGACATGCATCAGATTCAAATACAGTGAATAAGAACAGTAACCGAAGGGTGCCAAGTAAACCTTTAACAATGAGTCAATTTTTGATAGGGATTCCGGCCGAGAAAAGGAAACTCCACTCCTTCAAGAGTAGCACAAACTTATGGACGACTCCAAAACCATACTTGGAATATGTAAATATCATCATAGACTTGTGAGCAGCTAAAGTGCATCTGCATCTGAATGCGTTTAATCCAGCTACCTGAATAGAGAACATCTTTCAATAGTGTCATGTAAGGTAATCGTGGAGTAGCCAGCTACAAAGGATACTTTGGAGACATCAACTAACAACCTAACATACAAGGTCACAATTGGGTAGTGGTGCATCTGTGGATCAAAACAGATTTATTTAGGGGTGTTGTCAATAGAACATCGCTACAGGTTTCCCCACCCAGAGATGGTAAGGGGTCATGCATCGTATGGATAGCTGCAATTGGGTCTGCATAAATGTTATTTTTTAGATGCACCATGTCCTCTTTGACTAATTTGGTGAGTGTATATATAGGGAGTCAACCTTGCATTGGTCCAATGAGCTGGAAGCAGTCAATAACGCATTGTACGAAACTGAAGTATTGGTTCAGGGGGTGAGAGACCACCTGACATGATAATTACCATTCTTGTCAGGGTGAACTACAAAAGTCACCATATGAACCAGTGCATAATCCTCTGGCAGCTTGACACACAAACAGTCAGACTTAATTTAGAGACAATGTGTGAAGCATTTATAAAACCCTCAAATAGTAATAAAATTGAAAGCACAACACACAGGAAATCTCAAACTAATTTAGAAAATTAGAGTGCATTTTAATAAATCAAATTATGTAAAAATGACAATAATTCAATCAGTAGAATGGAGTTACATATTTTTAATGTGTAATAATCAAAATAGCACAAAAGGCGCCTATTGTGGCTATCAGATCACGCTGGACTGGGACAAAGTCACACGTTCAGGCTGACTGCAACGGAGCCCAAGCCAGATACCGGACCAGGTTTGTCCTGCTAGAAGTTTTACCTTCTGACTTTGATGCAAGGACTGTGAAGCACAATCCTACAGGGCTCTGCATTGCTCATCACTGGATCTAGTGAAGCCATCAATGGGGAGCTGTGTGGTGCGGCTCTGTGGTGCTCTGTGCAGCGCTGCGTTGAATCCGGTGACACATTCAGTGAGGAACTGCATTTGTCTGCATCGTGCCAGGAGAAACTTTCAGTTAGGTAGGGAGAAATATGCTCTGACTCTAGCCAAGGGTTCAGGACCTTGAGGATAGCACTTTTGGGTTAGGGCTATTCCCACAGAGGCCAGCAGAGGGGACCAGGTCAGGTCCAATTGACTGGCCAACTGGGAAGCAGGAAAGGCTTCTGGAATCTGGTTGTATGTCTGTTGCTCAAAACGCTCAGACAACTGTCTCTTGGAGTCACTTCTGGGGTCTTGGGTTCAAGGCAAGCATGTCCAGTCGTCCTTCTGGTTCTTCAGACAGCAGGGAAGTTCTTTTTCTGATCTACACAGGTCTAAGAGTGTTCTCATTTCAGGTTCCAGGGATGTCACTTTTGTGCCCAGTGCCAGCTTATGACTGGGAGATATCCTCTTTGTCTAACTCCAAAACTGGCTCTGGTTAGTTCCTCCCTGTCCCATGGGTTTGGCCCCATCTTGGCTAGTGAACAAAGGGCACGCTGGCTCAGGAGTGAGCTGCACATGGCAGTGATAGGATAGGCTTCTTCTGAAGAAAGTCAGGAAGAGGCAGGGCATAGCCCCAGGCTACACTTTGAAGTGCCACCAGTGCATAGACACAGCTCCTACCCAGCCATCCTGTCAAGAACACCCACACCTCTCTACATCCATTCCTTTGTCCACTGTCTGTGAGCAATATTCATCACACCACAGTGGAGTCATTAACAGTCAGGTGACCCAGACACTGACAGAATGGTAGCTTTGGCTTAGGCAGAAAAATGTCAACTAGTAATAGTAATTTTAAATCTAACATTAACATTAAAATAATTTTAATTCCTATTACAATAATAATTTGTTGTAGCTGGTCCCACAACTGATTATGCATTGTAAGGAGTTATATTGTTACCTGGTGCATTTCTACGAGATAGACAGCCTTGCAGCAGTGAAAAATGACTTTGAAGGTTTTAACTGCATGGACATGGAAATCTTAAGTACATGCACCATGTCCTGTGGATATTAAAGGCTTACCTTAAGGATGACTAATAATTATAAAAAACAAAGATCACGGCCTGGGAAAAGGTTTATCTTGCCAGGTTAAAATAGCAGTTAAAACTGCCAACATAGGCTGCAGGGGCAGGTCTGCACATGTTTTACAGTGTTACTTCAGTGAGTGACACAATGGGTGCAGGAGCCCACTTGTAGTGTTTAATATACAGGCCCTGGGTACCTATAGTACCATATACTAGAGGCTAACTTAAATGTGCCAATTGTGTGTATGCCAATTTCACTGTGTTTAAAAGGGAAATCACAAGAACTTTACCCTTGGTAAGCATGGGTAAAGTGCACAGAGTCCTATGTCCCACACAAATGGGTTCAGCAACAGAAGGTAAAAATCTGGGGTGACCCTGTAGAAAGGGCAAACGTTCAACAATAATCATCACATGGAAACGTGTTGGTCTTCCTGTTAAGATGAGGGTGTCCAGATCCTCCTTGAAGGCCTGTGAAATTATGTAAGATGACTCTGTGTGACCCAGGGGCAACTTAAAATATGTGAAATACTGGCTCTCAAAATGTGTGGTAATTAAAGAGATCCCTCTAGTTACCTGTTACACTGCACCGGTGCCATAGTCATCACTTGTACACCAGTCAGCAGTGCAAGTATGAGATCACTTCGCATGGACCTTGTGGTGCACACAACATGCAACAGCTGTGCACTGCCCAAGTGTGCAGGTGCTGCTTGTTCCTTCAAGACAACACAGAGACAGTGTGCAAAAGAGTGAGGGGTGTCCTTGTTAGAGGAAGGCAACACCGCAAAGTATTGCCCATGACCAGGTCAACATTCTCACAGATTACACAGATTCCAGACATTGCAAAGGAGTCCCCCTGGGGCCAAATATGAAATGTTTGATGAGGAATACAAAGAGGTTATCTCTCCCATGGGAATAGCCCTGCTGTTTTCCCAGTTATCAATAAAAGTTATCAGTATCCACAATAAAGTTTGCTATGTGTATTATTATGTTTGGAATTGCTTATAGGGTGTTGTGAATAAAATGCTTTTTTTAAAAACTTTAAGCACTATCTGAACCTCGAGTTATGAATGGGATTAGTTGATTTAAGGAGTTCTGAGTCCCTAATCACACACCACCTCCATGAAAAAGAAATCTTGGGCTACTCAGTGACTTTGTTACCTTGAGGGTCAATTGTCACGGGGATGTACTTGGTGCCCAGTTTTAGGCTCAATAGTAAGGCCACATGACTCCTGTGCTAAAAGGCCCGAGCCCAGTAGCCTGTCTGTCCTGTAACTCCTGAAAGAGTTCCACAGTTCTGAAAAGAGTAAGGTTTGTAGGGATTTTTAAAGGCACACGTGTGAAGTAGCACTCTCACGTGCTTCCCTTCCTTCTGAGTGATGGGCAGTGTTTGTATTTTATTGTGGTAGGATTGCCACGTTGAGAGCCTCATCCTTCTTCAAGTACACCAGCAGAGTCCTTCATAGAAGACTGACTGGAGGCTACTCCGCTGTACACACTGCCATGGTGGGACAGTGCGCAAATAGGGGGGTGTACATTCACTGCGTGGCCCACGCCCCCCACCCCCAAAGAGAAATGCATGGAAAAAGTAAAGCAGACAGAAATATGAAAAACACTCTCCCAAATCAAAACCATACGAGCATCCACCAAAAAGCTCAGGAGGTTACAAGAAGGAATTCCCATTCGTCCTGCGCACAAGAGTTATGAAGTGTGCAGAGAAGATTCCTGTTTCATTTCATGAACCTGATTATATGATACAGGCGAGTTCAGGAAGAGTTATGGACCGGGGCATGGCCGGGACTCAGCGCGAGTAAGGGGAGGGAGAGGTGCTTCGACACCAGTGGAGAAGCTCAGCTGATGGTGGGGTTAAGAGATAACCAAGAGAATATGATGATTGGAAACCAATCAGAACTGTAAATACTAATAGGACCAGCACACATTAAGTCAATTAAATCTAGTCCTTACGAAGGACAAGGCCGGATGATCCCAGACAGTGCACTTTGTATTCATCTTTCATGAAGTAAACCCTGTCGACATTCAGCCCATGAAATTGTACTGGGAGCTCTTAGAATTTCACGACATTCGACGATCAAATTTCGTCATAGGGGCCCTTGAATAATGTTGTATGAAACTGACTAATTCTGCTACTGTGTCGAGATAAATCCATTTTACTCAACAATGACGGTGCATCATTGAGCCACACAAACATTGCAAGAGTCTATCAAATTCTTGAAAGTAGCACTGCAAGTACATAAATATAGATAATAATGAAATAAAAAAATAAGGTATTTATGAAAATAGGTAGAATTTCTGAAGATTTATGTTCACCAGAAATATATTATTATTTAATCTTTAAACAAAGACAATTACTTTAATACTTTAATTTCTCGTGGCGCCAGTTAATAATGTAACGAACAGATGTTGTCAGCCAAGTCAAAATAAATACTATGGGCCTCATTTCAACCGTGGCGGTCACCGACCACCAGGGTTAAAGTGGCGTTCGTACCACCAACAGGCTGGCGGTACGAAATGCCACATTTTGATCATGGTGGTACCGCCACGGTCACATCGCCGGGACCGGCGGTTTACCACCATGGAGGTCCCACCAGTCTCATCCGCCAGGGCAGCGCTGCAAGCAGCACTGCCCTGGGGAGTTTGACTCCCCTTACAGCCAGCCTGTAATGCCATGGAAAGGCTGGCAGTAAGGAGACTCGCGGGGCCCCAGGGGGCCCCTGCACTCCCCATGCACTTGGCATGGGCAGTGCAGGGGCCCCCAGGCACAGCCCCATCGTAATTTCCACTGTCTGCTTGGCAGACAGTGGAAAGCGCAACATGTGCTGCTGCCGCACCACCACATTGCCGCCGGCTCCATTAGGAGCTGGCTGCAATGTTACGGCCCACATCCCTGCTGGGCCAGTTGGTGGAAACTCTGTTTCCGCCTGCCGGCCCAGCGGGGAATGTTGAATTGTGGCCGGCGGGATTGCGGCCGCATAGACAGCCATTTGGCTGTTCAACCTGCCCGCCAAGGTTGAAATGAGGGCCTATATGTGAACTAAAACAATAAAATGCACCTTCTGAGATGCATCCCCATCTTTTTACATTGAATGGAGTTATCCTATAAAATGCCAAAGAACTAAGCGCCTGATTACGAGTTTGGTAATCGGACGTGCCTACCCCCAAACTCAGGGGGAAGAGACCGCCATCAACCCGGCGGCCTCACCACTAGTCGTATTACTATGTTCCCACTGGGCTGACCAGCGGGAACATCATATTACGACGGTCCAGCCGGTCAGCCAGGAGGGAACTGTGTTACGTTATTGCCTCGGCTCCCTTGAGGGAGCCGAGACCAATACCGTAGAACAACAGTACTATCGGAATGCACACCATCTGCAAATTGGCCACCAGCACTTCCTTTCCACCAGCTTTTTCATGGTGGTTAAACCGCCATGAAAAGGCTGGTGGAAAGGGGACTCATGATCAACACCACAGTGCTGACCTCAGCACCGCCGTGGCTAACCACGAGTTCAACCGCTGTCAGCCCATCGGGAACCATGGGCCAGATGTATCAAAGTACCGTTTAGCATTTCCTAAATAGCAAATTGTAAGAAATCATTATTTGAGAAATGCAAAATAGAATGTAATAAAATAGTGATTCCCTAATAGTGATTTCTTAAAATTTGCAATTGCTATTAAAGAATGGCTATTAGGGAATGGGACTCCATTCATCCCTATGGGCCTAAAGGCCCATGGGTGCGAATGGGTTTGCATTTCCTAATTTGTGCGTTCCTTTTAGGAATTTGCAACTTAGGTAATGCAAATCTAAGGGTGCTGGGGGGCCTAACGCCCTCTTTGATGCACCCCCCCAAAAAAAACATGCACATGTAAAGCGCGCATATGCCCTGGGGACATGTGAGTGCTAAATGGCACTTTAAAAAATGCATTTTTAATGCACTTTTTAAAATTGCACATGGTTACCACCAACTTTGAGTTGGTGGTAATTGCATTTCCTAAATTCCTAGTTTGCATTTAGGAAATGCATGACACATGTGCATTGGTAATCACAAATAGGTATTCCCTATTTGCGATTTTCTATTTAGGGAATTGCTAAAAATTGAGATTCTCTAAAATAGCACTGTGATGTCTTTCAGACCTTGTGAAGGGGATTTTAAATTCGCAAACAGTGGAATCTTGCGTTTCACACCATTTGCGAATGCAAAATTTCTTGATACATCTGGCCTTATGTCCTCTGGTTGGCCGGAGTTGTGATGTGGTAGTCTGACTGCCAGGAGTGCGGCGGTCAGGCCGCCACCTCAAGCTGGAGGTCTCAAGGTCAAAGATGGAGCTAGATTAGTCTCCACCATCGTCAAACTATGTGTGGTCTGCTCGCATCTAAATTGGGCGGATAGAACATGGTCTTAGCAGGGAGGGAACTCTGTGACCATTGTGGCAGAGCTCCCTCTCCACCAAGATCTAAATCAATCCCTAGCTCACTTGTTACAACAGCAGGTGTTCTACTCATTGAGCTATCCAACCAGCTAAATTAAAAGGACAGATTTACTATCGCTTCACACAAAACAGGGCTGAAAGTAAAGTTGCTGCTCTGTGTTGGGTGAGACAGAGAGAGCAGAAATGCACCACATCTACTAAAATCTCGCACACTTTTTCTTTCTCATAGCACTGGTGCCTTTTGTCCTATCTGTTTCAAATTCATAAACTCTTGTGTCATGCTTCATGCCTGCATTACGGGCAGGATTGTTTCTGTGCACAATGGAATTCCTTCCTGCTTAAAAATATTCCAAAGAGGAATTTTTCTCTTTTTATGAATGATGCAGAGTGCATCAAACATAGAAAGAGGAAATAACAAGGAGAAAAAAAAAGAGTTTTCTCCTCATTACACCATCCTCTGGCAGGTGTACCGATACGCCTGATTCTCAGGTTTACAAACCTTTGTAAATCTGGAATTCCTTCAACTCCATTGGTGGATGCTAGTGAACTCCCATGCTTCACCCATGGAACTCCTACCAGCTAAAAATGTAACGTAACACAGTGCAAGCCCCTGTGTTGCATTACATTTCTTTACAAAGCCACGAAAAACAGTGCAAAGCACCCCTCTCGTGGCTTTGTGAATCTTACTGAAGCCTTTGCATTGTTCTTGCATCGCCTTGTGCAACACAAGGACAGTGGAAAGGCTTAGTAAATGTTGGCCCAAAAGTATACATTATCTCTCTTGAAATACATGTTCTTGTGAGTAGTTAATGACTCCCTTACCACATCTTTGTGGGGAAAGATTTAAAAGATGTGCTCCACTAAACATTCCCCTTTGATTGGCCCTAGCTTCTCAATAGTGACTACCCCACCTCAGCATTATAAGAACTCACCCTCCAGGACCAGTATCTTGTATTGATTTAGACTTTGGTACTAGCTCAACAACACAATTTTAGAGAGATACCTTACTGTGAGAAACTAGGGCTGATTGCAGAGGCCCCATAACTTTTTGCCCCCATTTTCCACTTTATGCTGGTGTTTTCCTGACTCTGATGGTGCCCTGGGTACTGCTAACCAGTCCCAGGGCCTGTGCTCTGTGTAAAATGGATATGCAAATTAGGCTAATTATAATTGGCTAAGTTAACCTACCTATAAGTCCCTAGTATATGGTAGGGCATGTAGGTTTAGGGACCACAGCATAGGTGGTGCACACCTAGGTGCATTGCTGAGGTGCCCAGTGTCATTTTAAAAGCAAGCCTGCCTTGCTGGCTGCTTTTAAATTAAAGTTATATGAAAATTCGACTTTGGAATTAAAGGTACTTCCAAAGTCTTAAACTACCTTATTTTTACATATAAGTCACCCCTAAGGTGTGCCCTATGTGCCCCTAGGGCTGGGTGCCATGTAACTATAAGCAGGGACTTTATAAAAATAGATTTATAAGCCCTGGTGAGGTAAAAACAGCCAAATTCGTTTTTCCCTCATTGAAGTAAATGGCCTTCATAGGCTGGAATGGGCAGACTTTATTTTAAATTTTAAAGTCTCCTTAAATGTTACATACCAAGAATTTGGTATCAAATTGATTGTTGTAATAAATCCCACAACTTCCAGTTGTGGGATTTAATATAACTTGTCCAGGTAAAAAGTTTAGACTTTACCTAAAAAGTTGCCAATTTCAGCTCTGCATTGTTTTTGCTGCTGTGCTCTGATTGGCCAGCCTGCAGCAGCTTCTGCCAGGCTACCTTGATGAGGTGTGAAGTGGCCTGACTGCACACAAAGGAATGTGCTTGGGGGAGAGAATCTCCCCTCAGCAGATGGTGAGGCAGGAAGGGGGAGGGCTGCCAAACTGGTCTTCAAAGGCAGAGAAGGACATTTGCAGCACCCAGCAACACCCCCACATCCTGCAACCCCAGACAACTAGGTGCCCCCTTGATTAGATTAGGAGAGGGCAGGAGAGGGGTGTGTTTAGGATTTTTAGCCACACCAGTGGGTGGGCTCAGCCAGATGTAACCTCCAAAAATCAGATTCATCCATGTTGGATTTTTAGAGACTGTTGCCTTCTGGGATGGATTTTTGCCACACTTCCCAGGAAGTGGTCATCACAGGGGGACGACCCTGTCCCTGATTGGAGAACCAGGGCCCCCCTGCTTTTCACCCAGGAGCAAGGATAAAACTGGCATACCTGCACCCACAACTCAGATCCCCTCCAGAATTCAACAAGAAAGGAACTAAAGAAGAAGAAGGACTGCCCTGCTGGACCCCTGGCCTGCACCTGGACCCTGCACTCAGAAGGACTGCACCAGCTGCACACTTGGGCTTCACCACAAGAAGGACTTTGCCTGGCTTCAACTGGTTCAAGGAGGGACTCCCTGTTTGCTACAGGTGAAAAATTGCTAAACCAGAGTCCCCTGCACCAACTCCTGAAAAAGTGACCAGCTGACCACTGTCCAGTGGCCAAAAAGGAGTTTGCGCCAGGTGCATTCTGGGAGTTGAAGTCCGCACTTCCCAAGGACCATCACAGAACTTCTGGACCCTTGGGGTGAGCTGTGGACCCCAAAAGAACCTTGAAAGAACATCTGGGTGAAGCCCCAGAAGTTTGGAAAAGATTGGAGAATTTTTGAAAAAAAGCTCCATAAAGTGACCGACCGACGCAGAAATTCTAGCCGGCTTGCCTCAACCGCGACCCGGCCTGACTTCGTGGTTCGTCCCGGTAAAGAAAAACATCCAAAAAAGAGACTAAGTCCGAAGGTAAAAAGTTGACCGGGACCTCCCAGCCATCGAATCCGAGAAGGGCTCCACGGACGTCGGATCAAGATCCAGGTTTACCCCGGTCGAAGGATTTTCATCTCGGAAACCGACTTCGCGTATCCGGACAAGGGCTCCAGGAGGTCGGATTCAACTGGCAGGTTCGTCCCGGGGAAGAAAAACATCAAAAAAGAGACTAAGTCAGAAGGTAACTTTTTAACCGAGGCCTCCCGCGACTTGTAGCCGAGCAGGGCTCCATCGCGGTCGGCCTGAAAGTTTGACTTTGCCCCGGTCCTGGTGCAACCAGATGACCCGATTGGCGCTTTTTGTTTCTAAGCGCTAGAAAATAATAATACTTTAAAAATTCATATCTCCGGTTCCCCTGAACCGATTTTAATCGTTTTTGTGTCATTTTAAAGATAAAAATATAAGCTATTTTTATAAATTGGTTTTGGATTTTTAAACTGTTTCCTGTGTTTTATTTAATTACTGTTTTGTGATATTTGAATGCTTTACACTTTGTCTCCTAAGTTAAGCCTTGACGCTCGATGCCAAGCTACCAAGGGTAGAGCTGGGATTAATTTACTAGACCTAACTGTGCCTATGTGGCGGTTAGTGGCTTGTTGTTGTTGCTAGGTGTAGGTACCTACCTGCCCTACCAATAACCCATTTTCCAACACTTACTATGCCCAGATGTGGGTCCCTTGCTCGCTCTGCCACCAGATTCAAGCTAATTTGGCTGATGAGATGTCATACCCCAAAACTGGTCCCAGGATGCTTGTTTCCAAACTAGGGAGAACCTTTTTCTGGCAGTTTGGAGTGGACTGTTCCCATGGGGAGCAGGGTCAAGACTGATTTGCATATGGCTGGGTCCAATCTGAGATAGCATGGTGGACAAAAAAATGATTGATTGGGATGCAGCCCAAGGGATTGCCAATGGCTGCAATTTATTCAAGCATTCCATCAATCACCTTGTTATTTTTGCACTATGAGAGAATAGAAGCACCTCACCCCGCGAACACGAGAAGAACCATCTTTCTGGATCTGTGTAGAGCTTGACTTAAAGAGGTGAACCTTCCTGGGAACCATGAGATTCTCTAACTAGTTCGCTTTGGCAGACCCATTATATCATGTTATTCAAGGGCAAGGATATGCTTAGTTAATCAAAGGACGGCACATGATGGTTGCAGACATTGCCCAGTAACCCCTCCTAACTTTATGGCAGACCGAGCACCTTGTTTCAGGCCTAGTGAAACCTGGATCGCTTTCTCATTTCATTCTGGTTCTTATAGAAGTAGGCCTTTGAATAAGGCTGATCACCATTGGTTCGAAATCTTTTGGGCATTCTCTCTACTGCTTATGCTACTGGAAATATCAGACAATTTAGGATGTAGTAGTTAGCAGAGCCAGTGTGAGTGGCAGGTGCCCTCTCTACACTGAAATCCACTGCCATGTGAGAATTTCAAACCATGTCCTCCTCTCTGTTAACATGTACTTTTGAGATTGGTTAGAGCTGGAACTGATCGTTCCCTCAACTGTATCTTCTATGCCTGTCACTCACCACTGGACCCGCTGTCCCTGTTAACTCACTACTTGAACGTACACTGCAAGTTTTAGCACTATAAAAATGTAATTTCTTGTGCACTGGGAATCCGGCTTAATTTTGGATGGTTCGTTGTTAATTTTTTTAATCATGTTTTAAACTCTGGAAACTTGCGTGCAGATTCTCACCCAGAGAGAAGGAGCATAGTAAATGTAATACATTTGCAACTTTCCGTATAGCACTTTGTTCACTGTCACACACTGCAGTGGTAAAAGAATTGAGACCAGACCCAGCTGAAAGCTATAAATCATATTACCATAGGTTAATCAATAGGTTAAAGTTGTTTTTCGTACCTAATGTTATTTAGATTCTAACACTTCACTAAGTAAACGCTCTAAAACTGCTTGGTATACAATCTCCCCTCCAAAGGTGCAAGAATCTTCTAGTTTGTTTTACTGTTCATTATCATTGTCACTATCCAACAGCTTTTGTGCTGGCTTTCATCTTCTTTATTGGGTTATCTTATTTTTACATGTGATATTTTTTTTAAAACACACAGTGGCAAATGTATCCATCAAGCAATTGTAAGGCGTGCTTATTGTGCTCTCCACCTGTTTGCCATTTAGGTCCACATTTCTGATACATGGGATTGTTCCCTTTTTTAGGTCTCGGCTCTAGACAGCACGCATGGGCTATCTTGAACCGAGACATGCTGTATCTACTTTGTGGGCTTACAGCCCACCCATGGGCTTTTTGCTGACACCATACTCGTTTCATTTTTTGTTCTCCCTGTTTGTCAAGGGCATGCATACGCCATGCCTCTTCTGGTATTTAGCCCTACCCAAGAGCACTATCCAACTGTTTTTAAACCTACACAGAGAGCATTTTCATCCATTGTTTCAGGACTACTTTTTTCTTTCTTTAAATGGGTGACCGTGCATGCATCTAGCAGCTCTTTCCATGGATGCAGGACTCACTGCAAGATGAATTTATGACAATCTACTTATGAGCAGGACTGAAAGGGATAACATGTCATGACACTGGCCCTATCTGTGATGGCCCTTTCACCTCTCCACAAACCATGGGGACACTCTGGGTGCACAGGCCTCTGTTTCTCAACCTACCTGGTTCAGTGTCAGTCATAGGGTGTTAGCTAAAAAGGTACACTCTTTGCCCTGTGTGAGGGTGCTGTATGACTCTTCCTTGTGTCCCCTGACTGGTAGCTATATTGACCTGGGCAGCATTTTATGGCTTTAAAGCAGTTGAAGTGCTGCCTGCACCTGTTCTAGATTTACATTCTGCCTGGCACTACGTTCTGTTTCTGGAATGCAAATGGATTGTCAGGTTACTGCTCCTGTCTAGCACTGCCCACTCACTATCTCCATATGTTGCAGATTAGGTCGCTCAGTGGTAAGGCGTAAAAGTCCAATGATCTTGGTTCTTCATATGACGACATGGGTTGATTCCTTAGCCACATGAGCACATCATTTTAGCCTCTCAGGGCCAACAAATTAGTATCCAAGCTCTGGTGAAACAACCTGACATATTTTAAAGTTCACTTTGGAATGTTAAGCATGGGGCACTATAGTAGCAAGAACATATCTTGCTGTTGGCCAAGGGCTCATGGAGTGAGCCGCGCGGAAGAAGAGCCCCGATCGGGGGCCTCCGTCCTCAACCATCCTGAGGTGTCGGACCGACCCCCCTGGCATATCCCCCTAAGATGGGGGGTTGAGAGGCTAGGAGCAGCCTGGCTGGGACCGGGGGGCCACCCCCAGACCCCAGAGCCGACCGCCAGAAAAACTCAGTGCGAGCCGCCTGACTCCAAAATGGAGGCCGCAACTCGAGCAACGAGGCCCTGAATACTAGGACCTTGGAGGCCGCCTGCTGAGGGACCCCCGGCGGCAGAGCTTGAGAGGTGAGAGGTGGGGCGGAATCCCTTGCGCTGCCCCCCCGGGACCTCCGAAGAGCCAGCGAAGAAGGAGAAGATCACACGGCCTGCCTGACCCTAAAATGGCGGCCATGCTAGAGAATAAGATGGGCAAAACAAGCGCGACCTGGGAGTGAGGCAGACCCAGTGGAAGAGTACCAGGTGAGGGAGGCACCATCCTGCCTTGGAGAGGGGTTGCCTGACTGGGCCCTTCGCCCCCCCGGTGCACAACGAGCAGCCTGGCCTGGTGGGGCAGACCTGCGGAGTGGGGTCACAAACAGCCCCCCCAACTATCGGACGCTCAAGTTGAGAGGAATGGGGGAGGAGAAGACAGAGAACCCCGAGACCTACAAGGAGGGGGGCTGAGCCCAGCCTGTGCTCTGTGGGGACTAGGGAGAGACTTGGCTGCGTCCGCTGGGGAACCCGCAGCCGATCCTGCAGCAATGGGCAAAACCAACAAACAAACAGAAACGGCTCACGAGACCGGGGGCCGTTCCGAGGATCCTGCCCCTTCACACGAGTCCACAGAACCACGGGGGGACGCCGGGAACCCATCCTTGGGGGACATAATGCAGGCCATTACCTCCTCTAGGGAAATCTTGGAGCACAAGATAGACACTCTCACTCTGGACCTGGGCTTACTCCGGGAGGACCAACGTCGCCTTGCTGAAAGAGTCACAACAACCGAATACAATAGTCGGAAACATAAGATCAGAGTTGAAGCTAACCGATGACCGAGTGGCGGCCCTCGAGAAACAAGTGGACACCCTAGTGGCCTGTGCCGAAGATGCGGAAAACAGATCCCGGAGAAATAACACCCGGATAGTTGGGCTTCCTGAATCAATCGAACAGCAGAATATCTGGAAAAGTGGATCTGGGAGGAAGTAGCTCCGGAGGACCTCACAAGATTCTACACGTTTGAAACACCTCACAGAGTGCCGGCGAGGAAACCCCCTCCGGGAACACCTCCTAGACCGATAGTAGCCAGGTTATTACACTTTAAAGATCGCGACCATATATTAGCCCAAGCCAGGAAAGCTGGAGAACTGAAAATAGAAAATGCACAGGTCCGAATATTCCCGGATTTCTCACATGAGGCCCAGCGTCAAAGGGCATCCTACATGGAAATCAAAAGACAGCTATGCACCTTAAACATGCAGTAAGCAATGCTATTCCCGTCAACGCTCCGAGTAGCGGAGGACAGAGGAACTAAATTCTTCCGGATGCCCCAGGAAGCCAGGGACTGGCTAGATCTCTGAGAGGGCCCAACATGCGATGGGGCCCACCGGGGAGCAGGGCACGGAACTGGGCAGCCCCGAAGACCGAGGTGAAAGAAAACGACACCCACAGCAGAGGAGATCAGAGCGGAAAGGCAGAGAGCAACAGTGGCAGTCGCAGCCCTGAGCAGAGGAGAGTCAAGCCCAAGACCCATGGGACCGTGCGGTGAGAACAGGGGGTCCGACACCGACGCAGGTTTGGAGGACTTGCGGCCCGAGCATTGAGATGCCAGTGGTGACACCCGGCACCTCTGAGGACATCATATGAACACATCTCAGGACTTAATCACGAGAATGCGAATAAGGGCTCGGGGGAATGGCCCTTTCACGCCCTGGCACAACGTTAACTGGTAAGGTCCATAATATCAGACTGGGGGCCACTGGGATCGGCTGACCCAACCGATCAAGGCCTTTGAATTTTTTGCTTCACTGCCCCACAGGCACTGACTCTTAGTTTTGAACGAGTTTGGATGGGAGACTGTATGGACACCTGTCCTGGGATTGGGGAGTTGGGGAAGTTTTTGTTGTGCTTAAAGTTTTGGGTCCCACCCCTGTGCCTGACAATGAGAAGAGACACTCACCCGCCCCCGTCCCCCTGCGGCTCCCCCACCCTTGGAGGGGGCATGGAGACAATTTGTTTCGCCATTATCTCAATGGGTGACCACCAAGACTATAGGATGATTTCCTGGAATGTAAGGGGCATGCATACTATGGCCAAACGCAATAAAGTTCATTCATACTTATGTAGAAGAGGGGTGCACATAGCGTTATTACAAGAGACCCACCTTACAGCTGCAGAGGGGGCGGCACTGCAGAAAAGATGGAGGCCAGACTTATTACACAACCTATTCGGCTTTTGCTAGGGGCACCCTTGTTTGGATACGCGCAGGGATTCCATTCCAGATGACTCACACACTGACAGACCCGGAGGGGCGCTATGTGCTGGTTACTGGCAAGCTGGGAGGGTGCAACAATACCCTGATAAATGTAGATGCACCTAACATAGACCAGGGCGCCTTCCTAGAGCACTTGTCGAATGTCCTGGCCTCTTACATGATTGGATCTGTTCTGGTAGGGTGGGACTTTAATTGCATAGCTGTCCCGGATCTGTACAGATCTCATCCCCCGCTGAGAGACTCTGTGGTGAACACCCTAGCTAAGAGGTTCTCTGAGTGGCAAGCAAGATGGCAGCTGCTGGACTCCTGGAGAATCCTCAACCCATGAGCCCAAGAATATTCCTTCTACTCTGCAGTACATGACCTACACGTAAGGCTCAACACTTTCCTAAGCACACTAGATATACACGTCCAAATACGTAGTATAGAATACCTAGGGAGGGCCCTCTCAGACCATTGCCCTGTGCTGATGCACATAAAATGGACAAGGGCTATCACTAGCATTCCTTCATTGCGACTTAAGCCAGACTCACTCGAAGACCCGGCTTACTGTGACCAAATTAGAGAGCACATCACGCAATACTTTGAGAATAATGAGCCAACAGCACCATCCCCCCACACACTTTGGGAGGCATTTAAGGTGGTGATACGCGGTTGTTGTATTGCTGAGTCCACGGGGTCAGGAAGACCCTGTTAAGGGAAGTAGAGAGGGCTGAGGACAAACTACGTAGACTGGAAACACAGGTCCCCGGAGACCCCAGGTTATGGGATGAGCTCTGAGCAACCAGGGAGCTAGTAGCCGAAAATACAGAGAAACTTTGTTGTTTCGATTACAAAGGATATATGGCCAGGGCCCACGCGGAGAGAGACAAAGCAGGAGCCCTCCTGGCGTGGATCATTAATCCCGCCTGCGGGGCTCCCCTTTACAGAAATTAGAGAGCAGGGAGACGGTAGGCTCTACCGGCAAGATGATATTAACCGCCACTTTTTCGAGTACTACACCACTTTGTATGCTAGCACTTTAGGAGGAGAGGGGGAAGAGTGGGGAACCTTTCTAGATGCACTCCCATGCTCCACTGTAAGCGAAGAGGAGAGAGAGGAACTGGGGGGTGAAACAACTGCCCTAGAAATTAGTGCAGCCATAAGAGGTCTAGCCTGGGGGAAAACACCTGGGACAGATGGCCTACCGGCTGAGTTCTATGCCACATATGAACGAGAACTGGCGCCCAGGCTAGAGCGGTTATTTAACGCAGCACGGGCAGCGGAATGCCTACCACGGTCCACTGGGGAGGCTTTGATCGTCCCTCTACTAAAGCTCGGCAAGGCACCCACCGACAGCAGAGCCTATAGACCCCTATCTATGCTAAACACCGATTACAAGATACTGAGTAGAGTTCTAGCTACCAGGTTGCTCCCATAAATGACCCGTATTGTGCACCCCGATCAGGCAGGATTTATCCCTTCCAGGAACACAGCTCGAAACATCAGGAGAGTCATACACATCATGGACACCGTCGCTCCGCTGACACCGGAGTCTGCGGTGCTGACCATGGACATCGAGAAGGCATTTGATAGTCTTGAGTGGGATTACCTTTACACGGTCCATCAACGTATGGGGTTGGGAGAGGGCTTTGTCCCTGGACGAGGCTCTTATACACAAATCCTAAAGCGAGAGTCAGAACTGGGGCTACTATATCGGAGCAGTATCCAGTGGAGGGGGGCACCAGGCAGGGATGCCCCCTCTCCACGCTGCTGTTTGCGCTAGCGATGGAGCCACTGGCAGCTCAAGCTAGGACTACGACCTGGGATCATGGACTACAGCAGGGTACAAGAAGACACACTATTGCACTATATGCAGATGATCTATTACTCTTCCTGCAGAACACTGGTAGAGAATTGATGGGAGCCCAATCCCTATTAACATTATTTCGCCGGTTGACAGGATTGAAGGTCAACTGGCAGAAATGATACTTGTTCCCCCTGACTGCAAGGGCCGATCCACCAGAGGGGCTGGGAAGTGTGCCGTGGGAGCCCCGTTGTATGGAATACCTGGGGGTTAAAATATACCACTCCAGATCTGACCTGCTGGATGGCAACAATGGTAAGGCCATGAGAGCCCTGAAATCCAACTTGGCTTTCTGGAGCACGCTCCCGATCTCGGTGGTCGGTAGGGTAGCAGTTCTTAAAATGGTGGCGGTTCCCCGCCTGCTCTATTATTTTGCATCCCTGCCGGTCTGGATCCTGGTGGCTATGTTCAGGGAACTGGATTCCATGCTTACGGCATTTATTTGGGGAAAAGGAAGACGCATAGTGGTGCTTGCTAAGCTTAAGAGACCCCGAGAGGAGGGCGGACTGGCGGTACCCGATCTCGAATCCTATTATCTTGCGGCCCAGCTGCAATGGTTGGCCAGATGGATGGCAGCAAGAGGGTCTGAGGAGGGAAGAGAGGGCGGGGAGGCGCCTCCTGAATCCTCGCTTGTGAGGGTTTTCTTGGGTTGCCCCACCTTGGTACTGGGGCTCTCCCCTGAGCCTGAGGTGTTAGCTCGCTTAGGCGCTCTGGATCGACAGTGCCATATGCCCCGGAGATTCCGATGACCTGGCTTCGCTGGTTGCCTAAAGCAGGGGATTGGAGAGGACTGACGGCATGGGAAGTGGCGGGGGCCCTGGAGATGGGGGGCCTTTATAGAGAGGGCATCCTGTTGCCCTTTGAAGACTTTCATCAGGGGCCAGTTCCTATTCCACAGGGCAATCACCCAAGGGGTTCGGGCATACTGGAGGACGGGAGCGACAGAGCCGGCTCCTCACCGCCTGAGCACATCCATTATAATAGAGGATGGCACACATGGAGCGATCTCTACCCTATATAAAGTGATAACAGCTGGAACACAGGGACCTCTAACGGAATTAAAGCGAAAATGGGAGTCTGACCTTGATACCCAGATCTTAGAAGACGACTGGGAGTGGGTCCTGGGGAGGGTCCCGAAGATATCTAGGAACTCACGATTTCAACTTATTCAATTTTACATCCTGCACAGAGCGTACCTCACCCCGAGAAGACTCCATGACCACTTTCAGATCTTAGATGCGAGATGTCCTTGCTGCGGGCAGAGGCAGCTGAATTCCTCTGCATACTTTGGTCCTGTCCCAAATTGGAGACGTACGGGAGCTCAGTGCTGAATGAAGTAGCAGCGGTCATAGACCGTGAGATCCCCACCGATGCCAAGCACTGCCTATTGCACTGGTTTCCCCACACCCCCAAAAATCGAGCAACAAGTAGCTTCCAAGATCTAGCATTTTTTTTGGCCAAATGGGAACTGACAAAGAACTGGAGGAGAGTGGCTGGACCCAGCCTTCCTAGCTGGAGGAGAGAGCTTCAGAGGTGGTCTGAGAGCGAGAGCATGGCTATACACATAGATCTAAGAAGGAAAGGGGGGTCCCCAGAACTGAAGAAGGCGTGGGATCGGCTACTTGACAAACTACGAGAGGAGCCGGACTCCGAGCTGGCAGGAGAGGAGGGATGAGCTCACACACCCATTGATTGATAGGATACCGCCTACCAATAGATCTGAGAGGATTACTGAACACACAAGAGATACACCAGATCACCCCACCACAGGGGATGGATAGGACGATGGGAAGGACAGAGGGGGAGTTACAAACTACACTTAGTCGGGCACGGGGAGGGGAAGACAGGGAGGAATAGGGGGGATTAGATAAGGGACACCACAACCATAACTAACACAAGGCAGCACCATCCGACTCTAGCTCATCATTTTTAGCCAATAATAATTGACAAACAGCACATGGGGGGGAAAGGAGCACGGAGACTGGGGCCATTTCCGAGCCCGAAGATATGATGGGAGCCTAACAACACCAGAACTGCTGAATATTAGGAGCCCTTAGGAAAGTATGATGTAACAGTCGTGAAGTTGTTAAGAAATGTTAATTGAAATGTATCATAAATAAAACCAATAAAAATCTGTTTAAAAAAAAAAAGAACAGATCTTGCTGTTAATTTTCAGGTGACAGTTTTCTGGTGACAGTGTATAGCCTAGTACACGCTGACACATCTGTGCAGTGAGTACATTGCCAGTGCCTCAGGCACACCGATAAAACTTGTGTCTGCTTTCACTGCAGTGCTGTAATGCAAAGTGATGAAGCTCTCTTCCCTCCTCCACTCCCTGCAGAATGTGATGAGGGGCCCTTGAGTCTCTCACTTGACAGATATTCATTGGCTGTGGCCTGACTGGGAGTTCCCTAAATGGCTGGGGGCTCCACTGTGCTACAGGGGCATATGTTACACCCCTGGCTCGGTACACCCTGAGCGCTGTGTAGATTTAGTGCTTACATTTCATCTTATAACTTCTGGACACTACATGAGGTCATGAAACCCACCAAGTTTCCAGCTCCAGCACCATATTAGTCTCCAGCTTTCTCTTGGCTTTAAAAGTTGAGGTCTATGTGAGTAGGGCAGAGACAGTTGGCACAAGCTTATCCTTGCAAATAGTTGTGTATTGGAAGTGTTAATACAGCACAGCATTGCCAATTAATGGGATTCATGGTGCTGGTAAGTCTTAATTTGCGGGTGATTTAACTTCAAGCAAATCTACCTGGGAGAAAGGGCCCTCATTGCTAAAGAGTACCCCTCCTGCACAATCCCCTTTTGCCCTCCTTTCTGTTGGATGGGGGGTGGGGCTGCCTGCACAAACTCCCCATTCCTACATATGTTACTTATTCAAAATCTGACTTGTGGAGATACTTTATGGTTCCCTGGTGGGAGAGCCTTTTGCATTTTGCTGGAATGTTTTTTATTTGAGCTAGCCTCCCTCCTCATTTCTTTTCTGTGACTATCTGCTCCTCACTTGTTTCCTCCCCTTTTCTCCTCCTCAGTTTTCTTCCTTGCCCACCCCAAAGTTGCATTTTTTTTTTTTTTTTTTGTGGCATGTTGTCAGTGGGCACATTTTGTGTTTATATATTTTTGTTTAATACATTTAAAATTAATATGGCCTAGCCAGGACCAAACACCACAGATACCTACAGCTGGGTCACGCACTCAGAAGACATACTAAGGAAAGTGAGCAACCGCCACTTTGGAAGATAGTATACTCACCGAGCCCATACTCGCAAAAGGGGTTTCAGTGATCTATACGAAATTGGTTAACAACATACCGGATTTGCTGGGCAGACTAAGGAAGGCATGGACAGAAGATCTGTGCACCTTTGAAGACGAGGAATGGGAGGAAGCCCTCCGGGAGCCCCGGGAAATCGCTATCCGTGCTCACTTCTGGTTTGTCCAACACAAAATACTCCACAGTTCATGTTACCCATGGACACTTTTACACAAGATAGGAAAAACGGCCACACCTTTGTGCCTGAGGGGCTGTAATGAGGAAGGTACGTTCTTTCACATACTAGAGGGTTGCCCCTTCATACAACAATGCTGGTCAAACTGACCCAGGTAAAGATTCCCAGACTCGGCGTTGGAGGTTCCCCTGGACGCCAAAGTACTACTACTGGGGGTTTTTGGAGACATCACATGACCTAAGTATCAGGGGATTTGGTTGAGACTTGCCTTTGGGATAGTGAAATGCAATATTGCAAGAGCCTGGGGCAAGCTGGCAGTCCCAAAGGTGGCAGACTGGGAATTGTGGTTTACAGGGGAAGAGCTTGCCCCCGGAAATGGGAAAAGGTGTTGGGTGTGTGTATGACCCACGAAGGCCTGACGTGGGTGGAGACTCATGGGATGTACTGGGGGATCAAGAGCAAGGAGGATCCACATGAGACTGAATCAACAATGGGTGGGCCATACAAGTGCCACCAATTCCTTGTTGGCTGTGTTGTATTGAAACAAACCAATGGATTGTCAAATTGTAACGCTTGCGATATATTATACTTCCATGCTATGAACCCTCTTCGTTTAATAAAAATAAAATACATTCAATATTAAGATTTCATTTTGATCCCAAGCACCTGATTTCTGCCTATCTGAAACCACCAGTGTCCCCCAGGCTTACCATATATTTTAGACCGCAGGACCAGGGGTTGAATTGCAATTTACATGCTCCACTGGTGATGCTGTGAGGAGGGCAGGCCTGACCTGGTACTGAGTGTGCATGCCTGTACTAATGTGCCATTAGCATTAACAACTCATTGCCATTGCCGATAGCTCTTCAATTGCCAAGACCTTTTGGATTTCCCAATGCTTATTCTTCCCATTTCCACATGCAGTGGAACCTTAGTCTTGCAGGGTCTCCAGTCTGCTGTGTGACTCTAGAATGCAGAGCTCCTTCTCTCAGTGGCTGCTTTGTTCTAAGGAACCATGGGCCAGATGTAGCAAGCATTTTGCATGGTGCAACCTGAGAAAATCACAGTTTGTGCCATGCAAAAAGCCCATCGCGATGCACATTCACAATTTGCGAGTCTGTACCAACTCGCAAATTGTGAATGTGACTCGCAAATAGGATGGGGTGTCCACTTCCGATTTGCGACTCGCATCGCTATGCTAAATTGCTTTGTGACCGTGAATGCGGTCGCAAAGCAATTCACAATTACCACCAGTGTCACACTGGTGGTAACCCATTCGCAAAAGGGAAGGGGTCCCCAAGGGACCCCTCCCCCTTTGTGAATGTTGCCCAAAATGTTTTTTCAGAGCAGGCAGTGGTCTAATGGACCACTGCCTGCTCTGAAAAAAACGAAACCAAATGGTTTCGGTATTTTTTTTATTTTGCAACTCGTTTTCCTTTAAGGAAAACTGGCTGCAAAATAAAAAAAACTGCTTTATTTAAAAAGCAGTCACAGACATGGAGGTCTGCTGTCTTCAGCAGGCCACCATCCCTGTGAGTGCAGGGACTCACTATGGGGTCGCAAAATGCGACCCACCTCATTAATATTAATGTGGTGGGTCTTTGCGACCCCATAGCGAATCGCAGACGGTGTCTGAGACACCGTTCTGCATCCGATTTTGCAAATCGGAAATTGCGAGTCGCACCGACTCGCAAGTTCCGATTTGCAAAATCGGACCTACCTACATCTGGCCCCATGATCTTTAGGCTCTGTTCCCGTGAGAAATTCAAGGACTCCCTTCTTAGGTCTGGCTTAGAGACAGCTTAGGTGTTGTGCGCGCTCATGTAATAAAAAATGTAATTGAATAATGAATACATATATACATAGATAAGAGGGCTCAGCCATCTTTATGCAGCGGTCTCTGGAACTGATCTTGCTTCTGTCTAATAAAGCAGAAGCAAGCTGTGTAGGAGGCTGACTCTCTATATAGTGTATGAAAATGATATGCGTTGTGCAGGCAGTCCAGGTAACCCCAGTTTGGTATCCAGAGGTAAAAAGCAGACCACTTAATGCTCTGTTTTGTGGTAGAGTGGGTGAGCAGTTAGGCTAATCCAGGAAATGTGCTAAGAATTTGTTGTACTCACAGTATCAATATTTGAAGACACACACTAAGAAGAATAAATCAAGACCAATTTACCAAAATACTTGAGATTTGTATGTATTTTTCAAGACCAAAATCATCGTTCTACAGTCAGAACTTTTTTAGTTGGGATTTGTCAAAGTTTAGAAAATGTAATGCTTCTGTGCGTAATTACGCACCATAGGTATCAATAGGAAAACTAGAAAAATGCACATAACATGCAATGTTCTCACAAGTGTCACCTTCTGTTTTTAGGTTGAGGTCTTAGAGAGGTCCAATGATCCAGCCAGAGAAGTTCAGCAGGTTCCAGGTTCGAGCGGGAGCATCGGCTAAAGGACTTGGACCTGGCGCACAAAGAAGAGGCCCACTTGGAACCACACTGCACTTAGAGGTAAGTCCGCTGTGGCCCCTTTAGAGTGGGGCGGTCACAAGGGCTTGGGGACCATGAGGGCCCAGCTGGTTTTTCAGTGCAGGGGCCAGAGAGGCCAGATGCAGCGCAGATATGTCAGCCAGGCACTCCTCACTGTCTCCTGTCTTGCATCTTCTTTGTTTCTGGTCTTCTTGTGTCCATAGAATCTGAGATCTTGGTCAGGGGTATGCCCTCTAAATACTGCATTTGGGGGGCACTAGGGGGAGTACTTGGTAGGGGCTAATGGGCCACCTGCCTTAAGTTGGCTACACCCATTAAGTGACCAGTTCCTGTGAGACGTAGACACATCCCTGTCCCTGATTGGCTATTGTTACTATCATCCAAGATGGAGGAAAATGAAATGGAGAGATCACCTCAACTGGCACACCTGAGGGGTGGTGCAGGCAGAGGGTGGCTAATCCTCCTATTCTTGCTAAGTTTCCTGATGGTTTTCCTGTCTAAAGTAGCGGTACACCCATTGGGCTGCCTTCTGCTGCTAGCAGCAGAGGCAGGGTTAGATTTTAAAGACAGCAAGCCCTCTGAAACTGACCGCTGGAGCAAGATCCCTGCCTAGGGGAGGAAGTATGACACCTCGCTCACTTTGTCTTTTGGCTCCTCAGAGCAAAGGCTCTCACCCCAGGAGTCCAGAATCGTGTCTGGTGGTGGCAGGCTGGTTGAGACCAGTCAACAGCCATGCTAAGGCTGTTAAGTTTTGCAAGATGCACCTCTAAGCTGCCCTCTGGGTACATTTTACAATAAATCCCACACTGGCATCAGTGTGGATTTATTAGTATGAGTTGTTTGATACCAAACAACCCAAGGTTCAGAGAGCCCATCATGTAGCTGGTGAACTCATACTGACCAATGTCCAGTACATGCAGAATGGGCAAAGGCACACTAGGGGCATATCTGCTCATGCACATATGCCTTCACATACATTATAGTGCACCTTGCCTTAGGGCTGTAAGGCCTGCCAGAGGGGTGACTTACCTATACTGCATGCCATGTTTGTGGACATGACACCCATGGTGAGTGCCATGTCGAGTTTGCAACTTTGGTTACACCTTGTCATACACTTTCAATGCCAGTATGTATGAGGCTGGTATGGGGCGTCTCAGAGTGGCACAATTGGTGCTGCAGCTCTGGGGGCCCTCTTCAGTACCCATGCCCTATGTTCCAGGGGTACCATTTACTAGGGACTTACAATGGTGGCTGAAGTGGCAATCACAGTACAGTTTTGGGGAAGGAGATCTGGCCCTGGAAACCAGTTTAGCAAGGGCCCAGGGCACTTATAGTTCAAAACCACCTCATGTTCCAGGCAAAAAGTGTGAAGCTAACCATGTTAAAATAGGCACTTTCTCACACATGGGGCACAGGGTCAGCTCATTTCAGCCACTGGCTCTCATATGCCCTAGGTGGCCTAATGAGAAATATAACCCTGGCAGAAATGAATTATTTGAAACTCCAGTATTGTCTATTAGCATTGATCTCAATTACATGTTTGTCTTTTATCTCTACCTACATTCCAGTTCACACCACCAATTGCAATCCTTTAATTTATGTTATAAGGGGCTACTTTTTTTTCCCTCGCTTGCAGTCCTCAGGGACAGCCTCTCTCCTAGAACTAGTTTCCTTAAAAAATCTTTCTTAACAATGTGAGTACTTCCCTTGAGTGCTTTTGGTTGTCCACCGATCTTGTGTCTTTCTCTCACATGCCTCAACCTTTTATCTGTCCAATAGTAATTCCATTTGCAGAGAAGATCAATTCAAATGCATTTATGGAGAGTTCAGACATAATATACACTGGATTCGTCAGTATATTTCAGTAGGTCGAGGACTCACATTCTAAATCCTGTCTTTCTTGGTAGATTACCGGCCTACAGGGAATAGTTCGGAGCTCTGGACTGTAAGTAAAGCAGCGTCACACATTAACCATTTGCGAGGCAAGTCTGACACATAAATCGTTCTGCCTCGGCCCCTCTCACCTTTTGAGGCAGAGAGCTATCAAGAACAGACCCACCCACATCTACTTTTAACCCATCTGTTCTGTGATGTTTGAAAATGGAGCTTTGGACCAGATGTACAAAATAGAAAAAACGAATTGTAAATATATCAAATATTTTGAGCTCAATCAATGGAACTCACAAAACCAAAAGTACGACTCTAGTCCCTTCAGCATCTAAAGTCTAAACTGTTTGCTGTGGTCAAATAGTGAAATTTCGCAATCACATGTGCTGATGACATCATGCACATGCCCAGTCCACAAACATGCTCAGTCGCATTTGTAGACATAGAGACTAGCAAACAGGCTCAGCAAGGCTCCCAAACGTTCTGTGCAAACAGAGAACAGTTCACCTTGGACAGCAATGTTATTTCTGGAGACGGAGAGAGTCAAAGAAAGAGAAAAAAAAAACAGAAAAATAAGTTGTCTGAATAAGAAGATGCACCTCTTGATTGGTGATGGTGAAGCTGAGCATGATAAATATACAGAAACAAAATCCTTGCTCATACCAGAACCGAGGAAGATGTCAATATTGTGGCGGGCACAAAGCCTTGTCAGGAAAGTGCACTGCGGGAGTGGTAAGAAAAGGGACGTCTGATATTTGGGCAATTGGTAAGGATAGACTTGCTCAGCACCTTGTGAAAGCATCTGAGACAAGTGTGGGTCGTAGCATAAACCGTCGGCAACCCCATTGTACACTTTTTAGGAGAGCACCCTGATATCTGAGACATCTGTGTATCATATACCCCCCACATTCACCAGTAAGAAACCACACACACTATAGGTTTGTTTATGGCAAAGTATACATGACACAGTGATTCCATGGCAAGCACATATAGGGGCATATTTACTATAAAGTGGTGCACCGTGGCGTTGTGCCAAAATTGGCAGTGCCCTCTGCGTCACTTTAGAAATGCAGGGATGCACCATATTAACAAGAACATGGTACACCACTGTGTTTACTCCTGCGCTGGTGCTACATTTGCTGCTGAGCTCCAATGCTGCCACCCTTGCGCCATGGTGCAAGGATGGCTGAGTTGCAGGGGAGATTGTTTTTGTGCAGGAAAACAATTTTCAATGGTGATTTGCCTTTTCCATGTGTGCTGCAAAATGCAGAGCACACAGAAAGAGCAAAAAACGAGGAGAAATTAAAGCATTTCTCCTCGTTGCGCATGCTAATGCCACCCCTATGTTGGCATTAGTTTTTGACGCTGGCTCAGATTTACGAAATCTCGTAAATCTGGGGCAGCGTCAAAATCCAATGGATGTTGCTGTGGAACACCCACAGCAACAGCCATTGAACGCCCCTTCCATACAAAGTGCTGCGTGTTAAGGGGGTCATATTTACAAGGTGGGGTTAAGCCACAAGAAGTGGCTTACTGCCACCTTGTGAATAAGGTGCAGTGCACAGCGCCACTGAAGCATCACAAAAAGTAACGCTCTGGTGACGCTAGGGGCTTGTAAATGTGACCCATAGTTTGCACTGAAAATTAGCTCATTAAAGCTATTGACATGTCACATGTCTTTGGTAACTGTAATGCTACACAATGCTTTCTTGAACTTCTAGTGAACGTGGGGGACGTGGCCAAGCACAAGTTGGAGTGAGCTAGACTCCAGTACTATTCCAGCAGGTTGCTCCAGAATTGACTTGTGTCCTATCTATACTGGGCCAATCTGCTGGTGGCCCAGAAGCAGCAAAAGTCAACACACGGAGTGGAGGCACAAGGGTCAATATGAGGACCTCTCCGCTACAGGTGGCAGTGGGAGAAGATAAGGGTCCAAGCAATGCTTTAAATGGGCAGGTACCCTCTGGTACTGAGAATCTATTCATCTCTTCTTTGAAAGGAGGAGTACTTGCACTTCTCAGCACTGCTGCAATACAATTAATGGGAGAGTATGAGCACTTCTCAGCAGCAAACATGTACTGTAACTAGTGAGTACCTGCACTTCTATATTTTAATTTAAAGCACTAGGTCCAAGGGGCTTAGCTGACCCAGCCATCAGTGAATGGGACCTATGGAATCCTGTAGCGACCCATACAGCAGCTTGAAGAGAACAGGGAGGAGACAGTGTGAGGCCACATGTACCAGAAAGGCCACAAGTGACAGATCAAAAGGGTCTTGTGATTTTGGGGATGCAAGGTCCTCTCTGTGATCCACCCCTCTTGAATTGTAACTCCTTCAAATATACATACACAGAATAATAAAATGGCTGCTGCAAAGGGGCACTGGTGGACCTCCACTGGCTACAGAACTGCGATGTTTACCAGGGCAACTAAAGCAGTCTCTCAATTATGAATGACACTACTAGGTGCCTGGATTGAGGATGATATACTGTGAAGACTGAAAGAGGAGGCCTAGGAATAGAGTGGTGTGTGTCCCAGTGCAATCCACCTGTCTCTAATTGTAACTCCTTCAGACAAAAATACTGACTGCTGCAAGGGGGCATTGACGAACCTCTGCTGGTAGTCGAATTGTGGATTTTGTGGGGCAATTGAAGCGGGCCGTGTGTGATGAAAGGTTTGGATAGATGCCTGTAATGTAGGTGATTCACTGTGAACATTGAACGAAAAGACCTGGTGTCAGAGAAGCCCTCCATGCACCACAGGACATCACTTGTAGAATTTGAGATACAGTGCAACCCCAATATCTGTGGAGAATTGCGATATCACTCCCATGTTGGGGTGTAACTCATAAATTCCTTTGTGAAAAGCAAACAATCGTAAACTTACACAAAAGTGCAAGTTCACCTTTGTAAATCAGGCCCTAAGTGACACTGGAAAACAAGAGAAACTCAGTAGCAACAGATGTTAACCTATTAAGAACCGACCACAGAAAACTGGAGGAAAGGGTGACTGTGTAGGTGCTTCAGAGTAAGGAGAGGAACTTGTGGAGGCAGTGGTATTCCTGTGCAGCACGGTGGAAGATACCAAAGGATGTTCCCATAGGAACAACATTCATCTAATGGGTCGCATTGAAAAGAGAGCAAGGTAGAACAGTAAACTCTTTGTTTAACAGAGGCTCCTTTCAAATTTATATGAAGGAACTTTGACATGGTTCCTTCTGATGGAGCTGGCACACAGGTACAACATCAAAGGCAGGTCTTTTTGGAAAATAAACAGGTTCTCTGCCAATGTGATATGAGATATGTGCTGTTGTATTCAGCTATACTGAAAGTCATTGCAGATAGACCCATGTACTTCTTTACCTCACAGTCTGAGGTCTGGTCACGGACGGGGAAACAGGGGATATCAATAATGAAAGCCACAATGAAAGGACAGATGGGTCGTAGGCCCAGTAAAAGACCAAGCGGACTGCAGAGCTACCTAACCGGTGTCCCTCAGTGGAGCAGGAAGCACAAAAAAGAGCAAGACTGATGCAGTAAGTCAATTATAGAGATCAATAGAGTCAGACCTAAGATTCGAAAGAGTGTTCACTACACGAAGAAGAGGATTCAGATGAAGTGTATAATTCTGAGAAAGTGACCTCAGGACCAGATGTTACATCTATGATGACAGAGTTGATGGCTTGGGGAAAACATGTTGAAGCAATATAGTCACACTAACAAAATTATCACACTGCAGCAGAGTACAGATCTCGCTGAAATACCATTTATGGTTCTGGAGAGGCTTTTGTGTGGCAATGCACATTTGATTTTTACAAACTCTTATCAAAACACCACACACCTTTTGTCAGGAAATGATAGCTTATTTTCTAAGTTTGGGGATGGGAATATTGAGGAAGTAGGACAAACCACAGCCTTAGGGAAGGGACACAATACACCTTCAGTAAGGTGGGGCCACTCAACCTAGAGAGACACCAAGTATGTGACACATGCTCAAAGTTGAACAGATTCACATACGAGTGGGCCTGTCTGGACAGGTCACAGCTCATGACAATATCTGTAAAGCATACCCTACATATAAGGCTGGCCATATATATAGCTATGGCTATATATTTATAACGTTCACACACTAAATGCATACTATCTATAATTTCCAACCTGGACTGTTTGAGAGCTGTGTTCACCCATAAAACAACTAATGGTAATGTCCTATCTGAAACATAGATCAATTAATATAACTTGTCTACCTTCATCCACCTTACCAAGGTGAAACTTGAAAACTGTTGAGAAAGTGGTTGTGTCAACTGATTTGCACAGTTTATTCAGCATACTCAAGTGGGGCAATGGTTTGTATTGCCCTGAAGGTTCCCCTTCATGGTGCACAGGTCCGCTGTGTATGAGGAGGGGAGATATGTTCTCCTAGAAGAGTTCCTTGATAGCGTGATCCTGACATTGGCAAGTATGTAGACCCCCAACATAAACCAGGCCCAATTGTTTAATTCCCTAAATTAGACACTAGCAGATATGCATATGGGGAGAGATTAAAATGTGGCAGTTGAAATAAATAAGGACAGGTCGATTATGCCACTGTGGGGGGGCCCCATGCAGGGCCTTGTCCAAGTTGTTTGTGACCTGAACTCAGCACTGGTGCTTCATGGAAGAATGGAGGGAGCTACATCCAGATGCAGGGAATACTCCTTTTACTTCCCATGCATCACATTCATAGTAGGCTGCATGTGTTTATTTTGAGAATGGGAAAGGAAAGGAATGGATCTTGGCAAGGTTGAGTACCTTGGTAGAAGTCTGTCAGAACAAACAGTATGGGGTGGGCCCTGCCTGGATGTGCCCATTTGGTGATTGCAGGTCGATGCAGTACTAGAATCCTTATTGAGTATAGTGGTCGAGGAACACAACACTCATTATTTTACCAAAACCAGGGCCCGGAAGGAGATACAGCAAATGAACGGGATGTGTTCTCTATGGGATTAAGCTGGTAATAACCCATCATTTGACTGTCCTAGAACAAAAGATGCATGCCTAGAAGTAGCGAGTGACCCCAAGGCTCATACAAACAGAATTGAAGTGGAGGACGTATTCGATACATTATTGGACAGAATAAGGGGGTAAATTAGAGGGAATACAGGGCCACACACCAGAAACAGGGGGAGAGACTGGGACAGGTACTGGCTTGGCTGATCCGTACAGATGTGGAAAGGAAACCCACCTGCGCAAGAAAAAATCTCACAGAGGTAAGGTTCTACACACAGCTGTAGATCAATGGGACATTTACAAACTATTATAGTGGACTTTATTCCACACCAATTGAAAAGGTGGGAGACAGATTAGATTAGAATCTGACTGGCATTGCAATGCTGAACCTGACTATCGTACAGAGAGGCACAACAGAGAGTCCAATGTTAATAGAGGAAATTACAACAGCCGTAGACCACTTGGTCAGGGATAGGACACCAGGTTGGATGAGTTGCCGTGGAGTTTTATTTGACATATAAAGAAAACCTAACCCCAAAGTTATTGACCATTTATGAGAGCACGTTTCACTAGGGTAGCTTGCCAGACACTACATGTGACGCAGCAATAGCGGCACTGCTGAAGATTGGGCAGGAACTGCTAAATGTCAAGTCTTATAAGATGTTGTGACTGTTCAACTCGGAGTGCAAATTCCTTGGAAAAATATTAGCAAATAGGCTAATAATGTGCATAAATGACTTGGCGCACTTGGTCCAGAGTGTGTTTATTCTGGGGTGCAGCACAGACATAAATATGAGGAGACTGTTTTGTGCACTTATGAGCTTCCCCCCTCTCCCACATACTTGTCAGCAGTGGCCTATTTAGTTATTGAGAAGACTTTGATACCGGTGGTGGCCATACCTGTTTACAATGCTCTGGTAGATGGGGCTGGGGTGTATGTTATGAAATGGATCCAACTATTGTACAGGAATGGGTAGCCAGGATCAACCCAGGCCACATATTTTTGCAACCATGGATGATCCAGAGGGGTATGCGAGATGGGTGTCCGCTCTCCCCTTGCTGTTTGCCTCAGCAATGGAGCCAGTCACATGCGCACTATGGCAGAAGGACAGTATTGCTATATATATGGTTTCCATATACACTGATGACACTCTCCTTTTTCTGAGGAAGCCCAAGTGGAGCTGCAAGACGTGAAAGTTTGGGGTATAGTCTGGGTTAAGAGTTGAATGTGGAAAATCTTGTTTGTTCTTGGTTATCTGGTGTGTGGCTCGGCTGATCCAATGAACACTGACAGTCCCCCAAAATGGGAAGCAGATACTTTCCGGTACAAGGAGGTACACATTTATCTTAGTGACAACTGTTTTATCTCGGAAACCTCTGGAAAATCATATCAGGAATTCAATCCTCCGTTCCCTTCTGGACTAAGCTCCCTATCACACCTATGGACTGTGCACATATCACTAAAATGTAAATTTACAAAAATAATTATTTTATTTGAAGGCTATTCCTGTGGTCCCAAAAAAAAGTGTTCTTCGCGGAAATCAACAGCCTCAAAAAATAGATTTAATTTGGGCAACTAAAATGAATGATGGGCCGTAGTGAAGACAATGAGACCTCCAAATCAAGGTGAACTGTTGGTACCAAACCTGAGGTGTATTATTGTACAGGACAGTTGGTCTAGCTGATGTGATCGGTGGCGGAAACAATGGACTGGGAAGAGATTAGAGCCAGTCTGGGTGAGACAAGGCGTTTTAGGGTATTGTGGAGTTGTGGAACAATGATAGGACTGAGATGCTAGATTAAGCCGACTTTGTGGCTAGGCACTAATGACAGAAGTATGTAAGCAAAACTCGGATGTAGGGTGATATATGTGCTGGAGACACCACTGTAGTGTTTGTCAAATTTCAGGGATCTGGGAAAAACCTATGATACAAAACCACAAACAGACTGGAATCCAAGTGGTGGGTGATCTATATCCTGGTGGGTCACTGTGCACCTTTGAGATTCTGAAGTAGAAAATCTTAATCCTGCAAGCCACAAGGAGAATATTGGAGGTGGAGGAAATGGAGCCCTGTAAATCTGTGGTACTTACCAGAATTATCACATTGGGTAATTGTAGGCATGTAGTCACCATGCTATACACTTAAATGCAACCAGCCTTCTATATTGAGATATTCATGGTAAAATATAGATCAGAACAATGCATAGAGAGAGTAATCATGGATAGTACCTGGCATACTGGGCAAGCCATCAAATGTCACAAGAAACCCCCAGTTTAAATTCAGCCTCACAAATTATATACACCAAGCATATGTACCCTCAGAAGAAAGCTAGGTTATTCCCTGTGCATCTTAGTCCTGCCTCAGATGCCAATAGAGATAGGCTGACTTTTATCACATGGTGTCGGGATTTGTGCAGGCACAGAGGTATTGGACTTCCGTTGCGGAACTCATGCAGGAGATTTTGTGGAAGCCACTTCTTCTTTATCGCGTGTTTTGCTTGCTGTGATAGAAACAACAATCAAAACCTCTGAAGTATGTATGTAATTTCATAGATCGAGCTCTGGTAGTAGGCCAAAAGGAATACAGCAATTGTGTGGAAGGCAAGTACAGCCCCTGAATGCAAGCTATGGCTGCAGGGTGTACAAAAGTGGACGATGGCAGAACCAAGTTCCCTTCATGCTGAGACAAGGGCTGGAGGCAAGTCGGTGGCCAGGTATTGTGCGTTTTGTTTTCTAATAAAATTGTGAGGTATCTTGTTATACTATGTTTCACTACTCACCACAAAATAATAAAGTGGATGTTGTTGTTTCAAGCATCTTACACTTACACTATCCTCTACATCATCACTTTGGTCACCCGCCTTCACTTCCACTAGCAGAATATTTCTAGTGGCTATGTTGTGCAGGTTGCAAGCATTTTTGTATCATATTTCTGGTTTGTACTCTAATGCCCCTCCTGCTTTGAAGGCATTAATCCTCAACTTTCGGTTTATATATGCGTGCTCCATCACTGAGCTTGCCCATTGATATGCTACATAATTGCTCTATCCCTCGTGATAGGGCGGTCCAAATTTAGTAGGTGCATTAAAACTGCACAGATGACAGACTGATACATGGATGAAAAACACATTTGTCCATGTTTTTGCCCATCTCTGGGGTCACTGCTGTCAAGGTGGCCATTAAGGTGGGTACTGTAACAGAGTATATTTGAATCCTGCTTGCTCCTTGGATAACAATCACCTACATAGATCATAATGTTGTGAGGATTTCAGATCCTCTTGGATATTCAATAAGTGATGCACCATCCTATTTCTAAATATGCATGGTGAACAGATCACTATGGGGGTCATTACAACATTGGCGGTAAATGCTGCTTACCGCCGTGCAGAAGACAGGCAACACACCGCCGCAGCCGCGGAATTCTGCCACAGCCATTACGACCCACAGCTCGGAATCCGCCAAAATCCAGACACCTACACAAGTCCGCCACACCAAAGGTCAGTGATAAACTGGCGATAACAAAACCTCCACCGTCACGCCAACAAGAATACGCCCACACTATCACGACCCACGAATCCACGCAGCGGTCTTTCAACAGCGGTATTCCATTGGCAATACACACCACTGCGCTCAAAATACACACACATTTACAAAACACTACCATATTGGGCAATTCCAAATACACACACCTGATACACATACACACACCACTCCCACACACTCAATACAATATAAAAAACACATCCACATCACCCACAAACCCTTACGACCAGAAATTTAGACGAAGGCCAGAGAGACAGCACAGCAAAGACAACCCCACCATACAGAGGCACACAACACCATCACACATACACATCCACGCACAAAACACCACACACCCCTAAACATCACCCCACACATCACAACACACACTGCCTCACACATCACCCACACCACCCCATGGCACCGCAAAGACACCCCAGGTTTTCTGAGGAGGAGCTCAGGGTCATGGTGGAGGAAATCATCTGGGTAGAGCCACAGCTATTCGGATCACAGGTGCAGCACACCACCATAGCTAGGAAGATGGAGCTACGGTGCAGAATCGTGGACAGGGTCAACGCAGTGGGACAGCACCCAAGAACTAGGGATGGCATCAGGAAGAGGTGGAACGACCTACGGGGGAAAGTACGTTCCTTGGTCTCAAGACACCACATCGTGGTTCAGAGGACTGGCGGCAGACCCCCACCTTCTCCCCCACAACTAACAACATGGGAGGAGCAGGTCTTGGCTATACTGCATCCTGGGGGCCTCGCAGGAGTACCTGGAGGAATGGACTCTGGTAAGTCAAATCTTTCACTACTTCATCCCCCACCCTATCCGCATGCTATCACATACCCCCACCCTCACCCTCACCCCATCACTCCAACTCCTCACATATGTCCCACTATCACAACCCACCCATCCCAACGCCAAGCCCTGCATTGAACACCAAAGCATGGACACCCATTACCAATACATGGCCACTGCACATACCCACACACACCCCTAAACAATTATCACACAAGGTCCTACACAAGAATGCAAGCACTGGGGTACAGGGTCACCCACCCATTGCACACCATGGCACACACAGATGCAATAATTATGGCTTTACACCCCTGCAGGACCTCTACCCAACGTCACCGGACAGGAGGTTCCAGACATGTCCACTCCCCCCACAGAAGAGGCCCACAGTGATGACAGCAGCTCTGTCCAACTGGATCTAGATGACCAGCCCTGCCCATCTGGGACCTCGGGACTGTTGGTTCCCCTCACACTGGCACAAGCCACAACAGAGCATCTCCCCTCTGGAAACACCAGCACAGCATCCACCCAGCAAGCCCATACCTCTGTCCCCAGGACATGTCAAACAGCAGTGTGTCCACCCCTACAGGGAACTCAGGCTAACCCACCAACCTAACAACAGCAGGGGCCTGGGGGCGGTGGCAGTGGGCACACGGTTCAGGGGACAGAGGCCCAGGAACACAGGGGAACTGGGAGGGCTGCTGTGCGACAGGGGGAGGACAGGCCCAGGGAACCCACTCTCCACGAGGCCCTCTCCAACATCATGAGAGCCTACCACCATTCCCAGGAGACGATTGCAGCCGTACTGGCCAAGTTTCAGGAGACCCAGCGGCTGCAGGAGGAGCAGTATATGGGGTTCAGGGAGGAACTCAAAGCCATCAATTCCACCCTGGGCACCATTGTAGAGGTGCTGACGGAACTCATGAACACCAGGAAGGAGACTGGGGCACAACAAGGGGCCCCTGACACTAGCCTGGATGATGAACTGCCCACCACCTCCGCCGGCGCTGGTGGACAGGAGGCACCACCACAGGACCACAACACCAGCACCCCACCCACTGCATATGGAGAACCACCCCGCAAACGGTCTCTGAGATCCAGGACAAAGACAGAGAACAATGCCAAGACCCCCACCAAGAAAGGAGACCACCCTGATTGTCATCCTTTTTTTCCCACTTTGTCACCCTGTCCACCCATCAACTTCCCCAGCTCCACTTCCTATGCCCCTTTGGACAATGCACCTGTGATACTAATAGACTGGACTCTGCCGTGGACATTCCTCCACCATCACCCCTGACCATTTTACAACCCCCTCCACTATTTAGCACTTAAATAAACACCCTTAAATCACAAAACTATCTGGAGTCAGGCTGTGCTTTCGAAATTGTGTATTTGCAATAACTGAATAAAAATGATATATCAATTGTATTGTCAACATACCTATGTCGCACAGCTCTAGTCCATGAGGAAACAAAGCAGATGTCACACAGTGGGACCCACATCTGTGAAATCGAAAGGGAAAGTGTCAACTCAGGGTCCATACACTGGGCGAAAGTGACACACAGATGAGAGGTAGAACAAGTGTATCAGATATAGCAGGCAGTGATGTCTTCTTACCTGTGTCTCACTGGAAGTATTGATGAATCACCGTGTTTCTGTTGTCGATATCCTCCTCTTCTGCTTCCTCGTTTTCACTGTCCACAGGCTCCACAGCTTCCACAAGACCTCCATCTGGACCGTCCTCCTGCAGAAAAGGCACCTGTCGTTGCAAAGCCAAGATGTGAAGCATACAGCAGGCCACGATGATCTGGCACACATTCTTTGGTGAGTAGAATAGGGAACCACCTGTCATATGGAGGCACCCGAACCTGGCCTTCAGGAGGCCGAAGGTCCTCTCTATTACCCTCCTAGTTCGCCAATGGGCCTCATTGTAGTGTTCCTCTGCCCTTGTCCTGGGATTTCTCACTGGGGTCAGTAGCTATGACAGGTTGGGGTACCCAGAGTCACCTGCAAATGTTGAGGAACAACTGTTAGACACACACTAAACCTTAGGGACAACCCCAGACCCAGACACCAAGTCACACTGTATAGCGCCCATGTCCTCACCTAATAGCCACACACGGTGTCTCTGGAGTTGGCCCATCACATAAGGGATGCTGCTATTCCTCAGAATGTAAGCGTCATGCACTGAGCCAGGAAATTTGGCTTTCACATGGGAGATGTACTGGTCGGCCAAACACACCATCTGCACATTCATAGAATGGTAACTCTTCTGGTTTCTGTACACCTGTTCACTCCTGCGGGGGGGGCAAGGCCACATGAGTCCCATCAATGGCACCTATGATGTTGGGGATATGTCCCAGGGCATAGAAGTCACCTTTCACTGTAGGCAAATCCTCCACCTGAGGGAAAACGATGTAGCTGCGCATGTGTTTCAGAAGGGCAGACAACACTCTGGACAACATGTTGAAAAACATAGGCTGGGACATCCCTAATGCTATGGCCACTGTCGTCTGAAAAGACCCACTTGCCAGGAAATGAAGTACTGACAGCACCTGCACTAGAGGGGGGATACCTGTGGGATGGCGGATAGCTGACATCAGGTCCGTCTCCAGCTGGGCACACAGTTCCTGGATTGTGGCACGGTCCAGTCTGTAGGTGACAATTACATGTCGCTCTTCCATTGCCGACAGGTCCACCAGCGATCTGTACACTGGAGGATGCCGCCATCTCCTCACCTGCCCCAGCGGACGTGCTCTATGGAGGAGAACAGCGAGCAGAGAGTCATGCAACACTGAGGTACGAAAATACTACTTTATTGCACAATTTTTTCAATCCGCTATGTCCCTGTCGTAATGTGTATGCAAGGCCTAGATATGTGTGACGCATTTAAAATTAATGCCATGTGGCCCCCTGAAGTGGCGGCTGCCTGACCTGTAATGTGGGAGAAGGGGATATGAGGTAACTGCGCTGGCGTTGTACACCATCGCGGTAGGCGATTAAAAGACAGGAGCCAATGACGATGTACGCCGGCGGTGACAGTATGCACCGCCGCGGACGTGACCGCCATTTTCTATCTGTTCACTCACTTGATACCTGATCTTCGACAGGAGAGGACCTACACTGCAAGTGCTGTTGTGACCTCAATCTGGAAGAGACAATGGCTGATGAGTCTGGGGAAAGGCCCCCTGCCTTCACCACGGAAGAGTTGGAGAAACTAGTGGATGGGGTCCTCCCCCTGTACACACTAATCTACGGTCCTCCAGACAAACAGGTAAGTACACTGTCAGCATGCTGTATGGGCAATGCCTGTGTGGAGCGGTGTGGATGGAAGATAGGGGGGGGAGAATGAGGCGTGCATGAAATGACGGTGAGTGCATGTGCGTCATGGCAAGGGTAGGAACGCGGGCCAATGACTGTGACGGTCCGGACGGTTATATCTTCTCCTTTTCCCCTGTACTATTCCTGTAGGTCAGCGCCCACCAAATGAAGGATATTTGGTGTGCCATCGCCAAGGAAGTCCGGACCCTGGGGTCCACCACAGACGGAGTACCCACTGCTGGAAAAGATGGGAGGACATTCGCCGCTGGAGCAAGAAGATGGCAGAGGCCCAGCTGGAGATGGCCTCCCAATGTGGGAGGGGTGCCCGTCGCACCATGACCCCCCCTGATGTTCCGGATCCTGGTGGTGGCGTATCCGGAGTTGGATGGGTGCTTGAGAGCATCACAGCAGCCACAAGGGGGTGAGTACACTCTCATTCAGCTGATTCAGCGCGCATTACAAGGTGTGGGAGGTGGGCTGTGGGTTCCCCTAGGCCAGGGCGAGTTTAGTAGGCATGGTCCCTTCGTAAGGCAGGCCATGTGGCACCCCACCCCACCAGTGTTCAGAGGCAACCACACCTAGTCAGGCTCGTGTGACTTCCATGTGTGCATCAATCGGGCATAGGCCTTATACCCCATGTCCCTGTCATTAATTAGGGAACTCTAAGTGCACGGCGTAGTGCAGAGGTCTTCTGTGTCTGTAGTGTCCGCCAACAGTAGTGGTCTTGCATGCACTCAACATGTCTTTCTTCTGTCTCCCCCCCCCCTTTTTTGCTTTCCCTGTTCTTGTGTGCAATAGCATCATCAGGCAGAGGAGCAGTGGCACTGGAACAGGAGTGAGCTGCATCCAACATGGCCCTGGAGGGCAAGACAACGGAGTCTGAAGGCACCAGTGGGACGGAGGGCGAGGGGAGCTCCACGGCAGGGACAGGAGCTGAGACCATCGACACAGACTCCTCCTCTGATGGGAGCTCCCTTGCGGTGGCAGGCCCATCTGTGCCCCCGCATCTACAGGTACAGCCACCACCCCCCTACCAGCACCGCCCTCCCAGCAGCCCCTCAGCGTCTGCCTCGTGGCCGCTCACCCAGGAGGGTGGGCATCTCCTTCGCCCCAGGCACCTCAATCCCTGCCCCTGTCAGCCCTGCTGCCCTCAGTGAGGAGGCCATTGACCTCCTCAGATCCCTCACTGTTGGGCAGTCTACCATTCTGAATGCCATCCAGGGTGTAGAGAGGCAGTTGCAACAGACCAATGCATACCTGGAGGGCATTCATTCTAGTCAGGCAGCCCAACAGCGACCTTTTCAGACTTTGGCCGCAGCACTGATGGCAGCCATTGTCCCTGTGTCCAGCCTCCCCCCTCCACCTTCCTCCACCCAGACCCAAATCCCTGTACCTCAGCCTATCCCAAGCACACCATCAGACCAGCATGCACACATCTCAACACACAAGGGAAGCTCTGGCAAACATAAGCACCACACATCCCACAGGCACTCACACAAGCATCATACCCATGCAGACATACCAACAGCCACTGCCTCCACTGTGTCCCCCTCCTCCTCGTCTCCCTCCTCCCTCCCTATCATGTCTCTACTCACACCTGCATGCACTACATCTTCATCTAGTACGTCCATGACCAGCACACCCATCAGCAAACACCGCTCGCGTGCACTCACCACCCCCACTACCATTCAAACATCCCCTGTGTCTTCTCCCAGTGTGTTTCTGACCCCACCTCCCAAGGTACACAAACGCAGTCACACACCCACCCAACAGCCATCCACCTCACGACAGCCTCCAGCCCATGCACCTTCACCCAAAGTCAGCAAACGTACACCTCCTACAACCACTACCTCTTCCTCCACTCCCAAACCCCCTCCATCTGCCCGTCCCAGTGTGTCTAAAAAACTTTTCCTGTCCAACCTTGACCTCTTTCTCTCACTCCCCCCACCCTTCAGTCCCCTAGGGCGTGCCTTTCCAGGTCCCAACCCAGCACCTCAGCCACCACATCAGCGGGAACAGTGGTGCCAGCAGTAACCGGCTTCTGGAGTACGCCAAGCAGCAGGGCAGCCAGTGTGCCAAGGAGCCAGACCACGGACAGTCCCCCCACCTCAGAAGCATAAGAAGTTGGCCACTGCCCGGAGGGAGAAGGGTAAAACACCTGCCACCAAGGGCCCTCCACGACTACAGTTGGTAGTGGGAAGAAAGCTGCACCACCATCCAAGGTAGGGAAGGGGCACAGAAAGAAAGGGAAGTCGCCGCCAACCTGCACGGCAGACAAGACCGCTACCAGCACCGCTGCCCAGGACACCGCTGCCCAGGACACCGCCACCACCAGCACCGCTGCCAAGGACACCGCCGCCACCAGCACTCCTCCCCAGGACACCGCCACCAGCAGCATGCTCACTGAGCCACCCACCAGCACCGCAGGCCAATGAGTGCCGCAAGCACCGCCGCTACTGAGGCCGCCACGAGCAGGATGAAGCACTCTGGGCACAAAGCCCCCTCCAGAGCCAGTGGAGAAAGGCATCCACTACCTCTGTCCTTGGCAGGATGAAGCACTCTGGGCACAAAGCCCCCTCCAGAGCCAGTGGAGAAAGGTATCCACTACCTCTGTCCTTGGCAGGATGAAGCACTCTGGGCACAAAGCCCCCTCCAGAACCAGTGGAGATTCACATCCACTACCTCTGTCCTTGGCAGGATGAAGAACTCTGGGCACAAAGCCCGCTCCAGAACCAGTGGAGAAAGGCATCCACTACCTCTGTCCTTGGCAGGATGAAGCACTGTGGGCACAAATCACCCTCCAGAACCAGTGGAGAAAGGCATCCACTACCTCTGTCCTTGGCAGGATGAAGCACTCTGGGAACAAAACCCCCTCCAGAACCAGTGGAGACTGTTATCCACTTGAGGGACTGTGGCTTTGCACTCCCCATGGTAAAGCAGTGGGCAAACCACCCACTGGAGAGACTTGAGAGACTGTGGCTTTGCACTCCCCAGGATAAAGCAGTGGGCAAACCACCCACTTGAGAGACTTGAGAGACTGTGGCTTTGCACTCCCCAGGATAAAGCAGTAGGCAAACCACCCACTGGAGATACTTGAGAGACTGTGGCTTTGCATCCCCAGGATACAGCAGTGGGCATTGATCCCCCTCGTGGATCTGGCGTTGTGCACTCATCCGGCTGAGGTGCCCCCCCCCCCGTTCCCCCTGAGGTGCCTGTTGTATTTCTATCTGATGCCCCTGTAGTGTTCTTTCCGTTTTGATCGGGTTTCGAGTGTGGGCCTCGCCCATGCATTTTGGGACCAGTGGTCCACGGACTATAAATGGTGCAATACGTGGACTTGTATTATTGGTGTATATATTTGATATAGTGTATATATATTTTTGAGTACTGGATTTTAATTGATTACAATCGTTACAATCATTTCATTTTCTCTTTGCATTCTTCCGGGGGGTTTAGGGGGTGAACTGTAATGTATCAACATGTATTAGTGTGTGTGTTGTAGTGGGTGAGGGTGGGGTGTTTCGTCTTGCGTGTGTGTGTCACTCTCTTTTCCCTCCCCCCTCCTCAGTGTCATAGGTGCAGTACTCACCGTGGTCTTCGCCGCCGGCGTTCGTGCTCCTGGTAGAGGAGCAGGAAGACAAAGGCAGGTAGAATATGGAGTTCCGGCTCCATGGCGTGCTGGTTACTCGTAGGGTGTGTAGAGGTGAGCGTTTTCCCTTCCAAGTCCTGTTTCTGCCGTGTTTTTGTTCGAGGTGAAACTGCCCCGGAAAAGGTGGCGGATTGGCCTGTTGTAATACTGTGGGCGGTACATTGTCTTCCGCCTGTCTGTTGGCGGTTACCACTGCAGTATTTGTTTGTACCGCCGTGGCGGTCGGAGTGTAAAAGTGGCTGTCTTTGTTGGAGGTTTCCGCCATGGTCTTGATTCTATTTTTTTACTGCCGGCCCGTTGGCGGTTTTACCGCCACCGCCAGGGTTGTAATGAGGGCCAATGTGTGTTCCAATTGCTCTGTAAAAGATATTAGGTCAATATGGAATCATATGAAGGGTGTGTCTACATGTGTGTGTGTGCTCACACACAAGAGGGAAAGATACCTATTTTGCAGCAGAGCTCACATTGCAACAAGAGACTTTTACTCCTGTGTTCAGGGGCTTTTCCTCATTTTTGGGCCCAAAACTTAGCATCAAGTACCCCCTCTATGGCTTGACCTTCAAGGGCTAAAAAGCTGGGTGGTTCAAGGCTTCCTCGGGTGGTGGTGTAGGGTAGAAATTTAACATTCAATGAAGCATTTATTTAATAATAATCAATAAGTCATTGTCTAGCCAGTGATTCTACTTATAAAGAAAATATACTTTATTCAAGGCACACAGGTATGTTCTACACATGAAATGCAGAGGGCAGAAATTATATATACATTTATTCCTGGGGACTTAATAATGTTCAGGCATTAACCCCCAGTAACACAACACAATCAAGATCAAAAAAGGCATTCAGAGGCTTCAAGGGTCGTTGAGTACAATTTATTATCACGTCCCCCATGTGGAAGTTGTAGCTAAAAAGCTAGTTATAATTTCATTATCTCTACCTTTCCAAGGATATCTGCCCCTATTTTCAGAAGTTTTTTTCTCACTCTGCATTCTTGGTTGTTCACTTGATTGATCTTTCAATAGCCCAGGGACCCAGCTTGAACAAGTGGCCCCTGCCCTCTGCCAAAGATCCTTGCAAATACCAGCACTAAGCGAGATAACAGCACCGCCTGCTTCACTGTTTACCTGTCCGTTCTTGGTTGGTTGTGGCTCCTAGTGTGAAGTCTTTCCCATCATCACATACTGTAGGTTGTGAGTGGGTAACTGTGCCTTTAACCCACGTTCAACACATTGCCTCTGAACCAGCCATTATTCAATAGTTCACGGTAAAGCCATTTTTGTCCTAGGATGAAATTGCCGTTATGGAAAGCATTGATGTTAGCTGTTTTCCAGAACCGAGCTCTTTTAGACGATCACGAGCAGGAAGCGTGTGTCTATCGTGTATGCTGGAGAGCAGCAGTGCGTGGGAAATGCTCACAGAATGAAGGCGGCTGCTCAGCTCAGCTCTGGGACTCAGTCTGTTATGGCCTGCTCCACTTCACACGAATTCACCGAGTTTTCTTATTAGTGAGTTCTACCATGCCTAAGTGCTGTTTTTGTTGCATTTGTTCAGATTTTCTGACCAAGGTTAGAGGTATAGCTTAGAGGAAATTGAGCTTCCACGACCGTAAAATCTTTCTTCAGAGGTATATAGCCTAGAGACAGTCATTAGGTCTAAGGTGCATCGGTGACATACACATATAATGTTTATAAGGAACATCTCCGTTTTCAATCTAACTGGCTGCATTTCCTTTCAAACTCCCTTTCCTGTCAAGCTTACGTCTGCAAGTTCACTTGTGATGACAAATTCCTCTGAACCTCATCTATGGTTTCTCTTCTTCTGAAAATCTCGCATATATGACATCTTCAGTGTCTACCAGAGGCTTGCTTCCTGTTTTGTGCTCCATCCATGGGCCTTCAATGGATCATTGGTAATCAGGATGGCAGAGACTTACTAACCTATAGCGCAATTCAGCACAGCAACCAAAGCTGCTGGGCAGCACCATTTCTGCTAAGGTATGTCACTGCTGCTCTCTGACATGGCACTTGCACTCTTGAAGGATACCTAGTGAGAGTTATCTCTAGCAGAGATTTTTAGGGGCGAGCGCACATCGCTTTGTCCTGTGTTGTAATCTCTCTTTGGGCTTCAAACCACGCCCAGGGCATGTCAGTTTCTTTTATTGGCTTGTGGGCTTCCCTTTTAAAATCTGCTTGCTTTCATGAGTGAAAGGCATGCATAAGTCATGCCTTTTCCAGTGTTTAGCCCTCCTCGAGCGCAGCGACCAAGTACTGAAAACTTACGAGGCTCCACATTTTCCATCTGGTTTCTGGACTACTTTTTCTCTTTTTTCGCAGCGTGATCTCGCTGGGCAGAAGTCGAGCGCTTTGCATGACATCGACCCTGTTACATAGTTAGTTGCACTTTTGCCGGTTACGTAGATAATTGCACTTTTGCCAGTTACGTGGATAATTGCACTTTTGCCGATAGGTTTCACTACAAGTGAACTTTTATTTCCCTCTCTGTGTCTGCTTTGCACTGATGGTGGCCATCAGCTCGCTTATGTGAAACTTTTACTTTTCAGTTTATATGGCAAGAAAAGTCCAGTTAGTTATGTGAAACTGTTTTATTTTAATTTTCAATTTATGTGGCAAGAAACGTCCGGTGAGGAGTTAACAATGCTAACTACTCTGGCTCAAGCAAACGCAAGACCCATTGCATTGCAAATGCTTGTTTGTATTGGAATGTTAGCGTTCCACTACAAAAACTGAATTGTTAGTAAAAGGGCTTTGTGTCACAAACCATGGGCGTTGGTGAGTAAATCCACGTGTACTCTACCCTTCTTACACCCTTGAGGAGCAAATCTTTTTTGTGTTACTTTAAGGGCAACTTTGCAATGCAAAAAATATTGCATTGGAAATTAAATACTATATCAGCACCTCTTTGTGTCACTTTTTGTGAACTGGCAGCAGTGCAAAGTGTTGCTAAATCTGCAGCAAAGTGTTGTCATCCTAATGTAGTGGGAAAAAATGTAGGCCCATTCTTATACTTTTTTGTGCCGCATTTGCATCATTTTTTGATTCAAAAGTGGTTCAAACTTACAAATTACAATTATATTTTGTGTTTGCTCTGCTTTTGCATCAAACAATGACACAAATGCGGTGCAAAAAAAGCATAAGTATGGGACTTAGATCTTGGGAGATACGATGAACCTGACGAGGAAAAAAGCACATATGTGCATCAGCAACAAATTCCATTCATAGCTTAGTTTAGATGACACATGTATAGCATAATAATAAAAAGGAATTATGTCAGGCTTAGAAGAAAGACTTATGATGACCACAAATGTTCTCCACCAAATTTTCACCAGAAGTAAACAATTCTTATAAATTCTCTTCAAGAAAAGATAGAAAAACAAAAAGACAGAGACAATAAGGTTGACATTCAAAATAAAATTGGATTTCAAGCACAAAAAGGTGCGAATTGGGAACTAAAAGAAGAAAAGCAAGACAATATTTGTTTTACCTTTCGGAAGCAGCAGTGAGGTACAGTGCAAATGCCATTACAAAACAAGGGTTGAGAGAATGTACTGTATCTGTCAGAAGGTACAAAACAATAGGCGGTCAGGGATGCAGAAGATCATGGCATAAATATGTAATGTAAAGGAAATCCGGTTTAGCAAAGTAATTAAAAAAAACAGAATCAAAACAAAATTGACCAGAACAAAAGAAAATTCCAAGGCCCTGATTTATACTTTTTGTTGCAAACCTGCATTAGCGCAGGTTTGCATCTAAAAGTATACCGCCGGCTAGCACCATTCCTGGACGACAGCCGGGTGTCATATTTAAGCTATGACGATAGCCGGTGGCAAAACCCAGTTAGTGTCAAAATTATTGACGCTATCCGGGTGGGGGAGGTATAGGGGAAACTGGAGGTTGTGCATGAAAGAATGGCGCTAGTCAGGTTAGAGTAAAAAAAATTACTCTAACCTGATTAGTGTCATTATTTCCATGCACAACCCCCATGAACATGACTCCTGTCTAAGTAAAGACAGAAGTCATGCCCCCCAGCCCAGTGGCCATGCCCAGGGGACTTTAGTCCCCTGGGCATGGCCATTGGGCACAGTGCCATATGTGGGGGGGCAAGGTAAGCCCCCCCATGGCACTTTGCAAAAAAAATAAAAAATACTTACTAGGACTTACCTGGCATGGGTACCCCCATCTTTAGATATCCTCCAGGTGTGCGTGCGGGTGGGTGGGGGTGTCCCTGGGGGCAGGGAGGGGCACCTGTGGGCTGTTTCCATGGTGTCTGACCATGGAAAAAGGCCCACAGGTCCCCTAACGCCTGCCCTGACCCAGGTGTTAAATAATGGTGCTAAGCAGGCTTAGTGCCATTATTTAAGGCCCTCCTCCTCCCGTGTGTGATTTTTGCACGGGAGGATAAATAAGGCGCCAGGGCTTTTGAGTCATTTTTTGCCCGGGAAAGCCTACTTTGCATCTCATTGACACAAGGCAGTTTTCCGCAGGCAAAAAATGACTTTAACTCCAATATTCTGGCGCTAGACATGTCTAGAGTCAAAATATAAATATGGAGTTAAGTTTGCACCGGATTTGCATTAAAAAAGGGATGCAAATCCAGTGCAAACAGATTATAAATATGCCCCCAAATTAAAAAACTTGAATGTTTCAAGATTATTGAAATTTGAGCAAATTAATACTTTTTTTTTTTCAAATGATCTAAATCAAAGCGACAAAATCATAAACACTGACCTATGTCACCGTGCCTGGAAAAACATCAAGCTCCGATTAAGATCACTAATATTGTTTAAGTGCATACAACCATCATGAGGTTGTACGGAGCATTCCAGAAATGCAGAAAAACATTAAACTCGGATGATGTCATTCTGAAATGTTCTGACTATCCTTCATTGTTTTCAAAAGAAATCCTTTTGGATTTGGGCCACAGCGTTAAATAAGGCCAGTTAATAATTAGGGTAGTTATAGGTGTCGTATGGACGGCAGAACAGCATAAAGAATAGTTCACAAGAAGCCACAGGTGGTGAACATGCCTCAAAACCGAGGCCTGGAAACCAAAACAAGTGATAATACAAAAAATAAAAACAACAGTACAAACGACAGGAAGGCGGGACACAAGAACATGCTTGTCTAATATGAGGCAACCAGTATCTCCACTCAAATGCAGATCAGCTGCATAATGAGTCCATGTGAAGAAATGAAATGTGGCAAAACACAATGATGCAATTAACGAACAATATAAATTATAGATATCACTCATCATGTGGCTGTAAAAGTAATTATCCACAGTGCGCCTGCCAGATTTCTCCGTATGGGATAAATGACAATTGTAAAGGTTTATGCACTGCTGTGCCAAACAGACTGTCTAGACACAAACATTTCTTTAACTTTACTCAAGATGTACACTAATTTTAAAATGTGCCTTACACTCTTGTGCAAAGCTTCCACGTTGACCACTCACATAATACTCACCAACACACCCAGTGAAACTCAAAAAAATATGCATTAGGTAATAAGTTGATGCACTAGGTGAATTGCATGTCACTAGTGAGTTTTAAAATGAATACTTCACTTTATTTCTTAATAGAACCAGGGAGATAACTAGGGCCAAAATGCTGGTGATAGTTGTTTTATATTTTGGACATATAACCCCAAGCCTGCCATTACTTACATAAGATGTACGAAATGTAAGGATGTCAAAGAGGAATTCACAAGAAATTCATCTTTCTCTCACAAGTGAAAATAACTGTATTAAGTTTTTGAGAAACTAGAAATACTAATTATGAATACTAAGCAAAAATGAAGTCCATAGTGAGAGTAGAATTCAACTAGAATGGAGAAGGGCAGCTAATAGAGGTGATTTGCAACTAAGTACGTGCTTGACTGTAGAGTGTAGACCATAACACATTCTATTCTGAAAATACTGAAATTTGACTAGATGTGTTTTTTACAAGTCAAATCAGTAACAATAGTCGTATTTGCTACTAACTATTAAGTACTCTTCCCACAGGAAAGTAGGGAAGAAGTTGTTGGGGCTGGAAAAATAGTGATGCATAACAAAGATTCCACTTGTTACAACCTTGATCACCCGGCACCTCATACCTATCTAGATATTGAAATGGAAACCCAGTGTCACAAAAGAATGTCTGAACGCATTGACAATGATGATGAGGTTGTATGGAGTACGTGGTTGGTTAACTTATGTCTGGGAGCAGCTGTTGTCACATTTTAGATTTATCAGTGTCCAGCTGAACATTCTACAATCATTATTGATTATTGCAATAGTTTCCCAATATTATTCACGTTTACTTTAGTCTGCAGACATTTGGAAATGAATTCTGGTTTCTCAAGAGCTAAATGCATTTTGGGTGAGGTGTGGGAGAAGAATTGCATCAGCAGTGGTTTTGTACAAAGGAAAAAGGGGAGACTTTTAAGCTTATGGGTCAGCAGAGCATGTCCATTTTGGGATATCAATCAACATTTAAGACTGAGTTCACAAAACCATTATCAGGCATACACATAGGCTTATTTCTAAACAGCAGCGGCCTGTCCATATGGGTGGAGGGGGCCCTCACCTTTTCCAAACATGAAAGGTGTCTGTCAGGCAGAGGAAAAGTCAGTCTGATAGACACTCTTTATGTTTATGTGAGGCTACTAGGCACAGTGGTGTAACACAACTTAAAGGGCCCCCCTGCAAAGTACCTATGGGGGGGGCTTTACCCCTGGACCCAGTCAGGGCCCCGTCGCCTGTGCACAGTGTACTGTGCTGAGGGGACCCCTGAAGCTTGGGGCCCAACCACAGGGGCTCTGGGGGCCCTTGTTACACCCCTGGCGAGGCACAGTACTTGCTCAAAATGTGCAGCTGTCTAGTTGCTTGAGACAAACTTTGCTAGGCTGAAGATGTCAGAGCCCTGGGGCTATGACCGCTTCAGTCTGGAAAAGCACTTGGTAGTCCTTACCCTCATGATGGGGGAACATCACCAATAGACTCGGACCTGGGTGCTGCAGTTTTAATTCCTGAAGTGCCCAGGGCCTAGTGTCTATCAGTAAATAGGGTGGGGTCAGCAATCTCACTGACTCCATCCTACTCCGTGATGATTAAGGGACTTCCATCTCCTCTCACTGGCTGATCAATAACAAGGTCAGCCAATGAGAGAAGGAGCAGCACCAATCGTCAGGAACCACCGAAGCTTCCCTCCTGCCTCTCGAGATCGCCACTGCGGTGCATGCATGCATGTATGTATGTGTATTTGTGAGTGCATGCCGTGAATGGGTGTGTGTGCTGGTTGCATGATGGAATCACGCATGCCTGAAACACACATGCCTTAAGAACGCGGTCACAACAACAACCGCATCTTTACCACACATGCCTTTACCAAGCATGCCTTTCCAACAAATTTCATTGTAAAAGTATGTTTGGTAAAGGAACATGTTTGGTAAATTGCCCCCTTATACCTGATTCCAAACTCTCAATCCACCCCGCACCAGCCCTTAAAACTGCATCTTCCACTTCCCCCATCCTGAGCCCTAAAAGTAAACTGGCCCTGCCTCTAAAACTGCCCCGGCACCACCCTGAATCCTAAAACCTACCCTACCCTGTCCTAAAAAGTACCCTGATCTCACACGCCAGCCCTGAACCCTAAAACCGCCCCACCCTGTCCTAAAAATGATCCCAGCTCACACCATGAACCCTAAAATCTACAGCACAATTTCCTAAAAACTACCCTGACCTCCCCTTTCACACCCTGAACCCTAAAACCTACTCTCCCTGTCCTATAAACTACGCCGGCACCCCAACCCCTGAACCCTAAAACATACCTGGCCCTGTCCAAAAAACTAGCCAGACCCCACCGCCCTGAACCATAATACCTACCCTGCCAAATCCTAAAAATGACCTCAACCCCCTGCCCCACCCTGAACACTAAAACCTCTAAAAACGACACGACCCCCCGCCCTAAATTCTAAAACTACCCCGCCCTGTCCTAGACACTACCCTGATCTCCCGCCCCACCCTGAACCATAAAGCCTGCCCCGCACTGTCCTAAAAACTACCCTGACCCTCCTGCCCAGACCTAAAACCCTAAAACTTACCCCACCCTGTCCTAAAAGTGCCCCAAACCACCACCTTAAACCCTAAAACCTACCCCGTCCTGTCTTAAAAACGACCCTGACCTCATCCTACACCTTAAAACCTACTCCACCATGTCCTAAAAACAACCCAACCCCACTCTGAACCCTAAAACCTGCCCTGTCATAAAACGACCCCAACTCCCACCCTTAGCCCTAAAACCCACCTAAACTTGTCCTAAAAACTACCGGACCCCCACCCACATCTTGAACCTACCTCACCCTGTCCTGAACCCTAACACCTACCCCACCCTGTACTAAAAATGAGCGCATCCCCTCAACCCTACCCTGAACCCTAACACCTACCCCTCCCTGTCCTGAAAACGACCCCAATCCTGCGCACCTGTCCTGAACCCTAAAACCTACCCCTCCCTCGCCTAAAAACTACCCAACCCCACCCTGAACACAAAAACCTACCCGCCCTGTCCAAAAAACTACCCTGACCCCAAGCTCGCACCCTGAACCCTAAAACCTACTTGCCCTGTCCTAAACACTACCCCAACCCCCATCCCCATCATGAACCCTAAACCCTAGCCCTTTGTCCTTAAACTACCCTGACCCCATCCCGCTGTGAACCCTAAATTCTACCCCACCTTGTCCTAAAAACTACCCTGAACCCTAAAACATACCCCACCCTGTCCTAAAAACTACCCCGACCCCTCACCCCCACCCTGTCCAAGAACTACCCCTCACCCCGCCCGAACACTAAGACTCTCCCTGCCCTGTCCTAAAAACTCATCTGAGCCCCAAAACCTACATGTCCTGTCCTAAAAAATACCCACCCCCAACCTGAACCCTAAAACCTACCCCACCCTGTCCTAAAAACTACCCCACCTGCCCTAAATCATATAACCTACCTCACCCTGTCCTAAAAACTACCCAAACCCCTGCCCTGAATGCTAAAATCTACCCCTCCCTGACCTAAAACTATCCTGCTGCCCACCCTGAACCCTAAAACCTACCTTACCCTGTCTTAAAAACTACCCCAATACCCCTGCCCTGAATCCTAAAACCTGATCCGCCCTGTCCTAAAAATCCCTCCACCACGGAACTCTAAAACTTACCACTCGCTGTCCTAAAAACGACCACAACCCTTCTCCCCCACCCTGAACCCTAAAACCTACCCCTCCCTGTCTTGAAAACTCCCCAAACACCGCCCTGAACCCTAAAACCTAACCTATCCTTTCCTATACACTGCCCTAGCTCCCCTTAACCATAAAACCTCCCTGCCCTGTCCTAAAAAACAACCCAACCCCGACCCTGAACCCTAAAACCTTCTCTTCCCGTTCCTAAAAACTACCCGAACCCCATCCTTGCCATGAACCTTAAACCTAACCCACCCTCTCCTAAAAACTACCCAGAACCCTTTCCCCCACACTAAACCCTACAACCTACCGCACCAACTCCTAAAAATTACCCCAACTTCATATCCTCACCCTGAACCTTAAAACCTACCCTGCCAAGTCCTAAAAATTACCCCTCACCCGCCCTCACCCTGAACACTAAAAGCTACCCTAACCTGTCCTAAAAACTATCCTGACCCCCGCCCTGAACGCTAAAACCTACCCTGCCCTGACCTACACACTACCCTGACCCCTGCCCTCAACCATAAAACCTACCCTGCACTGTCCTAAACACTACCCCGACCATCCTGCCCCGACCTGAACCCCTAAAACCTACCCTGCCCTGTTCTAAAAGTACCCAAAGACCCCACCCTAAACCCCAACCCATCCTGTCTTAAAAACTACCCTGATCCCCTGCCCACTCCCTGAATTTTAAAACCTACCCTGCTCTGTCCTAAAATGATCACAACCCACGCCATGAACCTTAAAAACAACTCTGCCCTGTCCTAAAACCTACCCCGCCATTCCGCTCTGGAACGTAACACCAACCTCACCATGCCCTAAAAACTATTCCTACCCCCTCCCACGTCCTAAACCCTAAATTCTACCTCACCCTGTCCCAAAAACTACACTGAGGCCCCCATCCTGAACCTTAAAAACCTGCCTCGCCCTGTCCTAAAAACTACACCAACTCCTGCACATGCCCTGAACCGTAAAAACAACCCACCCTGTCCTAAAAACTACCTCGGCCCTCACCCTGAACCCTAAAACCTACCTTGCCTTGTCCTAAAATCTTCCACAACACCCCCGCCCTGAACCATAAAACCTGACCCGCCCTGTCCTATAAACCACCCCCCTCCCTGAACCCTAAAACCTAACCCTCCCTGTCATACAAACTACCATGACCCTGCCCTGAACCCAAAAACCTAACCCTCCCTACCCTAAAACTACCCCGCTCCCACCCTGATCTCTAAAACCTACCTTGCCCTGCCGTAAACCCTATAACTACCAGCCCTGTCGTAAAAATTACCCTGACCTCCTGCTCAGGCCCTTAACCCTAAAACCTACCCCATCCTGTCCTAAAAACTACCCCAACCACCCGCCCAGAACCCTAAAACTTACCCACCCTGTCCTAAACACTACCCCATCCCCCACCCCTGCCATGAACGCTAAACCCTAGCCCCATTGTAAAAACTCCAGTGACTCCCAGTGCCGCCCTGAACCCTAAAATCTACCATTCCTTGTCCTAAAAGCAACCCTGAACCCCCAACCTGAACCCTAATACCAACCCCACACTGTCTGTAAAACTACGCCGAGCCCCCAGTCCACGCCCTGTCCTAATAACTATCCTGACCTCCTGCCTTGAGCCTTAAAACATACCCAACCCTCTCCTAAAAACTTGTCCGACCCCCCCACCACACCCCTAAAACATACCCAGCCCTGTCTTAAAAATTACCTTGACCCTCCACCCAAACCCCTATAACCTATCCCGTCCTGTCCTAAAACAAACCCGACCCCCCACCTCCAACCTAAATCCAAAAACCTACCCCACCTTGTCCTAAAAACTACCCCAATCCCCCCCGCCCAGAACCTTACAATTTACCCGGCCCACTCCTAAAAATGACCCCAATCCCCCACCCCACCGTAAAACCTACCCCACCCTGTCCTAAAAACTACCCTGACCTCCCGACTACACCCTGAACCCTAAAACCTACCCCGCTTTGTCCTAAAGACTACCTCAACCCCCGCCTTGAACCCTAAAACCGACCTGCCCTGTCCTAAAAACTACCCACCCCTCTGCCCCCACAATGAACGCTAAACACTAGCGCCCTGTCCTAAAAACTACCCGGATCCCCTACCCCGCCCTGAACCCTAAAATCTACCCCACCTTGTCCTAAAAACTACCCTGAACCCCCGACCCGAACCCTAATACCTACCCCGCCCTCTCCTAACAACTACCCTGACCTCCCGCCGACACGCTGAACCCAAAAATCTACCCACCCTTTCCTAAAAACTAGCCCGACCCCCTGACCACAAACATAAAACCTACCCCGTCCTGTCCTAAAAACTACCCTGAACTCCTGCCCTGAACCGTAAAAACAACCCACCCTGTCCTAAAAACTACCTCGGCCCTCACCCTGAACCCTAAAACCTACCTTGCCTTGTCCTAAAATCTTCCACAACACCCCCGCCCTGAACCATAAAACCTGACCCGCCCTGTCCTATAAACCACCCCCCTCCCTGAACCCTAAAACCTAACCCTCCCTGTCATACACACTACCATGACCCTGCCCTGAACCCAAAAACCTAACCCTCCCTACCCTAAAACTACCCCGCTCCCACCCTGATCTCTAAAACCTACCTTGCCCTGCCGTAAACCCTATAACTACCAGCCCTGTCGTAAAAATTACCCTGACCTCCTGCTCAGGCCCTTAACCCTAAAACCTAGCCCATCCTGTCCTAAAAACTACCCCAACCACCCGCACAGAACCCAAAAACTTACCCACCCTGTCCTAAACACTACCCCATCCCCCACCCCTGCCATGAACGCTAAACCCTAGCCCCATTGTAAAAACTCCAGTGACTCCCAGTGCCGCCCTGAACCCTACAATCTACCATTCCTTGTCCTAAAAGCAACCCTGAACCCCCAACCTGAACCCTAATACCAACCCCACACTGTCTGTAAAACTACGCCGAGCCCCCAGTCCACGCCCTGTCCTAATAACTATCCTGACCTCCTGCCTTGAGCCTTAAAACATACCCAACCCTCTCCTAAAAACTTGTCCGACCCCCCCACCACACCCCTAAAACATACCCAGCCCTGTCTTAAAAATTACCGTGACCCTCCACCCAAACCCCTATAACCTATCCCGTCCTGTCCTAAAACAAACCCGACCCCCCACCTCCAACCTAAATCCAAAAACCTACCCCACCTTGTCCTAAAAACTACCCCAATCCCCCCCGCCCAGAACCTTACAATTTACCCGGCCCACTCCTAAAAATGACCCCAATCCCCCACCCCACCGTAAAACCTACCCCACCCTGTCCTAAAAACTACCCTGACCTCCCGCCTACACCCTGAACCCTAAAACCTACCCCGCTTTGTCCTAAAGACTACCTCAACCCCCGCCTTGAACCCTAAAACCGACCTGCCCTGTCCTAAAAACTACCCACCCCTCTGCCCCCACAATGAACGCTAAACACTAGCCCCCTGTCCTAAAAACTACCCGGATCCCCCTACCCCGCCCTGAACCCTAAAATCTACCCCACCTTGTCCTAAAAACTACCCTGAACCCCCGACCCGAACCCTAATACCTACCCCACCCTGTCCTGAAAACTACCCTGACCCCCAGTACACACCCTGTCCTGAGAACTATCCCAACCCCCCTGCCTTGAACCCTAAAACACACCCCATTGGATCCTAAAAACTAATTTGACTCCCCCAACCCCACCCTGAGCCCTAAAACCTACCCCGCCCAGTGCAAAAAAATACTTAAATGCACCCGCCCCGCCCCCACCCTAAACCCTAAAACCTACCCCGCCCTGTCCAAAAAACTACCCTGACCCTCCGTCCCCACCCTGAAACCTAAAACCTAACCCTCCCTACCCTAAAACCACCCCGCCCCCACCCTGATCTCTGAAACCTACCTTGCCCTGCCCTAAACCCTATAACTTATCCCACAATGTCCTAAAACTACCCTACCCCAAACCCACACCCTGACCCCAAAAACCTACCCACCCTGTCCTTAAACTAGCCCAACCCCCTGACCAGAAACATAAAACCTACCCCGCCCTGTCCTAAAAACGACCCCGAACTCCTGCCCTGAACTGTAAAAACAAACCACCTTGTCCTAAAAACTACCTTGGACCCACACTGAACCCTAAAACCTACCTCGCCTTGTCCTAAAATCTTCAATGACACCCCTGCCCTGTACCCTAAAACCTAACCCTCCCTGCCATAAAAACTACCATGACCCTGCCCTGAACCCAAAAACCTAACCCGTCCACTCCTAACAACTACCCATCTCCCCCCACCATGAACCCTAAAACCTCCCCGTCCTGTCCTAAAAAACAACCTGACCCCACTGCCCCCACCCTGAACCCTAAAACCTATCCTTCCCGCTCCTAAAAACTACCCTTACTCCTGTCCCCACCCTGAACCCTAACCTAACATGCCCTGTTCTAAAAACTACACAGACATCCCATACCCTCCCTGAACCCTAAAACCTATCCCTCCAACTCCTAAAAATTAGCCTGACCCCTGCCCTCACCCCTGAACCCTAAAACCTACCCACCCTGTCCTAAAAACGACCTCAGCCCCCCACCCCTGCCCTGTCCTAAGTACTACCCTGAACCCCCAGCCCTGAACTCTAACATTCACCCCGCCATGTCCTAAAAACCCATCCGAACACCCGCCCCCACCCTGAACCCTAAAACCTACCCTGTTCTGGCCCAAAAAGTTCCCTGACCCCCCTCCTTAAACCCTATAACCTGCCCTGCCCTGTCCTAAAAACTACTCCAACACCCACCCCAACACTGAACCCAAAATCCTACCCACCCTGTCCTAAAAACTACTACGACTCCCACTCTGAACTCTAAAACCTACCCCACCTTGTCCTAAAAATTACTCTGACCCCCTGCCCTAACCCCTAAAACCTACCCCCCCCTGTCCTAGACACTGCCCTGACCCCCCGCCCTGAAACATAAAACCACCTACCCGCATTGTGCTAAAACCTACCCCAAACATCCCACCCGACCTGAACCCATAAAACCTACCCCCTCTCTGTCCTAAAAACTACCCCAAGCCCACACTCTACACCCTAAAACCTATCCCGTCCTGTCTTAAAAACTACCCTGACCCCCTCCCACTCCCTAAACCCTAAAACCTTCTCCACCCTGCCCTGAAAACTAGCCAACCATCTGCCTCCACTCTGAACCCTAAAAGCTACCCCACCCTGTCCTAAAAATGATCACGACCCCCTCCCTGAACTATAAAAACTACTCCGCCCAGCCCTAAAAACTACCATGATCTCCCTCCCTGTACCCTAAAACATACCTCGTCCTGCCCTAAAAACGAACCTGACCCCCATCCACGTCCGAACCCTAAATTCTACCTCACCCTGTCCCAAAAACTACCCCGAGGCCCCCGTGCTGAACCCTATAACCTACCCCACTCTGTCTTAAAAACTACCCTAAACCCTGTCCCTGCCCTGACACTAAAACTTACACCGCACTGTCCTAAAAACTATCCCGACCCGCTGCACCTGACAGGAACCCTAAAACCTACCCCTCCCTGTCCTAAAACATTCCCTACCCTGCCCTGAACTCCAAAACCAACCGTGACCTATCCTAAAAACTACCCAATCCCCCACGAATCCTAAAACCTACCCCGCCCTGTCGTAAAAATTACCCTGACCTCCTGCCCAGGCCCTGAACCCTAAAACCTACCCCACCCTGTCCTAAAAACTACTCCGACCACCCACCCTGAACCCTAAAACCTACCCACCCTGTCCTAAACACTACCCCGTCCCGCACCCCTGCCATGAACGCTAAACCCTACCCCCATCGTAAAAACTACCCTGACTCCCAATGCCGCCCTGAACCCTAAAATCTACCATGCCTTGTCCTAAAAGCAACCCTGAACCCCTGACCTGAACCCTAATACCTATCCCACACTGTCCTTAAAACTATACCAAGCCCCGTCCACGCCGTCCTTAAAACTATCACGACCTCCTGCCTTGAACCCTAAAACATACCCAGCCCTCTCCTAAAAACTCGTCCGACCCCTCACCCCACCCCTAAAACCGACCCCGCCCTGTCCTGAAAAACTACCCTCCACCCAAACCCCTATCACCTATCCCGTCCTGTCCTAAAACAAACCTAACCCCTCGGTGTGAATGTGCATGTGTGCATGTGTGATTACCCCCTCCAAACTCCCTGCTTAATACATACCTCAAAATATTTTTCGTTTCATAACTAATCTTTATATTTATTTGTTATTATATTCTAAATCATGAAAATAAAGTTTGAGTTATCCTTGCCCTTAAGTAGTTTGTGATGTGATATTTCAGATCATAAATGTAGATTCGGTGCACTAGGCTAATATCGGAGCAATGAAAGTTCGGATCTCCTGTTGATTTTTCACACTGATTATATTGCTAGGAGACTGAAGGTAGGGACGCGCTAATCGTTCCCCAATTGTGTGGTGGGATTTTTTTGTATTAAATGAGGTAATGGTTTGGAGCTGTGAAGACTCAAGTCGTGCAGCGCAGGTTACTTCTCCGAGCTTTGCAAAGAGCCTGCCTGTTGTAATAAGTGGTAAGGAGCTGCTGCCTTGACAGTGCTGAGATTAAGATAGTGGAACGCCCCTACATTATTTCTGGTCATGAATGCCTATAGATGTCTACTAGTGGTCTGGAACTATCAACAGCCTAGAGGAATGGTAGCGGGAACACACACTGAGAGAGAATGGACTTTAGTCCTCAGGTCATGTGAGACCAGAGTCCAATTGCGGATTGTAATTTAAACATTCTTATCCATACGTGGATTGAGAAGAGTTGGGCCCAGATTTAAGAGGGCCTAGCTCCACCTTGTGCCACATTAGCGTCATTTGTTTTACGCTAAAGTGGCGCAACGAGGCCTAAATCGCTGCGCCATATTTACAAAGTGGAGCAATGAATGCATTGCGCCACTTTGTAACCTCTTGTGCCACATTATGCCTGCGCAAGGCATAATGTATGCAAGGGGGTGTTCCCCCATTAGGGGGACCGCAAAATGGTGCAGTGGAATCTAAGAGATTCCATTGCGTAATTTTTTGAGGCTGGTTTTAACACCTGCACCGAGCACCCGTTAAAAGGGGAACAATATTGCATTCAATGGCCCCTTGTGTACTGAGCAGGATTAGCACCAAAATTCTGGAGCTGATCCTACACAGTACATCAATAGCGTCAAAAATGTAGACGCTATTGCTCCTACCTTGCTCCATGGTGTGCTGTATATTAAATACGGCGCACACGTGGTGGCGTTAGGGTGGGGCCGTAGGGGCACAAGAAAAGTGGTGCTGCATTGGATGCACCACCACTTTTCTTAAATAGGCCCTTACTGTGTTGCTTTCTATAATAAGCGTGAGCGTAGAGTTCTACAAGACAATGAAACAAAGTGTCTATTATGCCACAAGCAAGGAAACCACACACCCATCTAGCTGCCATGCTACACTGACATAATTATAGAGTTGATGGCATTGTAAATACAGAGACACGCAAATCTGAGCAGGAAGTGCAGGCACATATGCAGCGAGCATATATTTATCCTAACAACCCTAGAACTACATTCAGTTATACATAGCACAAAGCCATCAAAAACATTACAGTTCACACGCCCTTGCTCGGGCAAGCATTTCAGAAACGCAGAGGCACATACTCAGACCAGACACTGCACCACACATATAGAAACACACTCACAGAGAAGGGACACTGCTAGAAATCATACACAATCACAGACAGTCGCTTCAAACTGTGGAATTTAAGGCTAGATTTAAGAAAAGTGGGCTGCGCCACTTTTCTTGTGCCCCTTAGCGCCCCCTAACGCCATCATGTGTGCGCTGTATCTCAGATATGGTGCACCAATGTGGTAGTTAGAGAACTAGCTTAATTTTTTTTTACGCTAGTTCAGACCTTTGCAGGATCAGCTTAAAAAATGTAGATGCTAATCCTGCAAAGCCTATTGAGGACCATTTTAAACAATGTTGTGCCTCCTTTTAATGCCTGCTCTGAGCAGGTATTGAAAGTGCTGAAACAAATGATGCAAAGAAATGTCTTAGATTTCTTTACGTCATTTTTTCGGCCCTACTAATGGGAGAATGCCCCCTTTGCATACATTATGCCTGGCGCAGGCATGATGTAGCTTAAAGGGTTACAAAGTGGCGCAATGCATGCATTGCACCACTTTGTAAATTTGGCACTGCGATTTTGGCCTCTTTGGGCCACATTAGTGTAAAACAAAGAAGCTAATGTGGCGCAAAAAGGCGCTAGGGGGCTCTTAAATCTGCCCCTTACTATTTTACAAACACTCACAAAGAACATTTCACACCAACTGCATCTCAAAAAGTCCTTCTAATGCATATCTAGCCCTCATACTGAAAGCACAGAGCCACAGCTACTGATAATCTGCCCTCTCAGAAGCATGTATGCATGGTATACTTGAGCATAAAAACACAACATATACTCTTACTCGTCAACATGCACACACATACAAACACATACACCACATATAGCATGTGTTTTACAACAGGCACAGACTGGAGCTCGTCTTAAGTCTCGCATTTAACAAGAATACGTGCCTTAACATAAGTATCGATACGGTATTCTAAAACAGTTGTGTATACATTGTATGTGCATATTACAAACGTAGATACCAGCATACAGTGTTTATACTTGTATCAAAAGTATACCATAAAGTGCTCCTTCAAAACACACACAGAAGCATGCATGCACACACAGATTGTACTGATGATGCATATTCACACCGACAGAAGTATTAAACACACATGGCGGATTATTTACTAAGATTTTATGCCGTGTTTGCGTCACAAAAGTGATGCAAGTCAATGAAAAATCTTTTTTTCCCTATTTACTTTTCAGCGCAAAATTTGCTTTGCACTGGAAAGTCCCCTAAAGGTAACGCAAAGCAGTGCAAAGAACTGCTTTGCCTTACTTAGCACCATTTGGGCATTACATGGTTGGTATAAGGGCATGCCCATGCAACCACCTGTGTTTTGTTTACATTAGTAGACAGAGTTCAGCACCAAAAATTAACGCCACTGAAAAGCAGGCATTAAAACGACAAAAGTTTACATTTCTACTTTATTTTCCGACTTTGCATGTGTGCTGCACTGTGCAGTACACATACAACATAGAAAAAGTTTTAAGGTGAGTCTACGCACAGTATTTTGTACTTCCAGTACAAAACCTATGCTAGACTCACGCACACATCTTAGCTATGGCGATTGTGGCACTCGGCAGCTAAAATCAGCTCCGACGCTAGGGAGATGGGAGGAGCCATATTTCTGTAAATATGGCGCTCTCCTGCTCCTTCCTCACGCAGCGCAGATTTTTTGGCTGCTGCACTGCGTGGGAGTCTGGTAAATCTGGGCTATGGTATGTAGCACAAAAAATGCTTGGGTTCATTTAAATAACTGCAGTTATATTCACGAATCTAACCTCCATCTGCTTATAGTCTGAATGCTTCACACACCTAAACCGGTAGTATTTACAACGGTGTATAAACATCCATATGTGTGGCCTATGCATAGCAGCTCTTCAAAATCCTTTAATTTCCTGAAGTTCTCTGGAACCTCTAAAGAATCTAGTCTTTAAGTCAGACATCACACTTGAACAATATACTTTTCCCCCTCAAATAGTTATAGAAGCTACTCTGCAATTCTAAAGCAACTACAAATCCTTCTCAAGCATATGACAATTACTTGGAAATCTAAGGAATCTCATAAAGCAAGAGAAAACACAAAGCCCACTCTCGTCTGTTTGCAAATTATATATGCCTGAGATGTAAAGTTGGACTCATCAGTCTGCGGGAGATAAACCCGTTTAACGTGGTTTTATTTTGTAATTGTTCATTGTGCTGAACTGAAACACCCCTCGAATATCGGTATACCACCACCCGAAAAGTAGTGAACTCTAAAATGCAAATAACATTTCCTCCTTACAATTCAAAACATATCCTCGACATGTTTATTTCTCCTCCGTTCTTCTCAGCGAAGTTTAGACAGATGTGACACAAAGAAAAGACATCTTAATAACAAATAAGATACTCACTCATAAGAAGAGGAACATTTCCAGATATTTTCATTTTTCAATTGCCTTGAAAAGCAGCTGCTCTGTGTGGTGCTATTTGCCAAATGTAAGAGCATACCATTATTTCTCAGTTTTAAGGGAATACCATTGTGACATGATTATATGACACCTCTAGTCTAGTTTAGTGGGCAGCTGTTAAAGTTAACTACTCCCTCTCTCCCAAAGTATTACAGCATTCATTTCACTTACATAGTATCGAATTTCCTAGCAATGACACTCTGAAACAGAGGAAAGTCATACTTAGTAACCCAAGATGGTCGACACCATCTCCAACTTTCATTAGAGTTCAGGGGCCTTTCGCAAACATGTGTGTTTGCTTGCACTACATAGTGCATCAAAAAACCTTCCCTAGTCAGCACCAACACTTGATGCATACCTCAAACCTCTTCAGCCGCAAAATGCGTTCAGTGCGGGTAAGGGATGAGCATGGTGCCACTGTATTCATCACAGGGCCAGTAGTAAACTATGCCTCATTAGTCAGCAGTAAACTATGCCTCATTAAACACCAGGAGCAAGTGGCAAGAGTGTTATCTAGGCTTCAATAACATCAATTGACTTGTAACCCCGAGAAATGTAAATTTGAGATGGAAGAGGTTCCAAATTGTGGGTTTAGTCTGAATGTTGCTGGTTTATCTTTGGATCCAAAAAGGGATCAGCCACCCTTTCATGGCCCTCAGTCTCCTACCGATATAGAGGGAGCACATAGTTCTTTTAGATCTGCACATATTTATCACTAACTTGTCAAGAAAATTGCACATTTCACTGATGATTTTATTTGTATCTTAAAACAAGTATAAAAGGAGGATTTTGTTGAGGCACTCAAGTGGGAAAAAAACATTTGAGCTCAAGCTCCTTGACTCAGGACAGAAATAAATGTATAGTGCATGTGAATGCTTCTGAAAGGGCCGGGGAAGCTGTACTGTTGCAATTGTAAAAAGACTATGCACCCAGTTTTTTTTTTTATCTCTTATATCATGTCAGACAGGAAAATGAACTATTCAGTGTTGAAAATAGAGTACCTAGCTAAGAACAAGCATTGCCAAAGCCAATAGGTCTCACCTATGAGAGAGATATTGACTTTGGCAAAGTGTTTTAGCCATGTTGTACACCAGTGTGGTTGTTGTTCAAGCATGGCTAAAAATCTGGGGTGTGGAGTGGAGTAGATTGGAGTGGGGTACATGGGGCAGATTTGAGTGGGGTAGATTGGGGCAGAGTGGAATGGAATGGGGCAGATTGGAGTGAAGGGGTGCATTGGGATAGAGTGGAGTGGGGTAGTTTGGGGTAAAGGAGAATGGGGTATTGCAGGGTAGGATGGGGTAGATTGTAGTGGGGTAGATTGGGGTAGAGTGAGCTAGACTGGAGGGGGGTAGATTGTAGAGAAGTAGAGTGGGGTAGATTGGAGTTGGAGAGATTAGAGTGGGGTAGATTGGAGTGGGTGGAGTGGCGTAGATTGGATTGGGGTAGATTGGAGTGAGGTAGATTAGAGTGGGGAAGTCTGTATATTGGTGTAGTAGATTGGAGTAGGGTAGATTGATTCAGGGTGGATTGGAGGTTGATAGATTGGGGTTAGGTGGGGCAGATTGGAGAGGAGTGGGGTACATTGGAGTGAAGTGGCATGGGGTTGATTGGAGTGGAGTTGAGGTGGGGTAGATAGGAGTGGGGTAGACTGGAGTAGAGTGGCAGAGGTACATTGGGTAGGTTGGAGTGGAGTGGGATAGATAGCAGATGAGTAGAATTGGGGTTGGTTGGGGTAGATTGTAGTGTAGTAGGGTGGAGTATATTGGAGTGGAGTGGGGTAGAGTAGAGTGGGGTAGATTAGTGTGGAGTGGGATTGGGTCGGTTGGAGTGGAGTTGAGTGGGGTAGATTGAAGTGGATGGATTTGGGTAGATTAGCATGAGGTAGAGTGGGGTAGATTGGAGTAGAGATGGGCAGATTGAGGTAGATTGTAGTGGGACAGACTGAGTTGAGTAGTTTGGAGTTGGGTAAATTGGAGTGGAGTAGGGTAGATTGGAGTCAGGTAGAGTGGTGTGAGGTAGAGAGGTATGGGTTGGGGTAGATTGGAGCGGGATGGAGTGGGATAGATTGGGGCAGAATGTGGAAGATTGGGGTAGACTGGGTACTGAAGTGGAGTGGAGTAGATTCAATGGATTACGGTAGATTGGAGTGGGATAAAGTGGAGTGGGGTAGATTGGAGTGGAGAGGGGTAGATTGGAGTGGAGTGGAGTTGGATTGATTGGAGTGGAGTAGACATTCATGTGGAGTGGGGCAAATTGGAGTGGAGTGGGGTAGATTGTGGGAGATTGGAGTGGGGTAGAGTGAAGTAGATTAGAGTGGAGTGAAATAGAATGGAGTGAATTGGAGATTAGAGTAGAGTGGGGTAAACAGGAATGGAGTCAGGTAGATTGGACTGGGGTTGAATGGAGTGAAGCGGGGTAGATTAAAGTGAAGTGGGGTCAGGTACATTGGAATGGAGTCAGGTAGATTGGAGTGGTGGTAGCGTGGAGTGGCATAGATTGGAGTGGTGTAGAGTGAGTAGACTGGTTAAAGTGGGTTGATTGGGGCAGATCGGAGTTCGATGGATTGGGTAGATTGGAGTGGATTGGAGTGGTGTGTAGTATATTGGGGATATTGGAGTGGAGTCAGGTAGATTTGAGTAGAGTGTGGTAGACTGAGGTAGAAGGACTAGGGTAGATTAGAGTCGGTGGGGTTAATTGGGTTAGACTGAGTGGAATGGGGTAAATTGGAGAGGAGTGCAGTGGGGTAAATTGCAATGAAGTGAAGCAGATAGGAGTGGAGTGGAGTGGAGTGGAGTAGATTGGAATAGAGTGTGGTAGATTAGGGTGAAGTGGGATGGAATGAGGTAGATTGTAGTGGAGTGGGATAGATTGGAGTTGGGTAGATTGGTGAGAATGTAATGGAATGGGGTATATTGGAGGAAAGTTGTGTAGATTGGGGTAGATTAGAGTGGAGTAAAATGTGTGGAGTGGGGTAGATTAAAGTAGAGTGAGGTAGGTTGGAGTGGAGTACACTGGGTAGATTGGAGTGAATTGCAGTAGGGTAGATTGAAGTGGAATGAATTGGAGTAGACTGGAGTGGAGTGGGATAGATTGAAGCAGATTGGAGTGGAATGGGTTAGACTGGAGTGGAGTGGAGAGGGGTAGATTAGGGTAGATTGGAAAGGAGTGCAGTAACTGGGATGGAGTGGAACGGCGTAAAGTAGATGGCATGTTGTGTCCTTAAGTGAGTGGCGTAGAATGGAGTGGCGTGGAGTCGAGTGGAGTGGCATATTATGTTGTAGAGAGTCTTAGAGTGGAGGGACTTAGAGTGGAGTGGCATATCTTAGAGTGGAGTGGAGTGTCATAGAATGGAGTGGTGTAAAGTGAATTATCTAATGTGGAGTATGCATATTGTGGTACCACTTCATACCCCATCTCAAGAAACTACACTGGCTCCCAATTCAGAAGAGATGCCAGTTCGAGATGGTGACCCACGCCTACAAGTCCCTGTGGTCAGAACACTTGAGCAAACAGTGGAGGATGTTCCTTCTCGCTCCTTGCAGCCAACGCTTGGAACAATCTCCGCTTGCACCTCAGGACTGCACTGTCACTCTAGTGATTCAGAAGAGTACTAAAGACCTGGATGTTTGAATGATCGTACCTCCATATAGCAATGTGTGAAATGCATTCTCAGGGAAGCTTTCAGAATACCTACATGAAGTCATAAGCAAACTGGACAGCTGCGCTGGCTGGTAGGCTTCAACCTAAATACCTATCACATTTCTTGGAAGGCAGAGGGAATTGCACAAGTCCATTCTTTGGGGTACAACTGTTGGAAACAATTGATTGAGCGTAATCCATTCACAGTCTTCCACAGTATCTTTATTGTTACTACAATGCTTCCCAAAATGACTGTGTTTCTTATCTACTGCTGGCTGAATATTCTTTTAAAAATGCACCTCATAGTGCCACCTAAGTTTTTCTGCTTATAAGGTTTTGGGCCAACAATTACTTTTCCACTTTGTGTTGATCCTCTTATTGCAACTCCTATTAATCCTGTGAACCACTTACTGAACAAAGATAACTAGTTCTTGACAGTCTACCACATTCAACAGCCATAAAGGAATGTACAGATAAGTAAAGACTCGCGTTTTCTCGTCCCCGTCTGCTTTACTCAGGACCACAAGCCAATTTTGGTGTGCTCGCATCTGCTTTAGCCCTCGGGGGTTCCATTCATTGCAGGCTATGCTGCACGTCGTCCAGGATGTATAGCTGAGAGCTAGAAGTTGGGAATGTGGTGGTACGGAGGATTATAAAACTCCAGATGTGTGAAGGGCAGGATTCAGGCCTTTTCATTCAATTTTTGGTTCTAGTTTAGTTTTAGTTTAGTTTTAAGGATTTATAAAGCGTGTAGTGACCCGAAGGCATCCCAGCGCTAAACCTAGGCTCTCTTAGACCGCAAGATGGTCACAAGTCGAGAGGAGGAGGACCTTAGACTTCGAGAGGGGACATAAAGATATAGCCGCTTTCTGAAGAACATTGGACCCTTATCTTGCAGGGCTCTGTGAACAATGCATAGGGTCTTGAAATAAATACACTGCTTAATAGGGAGCCAGTGAAGTATGGAAAAAGCAGGCTTAGCGGATAAATATCTGGGAAGATTGACAAGAAGCCTGGCAGCTGCGTTCTGGACTGTTTGCAACCTTTTTATGACATAAGCCGGGGCGCTGAGAAAAAGTGAGTTCCCATAGTCCAGACGGGAAAGGATCAGAGTTTGAACAAGGATTCTTCTGGCCAAAGGGGGAAGAAGATTAAAGATTTTCCTAAGAACTCTTAAAATGCCAAAGCATGTAGAGGAAACTCTTTTTGCTTCATAATCCATGGTCAGGCGAGAATCTACCCAAAAACCAAGGCTTTTTACCTGGTCCTTGGGAGGAGGAAGATTGTTGAAGGCCTCAGAGTATAGTGAAAGGGGAGGGGCTGGGGGGGCATTGCCTAGTACAATGACTTCTGACTTTCCATCATTAAATTTAAGCTTAGACTGGATCATCCAAACTCCAATGTCTTTCATACAACACGAAAGGTTGGCTGCCGACGAATCCCCAGAACTAGGTTCTAGAATTTCTCTGTCGAGTTTCTCTGTCGAAGATCATGTTACACCATTTTCCTTTGAAAGTATTTCCTGATCTACACACCTGTTTTGGAGTTTGGTACTGAGAAGGATTCTTCACAGTGTTCTAGATTCCCCTGTTTTTCATTCCGTTCATTGCCCACGTTTGATTCTTTTTGTCCCAGATTTTTTTTTTTTTTTGTACAGCTGTTTTTCCCTGTTGATTTTTCAACATGGAAGATTATGCTAGACTGTTCCTCTCTTGAAGGTAGTATTGGCGCTTTGTTTCCCAAAGTTTGTAAACACCTTCATCTTCAATCATGAAGTGTCCACAATGCAATGCTAACAAGGTGTGTTGGAATAGAAAAAGGGCACCTGCGTATCTCTGGAGATTGTGCGTCCTGTCTCAAGGTGTCCATTACATGTTGTAGCGTTTTCTGATCACCCACATCTACTCAGAAAAGTCAAGTATGTGCACTGAGGGCTTTCCATCACTAACAGTGAAATTAAGAGCAAGGCTGTATGGTATGGAAGCGCACACCATGTGCAAGTTTGTCATCTCACCCGACTGTCAGGGACTGTCAGTGGTGGCAGCCAGGTGATGATAGCTGCTGAAGTAGCTTTTTCCTTGTTGTCTACTTAGGAGTAACGTCTACCACGCTCACCCTAATTTTTCTAGTTGCTCTGTCAGTCCTTCTCCTATCCATGCACAGCATGGCTGTTGCATGTGCTTGCGCTACTTGTGTGCAGCAGATGCATGTAAAGCACAAATGATGCATGTGGATGTGGTCACAGTGGGTTTATTTTGTATCAGGCATACTTTAGTGATAACCAGGATGGAGGTATGGAAGGATAGCCCAGAAATGTATTTTGCAAGGCTTACCCTAGACCATTCTGGAGATTCTTTTCTGTTAGTCAGAAACAGGAGTGAGGAGATGTTAAGGAAGGAGACGGAAGGTCCTTTGAAAGGTAGAGTTTCCCCCTCCCACTTCCTGGCTCATTGTTCCATAGAAGAGGTGACTCTCCACAGGTTTATGGGAGGTTAACCCCTTAGTTGCTGAGGTTTTTCCACCACATGGCTCAGCAATTTTTGATGTTTGGAACACTTTGGGCCTCATTCCGACCCGGACGGGCGGCGGACGCCGCCCGCCGGGCGGAAACCGCCCAAACACCGCCCCGCGGTCAGATGACCGCGGGGGCATTTCAACTTTCCCGCTGGGCCGGCGGGCGATCTGCAAAAGATCGCCCGCCGGCCCAGCGGGAAAGCGCCTTCCACGAGGATGCCGGCTCCGAATGGAGCCGGCGGAGTGGAAGGTGTGCGACGGGTGCTGTGGCACCCGTCGCGCTTTTCAGTGTCTGCTAAGCAGACACTGAAAAGCAATGTGGGGCCCTGTTAGGGGGCCCCTGCAGTGCCCATGCCATTGGCATGGGCACTGCAGGGGCCCCCAGGGGCCCCACGACACCCGTTCCCGCCAGCCAGGTTCTGGCAGTGTAAACCGCCAGAACCAGGCTGGCGGGAAGGGGGTCGGAATCCCCATGGCGGCGCAGCTTGCTGCGCCGCCATGGAGGATTCCCATGGGCAGCGGGAAACCGGCGGGAGACCGCTGGTTTCCCGTTTCTGACCGCGGCGTTACCGCCGCGGTCAGAATGCCCATGAATGCACCGCCAGCCTGTTGGCGGTGCATTCGCTGCCCTCGGCCCTGGCGGATTCAATCCGCCAGGGTCAGAATGAGGGCCTTTGTGCTTTAGCCTTCATAGCTTTCTTCCACAAAAGGTATCTAGGTCAAATTTGAGTTCTTTTTCCCCCTATGTTGGGGCTTCTAACGGTATCCAGGGTTTGTGAATTCTCTTGGAGGAAACCGAGAAAACAGCAAAAACAGCAACATTTTGGTAAATGGCATCACCAAAAGGATTGCTGTATTAAGATAACAATCTTTCAAAAAACATTGTTTTGACACAGCTGTTGCATTTTTCTAATAATAGTCAATTTTTCCTACTTTTTCTTGGCTTTAATCTACTTACAGTTGTAATTGTAATTATATTTGTAAAGTGCGTACTGGCCGTAGCATCGAAGTGCTAAATGGAAAGAAGTACAGTGATTACAAAAGAAGACGAGGGAGAAGCAGCAGCTTACAAGGAGATGGTTATAATTTGAGGGAAAAGAGACACGTTTTTAGCTGTTTCCAAAAAGGCATGAACGTTTCCTCTTTCTTGATATGGAGCGGGAGAGTGTTCCGAAGTTTAGCTGCTGTCACCGAAAAATACTCTGCCCCCCATTTGGATTTCCGGCCATGGGGGACAGATGCCCGATAGAGACTTGTGGACCTGAGTGGTGACTAGGCACATACCATCTCAAAGTTGTGCAAAGGTATTTAGACCCTTCGGAATGAAAAGCCTTATGTGTGAGGCAAAGAGCTTTAAAGAAAGTGTGCTTCTCCACTGGTAACCAACGTAGTTGCTTCACGCTTTCACTGGTGGACGCTGACCTCGGAAAATCCATCACCAGGCAGGCTGTGGTGTTCTCTATAAGTTGTGAAGAGAGCCTTTGTTAATGTTTAACATTGAAGCGTTGCAGTAGTCCAGTTTAGATATGACTAGAGCAAGAATCACCGAGATTCTGAGATCCTTCTGTAAGAAGGGTAGAATTTCTGGAGGGTTTTGATCGCCCAGTAACAGGTTTTAATAGTATGATTAACCTGTAAGTCAAAAGACATAGCACTGTCAAATAAGATCCCTAAATTTCTTGCCATTGGTATGGGCACAGGCAGGTCACAACAAGTTTGCGGCTACCAGTGAGAGTCCCATAAAGAGATGTTTGTGCCGAAGAACAGGATTTCAGTTTTCTCTCCGTCCATTTTCAGCCAGTTTTGGCTCATCCATTTATTGACCTCATTCATGCAGTTGTGAAACCTGGCTGCTACCTCCTCCCAGTTCCTATTGACTGGGATAATGAGCTGGGTATCATCCGCATATGAGGAATCCTAAAAGCCATATGATCGGACCAACTTCACCAGAGGAGCCACATTAATATTGAACAGGGTGGGGCTAAGAGAAGACCCCTGGGAAACCCCACAAGGAAGTTGAAACGGGGCAGCTCTGAAATCACCACAGCTCACAATAGTTGATCTTTCACACAGAAAGGACTCCAGGATCTCCAGGGCGCTGTCTCTTACCCCAGCTTGATGGAGGCTCTGCACCATTAGTTGCGGAAAGACAGTTTTGAACGCAGCTCAGAGATCTAGTAATACCAGAATGGCTCCCTCCCCTTGATCCACCATCCCGAAGATCAAGTCAGAAGTGGCAATGAGAGCAGATGCTGTACTGTGTGCTTTCCTGAAACCTGTGCTAGGAGGTATCGAAGCAGCCACTTTCCTGGAGTAAATGGGCTAGTTCGATATTAAGATGCTATTCCAGAATTTTAGCCGGGGTGGGAAATAAAGAGATGGCACGAAGATTATTAAGATCATTAGGGGCGCCTCCTGCTTTCTTTTTGAGCAGGATTACAATTGCCTCTTTCCAGGAGAGGGGAAAGACCCGGTGTTCAATACCTCCTGGTAAGCCAATTCTAATGCTTCCGACATGAGGTTGGAGCGAGCCTCAGTATTTTAGGGGGGGGCGAGGCCCTAACCCCGGACAACAGTGCTTTACTCCTGTTTGTTGACAATGTGAGGAATTTGGTGAGTAGAAGACTGTTCTTAGTCAACATGTCCACCCTAGAGACTGCAGGGACCAGATCCACAGGGTGCTTGGCAAAATTTGTGTGAATCTGTAAGACTTTGGCCCTGATTTATATTATTTTTGCTCCACATTATTGTCATTTTTTTACGCAGAAGCGGTGCAAACTTACAGAATACAATTGCAGCAAAAAAAAGTAGAAATCAGGGCCTTTGTTTTTTAAAAAGTCTGCTACCTTATTGCAAAAGGCTTGAGAATTCTCTAATTCCGGGAAGGTGGCAGAGGAGGAGAGTGAGCGGACCACTCTAAAGTGGTAAAAACAGTGTGCAGGCACAGAGAGTGCACAACAGATAATAATTAGATTAAAATAAAAATTGTGTTGATTTTGTGAGCGTTTTTGGCAGTAAAGGCTACAGGATATAACAACAGTAAGCAGTAAAACAAAAAAAAGTAAAAGCTATTTTAAAAAGCTAAAATGCGCTGTAACAAAGCCCCACATCAGTCGTACTCACTTTTTGATCCGCTGCATGCTGCCGACCCAATCGGTTTAAATACCAATGGCCGCACCATGTGGCAACAGCATGTGCCCAGCAGCTTGCCTGCCAACCTGGGCCCCTACACCCAAAATGGACGCCGCCAATAAAAGGGGAGGGCTCGGCCAGGCCCTTTCCCCCCCTAGGCGTGAAAACAGTGTGCAGGCACAACAAGTGCCCAACAGATAATAATTAGATCAAGGTAACCTTTTTGAGCGTTTTGATAATAAAGGCTACAGATCATAAAAGCAGTAAGGGGTAAAGGAAAAAAAGTAAAAGCAGTTTAAAAAGCTAAAATGCGCTGTAACAAAGCCCCACATCAGTCGCACTCACTTTGCGATCCGATCAGTTGGTGGTGAAAACATGTCTGGAAGTCTGAGTAAACTCAGAAAGGGATAGATTTTAGAAAACTAGACAAAATTAAGAATTAGGCAATCGTTCATTTGTGTAGATCCCGCATGGATTACCCAAATAATGTAATATTTGAAATCAAAAGCAATATAAACAATATCTATCAACATTTTCATCTGCAACTTCTTGGCCCAAAGGCCGATTTACAAAAATAATATATTGTTACGTACACCCAACCCTTCCAGCTTCAGGGTTATATAGCGATTTTTCTTTGTCTAAAACATGCAGTACCCAGAGGCCACAACTGAACTGCAGCATTTAATGAATTTTCTTTCTATACCTACTATGGTTCTATTCATATGGTAACATCAGGTGAATGAAAAATGCAAATGAAGGAAACTCATACATTTTTTAAATGTGCCCCAGACAGTGAATTTAAGAAAAGTGGTGACTTGTACAAGTCTGATTTTGGGTTTTCCCATACTATCATGTAATTCAGATGGCATTTTGCGAATGTGTTCTTTCTTACACACTAGCTTACATTTGGAAGCTAAGAATGGAGAGAAACTCACTTGATAGTTACAAACATTCTACTATTCCTTATCGCAATACTTCCTCCAATGGAAATGGTATTTCACTTGTGTGGGTGGGCCTTTCATCTGTGACAGTAAAGGCCCAAAAACACAGTCTGGAGACTTAAAATGTTCTACATCAAATAGACCCATTTTGGTGGCGTGGGTAGCCATGATATTTGGGCACAGGCTCTGACTCCACTGCAGGATAACTACTAAACTAAGACATCACTGAAAACTAGACACCCAGGGGAGACCAAGGTGGTGTGACATTTTCTTAACTTGAATGCCTTACAAACTTTGGCTAAAATCATTGCTTTTCCTTACATTCCTGTGAAGAAAGTTCCAGCAACTGTGAGGGTCCACAACAATTTTACTACCCTTTGCTTTCACACGTATCCCAATCAAAAATGTACTCCACTTGTATGGACAGAGAGTTGGGCCTGTTCTGAAATAGGTGCATAGCCCAATGTCTGGGTGGGTCACACTTACCCTTGCTTTTTTTACCATTTTTCTTAGTCTCCAGTCACTTAATACAGTCCATCTGGTACCTGGGGGAAGAGAAGGCAAGTGGAAGAGGATGGAGTATGCTCAGTGAAAGGAAAATGGCAGCAGTAGTGGCAAGGAGAACAGTGGAGGGTACAGAACGACCACTGGATAACAGGAGACCTAGTGATGGGAGAAGGGCATTGAGCTTCAGTCCCTTTCCAGGGGGACAGCCATGTAGAAGAAGCACAAGACATCACAAAGAAGGGTTTCCTGAAGAGAAGCCATTAGCTACAGGAAGCCAAGATGGTCTTGGAATCCATGGAGGCAGGGTAGGAATGTGAGTATTAATGCAACTGGTTAGCACTGTGTGGTCAGGGGAACATATAGGGAGAAAGAGATGAGAGGGAAGGCAGTAGATGGTGCTGAGGATAGGAAGCCTGGATTAACTGAGTTCAGAGAAATTGGTGCGAGCTTTGCAATAGGCTTATGGACAAGAAGGAAAAGGTAGAGCAAGAAAAGGAATACAACACTGATGCAGGTGGGGTAAAGGAAGGCGTGATGAGTGGAATAGGTGTAGATGTGGGGACAGCGGAAGGAGTACAAGTGCAAAATGGGTCAACATAGACTGGAGGCACACACCCTTCAGCCATTTCTGATAAAGAAAGAAATTAGGTGGGGGACCAGCAGGCTAATTGGATGGCGCAGGAGGGAAGAAAAGAAGATGTCTTCTATGGGTACAGACTAGCCGCTAAAAGCCATCTGTAAACAAGCACAAAGAGAAAATATGAGCCAGTGAGTATGTGGATTTATTTAAATTGCTGCACATGGAAAGACACATCAAAGCAGATTCAAAAGATAAAGGGCCACATGTAGGTAGTTTTTTGCACGTCGCAAACAGCAAATTTCGCTGTTTGCGATGTGCAAAAAGCACATTGTGATGTACAAACCCAGTTTTGCGATTCGGTAACCTGGTTACCGAATCGCAAAACAGGTTTGCGATTCGCAATTAGGAAAGTGTGTTCCCTTCCTAATTGCGACTCACAGTGCAATGTAGGATTATTTTGTGACCGCGAATGCGGTTGCAATCCAATCGCAGTTTGCACCTATTTCAAATGGGTGCTAACACATTTGCAAAAGGGAAGGGGTCCCCATGGGACCCCTTCCCCGTTGTGAATGTCACTGTAAACATTTTTTCAGAGCAGGCAGTGGTCCTTTTGAGGGGCTACTGAGGCCAGATTTGAAGATGTTGCCACTGCAGTGGTTCCAAATAAAGCAGTAGGTGATTACAAATTATTGATCCATCACCACTCCTGGGCCAAGAGGGGAGTCCATAATCACTAAAAAGGACAAAAAGAGTATGTGTGTCTTACTCTGGCTTAGATGTAGCCATAGAGGTAGGGAAGAGCTCCAGTGCAGGTGCTGAGTTCAGGAAGACAGGCATATGGTCAGCATTTAGGGTGTTGACAGTGCACCCAGGCAACTTCCTCTTACAAGGGACACAGTTTGAGGGGCTGCAGACAAGGTAATTCCCATTGCTGCTCAGTGGCATGTATGGTCTTTGAGTTGGAGTTCACCAGCAAAATCAGTGGGCCCCTGTGTAGATGAGTGTAGTGAGTGCAGGCTTGGTACCAGCAATAAGGCACCAGGGGCTTGGCTTCAATGTAGCCAACAGCTGGCCAGTGGAGCAGCAAGGTGAGCCTAAGGAGGTCTAAGAATGGGGGAAAAGTCACCAGCAACCCCACAGGAAGGGAGGCTGTGAGCACAGGCCTGCAAGAAAAGTCAAAGCAAAGAGGGTCCCAGAGTAATGCAGGCAGGGAATATGCAGGTGCAAGGTTACAAGAGAGAAGGGAGAAAGGCCCCGTGGTGCATGACATGGATGGAAGAGCAAGGGCTAGGAGGTCCAGGGGTGTGAGTCATGAAGCACAGGGAGAAGAAAGTACATGGCACGAACCCAACAAAGGGAGTTTGCTTGCTTTGTGACCAATGCCCGTTTCTTCATTGGGACGTGGAAGTATCAAGCCACCCCCTCCTACACAAACATTACCATTATTTACAAAAATCTATTGATTTTTTAAAATTAATTCATACTGGTGACCCAGGGTGGCCAGCATTGTACTGAGCATTTGTTGTGTTCCACTTCTGGGCGGGATTGTGGCCAACCCTGCTGATTGGCAGGCAGCAGGTATTACCGTAAGTCGGTTAAGTATTGCATGTTAAGTTGGACAGGTTCGTTAGGCTGGCCAACCAGACTTGAGCACTTTAGTCCTCCTGATCCAGCACTGTTAAGGAGCCAGAGGCAACACAGTACAGCTCCCTCTGGTCTCCTTTGGAGCTCTTCACCTGCTCCCACCACTCCTTGTGTTGTTCTGATGCTGTTTACTAGTAAAAGAGCATGAGAGCAACATGTGGGTTTGTTCTGTTCATGGCAGTTCCCATGCTCAGAAGGCAGTATAGGGGTGGGAGCAACACGGAAGATCGCCAATCACTGTGTGGCTTTATTATCAAGCCTTTCAGTGATTGACCATGTTCTGTTCCTTGCGGTGTCAAACTATGTGAAGCCTTGAATGTATGGCACAAGGTTTGGTACAGAAATCAAAGGGTCTCCCGGATGTCAGTTAAAAATGCTCATACGCCTGAAGCCTCAGTTTCTCAAAGAGCTTACAGCAGTGTATTAAGAGTCACTGGAATCTGCTGGTCACATACGGGTGTCATCTCTGTGCACTGAATCCAGCACTGATAGGGGCTTATTTATAGGCCCTAGCGCCACCTTGTGTCACATTAATGTCATTTATTTTGCTGTTAATCTGGCCCAACAAGGCCAAAATCCCCACACCGTATGTATAGAGTGGTGCAATACATGTATTGTGCCACTCTGTGACCCTTTGTGCTACATTATGCCTATGCCAGGCATAATGCACGCAAAGGGGGCGTTCCACCATTAGGTGAGCCGGTAAAATGGTGCAAGGAAATCTATGTGATTTCCTTGCGCCACTTATTACGGCACCTTTAATGCCTGCTCAAGAGCAGGCGTTAAAAGGGGGCTTCCACTCTTTAGAATGGGCCCTTATGTACTCTGCAGGAGTAGCACCAATATTTTGGAGCTACTCCTGCAGAGTACATCAATAGCGTCTTAAAAATTGACACTATTGCCCCCTACCCTGCGCCATGATGCACCGTATTTTAAATACTCGGTGCAGCGTCACTTTCCATAAATCTTCCCCACAGTGTCTTGAAGTCACATGGTCTGTCTGTTGTTTCCTGAGCTCAGGCTGGTACTTCCACTACACTCTGGAAGTGACATGCGAGCTGAGTGGGATGCTCTTTATGTGGCCCCAGGAGCATGAGAAATAGTCTCTGTCCTGCTGCACACCATCTGGCTCTACTATCAACATGTTTGTTTTACCTTAGATAGTTTGTAAAATATATCAAACCGTTTATAAGATGATGCTTGGTAAGGTCACCTTTGTGCATTTCTCTAAAGTATTTATTAAGTGACTGCGAGAAGTTGAGTGAAGGCAGAGCTAATGGTTTTCGTGCAACTGGCATTTTGAGCTCACATATGGGAAAGTGCTTTCATAGGGAAAATTGAAGGAAAAGAGTTTTGGTGAGAAAAAATGTTTGCCTAAGATAACACAATTCAGGGGGAAAGCTCCACTTTATCCACGTTTTCTGATTTCACTTTTTACAAATCAGCCAGCAATCTATTGGTCTTTCTTTATGTGAAGGCTTTGTTATTTACCTCTTTGTGCATTTCTCTGCAGTATTTATAAAGTGACTGCGAGAACTTGACCCAAAGGCAGCGCAAATTTGGTATCTATTAGTCTTTCATTGTGTTCTTAGTCACCTTCTTCCCCACCATTTGGCTTGCGAGTTTGTGATTGTTTTGCTGGAAAATGCATAATTTTATCCAAGGTTTAAAATAAAAAAAAGATTTGCACAGGGAATACCAACTGGCAACCCAAAAAATACTGTTCACCCCTAATACGAACCCCCCTGACCCTCCAGCCCCACCACCTACCCACCAAGGGCCAACCCCAGCCCCACAAATATCAAACTTCAGCAGCCGCCACTGTGTGTGTCATGAACACTGGTGTGGCCAGCCAATAGGAAAGATGAGACTGTGGAGAGACACAGGAACATAGCATTAACAGCAACAGATAGAGCAGAGACAGAAGGTGCACCCTCTGCCCCACAAAAGTGGATTTGAGTGGACCAAGAGGGGAACAGATGGGACAGTGAAGCCAAGAGGAGAGAAGACTAAGGTGAGTGGCAGTTGCAGCAAAGCAGGTGGTCCATAAATCCCTACATAGGGCAAGAAAAGTGGTATGGATCTTACTTCAGCTTAGAAGAAGCCAGAAAGGTAGTAAAAAGCTGTAGTGCATGGGGTGAAATTGTGAAGATAGACATACTTACTGGTGCTGAGAGGCTTCCCCTTTCTAGGGATGTATTTTGAGGGGCTGTAAACAAGGTGATGCTCATGGGCTGCACTGTGGTGTGTGTGCAGTCTTTTAATCCTTTCTAGAATCGATGAGCAAGATGGTTACAGGGTATGAGTAGGCGCTGCATTACTTCAAAGATTTCCTCTTCATAATTAGGAGGTGTGTGAGGAAGAATGTTTACTCCTGATGGGAGTAATGGTTCTACTAATAGAGGAATTTGGATTGCTGATGGTGCCTGAAAAGGGTCAGTAAGACTGCGAGGACCATTTCTTTTCTGAGATTAGAGTTAGATGTGAATGCAATGGTGTCACACCTACCAGCTAAGATGTTGATGACAGTGAATTCCCGCTGTTGGAGCTGGTGATCAGACAGAAGGGCAAACTCAGATAAATGCAGCATTTGTTAGGTTACCTGAACTTGGCATGCAGGGTAGTAGCCCTGGGCATGGCCTTCAGCATAAGGATGGTGTTGTCCCTGGAGGTACTTGCAACAAAACCACAGCACATGGTCATGTTTACAGCAGGCATTAGATAGGATATATAGACTTAATATTTTTTTTAAAGAACACAATGGGAAAATAATGTGGTTGCAGTGGGACCGGTTGATGGAGATAGTGGAAATGTATTCTGATGCATCCCGGGCAGGTGGCTTTGGAGTTTTTATGAGGGGGTATGGTGCACTGCTAAGTAGCTAGAAGTAGAGTCAGACTGTCCTGTAGGGCAAACAGGCAGTGCCCCATGGACTGGTCTCACAAATCAGTATGTGGGCTGTTTTTTCAGCAGGCAGCAGGCGTTAAAAGGGGGCATGCAATTGCATACAATGGGCTCCTATGTACTCTGCAGGAGTAGCACCAATATTTTGGCACTACTCTTGCAGAGTACATCAATAGCGTAAAATAATGACGCTGTTGCCCCCTACCCTGCACCATGGTGTGCCGTATTTTAAATACGGCGCACACATGGTGGCGGTAAAGGGGCACTAAGGGCGCAAGGAAAGTGGCGCTGCACTGTGTGCAGTGCCACTTTTCTTAAATATGCCCCTAAGTGCCAGGGCCCTCATCAGAAGGCCACTGCATCTTGCTCCACCCATTGCTCCTGCCAATGCAGCAAATGGCAGCACCAACACAACTCATAACCATCACACTCCTACAAGTGTGATAATACAGACCAATTCAGGTCCCCAAAGCTAAAAAAAATTTGGAAGGTATTAGTTATTTTTAATGTACATTATATTAATAATAGACCAGCGCCACCATGTGGTAGACTGCCATAAGTGCCGATGTTGATATGTAAGTGCCAGTGCCGAGCACCAGAAACCACCGGCTCAAATAAACACTGCCTATATCGTTTTTTAAGAATCAAGATATTGCCTCTGTGGGGGTATCATCTGCAACTGACACTGCTCATTAGGCATCAGAGAGGATTAGTGTAACAGGAAACAACCCCTTGCACAGAATTCTAATGCTAACGCATTTTTGTGCTCTACTGTAGAGTGAGTTTTTCACACTATATCATGAGTGCGTCAGGGTCACGGTGAAACTGGTAGCAGCATACATCGCAAAAAGGCCTGGATTTGTCCTTCAGACTTAAAAAAATGAATGGCATTTGGGTATAAATATACATTTGTACTTTTTTTACCCTTTCACATTTTTTTGATTCATTTGAATAATGTAAACTTAGCAAATGTTGTTGAAAATGTACAATCACTACACACTAGGTTATCTGACACAGTATCAAAGATACGCCTTGCAAATGTCACGTAGACAACTAAAGATTGGAAAGTTGGTAGGGTACATTGATCTACCACACACAACAGGCTGTATGAAAATATGTTTTTCCTCTGCTTACTGGCCTTTTAAATCGAGAGAGATTCTTGTCAAGTGAGAGAGATTAAACGTGAACTTTGAGCAACAACTGTATAATGTTGATGATTCTGAAATGGAAAAGAAGATGAGTTCCAGATTTGTGTATCACAACATGCCACTAGAGTGACTCCAACTCTGCTGGGCTCTGTAGCTGTAGAATAGATAAGAACTGGTGTAGAATGTCTTTGAAAGGCAAACGTGTATGAGTGTTTTTGGCGGTGTTAATGATCTACAAATCCCTCAGCCATCAAAGGACGCTCACCACAGATTGTGGGAAGCAAATTGGACCCTGTTTTCACTACAAAGGGTCCGATTACGAGTCAGGCGGAACAGTGCCTCTGAGGGAGAAACTACATCACGCCAGGCCCAGTGTACTGCACCTGGATTTTCTGGTACCAAAATACTGCCCCAGATTTTATTGGACTGAAAACCCAGCTAGTAACATTTCACGACGATCAGCCGGACCTTAGCCCTACACTCCCTACTAAGCACTGGGGGGGGGGGCCTACAAAATTAACTGTGTCAGCCCACAGCCTCTCCTGTCCCGTGACAGGCTTCCCACCCTCTGAACAACCCACCATGACTTGCGCCACACAACACCCAACTCCATTTATGACCTACCCAAACTAGGTGATAAATGGAACTAGGGATTCTGTGCACCATGGATATTCCTCCCCCATTCCGTGGAGTTTAACTTGTCATTCCACTGTAAGGGTGGCATGTTACCTCACCAATAAAGAAGCATGGTTAATTTTCCACCCTGAACAATAGCATGCAACTTGTATTCTGGCCCAAACAGTGTTTCAGAATAAGGTATTTAAGAAAGTGGCTTTTTTAAAGCTAAGTTCCTAAAGAGTGACATATAGTTCATTCAGCCTATTGTATTGTTGTCATACGTTTAATGCAGTGGGATGGATTTAAAGTCAATCCTTTAATAAAAAATGTGGTTTTGAGATGAAAAAGGAGTGGTCGGGCGGGTTCTCCAGGAGAACCGCATCCTGGACCCGTCCCAATCCGGATTCTGCTGCATCCACAGCACCGAAACCTCCCTCATCGCAGCCACTGATGACATCAGAACCATACTGGACAGCGGCGAAACCACAGCTCTCATCCTCCTGGACCTCTCGGCTGCGTTTGACACCATCTGCAACCTACGCTCTCGCCTCAGCAATACTGGAATCCATGACAGAGCCCTGGACTGGGTCACCTCCTTTCTTACCAGCAGAACCCAGAGAGTCTGCCTTCCCCCATTCTGCTCAGAGGCCACCAAAATCATCTGCGGCGTATCCCAGGGTTTATCCCTCAGCCCGACCCTCTTCAATGTCTACATGGCCCCACTTGCTAACATCGCCCGATCCCACAACCTCAACATCATCTCATACGCTGACGACACCCAGTTGATCCTCTTCCTCACCAAGGACTCCTTCAAGACCTACCTCCATGAAGGAATGAAGGGCATCGCTTAATGGATGAAGAGCAGCTGCCTCAAACTCAATTCTGACAAGGCAAAAGTCCTCATCTTCGGCTCCACCCCCTCCGCACCGGATGACTCCTGGTGGCCTGCCACTCTCTGATTCACTCCAAGTCCCACCGACCACGCACACAGCCTAGGATTCATCTTGGACCCCTCCATATCCATGACCCAGCAAGTCAACGCCATCTCCTCCTCCTGCTTCAACACCCTCCGCATGCTCTGAAAGATCTACAAATGGATACCCACCAAAACCAGAAGAACGATTACCCAAGCCCTTGTAAGTAGCAGCAATGCCCTCTACGCAGGAACCACAGCCAAACTCCAGAAGAGGCTGCAACGCATCCAGAACGCCTCCGCACGCCTCATCCTGGACATCACCCGCCACTGCCACACCACAGACCACCTGAAAAACCTGTATTGGCTCCCAGTCAACAAGAGAAACACCTTCAAACTTCTCACCCACGCTCACAAAGCACTGCTCAACACTGGACCAGAATATCTCAACAGACGACTCTCCTTCTACACCCCGACCTGGCATCTTCACTCTGCGGACCTCGCCCTTGCAACCGTCCCACGCTTCCACAGAACTACAACCAGCAGTAGATCATTCTTGCACCTTGCCGCCAAAACGTGGAACACTCTTCCCACCCACCTGCGCCAGACCAAAGACCTCCTTACCTTCAGGAAACTTCGCAAGACCTGGCTGTTCGAGCAATAGCAATACTTCCCCCCACTTCTCCCACCTTCTCTCCTCAGCACCTTGAGACTCTCACGGGTGAGTAGTGCGCTTTCCAAGTTCCTGATTGATTGATTAACAAATATTACCAGAATCTGTTGCTTAATGGACTGTTCAAAAAAATGCCACCTCTCCTGCAGAATGGAATCAAGGTCATAACACAGTAGTGCACCCCCCCAACCCTTTACAGTCAATCTTTCAAAGGGGCCACAGTAAGCCAAAGACCTATGACTATCTGTGAGATGTGGGAGATTTGGGAGCCCCTCATCACCTACTGCAGTGGGGCCCATCATTTTTGCATTACACCACTGAATGGATAGCCAGTGTAGTAAGGAACGTCCAATGATACTCCACCTTTCTCATGTCGAAGAGTGTCACCTAACCAAAGATCACAGCTATTATCTAAGATTCTACCAGAGCACATTGTTACTGTTAAGTTAACTAAACTACCCAGTTGAGGTTACACACGACTCCTGCTGGCCCATGGCAAACACTTTTCCTCTTCCTTCATTCTGTTAATTGAAAAGACATTTTATGAACTGTACTTCAATGGGGCTGAATGCGTTCCAGTGCTCAATATGTTGCATTCAGGTAGGACCGTAACACATTTTAGATGCCATCTTTGTTTTAATGGACTTTCAAAATAAAACTCACTTTTTTATTTTTACCAAGTCACAATTGCCAATAGTGAAAATGTTAGACTGGTTGCTCAGAATTTTTAACTAAATATTAGTGGTCCTTTTGTGACAGAAAAATCTAGAATTAGTAAATAGAAAAGTTATTTCACCTAATAGAGCATTTTTTCTTCTTAGCTGGATTTTAATATAGATGATGAGAGTTATAACGGTTGTTAAAGGCCTTAAACCATAGTTATAGGTCTGAACCGCAGGCGGTGGCCTATAATGAGGGTGAGGACCTTCAATGACTTGTAAAACCAAAGGCAGAAGGGCTATTGTGCTGTTAGAACATTCCACTATCTGGGGTTGAATGTTCTAAGTTGAAAAAGGGAGAACCAGAATGATAACTGTTGGAATGTTGGAGCAGCCATTGTTGTACCAGCCATGATTGGCCCTGAATCACTTAATTTCTTTAGTAGAGTTCCAAATATTCCAATATTCTGATATAGCTCTATTTACTATCATTGGGGAAAAGAGCAAACAATTGTCAATGATGGAAGGAGATTATTTTTGCTATGTCTTCATGCAATACATTTGATGTCTTAGAACTATACTGTAATGTAGGGGAGTAGCTCCGGGGGTGTTTGGGGTGTTACACCCTCTACAAAATGTAAATGTATTCTGTACTAAATAGTTCATAACAAGTGCTTTCAGTCGGGTTATGTGTAATTTTTACATGCCCTTACTGACTTAATCACACATACATACACTCTCTTTCCTCTATGTTCTGAAGGCCTTAAAACTGTTGAATAGTTTGGAAAATATTCTGTTTTAAGTTCCCCTTAGTACCCCTAAGTATCCACTTCCCCTTAAGTCCCCTTCATGTCCTGCTTTTCATATAAGGTGTTTTAACAAGATGTTCCAGTGTGATTTTTGGGAAATCTTAAGTTCACACCCTCTTCCCCCCAATCATACTGACCAAGCATCCTGGACATTCCCAGTGGAGAATCTATCTCCATTCACCTAAGAGACCACCAATGGCTCCCTATCGAGAAGGGAATTAACTTCAAGCTCCTCGTCCATGCCTACAAGGCCCTCCATGACCTAGGACCCACCTACCTCAACCACAGCATCACTTTCTGCTCCTCTACCAGACCTCTCCGCTCTGCTCAACAAGCACAAGCCACCTTACCCAACATACAGAAGACCTCGGCTGGTAGGAGATCCTTCGCCTACTTGACGGCAAAGAGCTGGAACACCCTGCCCCCGCAGCCAGTCACCATCGTTACCACAATTCAGGAAGGACCTTAAAACCTGACACTTCAACTGATGCTCATAGGACAAATCCCCTTAGCACCTTGAGACCCTTATGGATGAGTAGTTGCGCTCTATAAACCCTGATTTGAAGTTTGATTTGAAGCTACTCCCATGCTGTAATGGAATGGAATGCCTAATGCTTCAATGGAGTCTGTGATCATTTTTATGAAGTTGACATATTCATAAATATTTTTTCTAGTCACAATGGTCTTCCCGATTGTCACTTTCTCTTAACAATAGTAATTAATAATCACTATTTTGGTGACGTTTGTATGGAGTCAACTAGAAATCTTACGATTTCATCAAGGGTTCTCAATAAGATATCATTTGTTTCTAAGCGATTCATGCTACTTGGGTAGAGAGCGTTCTAAGATTTCATAGCGATTTTCACTAGAGAATTTCATTTTTCTTGTTAACACAGGAGGCTGTTCTTAGGTGTTGGCGTACACGCCACGTACGGCCCAAACCTACTAAAGGAAGCATATTTGCTGCGTTCGGAGAGATGTAAGTTGGCGTCCTCCGAATCACCAAAACAAGTAAGTCCTAATTGGAGGCTTTTATTTATAAGTCATAAGCCCCTGTTTTTAACACTGTGGATACAAAATCAGCATTCCGGGTTTTAATGTTTACTCCTTTTTTTAGGATACTTCAAAGAAGCACTAATTAAGAAGTGATGTAATATTTAAGCAGAGGAAATGCTCACCGTTCTCAGCAATCCCCAGGGACTAATCGACTCTGGTGCAAAACAAATATTAGAATTGGTAAGCCACTGAGAAGTAATTATATTTAAATCTATACCGCACAATTGTGGATTTCGTAGATGATATAAAATAATGAAAGAGAGGATGTGAGGCTCCAGTAGCAGAAGACATACAATGTTTGTTCACTTCTTTTAATAGGAGGAACATTTGTATCTGACAATGAACAGCTATTAATAAGAAACAGTCTAAAGATATTTTCATTACCTGACTAGGGGTAAGTAGTTTAAAAGTCACTTAGAAAGATGGGAAATTTTAAATGCAATTCCCATTAAGGGCTAAATGTAAGTTTTTATTGTTACTTTATTTACTTTAGGTGGTACCGTCCAAAAGAATAACAGTCCTGATGATGACCCGTTTTTGATTTGTTCTTACATGCAGGGTCGAAACGTCGACAGATAAAATTTAATGTGGATTAATGGGGAGAACAATGGTGACTCCCAGACACCTGGATTAAAGGGGTCTTTGGGAAGTTCACTGATCGTTTTAGTCACATTTTTGTACACATTGTATATAATACTTTGCCACTATATATGTATCACACCATTCATTCTCACTGCACCGTCACTAAAGGAGCACCTAAATCATTTTTAATTGATATGTTAATGTAAAATTACTGAATAAATAAATGATTTGAATCAACATATCGAAACCACATTGAGTCAGAAGGGTTCTTTTTGATAAGTACCTGAATTAATGCTGAGGAAGTCCAGTCATACACTTCCCCCTGAGGGCCAATTGTTTTCTGTTTCATAATGCTTCATCCAGGCAGTCAGCACAGTTAGTGGAGTCATATGGCCACGCAACGGGTCTGCCTGTAAGCATCTACAGGTGTCTACATAAGTGATTTTCACATGTTCACTGGCATTGCAGGCACATCTTTGTGGTTGTGAAGAGCAAGCAATCAACATCCATATGCTGGATCTACATCCTGAAGCTGTGTTCAGTAGCAGCAGAAGGCTCCAGAGGCAGTAGGTAGATTCTTAGTTTGGCACTGACAATACGACCATTCCTCCAAATATGTTACTTTTCATGAATTTGAAATGGTGGAGGTTTCTAATAAAGTGGGTCAAGGGAGTAGCCAAAAAATTAAAATACCCCCCACTTTGAACATAAGCTCTTATGGCACCAAACATGTAAAGCAAGTAATTGCAAACTTCCCTAGAAGAGGTTGCTTGTCTCTTCAATCCAAAAATCTATCCCTTCATCCTTTCATCCTTCAATCCACCCGCTAATATCCACCATTTCACCTGTACATTCTGTCATCTATTCAGTCCTTCATCTAACATTCAGTATGTCACCATTTCATCCATCCGACTGTCTATCCATATCTAAACCTATCCATCCATCTTCAACTCTATCTATCTAACATATCCATCCATCCTTTCACTCATCTTAAATCCGTTCACTTGTCCACCCTCCCTTTCATCCATCAACCTTTTCAATCATCCATCCTTTCACTCATCCATCCACCCTTTCACTCATCCATCTATCCACTCTTTCACTCCACCCATTATCATCCATCTTTACTTTTACTCATCCATCCATCCCACTTTCACTCAGCCATCAATCCTTCAATTTATCCATCTACCTTTGACCCATCTATCCATTTACCCTTTCACTCATCTATCCTTTAAGTCACTCATTCATTCACCCACCCTTTCACTCATTTATCCATCCATTCACCTTTTCACTCAATCATCCTTCCATCCTTTCATCCAGCCACTCATTTACCCCTTTCACTCATCCATCCATTCTTTCACTCACTAATACTTACATTCTTTCACTCATCCATTCATTCACCCTTTCACTTTGTCCATTAATCTAGCTTTCCACTCCATCCATCCACTCACTGATCCATCCTTTTGCCTTTCAGTCATCCATCCTTTCACTCACTTATTCATCCATCCATCCTTTCTCTCATCCTCCATCCATACTTTTACTCATCCATCCATCTATTCACTCTTTCATCCATCCATCCTCCTTTTCACTCATCTGTCCTTACATCATCTTTTCACGCATTCATCCATGCATCAACCTACCCACCATTTCACTTACCATTCCATCCACCGTTTCAATCACACACCCATCTATCCATACCCTTTCACTCATCTATCCATCCACTCTTTCATGCATCCATCCATTTACCCTTTAACTCATCTGTCCATCCACCCTTTCATCCAGCCACCCATCTGCACGTTCACTCACCCTCCCTTCCTTCCATCCATTCATCCATTAATCCTTTTACTCATACATCTATCCATACCCTTTCACTTATTTATCCATCCTTTCATTCACTCATCTATCCATTCACTCTTTCATGCATCCATCCATTCACCCTTTAACTCTTCTGTCCATCCACCCTTTCATCCAGCCACCCATCTACACTTTCAGTCACATCCTTCCTTCCATCCATCCATCCTTTTACTCATCCATCCATCCTTCCACTCCATCCATACATCCACCCCTTCACTCTATCCGTTCATGCAGCCTTTCACTTCAACCATCTATCCACTCATTGATCCATCCATTTACCCTTTCACTCATCCATCTATCCTTTCACTCATAAACTGTATACTGTAAACTTTGCACTAGTATAGCGCACTACTCACCCGTTAGGGTCTCAAAGCGCTGTACGCATACCGCTGTGGAACCCCTCCTGGCTTTTCCCTGTGAGGCGCCCATTCCTGGACAGCCCCAGGGTGAAGCCAGGCATCCAACCGCTGTGAGGTCCATTGTGGAGATTAAGCAAGCTATTGCCCAGAGTTACGGAGTGGGACCCATTAATTAGATGAGGCACCGAGGCGAGAATTATCTGGTCCAAGGGAATTGAGCCCAAGACCCGCCAAGGTGGGAATTGAACCCTGGTCCTGGGCCAGATCTCTGCATGAGGGTCTGCCGCTCTAACCATTGTGCCACACTTCTCCACTCATCCACTCCACTCATCCTCATCCATTCACCTTTCTTCCCTTTCACTCATCATCCATGCGTTCACTCACCCTTCCATCCAACATTTCACGCACACACCCATCTATCTATCCATCCATCTACCATTTTACTCATCCATTCATTCTTTCACTCACGCAGTCTTACATCTATCATTTTGCTCATCCATGCATCCATCTGCACAGTCTTACACTCATCCATCCAACCACCCTTCCAACCTGTCCATCCACCCAGCATTTCACTTCATCCATCCATCAATCCACTCACCAATCCATCCACCTATCCACTTACCCTTTCATAATCATCCATCCGTTCACTCACTCACTCATCCATCCATCCTCTCATCATCCATCCACCCTTTCACTCATCCATCCAAACATCCTCTTGTCATTCATCCACCTTTCACTCATCCATCCATCCATCTATTCATCCATCCATCCTTCTTTCCTTTCACCCATCCATCCTTACATCCATCCTTACCCTCATTCATCCATGCATCTATTCATCTGTCCTTTCACTTACCCATCCAACCATTTCAAATAGATCCATCCTCTCACTCACCCTCCCACAATTTCATTTTTAATTATGAGCCTTTGTCTGCCGAGTTGCAGACAGAAAAGGCCCATAAAGAACCCACCCCTGCTGCAACTGCTAAAGTGGGGTGTTGACAACGACTCTGAAGTGGGGGGGGGAGGGTGCCAAGAATATGACCTGGGTTCCCATAGCCAATGGAGAGGAGTTCCTTAATGAAGGAGAGGTACCTTGAACTGGAAGTCCAGTCATTCTATCCTCCAGGTATCACAGACCTCATCACCTAGCACACCCTAAATGCATTCTTCATCACAGAAACATGACTCGTCCTCACATCCTCACCCATCCTAGAGGTCCTGCTTCCCCAGCTTATTGACCATGGTAATAAGGGAAGAATCTTCAAGATCAGCCATAAGTACTCCTGGTCCTGCACGTAGACAAGCAAATGACACTAAAAGCCATGTAGATTATCACGTCAGTTCCCACTTTCTCTAATTTAGTCCACGAGTTTCACGTCATTTAAAGGCCTTCCAGACATACATCAAGCAAAGATTACCTTCTTCACAGATGATTTTTCAGACTGCCTGAGAATTCGCAGAACTTCTCACCACCTCATCCATCCTACACAACGACCCCACCATGTTTGATGACTTCAACTGCAAAAATAATTCAAGCATGAAATAAACTAGAGGGTGTGAAATTCATGTAATTTGCTTCCCTGCAGTTGCCCAAAATATCTGGAACATTTTCAGAAGTTACGTGTAATCATGCAAAATGTGAATATTGCATTTTGCATTTAATTTTACAGCAAAATGCATCCACTCATCCATCCATCCATTTACCCTTTCAAGCATCCATCCTTTCACTCACTCATCCATTCACCCACCCTTTCACTCATCTGTCCATCCATTCACCTTTTCACTCATTCATTCTTCCATCCAGCCACCCTATCTACCCCTTTCAGTCATCCAACCATTCTTTCACTCATCCATACTTACAAACATCCTTTCACTCATCCATCCATCCACCCTTTCACTCTGTCCATTCATCCAGCCTTTCACTCCATCCATCCACTCATCAATCCATCCTTTTGCCTTTCACTCATCCGTCCTTTCACTCACTCACCCATCCATCCATCTTTTTTCTCAACATCATCCATCAACCATTTCACTCATCCAGCGATCCATTAACCCTTTCGTCTATCATCCAGCCATCCTCCTTTTCACTCCTCCGACCTTACATCCATCTTTTCACTCAATCATACATGCATTGATCCATCTACCATTTCACTTACCCATCCATCCACAATTTCAATTGCACATCCATCTTTCCATCCATTCATAGATCTATCTACCCTTTCACTCACTCATCCATCCTTTTACTCACTAATCTATCCATCCACCCTTTCATTCATCTCTCAATCCACCCTTTCATCCAGCCACCCATCTACCCTTTCACTCACTCATCCTTCCTTAGATCCATTCATCTAACCATCCACCCATCCATCCTTCCATCATTGATCCGTTTACACAAACATCCATCCTTCCACTCCGCCCATAGATCCACCCTTTCACTCCATCCATTCATCCAGCCTTTCACTCCATCCACCCACCCACCCATCCACTCATTGATCCATCCATTTACCCTTTCACTCATGCATTCATCCATCCTTTCACTCATCCATTTATCTTTGCACTTATCCGTCCATCCACCCTTTCTCCCGTTCACTCATCTACCCTCACATCCATCCTTTCACTAAGTCATCCATGCAGCTATTCATCCCTCCTTTCACTCACCCTTTTATCCACCATTTCACTCATACACCCATCAATCCACCCATCTACCATTTTACTCATCCATCCATTCTTTCACTCATCCAGCCTTGCATCTATCATTTTACTTCTCCATCCATCCATCAATACAGCCTTTCACTCATCCATTCACCCACCCTTTCAGCTCGTCCACCCACCCAGCTTTTTAATCCATCTATCCAAGCATCCATCCATCCATTCATTCATCCACCCTTTCATCATCATTCATTCTTTCACTTACTAATCCATCTATCCTCTTATCATACATCCACACTTTCACTCATCCATCCATACAAACATCCTCTCATCATCATTCATCCTCCCTTTCACTCATCATCGAGCCATACATCTATTCATCCATCCTTCCATTCACCCATCCATCCTTAGGTCTATCCTTTCACTCTTTTGTTCATGCATCTATTCATCCATCCTTTCACTCACTCATCCATCCACCATTCCAAATTTATCCTTCCATCCACTCATTCACCCTCCCACCCTTTCACTTTTAATTATGAGCCTTTGTCTGCCGATCTGCAGACAGAAAAGGCCCATACAGAACTGACTCCTGCTGCACCTGCTAGAGTGGGGGTTGACAACGCCTCTGACATGGGGGTTTGCCAAGAAAACTACCTGGGTTCCCCTTGCCAATGGAGAGGAGTTCCTTAATCAAGGGGAGGCACCTTGAGTTGAAAATCCAGTCATTCCAACCTCCACGTATCACAGACCTCATCACCTGGCACACCCTTGCCACAGAAACATGACTAGCCCTCACATCCTCACACATCCTAGAGGTCCTGCTTCCCCAGCTTCAGCCATAAGTCCTCCTGGCCCTGCGTCGTATGCAAGCAAATGACACTCAAATACATGGAGATCATCACACGTCAGTTCCCACTTTCTCTAACTGAGTCCACCAGTTTCCCATCATTTACAGGCCTTCCAGACATACATTCATCATAGATTAAGAGCTTCACAGATGATTTCGCAAACTGCCTCAGAATTCTCAGAACTTCTCACCACCTCATCCATCCTTCACAACAACACCATGTTTGATGACTTCAACCACACAACTAATTCAAATATGAAATAAACTAGAGGTGTGTGAAGTTCATGTAATTTGCTTTCCTGCAGTTACCCAAACTTCCTGGAAAATTATAGGAAATTATGGCTAATTATGCAAAATATGAATATGGAATTTTGCGTTCAATTTTACAGCAAAATGCTTTATTTTGTCCATTTAGAATGAAAGGTTGCATTTTGCACTAACATATAGAGTCAAAAATGCAAGTGTTGTGAAAAAAGACTGCTCACACTGTCATTTCATAACAAGCATAATGTAAAATTGCCAAAATTAGCCAAATTATCCTGGCATCACTAAAATTTCGATCAAGTGTAAAATAGACAGATATAGCATCATTAAACTGATAGACACACTAAGCGTGGGACATCATGTCACCCAAACAACAAACTTCAAATACCATATCCTTAATTTCAACATCTCCAACCATCCAATGCAATCGTCCCATATCCCTCGATGAAACAGACCACCTCACCATGCCAATCAACTTGCTCAGCATTCAGCCCACAGATCAAGCTTGACCCAAATGATAACAAAGACCTTGAGATCCTTAAAAGACCTTTACATTAACTACCTAAAGGTCATGGTGACGTCTCACCCTCCTAGATCGATGTGCAACATCAACAATTTTCTGCATATAACTGCAAAATCATGTGAACACCTACACTTTATCCAGAGAAAGGCAAGTGCAGCTTGAGTCCTTCAGCATTCTGGACCTCCAAAGACCTCAAAGAGAAATGCAACATTCACAGACAGAAAAAAAATAAAAAGAAGAAATATAGAACCCCAATGATCTCACACTTCTGTAGTTCGCAGACAACAGTGTCAGGCAAACCAATCAGCATACCATGATGTCTTGAATGAGATTCACTGGCTTTGGCCTTCACTGTTCCTACCTATTAAAATAACACCAGGAAATTTACTTTGCTGTCTCCAGGTTAGAGAAGATACCTAGGACTCCCAAGAAGGGTTAGATTTACTATTTCCACTCCAGTCTAACCAACAGTGAGGAAAGTGTTGGACTCCAGAAGGTTTAGATTAACTATTCCCTCTACAATCCAAGCAACAGTAGGGAAAGTTAGAACTTCAGGATTAGATATACCGTCCCAGATTTGAGAGGGCCTTGCGCCCTTCTAATGCCACATTAACGTCATTTTTTTACGCTAATGTGGCATTAGAAGGCCAAAAACGCCACAGCTTATTTACAAAGTGTGCAATGCATTCCACCTCTTAATCTTTGATACAAAACCTGTAAATGTCCAAAATAAAATCATACTATACATTTTTTTTACATATTATATAGTACAAAGAACTTAGGGCCAGATGTACCAAGGGGTATTATCCATTCTGTGTCTGTGGGAAAATGTTTTCGTACATATGGCCCTTAATAACGTAAAATAAAAAAATACTTACTGATTTTTTGTAACAAATTAAATAAATTAAAGAATGACTTTGGAATACAATAAATTTAAAAATAAATTAAACAACCCTTATCATTGAAAACACTAAAAAATAATTGATAATATTAAAAAGGTACTTAATATGGTCATCAATAAAAAAAATACATAAATAATTTTCAATTAATTAACCAAATATTATAAAAAATAAATAAAAATATATATATAAAAAATATTATAACTTCAATACCTTCTCAACTTATCCCCTATTAAACCAAGAACAGGCGTCTACAATATAAATTCTTACAAAAAAAAACAATTAAATAGACAATAGAATTGCAAAAAAATATGTAAATACACCAACATTTAAAATAACACATAATTATTAATAAATTACATAATTAATTACTGAAAATGAATTGTCACTAATATAAAACGTTTTACAATTTAGTTAACTTCCCATCCTATCCCCATAAAAATCCAACAACCTGCTGCAACAAACAATATAATTAACAAAAAATACAAATGTAAATGTACAGTAAAAATAACAAATTTAACCTAAATGTAGAAAATAGCTATTAAAAAATAAAACTATTTACACAACTATTAATCAATAAAATATTTTATTTACAATACAAAATTCATTAACAAAATAAAATTAATTATAATTTATTTTATTTTCCAACCTGTACCCCTGCAATGCCTACAACACTTTATTATATTATAGATTGCTTATGTGAATTACAAAAATAACCATTTTAAAATACAAACCATACATTACAAATTAATAACAACTATACTAACAAAGCTAACACCTAGAATTAATACAACATATTGAATACAACAATAATATCCAAAATGGTATTACTTACCTAAAAAATATTCTGGACGATATTCTGTGACACAATATTTCTGTACTTTTGATATTCTTAAAACAACATTTAGATATCACGATTATAAAAACTCAACATACAACCGCAGTCGTAATATGCCAGTATGTGCCACCGGTCCTGCGGTAGTCAGACCGTCACCGTGGCCTTGGCGGTCCATGGACTGCCAGGGTCATAATCAGGGCCATAGTTTTGAGGGCCTGGAAAAGTCTGCTTTATCACACTTGTAGGAGTGAGATAGTTGGTAGTTTTGTGAGTACTGTTGTGGGCAGCGCTGGCAGGGAATATGGGCATCGCAATCTGCAGAGGCCTCCTGATGAGGACCCTGATACTTATGTTTTTTTACATATTAAGCACTGTAGATAAGATTATTATGTTAAATTGGAAATCCAATGACATTCTTTTGTAGAAGGTTACCATTAACTATTTAACCTTTTCCTTGGATGATAGAAGTCAGTTTCCCAAACCTATCCAAAAGGGGTCCTTTAGTTCAATGTGCCCCCAATCACCGAATGAATCACTATGATCTAATTCTTTCTCACTGGGACCTAGAAAGATGGAGTCCATCCATTTCTGCATTAGACTTTGGTGAGTTTTTCATTAAGATCGCTTTCCTTCTTGGACCATCTAAACACCATGTGAGTGTCATCAGCTTAATTATGAAACTTAATATTCTGTGAGCACAGCAAATTATGTAGGGGCTTTACCTACATATTAAACAGTGACAGAGGCAGTCAGTAGCCCTACGGGACATCAGACTTAGGGGGTGATTCTGACCGCGGCGGACGGCGGTCGCCGCCCGCCAAGCGGTTCCCACCAAAAGACCGCTCCGCGGTCAAAAGACCGCGGCGGTCATTCTGGCTTTCCCACTGGGCTGGCGGGCGACTGCCGAAAGTCCGCCCACCAGCCCAGCGGGAAACACCCTTCCCACGAGGAAGCCGGCTCAGAATGGAGCCGGCGGAGTGGGAAGGTGCGACGGGTGCAGTTGCACCCGTCGCGAATTTCAGTGTCTGCAAAGCAGACACTGAAATTCTTTGTGGGGCCCTCTTACGGGGGCCCCTGCAGTGCCCATGCCATAGGCATGGGCACTGCAGGGGCACCCAGGGGCCCCACGACACCCCATACCGCCATCCTGTTCCTGGCGGGTGAACCGCCAGGAACAGGATGGCGGTATGGGCTGTCAGAATCCCCATGGCGGCGCAGCAAGCTGCGCCGCCATGGCGGATTCCCATGGGCAGCGGAAAGTCGGCGGTACACCGCCGGCTTTCCGCTTCTGGCCGCAGCTGTACCGCCGTGGTCAGAATGCCCGGCGGAGCACCGCCAGCCTGTTGGCGGTGCTACCGCCAACCTCCGCCATGGCGGTAATTACCGCCAGGGTCAGAATGACCCCCTTGGTCTTCTCGAGAGAAATGATGAGTTCCCCATCGGAGCCATAACCTCACTGTTATGAAGGAATAACTGGAACCACTTGATCACAGTCTCTGACTCTCCCACCTCCTCTTTCATTCTCCAAACCAGTATGCTGTGCTCATCAGTGTCAAAGCCCTCAGAAAGCTCCAAAAGCATCAGGAGACCAGAATTTTCAAAATTATGAATATAGGTTCTGCACATCAATCTAAGATGACTTTCACCTCTATTTGGCCTTAATTCTGAGTACTAAGACCCTGATTCAATGTGTGCCTGAAGTTAAATTGCAGCTGCTTTCTCTATGATCTTTAAGAGAAAGTGTGGACTCATAATGAAGGGAAGCACGGGACAGTCTTAGAATTGCTAGACGTCCTTTAGCTTTAATGTGATTTCGCCAATCTGGAAGGAGAGAGCTAAGAAAGGCACAAGGAGAGCAAGTTCTTCTTTTATTATCCTAGATGACCATGGGCATGTTGTGTGATCGTACAAGCGTGAACCTTCACAATCTTAATAATGTCACTTTGGGTGATATGAGAATAGGTGAACTGTGGAAGGCCCTACAAAGGAGCTAGCAATCCTGTGCCTGGGTCACCGACATCCCAAAGTGTGCCTTACTGCTCTCTGATACTGTCTCTGATTCTAAGAATCTTATAATGAAAGTATTCCTACCTACTCTTATACCATTCTTTTGATTCACTGATGATATTTTAGTAAGTTAAGAACACAATGGTCAATCCCTTATCTTAGATTTCCTAATATTGCATGTTGGTCTTTAAGGTTAGGGTGCCTCTAAATATCTGACCATTGGAATTTGGTTCATTTGCTAGCTTGAAAGGTTTTGGTTCTTTTTCATTACATATTTTTAGCATGGATTGCATCCTTATACCAGGTTCCCCGGTGCCTCACGATAATGCACCTTTGAAACCCCACAGCATTTGGTAGTATTAAATGTCACATAGGGCCTGATTCCAACTTTGGAGGAGGTGTTAATCCGTCCCAAAAGTGACGGTAAAGTGACGGATATACCACCAGCCGTATTACGAGTTCCATAGGATATAATGGACTCGTAATACGGCTGGTGGTATATCCGTCACTTTACCGTCACTTTTGGGACGGATTTACACCTCCTCCAAAGTTGTAATCAGGCCCATAGTATGCTATTTAAACAAGATGATTTTTGAGAATTTGTTTTGTGCATGGCCCTGTTGTGAATTTGAGATTGAACCCCATTTAAAGAAGAGAGACCAAAGACTAAGGGGGTCATTCCGACTCCCGCCGGCGGAGGTAACCGCACGCCCGGCGGGAGCCGCCGAATGACCGCACCGCGGTCAAATGACCGCAGCGGCCATTCTGGCTTTCCCGCTGGGCCGGCGGGCGACCGCCAGAAGGCCACCCGCCGGCCCAGCGGGAAAGCGCCTTCAACGAGGAAGCCGGCTCCGAATGGAGCCGGCGGAGTTGAAGGCGTGCGACGGGTGCAGTGGCACCCGTCGCGATTTTCAGTGCCTGCTTGGCAGACACTGAAAATCTCAATGGGGCCCTGTTAGGGGGCCCCTGCAGCTTTACCGCCGCGGTCAGAATTGGCATGGAAGCACCGCCAGCCTGTTGGCGGTGCTTCAGTGGTCATTGGCCCTGGCGGTCAATGACCGCCAGGGACAGAATGACCCCCTAAATGTATATATTTCACACTATAGGTAACTTTTATGGCTTAAGTACATATCTATTGTTTTAGAGTAGTGCTTAGATTTTTTCTGATTTATTTTAACACTGTACAGAAACTACAAATATATCACCAAAAAGTTCTAGTAGACTGTTCATAATTTCAACAGCCTGTAACAACATACAGTAGTACATTTTAGTGAAAATACATGCAATTTCTTAGAATACGTGTTTTTACAGAACATTAGGAGGTCAAGCTTTGAGAATGATAGTGTTTCAGAAGCACATGTAAAACCAATCTGAGCAACTGCCAACCCAACACAAATCTACAATTCCTCACCAAAACAATTGAAAATGTGTGTAACTTCATTTGGTTATTCAATTCCAAGCAACAGACTACTAGGACAATGCATATTAGTGTGCAGCTTAATGTGCAGCACGTAATCAGTCATGATGCTCTCCATTAGATTGCCGATGGGGATATTTATCTCCTAGTGTGATTGTGAATTTTAGGTTTTGCCTGTCGAAAACACATGTGCTGTCCTCTGGGAGGGTTAATGTTTCCTATAATGGGTTTGGAGCCTGACTATTGCTTACCATTTGTTGGCATCATTGTTACTTTCCTTCCCTTCTTCTTAATTGGCCAGCGTGTGCCAGGCATTATTTCCTTTCCTTTCTGAGGAGCATGGACTAAGCACAGGTTGATTCACATGAAACAGTGTTCCTCCACTGCTTACACTATGTTTGAGGTACTATTTATTCTTCCACCCACAGCCCTCTTGTTCATGGTGCATCTTCCCCCTCCCACCTCCTGTACCCAATGTCTAAGAGAGTCGTCACAAGGCTCACCAATTTTCAACTCTGAAGAATATCTGATACAAACCTCTGGCAGTCTGTTCTGTTCGCCTCTTCCCACAACAAGATGATTGTTACTCACTATCATTCTCTATCATGAATGAATACTGAGCACATATGGTACTCTTATTTGGAAAAGGCTTTTAACATTTGCAGCTTGCCATCTCATTTATCCTCAACTAGTAAGATATATGTTTCTGCCTCGCCCACTAGCCCCTCCCAGTCTAAAACACACTTTTTTGTAAACAAATCAGTTCTTGCAGAAGCGTTGTACATTCCTGCATTGGATCAAAAGCATCAGATGTTTACATAGATTGTAGGTTGAGATAATTGGTAACATTGGATTATAACTGCATTTATATAGCACAAGACTTTGAAGAGCTATAGAGCATTTTAGTGGCAACTCAGGCAACTATCCATACCATACAATGCCACTTCGCATCACACAATGGCACTCTACACCATGCCACACAATGGCACTTCTCTCCATGCCACACAATTCCACTCCATGCCACACAATTCCACTCTACACTAAACACTTTCACCCTACACAATTCCACTCCACAGCACACTATTCCACTCCACTCCAGTGTACTTCACTTCACTACACTTCACTCCACTCCATTGCACATGGTCCACTCGACTTAATTCCACTGCACTCCACATAGTTTCACTCCATGACAAACAACTCCACTCCATGACAAACAATTCAACTACAGTCCACACCCCATTAATTCCTTGACACCATGACACACAATTCCATACCACAAAATGTCCTCTCCATGTCACACAATTCCACTCCACTCAACTCTACTAAATTGCCCTCCATTGAATGTCACATAATTCCAAGTCACATGGTTCCACACCACTCCACATAGTTCCACTCCACACCACACAATTCCACACAACTCCATGTCACACCATTTACCTCCACTCCAAACCACTTAATTCCATGCCACACACTTCTATTCTATGCCACATGATTCCACTCCATGACACACAATATCAATCAACTCCAGAAAATCATATTCCACTCCCTGACACACAATTCCATGCCACACAATTCCAAACCACTCAACTCCATGCTATGTCACTCAATCCCACTTCAGCCACACCATTCAACTCCACGCCACCTAGTTCCATGACACACAATTGCAGGCTACAAAATTCCACTCCACTCTGTGCTGCCCAATTCCTCTCTGCTCCACTCCACACAATTATACTCCACTCTGTGCCTCATAATTTGACAACACACGATTCCACGCAACCATACTCTATGCCACACTCTACTCCACCCCAAACAATTCCACTCAGTCCACACAATTTCACTCCAAGCCGTACAATTCCACATCCCTCCCCGTCCCCACTCCCCTTTATCCCACACATTTCCACTTGACTTCATGCCACTCAATTCCACTCCACTCCTCGAAACACAACTCCACTCCATTACAGTATATAGAATCCCACTTCATGACACATAATTCCCCTCCACTTCACACCACATAATTACACACCATGCCACACATTTGCACTCCATGACATACAGTTCCATGACACATAATTTTACTACACTCCATTCCACACATTTCCACTCTATTCAATACAGTTAAACTTCACTCCATGTCACACAACACACAATCCCACATCACTCAACTCCATGTCACACAATTCCATATCACACAATTTCACTACACGCCACACAATTTCAGGATTCTCCACACAAAACAGTTCCACTCCACACAATTCCAGTCCATGTCACACAATTCCACTCCACTCCATGCATATGCATGATTCCACACTACTCCCCTCCATTTCCCACAATTCCACTCCATTCCACACAGCTGCAGGCTACTCCACACCACACAATTCCACTCTATTCTACACAGTGCCATGCCACTTCACACCGCACAATTACACAGCACACAAGTAGAGGCCACACAGTTTCACGCCACTCCATTCCAAGCCACTTAATTCCACGCCACTCGATTCCACTCTGTATCACACAATTGCTCATAACCCCACACAACTGGACTCCACCAAACACAATTCCACTGCACTCCACACAATTTCACTTACTCCACTCCACGCAATTCCATTTCACTCCACGCTACACTGCACAATTCCACTCCACTTAATTCTACTCCATGGCGCTCCACTCCACATAGTTCCACTCCACACAATTCAACACCTCTCCACACTATTGCACTCCACTCCACAAATGCCCATACCAGACAATTCTATGCCTCTCCATGACACACAATTCCACTCCAAACCACACAATTTCACTCTGTGCAACACAATTCCACTCCACACCACACCTCTTAAATTCACACATTTCCACTCCACATCACTTCACTCCACAAACTTTCACTCCATTCCACACAATGACACTCCACTTCACATAATGCCACTTAACTCTAATCCACCCCACACAATGACCACTCTACCCATGCCACTCCATGCCAAACAATGCCAATCTACTCCACCCTACTCCACTTCACACCACACAATGCCACTGCACACTGTACAATACCACTGCCATACCATACAATGCTGTTCTACACCACATCACGCAATGCCACTCGCCTCCACGCCACACAATACCACTCCATGCCAGTCCACTCCACGCCAAGCCACCCAATGCTACTCCATTCCACTTGAAGCCACACAATATCACTCCACTTCACTCCACACAATGCCTCTCTATTTCACTCCATGCCACATAATGCATCTCCACTCTACTCAGTGTCACTCCACTTCACACAATGCTATGCCACTCAGTGCCATAAGACTCAATTGCATTCCATGCCACTCCAGTCAAAACCACTTCACTCCCCATAGCCACTCTACTCCAATCAATTCCACTCCAGTTCACACCACACTACTTCTGCACTACATGCAACACAATGCCACTCCATTCAAAATCACTCCACCCCACTCCACATCACTCCACTCTGACTAAGCCAACAGATTTCACATAGGCGAGACCTATTGGCTATGCCAATGTTTGTTCACTTTGTAGTTGTCAAGAAAACTGATGTAAACATCCTCATGAACAATCTAAATATCCACATATGCTTTAAATGCAAAGAGTGGATCTCATCGCTTCAGCAACACTTCTCCAAACCAGTTAAAGTCATTAATTCTAAGTTTGACTGTAACACACTCCAATTTGACACATACAAGAGATTATTGTGATGCACATGCTTTTCATTTTGTACATGTTCACTGTGAGTCTTGAGCAACACACAGGCAATGATGGCATAATAAAGAAAGAATGTCACCTAGTTGTACCTAAAATGTTAACAAAAACAGTTCCACTACTTTTTGATAAAACACAACCATCTCACAATTCCTTGTGCCAAGAGCACAGAGGCCATGGCTGTTAGTCATTCTCTTTGATTCAATTGGAGCAGGTTTTTGGAGGACAAGCAATGAATGAGTAATCACTAGTACACATTTCTGCCCTGGGTACAGCGTTCATGGGTGGCCAAATGCCAAGTTTATATTCCTCGGAATAAATGTATATTTGTTTGAGCGCGGTTTCATGCTCTAGATAGTAACCAATGTTTACCTCAATATGGCTTTGTGAAGCAATACACATATCATATTTTCCTTGACTACACTTTTTTTTCCTGAAAATGTATCTTTTTTTTTTAACCAATTTTCAAGATCTTACATGGTCCAAGTATGTTTGATGCTCAAGTGTTTGGCTCAGTTCCACGTGTTCTAACTAGTTAATGAATGTATATGTCAATCCAGCCAAGCAGTAATTGAGCATGTATTCAGAATGAGTTTGTAGAACAGTACAAATATCTTGTTCTGCACTTGCAATTTTTTCAAATGGCTGGGTCAACTTCCGCATTTATGAAGTGCACGCATCATCCAAGTAAGCATTGTGTGCTTGTCAAACTTAATGCTAACAGTGTTTAGACACAGTGGCAATGTAAAAAAAGTGAATTCAAAATACACATCCGAAACTACTCATCAATGGTTACCAAATGTCATGTGGGCAATGATATGTACCTATAGGGAGTCTATTTGAAATTTGGTACATTTTAGACAAATATTTCAAAGTTATAGGCAAAAAATGAATTTTGAATTCCCTTTTGGCACCTGTTCTCCAATCCACCATAGACCACAGGCCAGTCTTCAGCTATGCTCACTGGACTCTTCATGAAAGGCATGGCTTTTAGCCTGCTCTCAAAGCCTAAATGGCTGCCCAGTGGGTTCCAGTTGTATTCAGTATCCCATACCAGAACACATCGGGTGAGAGTGTGAGACATTGGGCAGGGACAGTGGACTCTGGAGGCAGGGTATGGCATTTAGGCCCTCATTATGACATTGATGGTAAATCCCACTTACCGCCACGATGAATGCTGCCAACTTAACGCCGCCGCAGTGGATATCCGTCCACCATATTATGACACACATACACCAATCCGTCACTATTCAGCCACATACAGAAATCCGCCAGCCCAAAGGTCAGTGATAAACTGACGGTATCAAAACCAACACCGTTACGCCAAAAGAACAACACCCACCACATTATCACCCATGAATCACCATGGCGGACATTCAACAGCGGTAAACCATTGGCGGTACATACCGCTGCGCTCACACACAAACAAAACAACACTACATTGGACGATTCAAACAACACACACCTGATACTCATACACACACCACACCCACCCACTCACACCACTATAAAACACACACCCACATTACTCACAACCCTTTACCATTACAAACCATTGCCACCAGAGAGACAGCAAGACCACAGACACAACCAGAGCCACACACTACTCACACCTATAAACCACTTACACACCCCACATCACACACCCCAACACATTACCCAACGCACCCTCACCTACACACCTCACACAACACCCATGGCACCACAAAGACACCCCTGCTTCACAGAGGATGAGCTGAGGGTCATTGTGGAGGAAATCATCAGGGTAGAGTCGCAGCTATTTGGAGCACAGGTTCAGCAGTTATCAATAGCTAGGAAGATGGAGCTACGGCGGAGAATCGTGGACAGGGTCAACGCCGTGGGACAGCACCCAAGAACTAGGGATGACATCAGGAAGAGGTGGAACGACCTACGGGGGATGGTACGTTCCATTGCAGCAAAACACCAACTCACTGTACAGAGGACTGGCGGTAGACCCCCACCTCCTCTACCACAACTAACAGCATGGAAGGAGAAAGTCTTGGCAATCCTGCATCCTGAGGGCCTGGCTGGAGTAGGAGGAGGTATGGACTCTGGTAAATTAACTCTATACTGCTAGTACCCCCCTACCTGCATGTCATCACATACCCCCACCCTCACTCCCATCACTCCACCACTACCCACACACCCCACCATCACATCTCGCTCATCCCAATGCCAAGCCCTGCATGTCCACCAATGCATGGAAACCAATCACAGCCCTGCATGGACACTCATCACTAAAGCATGCATGCTATAGAGAACTAATCATCCCACCATGCACCAACGTACACAAGTGAAAGCTGCAAAGGCAAATCCAACCAAAGAGGGCAAGCCACAGATGCACAGTGTATCAGACACAGAAAACATAACACATCATTTACATCCCCACAGGTACCCCAGCCAATGTAACCAGAGAGGAGGTGCCAGTAATATCCAGTCCCCCAACAGAAGAGGCCCACAGTGATGACAGCAACTCTGGTCTTCACGATCTGGATGGCCAACCTGGCCCATCAGGGACCTCTGTACAGCCAGTTACCCAGGCCCAGTCACACACCACCACAGAGCCTCCCCCATTAGGAAATATCACCACAGCAACTACCCAACGTACCCATACCTCTGTCCCCAGGACACGTCAATCAGCAGTGTGTCCACCTTTACAGGACCCCAGGCCACACCTCATACCCATGACAATCAGGGACCTGGGGTCAGTGGCAGTGGGCACACGATTCAGGGGACAGAGGCACAGGCCAACAGGGAAACTGGGAGGAGTGCTGTGCGCCAGGGGGAGGACAAGCCCAGGAGGCACTTGAAAAGATCCTGGGAGCATATCAACATTCCCAGAACATGATGGGCCTGATCCTGGACAATGTGCAGGAGAACAGGCGGTCTCAGGAGGCACAGTACCAGGGGATCAGGGAGGACTTGCAGGCCATCAACAACACCCTGATCTCCATAGCAGGGGTGCTGGCAGACATGGCCAATATTATGAGGGAGGCAGTCACACACCAGTGGGTCCCTGCCACTAGCCAGATATCTGAACAGCCTTCCACCTCCGCTGCCACTAGTGGCCAGGAGGCCCTGCCACAGAACTCACAGACCACCAGCACCCCTCCCCCTGCAGAAGGAGAACCACCCGGAACGTTCTCTGCGATCCTCCAGATAGAAGCCAGAGACACTTGCCAAGACACCTGCCAGGAAATTGGACTCTCCTGATTGTCACCCTTGTGTCCCACTCAGTCACCATGTCCACCTTGAACTGCCATTGCTCCCCTTCCTATGTCCCCTTGGATGATGCACCTGTGCTACAAACAGACTGGAACAATAACCTGGACCTTCCTCCATCATCATCCCATCCCATTGCACTTGCCCATCCATATCTTAGCACTTCAATAAACACCCTTGGGAAAAAAAGAAGTTTGGAGTGTGTCAAATTTTTCAAGTATGTATTAATTTAAACAGGTACAAACATTGAAATTCAACTGTACAAAAAATGAGCATGGATTAATGACCTGTAGCTGGCTGCAGTGATAACACCAGGAGCATATGTGAGGTCACCAACATCTGCAAAATGAATTGCCAAAGGGTACAGTAAGTGGGCATAGAAGTGTGAAAAAACAGCATGCCAGTGCCATAGAAATTCAAACACATGTCATTGAAATGTGAAGTAACACTGTCTTACTTGTGTGTCATTGGAAGTATTGTCTGATCACGGATGTTCTGTTGTCCTCATCCTCATCCTTTGCCTCATCATCTTCACTGTCCACAGGGTCCACTGCTGCCACACGTGCATCTCCAGCCTCCTCCTCCTGCAGAAAAGGCACATGGCGTCTCAGGGCAATGTTGTGCACCATGCAGCATGCTAGTACTATCTAGCAGACCTTCTTGGGTGAGTAACACAGGGATCCACCTGTTAGATAGAGGCACTGGAACCTGGCCTTCAGGAGGCCAAAGGTCCTTTCTATTATCCTTCTGGGTCACCCATGTACCTCATTATAACATTCTTCTGCCCTTGTCCTGGAATTCCTCACAGGGGTTAGCAGCCTTGATAGGTTGGGGTAACCAGAGTCACCTGAAAATATTGAGGGACAACATTTAGCCACACACTATCCCATATGGCCCACATCATACTCATACACCAACATGTACTGGTTGGGAACCAGGGCTCACCTATTAGCCACACCCTGTGCCTCTGTAGTTGGCCTATCACATTTGGGATGCTGCTATTCCTCAGTACAAAGGCATCATGCACTGACCCAGGACACTTAGCATTGACGTGGGAGATGTACTGGTCCGCCAAGCACACCATCTGTACATCCATAGCCTGGAAACTCTTACAATTTCTGAACACCTGTTCATTCTGATGGGGGGACAAAAGCAATATGTGTTTCATCAGTCAGCCCAATTATGTTGGGGATATGTCCCATTGCGTAGAACTCGGCATTAACTGTGGCCAAATCTTCAACCTGATGAAATACAATGTAGCTGCACATGTGTTTAATCTGGGAAGACAACACTCATTAGCACTATTAGCACTATTGAGAACATTGGCTATGACATTCCTGCTGCCAAGCCCACTGTCACTTGGAAAGAACCAGTTGCCAGGAAATGGAGAACTGATAGAACTTGCACAAGAGGGGAGATCCCAGTGGGTGACAGATAGCAGATATCAGGTCAGGCTCCAACTGGGCACACAGCTCTGTGATTGTGGCCCTGTCACGTTTATAGGTGAGGATAATGTGCCTGTCCTCCATTGTTGCCAAGTCCACTAGGGGCCTGTACATGGGGGTATGTCTCCACCTCCTATTCATCTGCAGCAGTAGCAATCTATGGGGTAAAATAGTGAGGAGCCAGTCACAAACTGAACAATGGGGCTACAACAGAACGTTTTATGCTGTGAACTTGTAAAGGGTAAGTGTGATTTTTACAGCATCTCCTCATTTCAACCGTGATAAAGCAATTATCCAGGGCCTGCCCCCCCCCCGAAATGACATCCGCCTGTCCTGTGTGTAGTGACAGGTGGAAGTGAGGTAATTCCGCTGACATTGTGCACCGTTGCGGGAAGAGGTCAGGGACCGCCATGCAAATCCTCATTGGTTAACATTGGGCCCTATGGGTTACAGTGGCCAATGGAGATCTACGCTGGCGGTAACGGTATGCACTGCCACAGATGTGACCGCCATTCATCCCTCACTTGCTACCTGCTCTTCAACAGGGGAGGACCTACACTGCATGTGCTACTGAGACCTGTGTCTGGAACCGGGAAAGGGCCCCAGCCTTCACTTCAGCGGAGTTGGAGAGACTGGTGAATGGGGTCCTACCCCAGTACGGACTGCAGTATGGGCCTCCAGACCAAATGGTGAATACAATCTGGGCACGATGCATGTGGTATGAATGCATGGAGTGGTGTGTGTGAAGGCCTCGTGTAAGGGGAGTGGGTGGATGTCCTCTGGGCAGGTTATTGGTTGTGTGCTGGACCATGTGTGTGTAAATGGTGATGTGAAGGAGTTTGGTGGGCCATAAGCATAACAGGCAGGACTGTTTGACTAATTCTAGTTTCCTGTGTGTAATCCCTCTGCAGGACAGCGCCCATCAAAAAAAGGGTATATGGCGTGCCATCACCAAGGACGTGCAGACCCTGGGGTCTACAGCAGGTAGAGCACCCACTGTCAGAAACAGTGGGGGGACCTGAGACGCTGGGCATGGAAGACGGCAGAGGCCCAGCTGGGGATGGCTTCCCAAAGGGGAAGGGGTGACATTCAAACCCTGACCCCCCTAATGGCCCGCATACTGGCGGTGGCATATCCTGAGCTAGATGGGCGCTTGAGGGCATCACAGCAGCGACAAGGGGGTGAGTTCAGTGGCCATCATCGCAACTTACGCATGGTAGGGTGGTATCCGGGCGCAGGATGTGTGTCAGTGGGTGCCCCTATGCCAGGCCTGACATTGCAGCATAGGTCCCCTGCTGGCTAGGGTTCAGAAGGGAGGATCTTACTATCTAGCTCGTAGGCATCCACAAATAGACCGGGCTGGGTGGGTCCCAGGTGTGCTGCATTTGGTGGTGTGTGCCCCTCCCCATGGCTTGACTGCTAACTATTTCTCTGCTAGTGCTATGGCATATTGCGTAGGGCTGTTGCCTGTGTGTGAGGGTGCTGTTTACTCCAATGGTGGTGTTGATGCGGCGATTGAACAAGTGTATCCTTTGTCTCTTCCCCCCGTTTTTGTTTTGTCACCCTGTCCTTATGTGCATTTGCATCATATGGCAGAGGAGCAGAGGCACCGATGACAGAGGGAGCTGCATCCCAAAGGACCCAGGAAGCACAGTCCACTGACTGTGAAGGCTCCAGTGGGATGGAAGGTGAGGGGAGCACCATGGCGGAGACTGGAAGGGACAGTTCTGACACAGATACCTCCTCCAATGGAAGCTCCCTGGTGGTGGCGGACACCTCTGTGACCACCCCAGCTACAGGTACATCCACCATCCCTGTACCAGCACCGCCCTCCCAGCAGCCCCTCATCGAGTTGCCCATGCCCGCTCACCCAGGATGGTGGGCATCGCCTTCGCACCAGGCACTTCAGGCCCTGCCCCACTTAGCCCTGCTGGCCTGAGTGAGGAGGCTATTGGTCTCCTGAGATCCATTTGTGTAGGGCAGTCAACCATTGTGAATGCCATCCAGGGGCTGGCAGCCCAGATGCCACGGACTAATGCATTCCTGCAGGGCATTCACACTGGATTTGTGGCCCAACAGACATCAATCCAAGCTCTGGCCTCCTCTCTGATGGCAGCCATTGTCCCTGTTACTACCCTCCCCCCTCCAACTTACTCTTTCCAAGCCCATTTTCCTCAACCGCAACCCACCCCAAGCACAAAGGCAGACAAGTATGCACACACGACAACACACAAGAGTGGTTCAAGCAAACACAAGCACCACACTTCATCCCACAGGCACTCACACAAACACCATCCAGATGCAGACACACCAACATCCACTATTTCCACTGTCTCCCCCTTCCAGCTCCCTCCCAGTTCCATCTACGCTCACACCTGCATGCAGGACATCATCATCCACTACCAGCATCATCACCACACCAAGAAGAACACACACCTCACTGGCAGACACCTCCACAACAGCCATGCACACTTCCCCTGTGTCCTCTCCCACTGTGCCTGTCCCCACCCCTCCTAAGGTACACAAACGCAAGCACTCAGACTCCCACAGCAATTAACCTCACAACAGCATCCAGCCCATGCACCTGCACCCAAAATCAGCAGACAGGCACCTCCAACAACCACTCTCTCTTCCTCCACTCCCATTCCTTCTCCCTCTTCCCACCCCAATAACCCTAAAAAACTTTTCGTATCCACCATTGGCCTCTTCCCTACCCCCTCCCCGCCCTGCACGTATGGCCAGGGTGGGAAGAACCCAGCCAAGCACCTCAGCCACCCAGTCCACTGGCCCAGTCGTCACCACACCCACTCATGGTGGAAGAGGATCCAGGCCGCATGTCCTGAAGGTGAAGGAGCCTGCACCAGGCAGCCTCGAGTGAAAGGAGCCTGCCCCAGCTGCCAGAAAGAGAAAAGAGCCTGCACCAGCAGCTGCTAAGAAGGTAAAGGACGCTGCCCCAGCTGCCAGGAAGAGCAAGGAACCTGCACCAGCAGGCAGGAGGAGCAAGGGGCCTGGGGCAGGAACTGTGACGGAACCCCCACCACCAACCATGGTTGTGCAGCCGTCTGAGGTTGCAGAGGATGGGCAGGAGCCTCCCCCCACCAGCAGCATCACCACCTCCAGTGGGCAGCCATCCAAGATTGCAGGGGATGGGCAGGAGCCTACCCCCCAGCAGCACCACCACCTCCAGTGGGCAGCTGTCTGAGGTTGCAGGAGATGGACAGGAGACCCCCCTTCCCTCCCAGCAACACCACCACCTCCAGTGAGCAGCCGTCCGAGATTGCAGGGGATGGGCAGGAGCCTCCCCCCACCAGCAGCACCACCACCTGCAGTGGGCAGCAGTCCAAGGTTGCAGGGGACGGACAGGAGCCTCCCCCCACCAGCAGCAGCCCCACCACTGAGCAGCCATCACCGCCGGCAGACGGTATGTAATCCTGCCTCCATGGGCTGCTGTATGGCCTGCCCCTTGCAGATCCAGTGGGCATGACACCCACCTGAGAGACTGTGACCTTGCACTCCCCAGGATCAAGAGCACAGGGCACGAAGCCCAATCCAGAACCACTGGGTGAGATACCCACATTGCCAAGACTCCCCAGGATCAAGAGCACAGGGCATGAGGCCCCCTCCAGAACCAGAGGGTAAGACACCCACATTGCCAAGACTCCCTAGGATCAAGGGCTCCCTCCAGAACTAGTGGGTAAGACACCCACGTAAGAGACTGTGGCATTGTACTCCCCAGGAACAAGCACAGGGCATGTTGCCCCCTCCAGAAGAAGTGGGCAAGTCACCTACTCAAGAGACTGTGGCCTTGCACTCCCCAGGAACAAGCACAGGGCATGTTGCCCCCTCCAAAACCAGTGGGCAAGTCACCCACTCAAGAGACTTTGGCCTTGCGCTCCCCAGTAACAAGCACAGGGCATGTTGCCCCCTCCAGAACAAGTGGGCACGTCACCCACTCAAGAAACTGTGGCCTTGCACTCCCCAGGATCAAGCACAGGGCATGTTGCCCCCTCCAGAACCAGTGGTCTTGTTCCATCTCCCGGCTGAGGTGCCCCCCATCCCCGTCCCCCGTTCCCCTGAGATGACTGCCTATAAATCAACTGATGCCCCTGCAGTGTTCTCTCCGTGTTGATGCAGGTGACTTGTGTGGCCTTGGACTTTGGCCTATGGTCATTTGGCCTACGAACATTGTGGACTGGGATGTGTCCCTTTTTGTGGACATATGTATATATCTATTATCTTGGAAAACGTATTTATCTTGATGTGTTACTCTCATTACATTCCCTTTTTCAAAATTGTTTTGTCCTTGCATTCTTTATCCGAGTTACGGGGTAAAAATGTTTTTGTGATGCAGCTGATTGTGTTTATGGTTTTGGGGGAGGTGAGGAATTGTTGTGTGTGTGTGTGTGTCACTGTCGTTTTCCTCCCTCCGTCCCTTGTGTGCTAGGCAGTTGTACTCACTGTCGTCATCTTCGCCGGCGTTGATGTTCGTGGTGGAGCAGCACATAGAAGATCATGGAGAAGACATGTAGCTCATGCTCAAGGCAGCGTGGGTGTTCCCTGTGTCTCCAATGGTGAGTCCTTTCCCTTCTGAGATCTGTTTACGCCAGGCTTTTGATGTTGTTGGTACCGCCCCGGAAAAGGTGGCGGTTTGCTGTGTCTTAATATGGTGGGTGGAACATTGACTTCCGCCTGGCTGTAGGCGGCTACCGCCATGGTGCCTGTTGTTTTCGCCCCGGCGGTCGGTGAGGTACATTGGCTGTCTATCGGAGATCTTTCCACCATTATATTAATTTGACGGTAATTACCGCCAGCCTGTTGGCTTTATTACTGCCACTTTAACACCAACCGTCATGGTTGTAATGAGCTTGTAATGAGCGTCTTAGTTTTCTTCTGCACCCTGTGTGTGCCCCAGAGTCTTATGAGCACAGGTTAGGACATGACCATGCCCTCAGTGGCTGAATAGAATTCTTTATTAAGTGGCCAAATAATGATTAAGTATTCTTCCAAAGCCAAATGCATGGTCTAATTGTTTTAACCAAACTTGCAAACCTAAGAACACATGTTACAGAAGCAATAACAATCATTGACACTATTCTGCGTTCGAGGCTAAATTAATTTCTTTAAACGTGTGCAACTGAAAAATTAACAAATTATGAACAAGAAATAACTTGATTTCGTTTTTTTTATTTGTAATTCTGAACCCAAGTTTTTTTTTTTTATCTGATTTAGAAATCAAGAAATACAATTTTATCTATGTTACTGTCAAAATCGAATTAGGAGCCGAAGCCTACTGCTTATTCCAATACACCTCTTATATTCAGCACTCTTACTCGGAGTACAATTGCTTGCTATAAATTCAGAACACAATAAATAATTAGAGCTTGCTACACATTCAAAGTGCAATGTTTTTTCGGGCTGTGCACACGTGAGACAATCCGAGTAATGTACATAATCATGCTTGCTGTATTTTCACCCAACGGAGACTGCTTCAAAGACAAAATGTCTCGTGGGAATTGTCAAACTGACATGCACTGTGGTCATGAGAAACATTTAACAAATGTACCTTCTTCAAAATATGAAATCAGAGCCCGACTCACTTCACAGAATGTTGCATTCCTTACAGTAGGCCTATGAATTGCTCAGAGGACAGGCAACCAATGTGAATAACCGCGGGAGGTCTGCACTGCACTTATTTTCCTCCAGATGGAAAATATTTTTCCAAGTAAAAGGTGCCTTCACTTGCAGAATAAATAGGGTGCTTAGAGAAGACTCTCAGAAGCACTGTGCCTCCTCCTTCTACCTCAGGTACACATACGTTTATAAGAGCAATGAGTGTTGGAAAAGGTATTTGCAATGTTTGTGAATACCGAAAAATTCCAAACTACACCAATGACACTCGAAAAGGAACATCCCTTTTTCCACTGCCTACCCCACACTGCTTATGACTATGGATGTTCTGCCCATATATAGCATGATCCGCAAAAGCAAGTGCCCTCTGTTCATGCAAGTACCTGTAGAGGCTGAACCGGTGAATCACAGCCTGGCTCCTTAGGGGCAGATACATCTTTGTATGCCCTTGAGGTTGACTTAATTGCATAAAGTATTTTAAGGCTCTGCTTCATAGTGTACAAAAATCTTTACAAAAATATTTTTCCATTAAATTTGTTTGTCAGCTGCTTTCATGGTAAATTTTTTGTAACTTCCAAAAATTATGTCAGTGCTTAATAAAGATTTGAGCTTGAAAAGCCCTATCAGTTCTATCATCTTCAGAAGAAAAGGCCTGTCTGTTTCAACTTACGATTTAAATGTGGAGATTTTGTTTTCTTCACAGTAATTGTTCTAGTGCCAAGAAACCTTAAAACATTCACTGCACTCTACAAAAATCCCACTATACCACGTAGTACAATTGCAATCAAGCTTCCAAAGGTTCAGTATGTCCAGTTCTGCGGCTCTAAACAGGTGAGGATTCGGAGTCTCAGACCACAGCAAGCTGCAGCAGTTAACAGGGATGGGCCTACTGGTGTAGTTTTAAGGCTGTGGAGGTCAACACAGGAGGAGGCTTAGTTGTTCACACTCCCAGCTGGCTCTCTTCCATTTGCATCCTACATAACTTTAATTACAATCTCAAAGTTTAGCTCTGTTGTCTAATGTTACAAACTGTGAGGCACCTGCTACTCAGGAAGTCATAAAATTATGTACTGTCACTCTTCAGACCCTCATCCATTCTGCAGGGAAAAACACGACGACCTGTTATTTGGACCACCGAGATATAATAGATTTATTTCTGCAACATTAGTAACACTTGCTCGTTTGTGGAAAATCAAAAATGTAAAAATATTTTAACATCCTAAGGGTGAATTTCTCCAGTTTTTCTTTCCTGTCCCCCACACCTCGCTGATCATCAAAGACTTCCTCTGTCACCTCAGGTAAGTACTTTGGCAAAGATCATTGTTAATGTTCATGCCTCTCTTATCTCCGACAATGTGTTTGTCAGCCCTGTGGTTTGTGGCCCGTGTGTGGCCAGCCAGGACTCTGGATTTCCACACTCCTCTTGTTGCACTGCAGCGCTGATTGCCATGCTTGTGTTGGCTGACCCACTTCTCGATAGATGAGATGTTTGTTTGACTCTCTTCTGCATGTATTAGTATCTGGGGTTTGTTTATTTATTTATGTATACTTCCCTGAAGCCTAGACTTCTCCTCTTGTTTCATCTCCAGTCGGTACTTCTTTCATCTTCAGTCCTTCACTGTACCCTCCCCTCAGCTCAACCAAACCTCCTTTCCTTTGGAAAATCCCCACTGAGCCACCATTTGCAAACGCTTCCTAGCAAGAAACGTCAAGAGGCGATTTGGTCTGCAATGTGTGCAACATGAACTTCCCTAACCTAACACAGTTAGCTTAACTGGGGAAGTTGTTGCAAGGTTTGCAAACAGCAGGCACACAATTTAGTTCAAGCTGCTGGTTCTGGCTGTTTCTGTCTGTTTATAAAAGGAAGGTTGAATTACAGTCTGAAACGCTGGAGGTAAACCTTAATTTGAACACTCAAATAGTGCTTTCAAAAAACTGATTTTAGAGTTTTCAAAATCATCAATTACCTTTATGTATGTTCCATAAAGCACAAATTATGGGCACATCCTATAATTGTGGCCGTACGACCTCCAGTGTACTGCACACTGATAATATGTTGAGTGAGAGTTGGTTTGGCGTTTCCTCCTCCACTGCTCCGCATTGATCTTTTAGTTAAAAGGTCGAGGCCCTTCTTCCTTCCATTTCACTTCTCCTTCCACACCTTAGTATATCTTGAAGTGTTCTGCCATAAATCTATCTTCTCTTCCTCTTTCTGTTTGCTTGTGTTTTGTGGATTTTTTTTTTTGGGGGGGGGGGTGAAAAGTGTCCATCCTCTTAATTTGCCATAGATAAAGAGGAAAAGTAAGTTTTGTATTTTAGGCAGGAAAACGACAAAATAGAGAATCTTTAAGGTATAAATGAGCCCATTGTGTCCCTCACCCTCATCCTTATGCATTTGCTCTTTCTACATCCTGACGTAAATGCCTCTGTTTCCCTCACACACATCTTGACAAAATCAATATGTCTTCATGCCATGTTCTCTGATCCCTCACTATGAAAGCAGCCCTTGGAGTGAATCAGCCACTGAGAGCATGTACATACTTCATACTTGCCACATTGCTTCAAACAATCGGAGGAAAAACAGTATCCACTTGTTTACTGGGTTTCTCTGGCGTGGCACTTTCCCTACCTAGAAAGATTACCTAGGCCGATATCCACTATTCAATTCACCTTGGACCTTCACTGACATGTTGGTAAAATAACTGTTATAGTACTAATTTCAGATTGCATTGAAGGCCGTAGTAGAGAACATCGAAACTGAAATATCAATGGGTGACAATATCATGGCCACAATATTGGGGGCCAAAATATCAAACAGGTAAGTGCCCAGTGGCAAGTATTAACTATTCTAAACTCTAAATCTCTGTATCTTGAAGATATACAGATATATCCCCAAGGTATGTGTATGTGGTGTTAGGTATAGAAAATGTATGCAAACTTGCCTTTTAATATTTTCTCCCTCAATATTGTGGTCACAGTATTGTGACCCACCAATATTTTGGATTTGACATTTCCAGCCTACATCTGTACTGAGGATTTTTGTGCAGCGTTTTGCAATGTAACCCAACATTAATTTTGAGCTGGAATGGACGTACTCATCACTCACTGTAAAAATGACATTTGATGGAGTAGCAGAATCACTGCTCCATTAATGGGGTAGCAGAATCACTGCTCCATTGACATTAGTGAGGGATTCCTTTTGCAAATCCCTCTGGAGACTGGGAAGGACAGCAAACCTCTCTTGTTGCATTTGAGTTCATGGAATGCCAACTTTCTTGTACTGAAGCCAGCCGCTATGTCTTATGGGGGGCTGTATTAAAAAAGTTGGTATTTTGTGAATTGCATGGGAGAGCTGGCAGCAGTCCCTTGGCCCCCTATCTGCACTCCCCGCTGTTGACAGCCCACAGTCACAAGATGGAAACTGTCCCTCAGAGATAGCTTTCACTTAGACCATGGAAACTACCTCTTCAGGAGCTAGTATCTGATCGATGGTTTGCAACAGTAGTTGTGGCTGGAAACCACCCATTGATGGCACTGCAAAGCAGAAGGAGTAGGATAGCCCTTTCCACCCCTCCCCACCTTCCCAAATGAAGTGTTTCAAAGTGCACTTTGCAAGTTTGTAAAGTCAGTAGACATTTCCAACACAAATAGTAGGTTTTGTAGATTGCGAATTGGTATTTTGCAGTCACAAGGTCTGTAAATTTACAATTGCAGACATTGTAAAGGTAAATCAATTTAGCACACTAGACTCTGGTAAGTATCTGGGTCAGTGCTAACAGCATCACTAGCCAATGTTCACAGCAGTTGCTGAGGCGCATCTCCTTTGCTCTATTTTTCAACCTTCTTTTCCAAAGCTTTTGCAGACTTTTCGTCTGCCTGGTTGCACTGGCAGCAATTTATTTTCTGACAAAAACTTTTAAAGGTTCTACAATCTGTGGGAACATGTTAACATGGTAAAATTCTGTGCACAATTAAAAATGCAGTGTTGTTCGACAGAAAATCTGAACTGCAGATACGGATTTCTATGGCTCCTTCAGGAATTTGTCATTTTTTTGTTTTTAATCCTCAAAGGGAATGCACTTAATATAGAATCATGTGTTATCAAAAAATCATAGATTTCTTTGTTCATCACATAACATCGTTTTCACTCAGATTTAATTAATATAAAGGAAAGAAAGAGAAACTAAAAGAAATACACACATTTAAAAACATCTTTAAAAACTAAAACGTAAAAAAGGAACCCCAGTCACCTGCATTGGACATTAGCTATTATAACAAGGCATTCACGCGATTTTTGATTCATTTTTCCTTCATCCCAAATATATTTATGTTTGAATGATTTCTTTAATCTCGATTCTACACTTGGGGATAGCAGGAGGGCCCCTGGATTTCCATGTTTTGGCCATAGAGAGCAGCAAGTGTAAGAAGAAACTTGACATGATACCTTGCATTATGTAAAATTGTATTGCAATGGTAGTCCCCTAAGAGTTTTTTTTTTTTTTTTTTTTTAATGATGAACTAATTATAACATAATTAGCGGATTTGTTTTAAAAGAGGGATTGAAACAGCCTTAATGAATATCTGCAAAGACTTGCTTGCAAACTTCTCATTGTAAAAATCATTGATTTCCACGCATTACCATCCATTCAATTGCCTGAACGCTCTACTTTCCATTCGGTCCTTCGTTTTTCTTTCGACCTGCTTTCTTGTTTTCTTTTTCTTTTCAATGTGTTCTTTTTTCGTGTTTTCATTCTTCATGTCATTCTTTCTTTGTTCTTTTCTCCTTCCCTCTTTACTCCCTCGATCCACGTTTCCCTTCCTGTGTTCCTTCTATCACTTCTATCTTCAGTTCTTTGATTCTTCAACTATTTTCTTTCATTTTCACTCTCCCTTTTGTTTCTGCTTTTCTTATTTCTTATGTCCTTTCGTATCCCCGAATAAAATGTATTTTTTTCACTATATTTATTTCTCTCTTTCTTTCTCTTTCCTCCGTCCTTTACTACTTTCTTTCTTTCCCTCTCTTTTCTTCACCCATATATCCTTGGTTCCTGCCTTCCTCTCGACGATTTTGAATGACTCTCGTTTCCTTCCGTTTTTCCTACCTTCTATCATTTCTTTATTTTATTTTTCTCTCCCTATTTCGCTTCCACCCTACTCTATTCCTTCCTCGTTATTTTTTGTGCTCTTTCTTTTTCTATTTCTCGCACCCCATTTACACCATTTTCGCTACCTCTACCTACCCCCCCCCCCCCCCCCCCCCCCCGCCCGGAAAACCTCTATTTCGCTCCCTTCCCCCGTTTGCCAATCAGCCCAGTATTCCAGTGTCCTAGGGGAGGTGGAGCGAGAGGGAGGTTATAGCGTGACATAATTGCAAGATGCATAAACAACATTTGCCATTATGGCCTCCTTTTAATGAGAAACAGAGCCGAGGAGGGCGGCATCAAAGTGGCTCACGGAAGGAAACCGCCTGGAACAAGATCTTACTCGATGCCCCAATTAATACGTCCCCTAATTCGATTTCCTGCACTTGTGGCACCAAGGCCTCGCCGCCGTAATTCCTTCGGAGAATCGAATGATGCGGAGGAAGGAGCCTGGATACGCAGCCTTCATGGATGGCTTAAGATGCAGGCAATGAGCATATTAGGAGAAATTAAAGAATTAAAGAAGAAACAAAGACGACAGTCTGAGGAAATGTCGTAGCGGGGTAATATTTTAAAGATGAGACCTGTGTTTTTTCATCTCTACTTCAATCCAACTGCGCATTGCGAAGCAAGAGCGATGTTTGTTCACGATGACCAAGAGGTTTCCCTCTCTCTCTTCCTCCTTTTTACAGTCACCCCTTATCGTGTGTTGGCCCAGAATATCGAGCATGGACTATCGTGCTAACTTAATATTGTAGCCAAATTAGTGGGGCCAAAAATTTCGACAGGTGAGTAAGAAAAGGTTTTCTCTACCTAACTCCACATTTATGTACCTTTGAAATATATTATATATATATATACATATATATATATATATGTATATATATGTATATATATATATATATACATGGACTAATTTAAGAAAAGTGTCCACACTGCCCCCCCACTGCCACCATGTGTGCACCGTATTTAAAATACATCAAACCATGGCACAGGGTAGGGGGCTACAGCATCTGATTTCCTGTCGCAATTGATGTACTCTGCAGGAGTGGCACCAAAATTCTGGCGCTGCTCCTGCAGAGTACATAGGGGCCAATTGTATTCCATGGCATGCACCCGTTTAACGCATGCTCTGCGAAGCCATTAAAAGTGCCTAAAAAAATGGCGCAATAAAATCTCTTAGATTTCCTTGCGCCATTTTTTCAACCCCCCAAAAGGGGGAACACCCTCCTTGCATACATTATGCCTGGCTCAGGCATAATGTGGCGCAAGGGTTTACAAAGTGGCTCAATCCATGCATTGCACCACTTTGTAAATATGGGGCATGTAAAAAGGCACTTTAGCGCTGCCTTAGCGTAAAAAAAAATGACACTACAGCGGCGCTAAGGTGGCGCTAGGGCATCTTATATCAGGCCCATAGTGTTTAGGTTTGGAGTTAAGAACAGAAAGTCTGTGCATCTCTCTGTGCACTTACTTGTGGATATTTTTGTCCTTGATATTTTGGTCACAATATGAATGTAGCACGATATTTCATACTCAATATATCATGCTACAATCCCCTACTGTAAAGTGCCTGTGTGGAACCCTCCAGCATCTGAATGGGACTGGGAAAATATTGATCTCTCTTTAGGATCTCACCAAATCACATTTAAATTCAAACTCACTTTTATCTTTGAAAGAACGTGCCAATTTTAACGAAGAGAATGAGCAGAAGACCAATATAATAGACGGCTCAGAGCAATTACAAAAAAAACCTATTTTTTATATAGCTTTTCACTTCTACCACTTCCATGCGCTAAGAGTGAGGATGGGCAAGTGACATGCATGACCATCAGGGAACGAAGCGGCACTAGTGACAGCGGAATTTGAAAGAAAATGGGTGAACTATCAGGAAGGAAGAAAATGACCCAAGAAGAACACAAATAGGAAGTGAAAAGAGATTAAAAAAAAAGATGACAGAAGAGAATGCAAAGCAAGGGATCGTACAGGAAAATTAGGCCTGTTAAAGGGGAAGAGAAAGAGAGGTATGGTTTGTTGGTCACACATCCACCCAGGGTCAATTTCTGCTTTAGGTGCTAACACTCTCTGTCTAGTATATTTGTCTCCACCTTGCTTCTACTTCTCCCTTTGCTTTTACTCTTTTTCTCTTTTCATCACCTCCAACCATATTGTAAATTTTCCTCCTCAGTAGCTGGTAAACTATGAAAATAGTTTCTCAAATACAGCTGATTCTTACAGGAACATTTGGGTACCTCCTGGGTAGTAAGTGCTTGGCCACTTTTCCTTTCTTCAGCAGTCCTTGCCATGCCTTTGTTTACTCAGCTCTGGTGGGCAAATGCAAAAGCAGTTGCTTCTGGCCCTTTGCAGCTGGCATCCAGTGTGCCAGGGCACTGCTCCAGCAGCCGTTTCAGTCTCAAGGATTCAAGCCTAAGGAGTGCCCCAAAGGACTGAATGGCTTGGAGCCAAGACAGTGCAATTGGATTGCTTGAGGACTTTGCCACTAATGACAGACAAGTGTCTTCAATGACGCTCTATTTAGATGCTTGTAGGCTTTCTTATGCACACTTAGAAGCCTCTGAGTCTGCATGAAGACATTTACTGGTGTGTTCTTCTCCGCACCCCCTACACCGAATGAATAGATCAATAAATAAAAAGAAGTATATGCCCCTGCTAGGGTTGTAGTAGAAAATGTCCAGTAGTTTTCTGCTGAGGTAGGACCAGATAGGCCTCACAGTTAGTGCTAAAGAGTACCTAAAATCAAGGGTCACTGTAGCTTTGCTACCATCAGTGATAGTCTGAAGGGACTGACCATTCTCACTCCCTGTGTACTCTCTCTTGATAGAAGAACGACACAATGCAACACAACATAGATAATGTAATTCCAGATAGACTATGTATTTACAAATTGACTAAACATTCTTACCAAAGGTTCCGTATTAGAGTACAGAGGCTGGCCAGGTGATACACCTCTTCAAATGGCCATACTGCACTTCCACAAATACAAGATTTCACACAGGGAGGTTAAGGACCCTCGACCCCCTCATGATCTACCACCACATATGTATAAATCATTTCCAGGGATCAATAGCACCTCTAGGGTTCCCTGATCTCCAACCAGCAGGTTAGTTTTTACTGAGGAGTGCTGGAGTTGATGAACAGATAGCAATGGCCAGTACCCGTTCCTATTTCAGGCTGAACAAGACCTACATCCTTGCTCTAGGCCTGCATCAAGAACTATTAAACATATCCTGCATTCATGCCCAGGTACTTGCAGCTTCATTGGTCATTAGTCCAGACCTGTAATTGGTTCTAAAAGCTACTGAGCACATGGTGCTCCTTCCGTTAGTACTAACACTTCAAGGGCCATGACCATATCCTCTGCAAAGAACACCTACCCGCAGTGCTAGGCAAGTTTATCATCCATGCTCTAACACACTTAGAGGCAAATTTAAGAAAAGTGGTGTTGCACAAAGTGCAACGCCACTTTTCTTGCGCCCCTTAGAGCGCCCCTACCGCCATCATGTGTGTGTCGTATTTAAAGTACAGCACACCATGGCGCAGGATAGGGGGCAATAGCATTATTTTTGTTTACACTATTGATATACTCTGCAGGAGTAGCACCAACATTTTGGGCCATTGCATTCAATGGCATGCCCCTTTCTAACGTCTGCTCTGAGCAGGCGTTAAAAGTGCAGATAGAAATGATGCACAAAATCTGTTAGATTTCCTTGCGCCATTTTTTTGCCCCCCCCCAGCAAAGGCATAATGTAGCGCAAAGGGTTAGAAAGTGGCACAGGTTTTTTGGCCTTCTAATGCCACATTAGCGTAAAAAAATTATGCTAATGTGGCATTAGAATGGCGCTAGGGGCTCTTAAATGTGCCCTTTAGCATATTCTGGTCATGGATACCACGGGGGCATTGTGTAGCTTAAACAGAGGAGATTACTGTGAAAAAAATGAAAAACAGAGTAGGGGGGAGGCTGATACAAATGCTGCAATGATGAAAGCTCTACATTTAGAGTTTTGAAGCATAACATGTGAAAAAATGAAACTTTGATTTTGAAACTGAACACTCTTTATGCAAATGCCATTTAGTTTGAAGCATGGCGTTGGTATTTTGTCCTATTTGTCAAATATTGAATGTTGTTGTTTATGCTAGAGTGCCAAAGGTGAACTGCTGGTTCTAGCAGGGAATGAATGCTGAATATTATGTAGGGCCACCCTGTTCCTATACTCTGGTTCCATATTTTTCTTGATACCAGGTAATCTAACTACAAATGTAGGAACCCTTTACTCCTTCTGTTCCTCTGATTTACTACTGAATTCTGGTTATTCGCAACTTTACTGGAAGGCACAAATCTCAGACCCCAGATCAGCACTTCCGAATTCTAGCAAAACAAGCACTTATTTGAATGGAATTCGATTTCGAAATCATACTTTTTCTCTATTTACTACCAAGCAATTGCAGCCTTATTTTTTTGATTTCTATTTTAATTCTAAATTTCAGGAAATCGAATTGTCAAATAGACTTCTCTGTAGGATCTCCTAATGAAAAAAAACGAGATCGATTTTGAAAAGTAAGGAAGGACCATTCAAAAGTACTCATTGGCACTTATTTGTAATCAAGGATTTTTCCTCCTCATATTGTTTGATTTTATCGCTCAGTAGTTTCGAAGATGAAAGGGCAGTCCAAATGTTTCTTTCTTTGTTCCCAAGATAAATTCTGGGAATTTCTATCTACGTTTTCTTGAGAATTTTAGACATTATCTCCACATTTCACATTAGAATGAATGTAATTATAACCTTGTGTACCACAACACAGTATAATAATTCACTCAGTGTGGCCAGGTACGTGCCAAATAAGGCAGGGGTGTGAAAAGCTCTATAAATAGACATGTTTATTTCATCACATTTTATTTGGCCTAGGATCAATGAGTAAAACGAATGCCATGGTGAATCCTTTATTTTCTTTTAAATGTTGCAAAGGCATTAAAAGCAAACATAAGAACTAAATAGGCATTTAAAATGAGAACTGTTTACTCTGCAGTGCAGCTCTAGTAAAGGCAGTCTCACGAGTAGGTAATTACTTGTGGTCTTGCAAAACGAAGACAGAATTTCATAAGGTTGCACACAATGAGCATCATTCATCCCTCATCTATGAACACGATCAGTCTCCATGGCAAAGCATTTCCAACCAAAAGATGCAATTATACATGAAACCAACCTTCTAGATAACTGGGATTGATTTTAAATACAATATCACTAAGATGTCGAAGAGTTTAGCGAGAGATGGGGAAACAAATTATTAAAACCTGGTGAAAAATAATTGATTACCAGAGAGGCAGTCTTTAGAATTGAGGTTATTGCCTGATTGCATCTCCACAATTAATCACAGGCAGATTAGAAAACGAACTTTCATATATAGGATGGTGAATGATATATATCTCTGTCATATGCCACGCAGACACACACTTGTAGAGCTTGTCACTGTCCCCTTTAGCTTCTATATGTTCTCTGGGCTACTAATAAAACCTATAGAAAAGGGACCAAAAACAAGATGTGGGATATTGTTGGATGACTGTTCTGTACTGGACAAGCTGAGGGAAGGAGAATGCCTCAGAAGTGTGTTGATTTGTGATTTCCATCTCCAAAGGGATAGACTGAAAATTTTACAACTATGTTAGCATTTGTGAAATGCGTGGGGGTTCACAACCTTAAAATACCTTGGTCGTGGAGGGGCCTGGAGTTGCCGTTATTAGAGGCGTATTATATAGAGGTCCACTTGCAGCATGCGGTGCATTGACTGGACCTCAAGGACAGCAGCTGCTAAGGGGCTCCTGTAACAAGGAGGCTCTGCAAAAGTTGTTGATGCAAGGAGCGGGAGTGCCCTCAGATGCGCCATATGTGGTGAGGCTAACTTGTAACTATGGAAAAGGACAGTGAAGAAAGTGATCAGATGTGCGCCATATCCCCTTATACACCTATTTGGGTGCTCCAGCCATTCGTGAAAATGGCTGCTACCATGGTGGAAAAAAGAATGTTGCAACACTGTGGGGGACCTATACATAGAGGGACAATTTATTACAAGACAGGAGGTGACAGAAACATTTGAGTTGAGGCATGGACAGTACCTCCAGTTTGTGAAACTTTCTGCCATGGCCCGCAAATGGTGGCTGTCTTTTCAGTTGGAGCCACTGTGGTCATAAACCCTGGGGGTGCTTCTGGCCTTAGCGGGGGCATGAGGTTGATTTCCCATCTTTATGAGGCACTAAGGGAAGATCGCCCCATGCTATTGCTGAAAATCCAGGCAAGATGGGAGGGGACATTGGCAGACCCACTTACAGAAGCAGACTGGGGGTAGGGTGAGGGACAGTGTCCTTCAACACAAGGTTCAAGCTCAACAATATAACTTCATTCATCAGATGTACCTCACCCACAATACACTGCATACTATATATCCAACAAGGGAGGCAAGCTGTTTATGTTGCGGAGTAAAGGAGGCAGACGTTTTACACATTGCTTGGTGTTGCAGGTCCCTCAACCTCTCCTGGCATGCAATAGCGGGGAAGCTTAATGAGGCTATGGGGTGGAGCTTGCAGCTTGATATCAAAATACAATTGTTGGACCTGCATCTGCTTTTGGGCCTGGTACTAGCAAAGAGGTGTATAGCCATAAGGTGGTTAGCGAAGGAGCCCCAAAGTGTGGGAGAGTGGCACAAAGACATGTCAGAGTGGATGGTGGCAGAGAAGGTCCATATGAAACAGAGCAGGCACGATGATAGGGTGGAAGACGATCTAGTAGCATGGGCGGCCATGTTGGATGCACTGAGGGACCCCCACCCTCAGACTCGCAGCCACTTTGAAGGGGCAAGGGTAGGACTATTTCATTGCAGATCCTAGTGACTGTTGACACCTGTAGAAGGTGTGGGATGGGCTGGTCCCTGGAGGGATTTGTAGGCTCGAAATACGGACATCCCCAGAGGGGGATATTAGGCACAGTGCACTGCATGGCTAAGTGGGCTCTTGACTAACATGGATGTTTCCTTATGTTCTTGGCAGTCTGCAATCGAGAATGGTATGTAAACAATCATGGAGAGCAGTGGAGGGGGAGTGGGTGGAGGTGAGATAGTTCTTCTGCAGATGACCTTGTCTTACTGTGATATACTATATGTAATGTTGAAATGCAATAAAAACCACATGGAAAAAAATATGTTTGCATTTTTAAACAAAAGTATGAAACGTTGTGAATTTCTGGAAGCAACGCATTCCTAATACATTTAAAACTAGGGGTGTGCTGGGTAGCAGACTTTTTCGTTATTAACTTTGGCATTTAAAAAAAAATCTTTACAAGCGTCTTGAATTCCCGAAGGCTGCAAAGTTGTGAAATGAATTTGTTAAACAATCGCCACAAATGTATTTTTAGGAAACAACCCAAGCAAAATCCTGACTTTAGTGGAAGAATGTGCTCATAGCTTTTGCTGTAATATGTAATTTTCCACAAAACATTTTTGTAGGATTTTCCACCTACAGGGAATGTTTTTCAAAGCGATAACATTTGCATATTCACATGTAACATTAACTGCATACCACTACCTGCAAACTGTGCAACGGGTAAATAGCTATTGTTTAAAATATTTGGGAGGTACTATGGACAGGAATGTTACTGATGCTATACATTTGGAGTTCAATAAATAATTATTTTATTGAGTCTGATTTGAGCTATTTTTCACTGGACCTGCTAAATTTCTCAGGTAAAACCAGATCTGCAGTGGTTAGGATGCTGCAGATACGAAAGAGGATTTCAGTTGGTTGGGAATCTATTTAATGAGGAGGTTTTGTAAAAAATGGACAAGTCATTGAATTTGATTGAGTTAGAAATTATGGAGAAAAATATAATCATCAATATAGGGGAATTTGTATTACTCCTTCCCATTCACATGAGGGGGCAGCCTTAGCATACTGATCTCTTTCGAGGTGATTCACAAGAAAACTGGAGAGAGTCAGACACGGGTTGTTTCAGAAGCTCTCAAAAAGTAGTAACCTACATTCTGGATATAAGGAGAGCATGTACTTTTCCACATTCAACCATACACAATAGGACCATGTTGGCTAACAGTAGATCAAGGAAAAGCAGAATGTAATAAGAGAGAACAGAGACACTTGGTTTAATCGCTTTGCCGGGCACTGATTCTACTTTGCAATGCTTACAACTTCCAGACCATACTGGATATCTAAAGACCAGAGTGCTATCTCAAATACCTTATATCTGAAAAAAAAGTCTAATGCTTGCTACATGAATATACTACCCTCGGAATAGCTTTATGTCCAGTATGTCTCAGACAGCCTTTCCTTCCCTGGAATGAAGGTTCGGGTTATTGAGTTTGACTGGCACAAGAGAATGGAAACGTTAGTTTCCACCACAGATTATGAGAGAAGCCCTGCCAGAATGTGAGAATAGCAATTAGTACATCCACCAACAGATGGCCTCTCCAACATTCCAAAAGTGAGAAGCAGCCGTTATGGATAATAATTATATTACAAATAAAATGTTGCAATTCCTTTGACCGCCTCCCCATAGATATTCTCAAAATAATCACACAAATGTACAAGGCATCTCAACCACCAACCCCTTTCTCTGAACCACTTCACAGAACATTACACATATAAGGATATACCACCTTAAGTTGGACTCTTAAATTGTGTCAATGAAGCCAAAGCAAATCAAAGAGCTTTGTATTCTCAGCAGGGGCATGAAAACCTAAAAATGTCTGCAGTACAAATACATATTACCTTAAGTTGCAAGACTGCAGAGCCACAGTCAACTAGAAAACCTCACACAAATGACATGTAAAGCTGCATTTTTTTCTGGTTTCAAACAGATGTGAAATATTGAAATAGCTTGCCCTTCCTGCTGTCAATGATGTTGGTGGTGACACTGTATGTGAAGTTCCCTGCAATAGTTAAAATTATATCAGGTCATCAGCTGTGGTTTGGGCGTATGATGGAATAACTGACCAATGCAAGGAAATATCAGCAATTTTAGGTTGAGGAAGATTTTGTTTTTAATAATTTAGTAACCGATTTTAATAGAAAACAATAACCACTGAATAAAAGTTTTTCGAGTAATTGCTTTGGGTTTGGTGATGATATACATTGACAACTACCAAGATTTTCCTTATACCTCAGTCTAATGAGAAAGGCCTACATTGATAACTCTATAAATGGACGACAGCTGCGCCCGCCAGATCCCAGATACTGGATGTGAATTTGGCCACACCATGTGTCCAGAACCCCACCTTCAGTGCCTGCTGAGTACAGCCTCTAGCCATACCTATCTGAGACTGAGCCATTCCCAGCAGGCAGTAAGCAGTGGCCACAGCTCTAGCAGCTCCTGCCCTTGTTGTCTGTTTGGCATACAAAAAGAATCTCAGCCGTCTCATGTGACTTGTTGCCTTTGACCTGAGTGACCATGGGATATCTCCCTGGCCACGCCCAGCATTCCCTAGGTTACAGCCCAATGATTCTACTGTGCCCTGTGCCTAAACGCCCTTCTCTCTTTGCCGACTGTGGCAAGTGTTCTCTAAGTTTAGATGTGGTCTTTTGGCAATGCTCTTTATCTATACGCCTGCACTCAATGTCCAATTTACATAGCTTGCAGAAGACAATAACCTTTGTCAAACCTTTAGCCCAGTGCCTCTGAACTCTGCACACACAATATTTGGCCCAGAAGCAGAAAGTGTGCCCTTTGCTCATTGGTCCTGCCCTCGGCTCCCTGCAATGGTACACCACTGGAAATAGTGTGTGGCTTTTGTCCGTGCCCTGTGTCCAGAATATGTGCCACTATTATTGCGGTTGATTATACTGTGTTGAGAAGCCACAGGACACTTAGGCCCTCATTAGGACCTCGGGGATCTTCAGGGAAGACCGCCGAGGTCCCGCCAGACTGAAGACCGCAAGTGTTGGCAGTCTTCCACCAACCATATTATGACTGGTGGCGACCCTCCGCCATTTCTTGGTCGGAAAGCTGCCAGCTGCCATACTGGCGGTCCGCGTTGCAGTGGAGGTTGCTCCTTTATGCTTCAGTATTCGGCGTGGCGGTGTTCTGGTGACAGGGTGCTGGCAGCGGAGCAGCCCCATGGAACCCATTCCATCCCTGACGACCACCGAGGCAGGTAAGGTGATCGTCCGACAGAGGAGGGGGTGGGGGTTGTTGTGTGGTGTGTGCATGAATGGGGGTGTGATTGTTTAGAGGGGGTGTGATGTGTGTAGTGAGGATGTAGCGTGTATGAATGTGTGCATGTGTGCATGTATGTGCGCGTGTATATGTGTGAGTGGTGTGTGCATGCGTGAGTGGGGGTATGTCTGGGGGGCTCATGGAGGTCGGGGGTGGGGGGGAGGGGGGGTCCTAGCACCTTTGGGGTGGGTTGGGTGGTTGTGGGTGTTGGGGGTGGACTCTGGGGAGGGGGACGGGGAAGACCGCTATCAGTGCCAGGGAAGGAATTCCCTGGCACTGATAGTGCCTACCGCCATGGTTTTCGTGGCGGTTCAAAAACCACGAAATCCATGGCGGTATGCGGGGTCATGATCCCGCAGGGGGACTAGTAGGGGTCGCCAGGCTGGAGACCATGGTCTCCAGCCTGGCGGTCATTACGGCCGTGGCGGACGGTGTGGTACATTGGCGGTTTGGCATGTGCCAAACCGCCAATGTCATAATTTGGCGGTAATTACCACCAGCCTGTTGGTGGTGCTACCGCTGACTTAACACCGTCCGCCAGGGTTATAAAGAGGGCCTTAGTCATATCTTATGCCCAATTTCTCTCGAACTGCCTCTTTCTGAAAGCAACGCGTTTGTTCAAGTTTGCTTAAACTGTCCTCTCTGCCAGAGTTAGTAATCGAAAAATACACAACTATATTCTCCTGTATCCCTAGCTGAAGCTGAAGAGTAGAATCCTTGAATCACAAATCGGTAGACCGGGGATGGAGAAATGTTTCAGATTCAAGTCAACTAGCTTTAATATGCAGCAGATTCATTGTCAGGTTAGTGGGTGCACATGACACGTGGCTCCAATGCCTTATCACTTCTCCTTATTGATTACTGAGTGGGCAATACTGACCTCAAGTCATCTATGTAGTAAGTAAACTTTTTATTGATGAAACAGTATGGACCTATCCAAATACATCAACTAACTGCTTTTGTGAATGTCCCTTTTGAGTTTTGCAGCAAGCGACATACTATATAACGGTGTCTTTTGGCTGGATGCTTGGGTCCTTGTTATGCGTGGTCTCTTAGGCACGGTTTTACTAACCTTTAGGTAACACAGTAAGTCAACTTACAGTGTTACATTGCATGAAAGGGAGAGAGCAGACCTGCAACCTATCTTGTAAGATATGGTGCACTTCTGCTCTCTCATTGTTCTAACGCCCATCAGGCAGCCTAGCATCAATGCACGTACTCTTTCGTCATGATGAAAGATGGTCTGCGTCACAGGCGGGATTGTTTTTGTGCAGGAAGAAGTACTTTCCTACACAAAAATAATCATTTGAGGCATATTCTTCTTTCTATGAGTTTTGCAAAAAGGCAAAGTAATTAGGAGAAGTAGGTATTTATCTTTGTATGCTTCCCTCAGGAAGACACACATTTTAATTGCAAACCTAGGTTTACTGTAAATTTGAATTAGCATCAAAATACATGGGTGGATGCACGGAAATGTCAGTGCTCCACCCATGTAACACCTACCAAAAGCAGTGTAATGCATCGCAATGCACTGCATAACGTTACTTTTTTTTTTCTAAGTCATGCAGCGTAATGCAAATTTGCCATTGAGTAGCTTTGTAGATCTCAACTACCATTTTGAGACATGGCTGCACCAAAAAAGTGAAGCAAACATGACGCAAAATGTTAGTAAATCTAGGCCCTAATTCTGAAGTGGTTGGAAACATGAGTTATGGGCCCCATCAGAATGATAAGGTTTTTACTTTCACACATAGGGGGTCATTTTGACTTCAGCGGTCTTTTTTAAAGACCACTGAGGGACCGCCGTGCGGAAGACCGCCAGTGCAGGCGGTTTGCCGCTTTGCCTATTATGACCGTTGGCAGCTCTCTGTCCCTTTACGGACGGAGAGCCGCCAACAGCCATACTGGTGGGCGGCGGGGAAGTGGAGGTTGCTCCACCTCCACCGCCACGCCAACAGAACACCGCCCAGCGAATCACGTCCTGTGATTCGCCGTGGCGGTGTTCTGTTGGCAGTGTGGTGTCGGCGGAGCTGCCCCCATGGCTCCCGTCCCCTCCCGGAGGATCATCGGACCAGGTAAGTCGATTGTCCATGGGGGTGAGGGGGGTGGGGGATGTTGTGTGTTGTGTGGGTGCATGGGGGTGTGCGTCTGTGTATGTAGAGGGGGTGTGTGAGTGCGTGTATGCTTGCGGGGGTGTTGTGTGTATGGGAATGAGTGCGTGTATGTCTGTAGGTATGTCTGTATGGATGTGTGCGTGTATGTTTGAATGGGGGTGTGCTTGTCTGACTGTGTGTGTGGATGTTGGCATGTATGTTGGTGTGTGTGCGTTTAAGTATGTAGGTGGTGCCTGTGTGCGTGTCGTGTGGGTATGGGTGAAGTGATGTTGGGGGTCGGGGTGGGGAGGGGGGCCCTGCCACCTTTGGGGGGTGGCAGGCGTGGTGGTGGGGTAGGGGAGGGAGTCGGGGTGGGGGAGACCCCTATCAGTGCCAGGGAAAGAATTCCCTGGCACTGATAGTGCTTACCGCCATGGATTTCATGGCGGTTCAAACCGCTGGAAATCCACGGCCGTAAGCCGGGTCAAAATACCACCAGCGTTATAGTGACGGCCGCAGGGCTGGAGACCCAGGTCTCCAGCCCGGTGGGCGGAACGGAGAACCGGCGGATGACCATGGCGGTAACCGCCATGGTCATAATTCCATGCAGTAAGACCGCCAGCCTGTTGGCGGTCTTACCGCCGGTTCTCCGCCTACTGCCAGGGTCGTAATGACCCCCATAGATTTCAATGCTGAAAACAGCCAAAATCCCCACCTGAAAGTCTGGGGTAAACAAGGAATTCCTGGGGGAACTGGGAACAGAATTACAAGTTCCCCCAGTAATTCCTCATTTCTTAGTGGACCCTTTAGGGCCAACTCATAATAGACCGATATTTCTCCACCCTTGACATACCAGTACCCCTCTATCAGAAACAGCAACTCCGGGGGTGGAGAAAGTCCGACCCATTTTCCTGGTCACTGATAATGAGGGCCTATGACTTCTAAATTGTGTCCTATAAAACATCCTCTAATTTCAAAGCAAAAAGTAAGAAGTAAAGAATCTGAGAAGGCGTGGGTTCATACTGGTAGTGCCCACCACATTTATTAAGTTGTGCCCTTAGAACCTCACTTTTTGTGCCTTGCAGTGTAGGCAGAGTAAGTATATGGGAATTGTATAGTTTGTTTGTTAGGCTACATTGCTACGATCTCCTTGATGGTGTCATTTAATGAGTACTTCCTCAACACCCTCACGTTGGTTCACCTGTTTGTGTTTCTGACAATCTTGTCCGTGCACGTTTTGCGAGTCAGTGTCAGGTCTTTCAACTGAACATTCCTGCATTAATCCTGGATTGTGGACAGGTACAGATTTGGTACACACGTTTTACCCTTTTCTAAGATAAATATAATATTTTTTGATTGTGTTTTCCTTGAAGGAGCCTTAAATGTGACAAGCCCTGAACGTTCCTGTGATTCTGCATGCTTGATCTTCTGATGAACCTTCAGCTTAGTGATGATTGTAATCAGGAATACTGGGTACAAAAATATCAATTTACAATAATATCTATTTCAGGGTTGGATCAGATATATTTGGTGTGTCAAATGTTAAAACAGTCCAACTTACATTGGAGAAAATGCATATATTTGGTGAGGTCAGATGTACTATTCCTGCTCTGAACTAAGGGCCACATTACAAGGCTGGCAATCTTGAGACCGCAAGCCTTGTGGTGAAAGTCAGGACCGCCACTGCTGCGGCGGTCTGACTGCCCCATTAAGACCCTATCGGTCAGAATGCCAGAGTACCGCAGTCTCCGCAGGGATCAGTGATCCTTAAGGGCTGATGGTGGCAGAGGTTGGAATCATCTAGGGCGGCGCTGCATGCAGTGCCACCCTGCACATTACGACCTGGTTCTCTGCCAGCCTATTCATGGTGGTTTTACTGCCATGAAAAGGCTGGTGGAGAACAGGTGCAGGGGCGACAGGGGGGCCCCTGCACTCCCCATGCACTTGGCATGGACAGTGCAGGGGTCCCCCTGCCTAGCACCCTCACAGTGTTTACTGTCTACTGTAGATTGCCAGCCAGACACAATACTGCTGCCACTTTCCCACAATGTTGACTGGGGGAAACATCAGTTTCCCCCAGTCAGTCTAGCGGGAAATCTTAATGGATTCAGAGGGGTAGTAGCCAGTGTGGCAGCAACCTCCCTGGCAGAAGTTTGGTGGACGCGTCTTCCCACCCGCTGAACTCCTAATTAGCCCCTAAGTGACATTTGGAAAATATTAGACTGGGCGGGGGGACAGTAGATTTACTATTCCCACTCTAAACCAAGCACCATTGAGAACAGTGTTCGACTTTGGGTGGTTGGTGTCACATGTACTAATTTCACTTCAAACTAAGTAATATAGAGGAAAATGTTGGACTCAGTTGGGTGGGGGGGGTGTCAGATGTACTATTTCAGCTCTAAATTAAGCAACATTGGGAAGCCTGTTTGACTCTGGTGGGGTTAGATTTGCTATTCCCACTCAAAAGAGTGCATCATTAGAGAACATATTTAACTCTGGGGATTTAGGTTTACTATTCCCACTCTAAAATACGCAACAATGCAGAAAGTGTACTACAGAGAGAAGGTCAAGATTTAGTATTCTCACAAAAACAAAGCAACTTTGGGGAATGACCAGACTCTGGGGCAGAAACACTGGTGAAAGTGTTGGACTCCAAGGGGTGTCAGATTTTCTATTCTAGCACCAAACAGATCGCCACTGGGGAAGGTGGTGAACTCTGGGGGATTAGATTTATTATTTCCACTTTAAACTATTGAATATTCTCACTCAAAACTAAGTAGCATTGAGGAAAGTGTTGGACTCTGGGGGTGGGGGATAGGAGGATGAGGGAGTGAGGACATATTCGCCATTCCCACTTCAAACCAAGCAACGTTGGAAAAGGCGTAGAACACTGGTGGTGGGGGGGATCAGATTTACTATTGGCATTCAAATTAAGGAAAATAACACAGGAGAATGGATTTGACTGTGTTGGGGGAAAGGTAGTTAGATTTACTTTTCACAGTCCAAACTAAGCAACATTGGGAATAAAACCCATTGCAGAAAACATTTGTCACTGTGAGCATGAAAGTTAGTATTCACAGTCTAAAATTAGCAGCATTAAAAAACAAAGTAAAACATATTAAATTAAATAAAATACACTAAAAAAATCATTAATTTATTACTTACTAGAGTCAAAAAGATAGGCTAATAAAAACAAACAAATAGTAAAAATTTAATAACTATAAATAATTTAAAACATAATATTTCATCCACATACCCTTATATTAATACAATAATGTCATTTAAAAAAAGAATTTAACATTTTTAAGGATGAATTAAAATTAACCATTTTATTTTTGTTTTGTACATTTTGAAAACAAATCTGGAATTAATTTTTTACACAATAAACATATTTCTTTAAAAATATAACACGCATTTCAAAATATGTACAGCAAAAATATCAATGTAGAAGAAAACTGAAACAAAAAGTAAAATGAATAAATGTAAAACCAATATGTTCTATTACCCCTAAACACTCAATAAAATCCAACAACCTAAAACATAACCAACAAAAAAAATCTTTTTCATTACAGATGTAATCGACTTAATATTAAAAAATGTATATTTTCAAAACTCCCCAAGGAAAACCCCTAACAAACCCAGCATCCCGAAAAAAAAAAAAATGTTTCTAAAAAATGTTTAATAAAAAAAAATTCATTGAAAATAAAAATGTTTTTTTTTAAATATTTCACTTAAAAAATAGAAATGACCCAACGAACAAAAACATTCAGAAAATGAAGAAACAGAAAGAATCAAATAAATTATACATATTTCAATAAAAACACATAAAAACTAAATTAAAAGCCACAACATTAAAGTAATTGATATTTAAAGCTTCTAATTACACAAAAGAAAAAAACAACATACTGTCCATAGATATTTAAATCTTCAATGTCATGGTACCCATGATATTATGACTTAGATAATGGACTTTGATTTCAAGGATCTTCAAAATTCTGCAATTGAAATTGAGGATCTACACCAAGTTAGATGAATTAAAGTAACCAAAAGTGTAGGAAATAGCCTTCAGCCAATGAAGATAGAGCTTCTCTGTTGCATCTTCTCTGTTTCAAGAGCTAAAATTTGGTATGATGCCCCTAGATCATAGTGCAGGATATTGGTATTATCAGGGACAGCATATGGTCTCCCCCAGACTTTGTGGCTGAAATGTTTTTAGAAGTTTGGGCTTAGATTAGTGATTCAGAGCTATTCATGTTAAAGAATATTAATCAGCTTAAAATCAGCCCTAGGTACCCTGGCATACTGTAAAATCTACTAGCTTGCACTTGATCTACAGCCTTTCTGCTCTTTTTTGATGAGTGACAAAACTAATAGTATGGTTTTGTATTGCAGCTATGTACACTGAGGAGGATATTTAAAATCAGCACAGTGAAACAGCCAAAGTTTCATTGCATGTGTAAAACAAAGAGAGCCGAATAGCTCCATATTTGGTTAGCATGTTGAGCACACATGCATGTATATTGAGCACATATGTAAACTTAAAAAGAGTTTGAGAAAAGAAAGCTTTCTCATACATTATACCTGCCTCAATGAGGTATAACTTTTTGATGCAAATTCATCTCTGCCTGTATTTAGTAGATAGGTATTTGCATCAAAAAAGCATGGGTGGTGGCATGGGAATGTCCATGTACCACGTCTGGGACACCCCTTGATGCAAAATAGTGCCTGACACTGTTTGGAGTTACTTTAGGGCATTTTTTCAGCAGGCAAATACCAATTCATCACTTGGTACTGATTCATATCATTTTTTTGATGCAAACCAGTCACAAAGTATTAGTAAATCTTAGCCTGAGCATCCGGAACAGTGCTGCTTAGGACAAATACACCAATGACCTAGAGGAGGAATAGGAAGATGGTAAGATCCACAACACACCTGAGTTTGGGACTGAGTCTGCCACTGAGGTACAGTTGTAGGAATGCAGAGATGGACCTATTTTCTGTTGCTCTACAGTACCAATGTATATTGGCTCTAGCATCCTTGCACATTATTTTGGTGCCTCTCATAGATAATATTTTTGCTACTGTCAACTACGTAATCCAATTCCTCTCATATAAAAGACAAATCACCCCAATTGCCAACTTTGAATCAGGCACTCATCTAACCTGACCACATGAGCCACACAGGCATACAGCTCATGTGAAGGCACTACGGGTGGCTGGCTCTAGTAGGTAAAACATCTGAGTCACACCAACCACACACAAGAGATATAGGGCTAGATGTAGAAAAATCCTATTTTGCGAATCGGATGCAGAGCGGTGTCTCAGACACCGTCTGCGAATCTCAATGGGGTCGCAAAGACCCACCTCATTAATATTAATGAGGTGGGTTGCATTTTGCGACCCCATTGAGATTCCCTGCACTAACAGGGATGGTGGCCTGCTGGAGACAGCAGACCTCCATGTCTGTGACTGCTTTTTTAATAAAGCAGTTTTTTGTATTTTTTGTATTGCAGCCCGTTTTCCTTAAAGGAAAACGAGTTGCAATACAAAAGAAAAAGGGACCATTTGTTTTCGGTTTTTCAGAGCAGGCAGTGGTCCATTGGACCACTGCCTGCTCTGAAAAAAAATTAATGGCGACATTCACAAAGGGGAAGGGGTCCCATGGGGACCCCATCCCTTTTGCAAATGGGTTACCACCAGTGTGACACTGGTGGTAACTGCGAATTGCTTTGCGACCGCGTTCGCATCACGGTGCGAGTCGCAAATAGGAAGGGAACAGCCCTTCCTATTTGCGAGTCGCATTCCCATTTTGCGAGTCGGTACCGACTCACAAAATGGGAATGTGCATCGCGATGTGCGTTTTGCATGGCGCAAACTGCGATTTTCGCCATGCAAAACACTACCTACATCTGGCCCATAGCTTCTTGCTACACAGAACGCACAGCATGGTCTGGTTCTAAGATGGATGCCCCCCTAATTGGTTCCTGAGAAACCATAATAAAAACAAAGTATGGTATGCAAGGGTTAGTGTTGACAATGTGTGGTCTCAATTATCCATTTTCAGAGCAACAGTGCACATGGAGGATGTCTGGTGGTGCAAGGATTCTGATAATTAAAGGAAGGAAGAGGTATGAAATGGAGTAATACCTGGATGGATCCAGAATGCTGAAGGAAATGGAGGAAGTAGGGTCACCCTACAAGGACAAAAAATAGGGTCCGGGACCAATTCCAAACTACACTTATTTCAGAGCCAGCAATAGGAAATCTCAGGAGATTTGAAGAATGCATGCAGCTTGAGGACGGGAAAAGAGCAGGCCTCCTTTTATGAGTGACGGCCTAACCGATGTCTAGGAACTAAGGGGGTCATTACAGCCCTGGCGGACGGTGTTAAAGCGGCGGTGATACCGCAAACAGGCCGGCGGAAAAAAAAGGGAATTATGACCGTGGCGGAAACCACCAACCAAGACAGCCACTTTAACACTCCGACCGCCACGGCGGTACAGACAAGCAGCGCGGCGGTCACCGCCAACAGACAGGCGGAAGACAAAGTACCACCCACAGTATTACAACAGGCCAATCCGCCACCTTTTCCGGGGCGGATTCACCGTGGATAAAAACACGGCGGAAACAGCCATTTCAATGGGAAATCGCTCACCTTAACACGCTCCACGAGGAAGGAGGGCACCATGGAGCCGGAACTCCAAATACTCCCTGCGTTAGTCTTCCTGCTCCTCTACGATCATCAGCAACACCGGCGCCGAAGACACCGGTGAGTACTGCACCTACGACATAGGGGAGGGGGGAGGCAAAAGTCAGGGACACACACAAACAACACCCCCACCCCCACCCCCACCCCGACCCTCGCACACTACAACACACACACCAATGCATTTGCAAACATCACAGTAACAACCCCCAACCCCCCAGGAAGAATGCAAAGACAAAAGGAAATGAGTTCAACCATTGTAATGTATCAAGATACAGTAAGCTAATATATACAGATATATATACACATTCTAAAAATTATACATCACGATTAGTAGTGCAGGTATGCACCATTCAATGTCTGTGGACCACTGGGCCCAAAATGCATGGGTGAGGCCCACACACGATACCTGTCCAGAAACGGAGAGAACACTGCTGGGGCATCAGATCGAAATACAACAGGCACCTCAGGGGGAAGGGAAGGGGAGCCACCTCAGCCGGATGACAGCACCACGCCAGATCCAAGACGGGGCTCCATGCCCATTGATGTATCCTGGGGAGAGCAAAGCCACAGTCTCACAAGTATTTGCAGTGGGTGGTTTGCCCACTGTACCATCCTGGGGAGTGCAAAGCCACAGTCTCACAAGTATTTGCAGTGGGTGGTTTGCCCACTGTACCATCCTGGGGAGTGCAAAGCCACAGTCTCACAAGTCTTTGCAGAGGGTGGTTTGCCCACTGTACCATCCTGGGGAGTGCAAAGCCACAGTCTCACAAGTCTTTGCAGTGGGTGGTTTGCCCACTGTACCATCCTGGGGAGTGCAAAACCACAGTCTCACAAGTCTTTGCAGTGGGTGATTTGCCCACTGTACCATCCTGGGGAGTGCAAAGCCACAGTCTGACAAGTGGATGCTGTTCTCCACTGGTTCTGGAGGGGGACTGGTGCCCAGAGTGCTTCATCCTGTTAAGGACTGAGGTAGTGGATGCTGTTCTCCACTGATTTTGGAGGATGACTGGTGCCCAGAGTGCTTCATCCTGTTAAGGACTGAGGTAGTGGATGCTGTTCTCCACTGGTTCTGGAGGGGGACTGGTGCCCAGAGTGCTTCATCCTGTTAAGGACTGAGGTAGTGGATGCTGTTCTCCACTGGTTCTGGAGGGGGACTGGTGCCCAGAGTGCTTCATCCTGTTAAGGACTGAGGTAGTGGATGCTGTTCTCCACTGGTTCTGGAGGGGGACTGGTGCCCAGAGTGTATCACTCTCCCCGTGACGGTCCCAGTTCCGTCACTGCCCCTGCCACACATGGGCTACCGGTGCTTGATTTTGCGGTGCTTGCCCTGTTCAGCGAGTTTCTGACCTGTTCAGCTGTGCTTGCCATGGCAGTCTTTGCCCTGTTCAGCGGTGCTTGAGTTAGCAGTTTCTGACCTGTTCAGCGGTGCTTGCCATGGCGGTCTTTGCCCTGTTCAGCGGTGCTTGCTCTGTTCAGCGGTGCTTGACTTAGCAGTTTCTGACATGATCAGCGGTGCTTGCCATGGCGGTCTTTGCCCTGTTCAGCGGTGCTTGACTTAGCAGTTTCTGACCTGTTCAGCGGTGCTTGCAATGGCGGTCTTTGCCGTGTTCATGGGTGGTTGCCCTGTTCAGCGGTGCTTGACTTAGCAGTTTCTGACCTGTGCAGCGGTGTTTGTCATGGCGGTCCCTCATTGCCCAGTGGGGCTGGGGCTGCCAGGGCCCTCCTGGGCACTGACTCTGGCGGTGATCTCCTGACCAGTGACGATTGGGCTGCCCTCCTGGGCACTGACTCTGGCGGTGGTCTCCTGACCAGTGGCAGTGGTCTCCTGACCAGTGACGATTGGCCTGCCCTCCTGGGCACTGACTCTGGCGGTGGTCTCCTGACTAGTGACGATTGGCCTGCCCTCCTGGGCACTGACTCTGGCGGTGGTCTCCTGACCAGTGACGATGGGGCTGGCGGTGGCGTCCTGGGCAGCTGGGATGATGGTGGCCTTCTCCGCCGTGCTGCTCTTCCCAGACTTTGGCGCTTTCTTCTGCCCCTTCACCACCTTGGGAGATGTCACAGCTGACTCAACACTCCCCCCGGGACCTTTGTGAGCGGCTTTGCCGGCAGGAGTCTTCCCCCTCTCCCGTCGGGCACTGTCCAACTTCTGGTGCTTCACAGGGGGGGGGACTGGATGTGCTTTGGCTCTGTGTCACACTGACTGCCCTGGTGGCCGGTGCACTCCACATACCTATAACAGGCACCACTGGCACCAGAGATTTTTTGGCTGAGGTGCTAGTACAGGACCTATGAATAGGAGGGGGGTGGTGGGAAAGAGGTCAACGTTGCTCAGATAAAGTTTCTGACGAACACTGGGACGGGTAGCTGGAGGGGGTATGGGAGTGGAGGAAGAGGAGGTGGTTGTAGGAGGTGTAATTTTTGATGATTTGGGTGCAGGTGCATGTTCTGGAGGCTGTTTTGAGGTGGATGGATGTTGGGTGTGTGTGTGCCCGCGTTTGTGTACTTTGGGAGGGGGCGTCACAGACACACTGGGAGAGGACACAGGGGACGTGTAAATGGTAGTGGGGGTGGTGAGTGCAGGTGAGCGGGGTGTGGTGGTGGGTGTTCTTGTGCTAGTCCTAGTGGCTGTAGTGGTAGTGCATGCAGGTGAGAGTGTAGACAACACTGGGAGGGAGGAGGGAGACGAGGAGGAGGGGGACACAGTGGAGGCAGTGGATGTTGCTGTGTCTGTATGTGGGTGATGCTTGTGTGAGTGCCTGTGGGATGTGTGGTGCCTATGTTTGCCTGAGCTGCCTTTGTGTGTTGAGGTGTGTGCAGGCTGGTCTGATGGTGTGCTTGGGATAGGCAGAGGTACAGGGGATTGGGTCTGGGTGGAGGAAGGTGGAGGGGGGAGGCTAGACACAGGGACAATGGCTGCCTTCAGTGCTGAGGCCAGAGATTGCAGGGTTCGATGATGGGCAGCCTGACCAGAATGAATGCCCTCCAGGAATGCATTAGTGTGTTGCAACTCCCTTTCTACACCCTGGATGGCATTCACAATGGTAGACTGCCCAACAGTGAGTGACCTGAGGAGGTCAATGGCCTCCTCACTGAGGGCAGCAGAGGTGACAGGGGCAGGGGCTGCGGAGTCTGGGGCAAAGGTGATGCCCACCCTCCTGGGTGAGCGGGCATGGGGCAAAGGCTGAGGGGCTGCTGGGAGGGCGGTGCTGGTAGGGGGGGTGGTGGCTGTACCTGTAGAAGTGGGGGGCACAGATGTTGCTGCCACCACAAGGGAGCTCCCATCAGAGGACAAGTCCATGTCGCTGGTTGCTGATCTGGTGACCGCCGTGAAGCCCCCCTCACCCTCCGTCCCACTGGTGTATTCTGAGTCCATGGTGTGGCCCTCCATGGCCATGTGGGATGCAGCCCCCTCGTGCTACGGTGCCACTGTACCTCCGCCTGATGATGCTGATGCACAAAAGAACAGGGAGAGCACAAAAAGGCGGGGGGGAAACAGAAGAAAGACAGGTTGAGTGCATGGCTTACCGCTACCGTTGGCGGACAATTCAGACACAGCAGCCCCCTGCACTATGACACGCTGTTGGGCTCTACAGATGCAGTTCCTGGGATATGGCCTACATGGCTATGGTGGACATCTGCACACATAGATGACACAGGGGCATGTATACCTGTACTTGGCACTCTACAGAGGTGGGGTGGAGTGCCACATGGCCTGCATTACGGAGGGGCCTAGCCTACGGAACTCGCCCTGGACTAGGGAAACCCACAGCCCTCCTCCCCCACCCAGACCCCTCCACTGCAAGCAAAGTCAGCAGAATGAGAGTGTACTCACCCCCTTGTGTCTGCTGTGATGCCCTCATGCGCCCATCCAACTCAGGGTAGGCCACCGTCAGGATCCGGAAAATCAGGGGGGTCATGGTGCGACGGGCACCCCTCCCACGTTGGGAGGCCATCCCCAGCTGAGCCTCCGCCGTCTTATTGCTCCAGCGGTGAATGTCCTCCCATCTTTTACGGCAGTGGGTGCTCCGTCTCTGGTGGACCCCCAGGGTCTGGACATCCTTAGCGATGGCACGCCAAATATCCTTCTTCTGGTGGGTGCTGACCTACATGACATGTACAGGGGAAGAAGAGAAGTCATTACCAACTGCACCGTTGAAGTGAGTGGTCCACATCCCTACCCTTGCCATGTGGCACATGCATTCACAGTCCTTCATGCTTGCAGAACTCTGCCCCCTTCCTTCTTACATCCAGCCCTCTCCACCCAGGCATAGCCCATACAACTTGCAGCCTATGTACTCACCTGTTGGTCTGGAGGACCGCAGAGTAGCGCGTACTGGGGGAGGACCCCGTCCACGAGCTTCTCCAACTCCTGTGCAGTGAAGGCAGGGGCCCTTTCCCCAGACGCACGTGCCATTGTCTCTTCCAGACCGAGGTCACAGCAGCACTTTCAGTATAGGTCCTCTCCTGTCGAAGATCAGGTATCGAGTGATTGAACAGATAGAAAATGGCGGCCACGTCCGCAGCGGTTACGTCCGCGGCGGTGCGTATCATCACCGCCGGCGCACTTCGTCATTGGCTCCTGGGACCCATAGGGTCCAATGTTAACCAATGCAGCATTGCGCCGCAGTCTTCGACCGCCTACCGCGACGGTGTACAATGCCAGCGCAGTTACCTCACATCCCATTGTCCCAGTTTAGAGGTCAGGCAGCCGCCATTTCAGGGGCCCACATGGCTTCATTTTCAACTGCGTCACACATACCTAGGCCTGGACTCAACACACATACAGACAACTTTTTGGATTATGTTTCGTGATCTGTGTAGCTGTGGGAACATACCTCTGAGTTGCTTGACTCTGTGGTCGCTGTTGTCATTCCTAGGCACCGTCAGCTGGGACATGTGAGGAGATGGCGGAATCCTCCGCTGTACCGACCGCTGGTGGACCTGTTGACAATGGAGGAGCGACATTTAATCATCACCTACAGGTTTGACTGTGCCACAATCCAGGAACTGTGTACCCAGTTGGAGCCAGACCTTATGTCACCAATCCGCCATCCCACAGGAATCCCCCCTCAAGTGCAGGTGCTATCAGTGCTCCATTTCTTAGCAAGTGGGTCATTTCAAACAACAGTGGCCATGGCATCAGGGATGTCCCAGCCTATGTTTTCAAACGTGTTGTCCAGAGTGTTATCTGCCCTGCTGAAACACATGAGGAGCTACATCGTTTTCTCTCAGGTGGAGGATTTGGCTACTGTTAAAGGTGACCTCTATGCCCTGGGACATATCCCTAACATAATAGGTGCCATTGATGGGACCCATGTAGCTCTGGTCCTCCCCCCACAGGAGTGAACAGGTGTACAGGAACCGGAAGAGTTATCATTCGATGAATGTACAGATGGTATGTTTGGCAGACCAGTACATCTCCCAGGTAAATGCTATGTTCCCTGGCTCAATGCATGACGCCTACATCCTGTGAAATAGCAGCATCCCTTATGTGATGGGTCAACTCCAGAAGCACCGGGTGTTTCTATTAGGGGACTCTGGTTACCCCAACCTGTCATGGCTATTGACCCCAGTGAGGAATCCCAGGACCAGGGCAGAGGAACGCTACAATGAGGCCCATGGGCGGACTAGGAGGGTGATCGAACGCACCTTCGGCCTCCTGAAGGCCAGGTTCAGGTGCCTCCATATGACAGGTGGATCCCTATTCTACTCACCAAGCAAGGTGTGCCAGATCATCATCGCCTGCTCTATGCTTCACAATCTTGCTTTGCAACGCCAGGTGCCTTTTCTTCAGGAGGATGGTCCAGATGATGGTGTTGTGGCAGCTGTGGAGCCTGTGGACAGTGATGAGGAGGAAGCAGAGGAAGAAGACATTGACAACAGGGACTCAGTCATACAGCAATATTTCCAGTGACACACAGGTGAGAACACTTTCTTGCCTAGTACAAGTACTTTTACACTTCTACCTCTATCCTGTCTGTCAATTTCAAGCAGTATTTGGTAACTGAGTTGTACATTTCCATTACGGTTTCACAGGTGTGGTTACCAACGTGTGTCATCTGCTTGCATCCTTCATGGACTTGTGATGTGTGACATATGTATGTTGACATTACATTTTCAAACGGATTTTGTCATTGTCATAGCTAATACACATTTTCAAAATCACAGACTGACTCCAGATTGTTTTGTGCTTCAAGGGTGTCTATTGAAGTGCTAATTATTGGAGGGGGTGGTAAAATGGTGATGGGTGATGGTGGAGGAATGTCCATGGCAGAGTCCAGTCTATTAGTCTCACAGGTGCATTGGCCATATGGGCATAGGAAGTGGAGCTGGGGCAGTTCCAATATGGACAGGGTTACAAAGTGGGACAGTGGGATGACAATCAGGATGGTCTCATTTCTTGGCGGGGGTCTTGCCATCGTGCTCTGTCCTGTTCCTGGATCTCAGGGACCGCTTGCGGGGTGGTTCTCCGTCTGCAGGGGGTGGGGTGCTGGTGTGGTGGTCCTGTGGTGGGGGTCCTGTCCACTAGCGCCGGCGGAGGTGGTGGGCAGTTCATTGTCCAGGCTAGTGTCAGGGGCCCCTTGGAGTGCCACGGTGTCCCTCATGGTGTTTTGTATGTCCTTCAGCACACCTACGATGGTGCCCAGGGCGGAGCTGATGGTTCTGAGTTCCTCCCTGAACCCCAAATACTGTTCCTCCTGCAGGCGCTGGGTCTCCTGAAACTTGGCCAGGACCGTAGCCATCGTCTCCTGGGAGTGGTGGTATGCTCCCATGATGGAGGAGAGGGCCTCGTGGAGAGTGGGTTCCCTCGGCCTGTCTGCCCCCTGTCGCACAGCGGCCCTCCCAGTTCTAATGTGTTCCTGGGCCTCCATCCCCTGGACCGTGTGCCCACTACCACTGCCCCCAGGTCCCTGTTGTTGTTGGGGTGGTGGGTTATCCTGGGTTCCCTGTAGTGGTGGACACACAGCTGATTGACGTGTCCTGGGGACGGAGGTATGGGCCCGCTGGGTGGGTGCTGTACTGGTATTTCCAGAGGGTGGAAGGTCAGTGTTGGGCTGAGCCTGTGCGAGGGGAACCGACTGTCCCGAGGCCCACGATGGTCCGGGCTGGTCATCTGGATCCAGTTGGCCAGAGCTGCTGTCATCACTGTGGGCCTCTTCTGTGGGTGGCGTAGAGATGTCTGGACCCTCCTGTCTGGTGACGTTAGGTAGTGGTCCTGCAGGGGTGTAAAAGCATGATTATTGCATCTGTGTGTGTCATGGTGTGCAATGGGTGGGTGACCGTGTACCCCACTGCTAGCATTCCTGCGTGGGGGCTTGTGTGATGATGGTTAGGGGGTGTTATGGGTATGTGCAGTGGGCATGCTTTAGTGATGGTTGTCCATGTTTTGTTGTGTCATGCAGGGCTTGGTGTTGGGATGGGTGGTTTGTGGTATTAGTACATTGGTGAGGAGTTGGAGTGATAGGGGAGGGGGTGAGGGTGGGGGTGTGTGATAACATGCAGGTAGGGTGGGGGATATGATAGTTAAGATTTGACTTATCAGTGTCCATCCCTCCACCGACTCCTCCGAGGCCCTATGGATGCATGATGGTCAAGACCTGCTCCTCCCATGTTGTTAGTTGTGGGGGAGGAGGTGGGGGTCTGCCGCCAGTCCGCTGAACCGCGGTGTTGTGCCTGGAGACCACGGAACGCACCTTCCCCCGTAGGTCGTTCCACCTCTTCCTGATGTCCTCCCGATTTCTTGGGTGCTGTCCCACTGCGTTGACCCTGTCGACTATTCTTCGCCATCGCACCATTTTCCTTGCAATGGAGGTGTGTTGCACCTGGGATCCAAATAGCTGTGGCTCTACCCGTACTATTTCCTCCACCATGACCCTGAGCTCCTCCTCTGAAAACCTGGGGTGTCTTTGGCGTGCCATGGAGTGGTGTAGGTGATGTGTGGGGTAGTGTATGTGGTGATGAGTGTGGTGATGTGTAGTGGTGTGTGGTGTTTTGTGCGTGGATGTTGTGTGGGTGATGGTGTTGTGTGCCTCTGTGTGGTGGGGTTGTCGATGCTGTGCTCTCTCTCTCTCGCCTTCGTCTATAATTTTTGGTCGTAGGAGTTTGTGGGTGATGTGGGTGTGTGTTTTATATAGTATTGATTGTGAGGGAGTGGTGTGTGTATGTGTATCAGGTGTGTGTATTTTGATTTGTCCAATGTGGCGGTGTTTTGGAGATGTGTGTGTATTTTGAGCACGGCGGAATACCGCGGTTGAAAGACCGCCACGTGGGTTCGTGGGTCGTAATAGCATGGGCGTGTTTCTGTTGGCGTGACGGTGGAGGTTTTGTTTTCGCCAGTTTATCACTGACCTTTGGTGTGGCAGACTTGTGTGGGTGTCTGAATTTTGGCGTATTCCGAGATGTGGGTCATAGTAGCTGTGGCGGAATTCCGCAGCCGCGGCGGTGTATTGGCGGTCTTCTGCACAGCAGTAAGCGGCTTTTACCGCCAATGTTGTAATGACCCCCATAGTGGCTATGGTTGGATATCACCCCACTCAAGTGCATTGGAGCTGAAAGTTCTGGAATCTGGCACATCTGGTGGTCTTGTCAAGGAAAATTATGTTTACCTGCCTGCCTACTTGTTCAACTATCTATACTCAAAAGTATGTCATGTTGATTGGAAACCTTGTATCCAGCATAGGAATAGTTTAGCCTACTTTATTTAAGGAAATGGCCCTACATAAATGACCTTTCCTTTTCTGACTGCCCTACTACTCACCTGCAGGGTGGATGACTCCCGATCATGTTGTACCTCTCAAAATCACACAAATGGATGAAGCTACTCAAGGAAGGTAAAACTGACCACACTATTGTGCAATTTTGTCATAGCATAATTTCATTATAGACCAGTCAAATCACATACGCCCAACAGATTCTGTAACAGCACCTCAATCATTTTTCCAGTCTCACCTACAAATGGTCATACTCGGACAACACATAGTAGATAGAATCCTTTTAACATTATGAACACCAGCACAGCACCAAAGTCACACAAAAGGGCTAACAGCAGCTGAATTAATAGCACATAAGATGGGTGAAAAAGGCTGGAATACTGGAAAGTAGCATTACCGGTAGTTATGGCTTGAGCCTTGGAATGGTGCGCTACATGTTGGGGTGTGGAGCTTCAGGATGGTCTATGATTTGTGGGTAAGCGACCTCATCCACAGGGACTTTGGGGCAGCGATAGGGGAAAGCACTGGCATGGCAGGAACTTATGCAAGGGTGAGGTAGAGTTCATGCACTTATGTCCATGGCTCGCCCATAATGGCCTAAGCAGAGAGAAAGACTCCCCACTGCTATAAAGGACAACTAAAACTGTATCTCTTATTCCAAACATCTTAAACTTCCTGTTTTGCAAAGCTCACAAGTTTATTAAAATTAATGAGTTGCGAGACAATGGACTTTGCAACTGCACACATCCCTATTTACTATTTTCTTTGAAGACAACAATCTATAACTTTTCTGTATGACTAAACAGCCTTCTATTCAGTGCCTCAACATTTGGTAAATCAATGTTTAGTCCTTAAGACAAAAGTGTCTAGTGTTCCAACTTCCTCAGCCACTTATGAATATGTACTTCCTCATACATCAGTGGAAAAACAGGAGCATTTACCCCTCCTATCTTTATATGAGACCACATTGTCTGGTCTTTGATCTATGAGACATCTTGGAAGGTACCGCTTCATATACCTACATTGTTTTTAAAGGATGAGAACTTGTGTCTCCTGCATTTGTGTTGATGTTTTAGGAAATCAGTGTCTAACTGGCTGAGTAATTATATGAGACTGGCTGCCATAATGATGGATGCTTATGTGAGATGAGTTGAAAGCTAAGCATGTGCCCACATATTGTGTTGAATAGGACTTCCCTTCTTCCAACTAACTTTAGCATTCCACCTTCCAGTTAGAAGAGCTCAATGTTTAGGGCCTGCCTTATGTTCTAATCATCACAGTTATAACTGGGAAGAAAATAACTGTATTAGTCTGACTGGCTAACCAAAACTGTATGGCTAAATCTCTGCTATTCATTTTGCTACCAGACTAGCTGGAAAATGTGGGTCATTCATTTGAAAAATGTATTGCATTTTGGACTAACATTATGCTCAGATGCCTAGGAACAACTTCACCATAAGCAGAATTATAATAATAGCCTAAGCCAAATTATCTTAGCAAACAAGCTGAATACCTCACTGTAGTATATAAGCCTTCAAAAATTTAAGATGATTTCCAGTAGTTTATTTCCTCAACAAACAGCATCCATGTCCAATCTCTACAACAGGTACTTTAGATCCCAAATGTCATAATTGCATTTTCAGAACCTTCATAGTAATTCAACACTCTAAAGGTATATGGTACAGAGAGGGAAAGTGTTGAACAGACTGTACCATTAATATACATATACAATTATATTATTATAATATTATAATGTTATGGGTGCAGTGTGAATATATATTAAATACAAAACTCACTTCTGGAGGTCTGCTCCAAAGCAAACAAACAGACCAAGAAAAATCCCAACATGAATGTCCCATCAACAATCTGGAACATAGAAACAGAAGAGCGAACTCTTGGGGCTAAAACAGTATTTTTAGTTTGCAGCCTACCAGACAGCTGAGCTGTCTGGTTTGCAAAAGACATCCTGGGGACATTCAGAAAGTTGACCTAAGAATGCATTCTCCCTGTTGCTTGCCACTGGCTTTGTGGTTTGTAACTCACATTTTCTTGCTTTCCATTTGCTCTCATTACATGGTTTAGGATGGCCAGCTAGAGATTGGTCTTACCCTTGCTAAATCCTTATTCTTCTGGGTTCTCCCTTTCTGTAAATATGGCTGTAATTCTTGTTCTTCTTACATTTGATGTGCTTTCAAAGACCTAGGTCAAATGCCAGGTGCTGTCTTTAAAGAGACCTTGTTTACTTTCTTTCTCTAACTTCAAAGTTATATGACGATCTTGCTGGATAGTGGGGGTATGAAAGAGCATTTTCTAGCACACAAGTAAGTAAGTAAGTAAGTAAGTATTTCAGAATATTTCAGAATTATGAATGCACAAATGAAGCACATTTTTTGTTAATTCTGAAGTGTGTTGGAAATAAATACTTTAAAATGATCAAAACGAATCATTAAAATAGGTGATGCTATTTCCACACATTTTCATCTGTGCACTGTATAGTTTTATTAGTAAAACTTTATGGCTGTGCAAATCTAATGGTCAGTTTAATTGAAAATGTGCTGTCTGTAATGGTAGTGTGCCACCACACCATTAATACTCTGCCCTACGCCAAATCCACTCTACTCTGCACCACTCCACTCCACTGCACTCTGTACCACCCTATGCCACTACGCTCTACACCACTTCACATTACACCTCTGTACTCTACCCTGTACTACTTTACTCGATGCCAATGCAATCTTCCCCACTCTATTCTGGCAAAGAGTGTGTTGGTGTAGAGTGCAGTAGCATAGAGTGCAGTGTTGCAGATTGTCACAGAGTATCATAGAGTACAGCAGTGTAGAGTGGAGGTGTGTAGAGTAGATTGGTGTGGCCTAGAATGGAGTGCTGTAGAGTGGATAAGCTAAATATATAGGCAGCCTTCGGAGTCCGCACGCCATTCCTTATCCCCTTTTATGAAGTGCTCTCGGCCTCAATGTGCTTACAGTAACTTTATTATTATTATTATTATTAATAACACTTATAAAGCACTACTTTCACTTTAAAGGTATCCTGGTCCTAACACAACCTACTCAGATCCCTAGAAAACTGCTAGGGGGGACAACTCTTAGACACATCCCTTGATTCTATTTCCCTAATGCACAGCAAGCTATTTGGGAAAAAGCCAGGTTTTCAAGTTCTTCCTAAATTGAAGGAAACTCTTACTGGCTCTTTAAGGGTCTGGAAGTTTATTCCACAAATGGGCAGCCCTTACTGAAAATGCCGGGCCACCATGTCTCAGTTTCTGAAATTTCAGAATACATAATGGATTAGCTGAGGAGGATTGTAGATTCCTTACTGGAGTGTAATGTTTAAATGTTCTTTGTAGTAGCCTAGATCCTGTTAACTTTATTTCCTTGTACACAATACACATTGATTTAAAAATGATCCTCTCTTTCATTGGGAGCCAAACTAGTTCCTTAAGAGTGCTAGAAGGGAAGGCATGTCTGGGTATATCTAGTGCAAGTTTTGTCGCTGCTGCCTGCACTCTGCAAAGCCGTTTTATTAAATAATCTGGGGCTCCAAGTAGCAGTGCATTGTAGAAATCAATCCTACTTACAACTGTACTTTGCACCACTAGTTTTCTTGCTGGTTGTGACAATAGTGGTACAATTTCCCTAAGTTCCTAAGTAGTAGAAAACAGGTAGCTGCTATCCTGTTAACAGGTGTCTCCATCAAGAGGTTGTTATTGATGTATGCTCCTAAATTACGTACTGACTTTGATGTCTCTAGATTCCCTGTTCATGTCCATGGCCACAAATTATTCTGGTGAATATACTTTTTTTTTTTTTTTTTAAGACAAGCAGCATAAGAATTCCATTTTCTCACTGTTAAATTTTAGTGAATTACTATTCAGCCACTTTCCTACCTCTCTTAGACAGTTATGAAATGCTTTTAGTGATGTAAGTCTATCACTATCAACTGAGAAAATCAGTTGTGTATCCTCAGCAGTGTTAACAAAGCTGATGACATATGAGTGGATAATATTCAGCAGTGGGTGTAGGTAAATATGAAAAATTATGAGGGTAAAAAGAGAACTGTGAGGTACCACATATCCCACTTTTTTTAATCCTGAAAGGAACGTGGGAAACAAGATTGCTTGAGTTCTGTTAGAGAGGTAGGATCATCTCCATTCTAATAATATCCCATTCGGGATAGAATTATTTGACGGCTGAGAGTGTCAAAAATGGCTGATAAGTCAAGCAATATCAGAACAGCTGTTTGACCTCTGTCAAACATCATCTGAAGCTCACCCATGGCCAGGATCAATGCTGTCTCCATGCCTGAGGAGGTTGAAAATCTGTTTGTTCTTTGTCTAGGTTATAATCTTCCAGGTAATTTGAGACTTCTTTGCTGACATATTTTTCCTCAATTTTTACTGGGGAGGGAAGTTGTGATATTGGGCGATAATTACTAAGCACTGATGGATCTGCTGCAAATTGTTTTTGGTAGCGGGGTTATTAGCCCCTTCCTCCAGATCTGTGGAACTCTGCCTGTGGTTGAGGACAGATTACATATTTTTAAAAGATCTAGATATAAGTCATCTGCCCATTCCTTCCAGATTCTGGGAGACACCGGGTCCAATAATGACCCCGAGGAAATAGACGTTGCTAAGGTTCTAAAAACATCTTCTATCATTGGTTCCATCCTTTCCATTTTAATGGCACCTTGGTTTGCTATCTCATTTCTAATATTTCTGTCTCTTGGAGTTTGGACTCTCCTGGATGAGTCTACCTTTATGTCAGCAATGGTCAACTCAGTCTTCTTATCAAAAAAGTTAGGTAAGTAATCACAACATTCTAGCAAATGCTACAAAAGTTGAACCCCCTAACCATGATTTTAGTATACTGGAAGCCCCTAATAACCTACACCCCCATTTTAGATGTTTTTTGTATCTGACGTAAGGAGGGCCCAACAGAAATGTATTCCAAAGTCCTACAGACGTGGTGTAAAGTCTGTTTTTTTTTATCTTCTTCTCCTTTTTTTGTTGTTGAAAAAAAGGATTGTTTCATGATAAGGTATATATAAGGCTGTGTGAGGTCCCTCTCTTTTGGGAGCCACACTTTCCTAGTCCCTCATTGTCACACGCTTTCCGCTCTGACACAGTGACATAGAATTCATCAATGCGTGAGCACTGCTCAGGACGGTTACATAGAAGCAAGTATAAATGGTGTCCTTGTTGCTCTGTACACCATCTGCAAGGAGGGGATTATATGTGTACCAAGTAGGTTGAGACGAGTCATGGTACCCTTGAAGAAGTAAGTGGGTTTTGCCAATATGCAAGATAGCATTGGGGCTTTGGAGTTTAAAATCGCTTGATGGGTCATTTTGGGATTAACTAATATTATGCATACTTTTGTTTTTCCTTCCATACGCTGCTGCATGCCATACATTTTGTCCATGCCTGATTACAATTACTAGTGTCTGACTACAGGGGCATGCCCAGCACTCCTCCCATGTAGCAAGTAGGCTATATAGTAAGAGCAACCAAAGTGGAAATACCTGTATTAAACAAAGGCAAAGATGTCTCCTAAAGTGCATGTTATATGTTCACATGCTGTATGTCTTGTCAGTGAATTCAGAATCCAAAATCCTGGCATCTATAGGAAAACGCCTTGTCCCGCGGCGTGTAAGCATTTCCATATAGTCCTGATGACAGCCCTGGACTCTTTGGCCAGATAGAACACAGGATAAAACATGTCAACTAACATAAAGAGGGCAAAGGATCAAAACTTCTACATACTTCCTATTATTTTCTTTTTAATCATGCCAGAAACACAACCAATAAAAGGGATGCCTTAGTTGTTTTCCAGGTAATGTTAGGATAAGACCCCGGTAGGAGAAATTACCTTAAATGCTCCCTGGGATATGGTTGAGCCCAGCCTGTTTTTTAGAGACCAGGATGGAACCCACGGATGAAGGATGACACCAGCAGGATATATGAGGTATTTTAAACAACACATGCGTGATGCCCTGACTGTGACAGTGCTCCACGGTACATATAATTTTAACCCTCCATTGAAATGAGCTAATACGTGTAGGACACTTGAGGTGAGAAGTTTTAAGTGTGACATGCCTATTTTCTGATTTTGTACTTGTGCAGAGTACTGTGATGTTCATCCCTCCAAACTATATAAACAGTTCAAAGGACTTTGATTGAGTAACTACCAGTGATTCAGGCACTGTCCAAGGAATACCAACACAGACAGCTGCAGAGCAAACAAGTCTTTGTAAATAAATCTATTGCACCCAGTCAATGCCTGCAAAAATAGAGCCTAAACTTTAAACAACAGAGTCCAAATGCACATGCAGACTTTAACACAAAAACATCCACAAAAACTTCTGATTTGGCTTAGCATGCGCAACATCATATATTCTTCAATAGTATACACCTTTGATGTACAGGGGACTGAGTTCCTCCTAGGGTACAATATGGCAGTCAGAATAAATAAGTGGATGTTATACCATATTTCAAATAGGTGAGGTACGTGCAGTGGTGGACTTACAATTTGTCAGGACTGCTGCCGTCTGTGAGAACATCTCTTTACTACACTGCCCAGATGCTCTGCAGTGCATACCTCGTTTGACTTGTCATTCCTTATGCTCCCAATTAATCAAACAGGTTAGGTTTTGGACTTTTGTTCTCAGACTGTCTAGTTCAATTTTCATTGATTCAGCACAAACAAATGGCTTTCTCTTGCCATTTCTGTCTCATCCGTGATTGTTGTAGTGTGTGAGGAATAAATGTGGATGGTTATATTCCCACTGGATTCAAACACTTACGAATATACCCATATTTCAAAGAAGCGACCTGAAGAAGCCGCTGAAGACATACAAGAACGATAATTTTGTTGTGTTAACCCTCATGCTGTGAGTGCCCCTATAGCACCATAGCCTCTATTGGGCTCAGAATCTGTATCAGAGCCACCAAATGCATAATGTACTCTACCTCAGCCTTGTTCTGGGATTCCATAAACAAGAACAGTGCTAGAATATTCTACCATGTCCACATCTAGAGTTCTTGTATCTGAACGTCCATCATTGTGTACCACCACTGGTACATGCATATACTCTAAACCTCAATAAGTAAAGGCGACTTTGAGAACTGAACGAGCTCACAGCAGCTCATTTACCCACTCTTAGCACAACACACCAAGGGCGCTTGATTACTCATGCTGCTGAATAGAGACTTCAGTACTACCTCTTGCTCTCTTAGTATTCTAAGGGCATATTTTTACTAAAGTACCAAACAAACAAACCTAGTTAAATACAGCCAATTGTAAATAACATACATTAATGCAGACTTTCAAATGCTGATTAACTGCCATTATGTAGATGTGATAAGACCTCATGAGTGCGGGAGTTTCTCCTGGTTTGATAATACTTCTATTCCTGCATGTCTGGTATTAAATAAACGCCTACATAGTATCATTTTTAATCGTTTCCTCCAACACAATGCAACACAATCTCATATACCCTTAATCGCCAGATAAGCAGCACTTTTTGTCAAGTGTGAAGGTCAGAAGTAAAGCACTGCATATTTTATTTGAGTATGCATGGGCAAAATAAATGAAGGCATTCCAGCAAAGCTCAATTGGCAATCTAAGCATTTAAGCAATGTGCGCCACTTCTCAAAAGGTTCTTGACAGCCAGTACCTGCTTTTGAAATCATTCACATTATATCAAGAGTGCTTTTTTGTTTGCATACATACATACTGGTGTGGAACATTACACATAGGCAGGCTTTGTCAAGCTCTGTCTCTGCTGCTTTGCCTAGTACACTTTGATAGGTTTGCTTAGGCTTCAATCGTTTAATAGTAATTGTTAACAGAAGTCTCTTATTTAAAATCTTGCTGCAAGATCTTATTATTGTTTAAGCCACTAAGGCAATTAAAAAACAGTTGTGTGAAAGCAGAGTTGATCTCAGTATCCTTAACTGCAAGCCCAAGCAAAAAGGAAACTTAAATATTTAGCACATTTTGTTGAGGACAAAAATTGCAGACACGTCACGCGCTGTGTACTTTTGATCAGTTCCCTTTTTCACTATTTTGCCTGCATTTTTAAGAATCTTTCACACAAACCGGTGATTTTGAATTTGCGTTCTTGCAAAATAAGTAGTTTTGCTTTAGTACCATATTATGATAGCGAGGGAAGAGAAGATCATTGATATGGGCAGGTAAAGCACAAACAGTACGCTCTTTCCACATTTCCTCTTTGTCTGCCCATTGTTTATGTATGCATTGGTATTTTTAAAGTGGGAATCTACACTGGAAGCAACATAGTGCTGTAAATTGCAGGGGCTTTTGGGAGAGGAAACAAGGTCATGTGCAAGAAGTGTGGAAATACAGCTTTAAATTGCACAATTATATTACAATTGCATTTCACATCTTTAAGCAGAGGGATACAAAGGGGTATTTTAGGGTTCGGTGGAACCGGCTTGAGCAGGCTTCCCCTGTCCCCTTTAGAGGTAGAGAAAGTGTCTTGCTTTCACTGGTGCAAACTCTTTACTTGATGGCCTGTCTGCCATTGATTCACCAGGTCTCAATGTTTTGATTGGGGCATTCTTGACTAGATTTCCCAGTCTGGGATTGGTGGTACTGGGAACAGCCATTATTTTGGGCCACTATGGCTTTTTGTTTTACAACAGCAAACTATTTGTTTCTAGCAAGCAAAATAATGTGCCAAGTGGGAACAACAATAATGACACACACTCAGTGAAGTTCCAGACTTCTCCATAACTACTGCACCACTAATTGCAGTGAAGGCTTTAGAGAGCCCTACCCAGCAGGCAGACACCTCATTTTATGTCAGGTAAGTGGTCTTCTGCCTATGGATCAGAGAACAATGTCTCCGCAGATAAGGCAGGATTCTTACATAAAAGCGAAGCTGCAAGCAAACATCACAAAAAAAGAAAATATGAGAGACATAATGTTTCAAATATAAACCTTGCTCTTGAAAGGACAGAAAATTGAGCCAGGTAAACTACAACGTCATGCCTCCGTTCTCACCTTTAAAATCAGCAATGCACTCCAAGGCCTACATTTATGAGCTCATAATGACATTGTATAATGAACATTGCAGGCCTGGCAAGATGGAGTATCCAAATATTTTTTTGGAGTTTTTGAGGGGTTATTTAAGCATTTGTCGGCATGATGCAGGATAATATGAATTTGGGAGAGTAGAGGATAATATTTTTGTCGTACATTTTTGGGGGTAGTCTTTTGGGGCAAGAAAAACAGATGGATCTCTAAGCCTTTAGGTTAAGGATGCTAGGATATGTGCGTGGCCAGACATTTTTTCGATACAGCATACATTTACATTTAGCCCAGGTATGATAATTTGCTAAATTTGCTGTTGCAGGCCCAAACACGAATACTGAGTATACATGTTTGAGTTCTATTCACCAAAGAGCCTCACCACGAAAAGAAGTGTGTCAGCCTACTCTAGTCATCAGGAAGTGTGGTCTAGCAGCTCTGCCATACCTGTGTGAATGAGGGAGGGACTTTGTTTCCATATTAGCTTTTCCACCACAGCATCCTTCCATGGAACAGATCACTGACAATAAGGTGGAACACTGTAGTGACTCTCTCATAACCCATTGAAAGAAAGATTAACCTCCATAGTAGATGTTTTAGCATTAGTCTTCTGTTTACACACCACCGGGCCTGGGTTGACTATTGTGTTCCAGCAGTGAATATTAGAACGAGAATGCTGTTATGTAATAAAAGCAGGATACATAAAGCATGAAGAAGGTGATTGTTGGAGTGTGTGTTTTGAACATCTAAGGACAATGGTTTACCATGTAGGTGCCCCACCCTGCTTGTAAAGCACGAGAGGACATTATTAAATGGAGTAACTGAGCAAAACAAAGGTACCATAGGCAGGAGAATATAAAAACAGATTTCATAGTCCTGACGAGACCTGTAAAGTTGAGAGTGGGTCGAAATGTTGATGATACACCTGTGGCTGTGTTGTGATCAAACTCACTCTGGGATTTCTCTCAACCATTTTGAAGGATTTCCCATCGGGGAAAAAAGGGGTATACAATGTATGATATTCCTGTGATTATATGGCAATTTGAGAATATTTTCACTACCAGGAGCACTGCACCATCTGCATTTTGATTACTTGGTTATTTACTTATGTGAATAAAATAAGATAACCATCCTTTGAATATAATGGTTACATGCATTTGTTGATTCATTGAATGTGGTTTATACTAAAAGTATGAATAATTCGCTTTAGTAGGTACAATCATAGTATGTCAACCTTTAAATGAATCCTACAGGACACTTGTTTATATTTACCCTGAAATTACTCTAGCCCGAGTTGGGTATAAAGGGTTTGGTACATGTTTACAAGTTCGTACCTATTTTACCAAGTCGGGAGAAAACTTGGTATTCAGCCACAGCCTGCCAGTTGGCTCAGCCTGCTGGGAGATCATCCTTTCTTCAGAATGTTGCTATGAGCACATGGTAAACAGTTGAATTGGCCCAGAGCACCAAAAATCCAAATAAATATGAGCAAAAATGGGAAACAGCAGCAATTAGATGCTGAAGTTTGCATATTAGCTACCCACAGTGGCACAATCCCTGTCACTAACATTTTTGATTCTGAAATTGTGGGGACTGTCTACAAAATCCACAGCATTCCCATATTCCACCCAGCATAACATGAAAACACACAAGCCTATGCCCTAGGTTCTGTAGGAAGGGCATCTAAGCCACACTGAATGGGATTGGAACCTGGTCAAAGCTAGCTTTTGAGGTCACGCTTGTCTTCCCTTGTGCAGTGACCAGACTCTTGCTTTTGAGAAACAAGCCACTCCTAACCCACTATATATATGTTGGACACTACCGGGATTGAAAACGATTGCATTTAATGAGGTCTAGGTTGCAGCTTTATGTTGTTCCAAGGAGCTCTCAAGAACAAAGGAGTGCTGCCACATTAATATTTATATGGGATACATTCTGCCATTGGTACTGCCCCTATATCTGTACAATTTTTATATCCTAATTAAATAGTTAGGATTTGTCAAGCAATTGCTCTGAGTGTACATTCCTCTTACTTACAAAACTTATGATGTAGTGTAATGAACTCAAACTTCACATCACCGTCAATCAGCTAGGTAGTGACATCTTAAACTAGCTACCCATGAACTTTGAAATGATTATCCAGGCTAGGAGTGTGAAAAATCATTAAATATGCTTTCATAAAAGGTCGCCAAATTACACAGGATTGCAAAACAGGCTCTTGCTGTTGTTTTGCCTGAAAATTGAAGCCCGAGGTCATACCTTATGTTCAAAAGTTATACCAGATACCGGCAAGAGACTGGTTTAATGCCTGTATCTGGAAAATGATGGTGCAAGACGTTTTGTGCATAAACCAGTTCCCAGCAGGAAATACTGAAGTGAAAATCCACACCTGCAAAACCTCTCGAAATGTGTGTTGCAGACTGTGGAAGTTTGCATGCAAGCCTAATTGAAGCTCCTCTTTCTGTCATTGACTGACCCAGCATCCTATTCAGTAGAAAATAAAAAAGATCTGCCTTTTATACTGATAGGTTTTTCATAGAACTTTAGAGCTCTGTGAAAATTCTGCACCAGGCGTAATATTCCCACTACTTTGTTACACAATGGAACTCAATTTAGTAAAATAACATAGTCCTGTGAACTAAAACATCAGTGAGGATACCTATGCTGAGGATCAATATAGTGGCACAGTTTCCCATACAAATAAAAGAAACACCATGGGATTTGAAAGTGCTCCCAGAAAGCATTGGTCAATATCTGGCTATTGCCTGCTTCGGCAAAGTAGAGGGAAGGTTTACTATACTTAAAACGTTTTATAATGTTTATTGTCTTCAAGACTAGCATGTGCTTTATGAAAACATAAATTGTTCACAGACTGTCATATTTGCTATCAAATATACACCATTCTTGAAGCTTGGACGGTTATAATAAATTGCTTGCCAGTGAGTCAGCTTGGATTTGGATGAATGTTTGTCTTGTGACCAAGGATGGGTGTTGAGCTGATGATGTTTTCTATCATGGATGACCTATCTATGATTGCTGGTAATTGCCGTGTGAGTGTGGGACACTATTAGATCGCTCTACTGCATGCAATACTGTCGACCATGCAGTTTTTATGTGTAGATTATATTAATGTAGAAACACAAGCATTGCACGGACATGACTTACATCCTTTTTGTAGGAACCACACTGTTCAACTAAGGCCTTTTAGGTCAGTGTTAAACCACTAATGTGAGGTGATGTCACAAGGGGCTTTAATATCGTTTATATCTTCAACCTCTTTTCAATCAGCTCTATGACGTTATCATCAAAGCGTACATGTATGCAGAGATCTTTTTCAACCTGCAAGAACACTCAGATACAGTAATGGTCTTGTTTTACCTTTGGTGGATGTAGGTAAGTTTTGTGGCATTTATCTGTCACAAACATAAATATCACTCACTCCAAGCCATGATCCTAGTTGGCATGATTGAATGTGGCCTAGGTTTTGTGGCCCCTCATCTGATTAATTAATAGTATTTGGAAAATTAGAAACTCTGGTTGACACATATCGCTCTTTTGACTAACAGATAACTTTGGCCTTTAAATCCTGCTGTTACCAGATCTGTGTTTTTGGTGCATATTTTTCTTTCTACCCCTTGTTCACAGGATCCTTGCCATTAACGCATTGATACAAACTCATATTGACTTGGGCAACACAGTTTGCTTAGGCTTGAGGAAAAAAGCTTTGAGTTCCTGCAAGTACTCAAAACTCAGTAGTTAGAATACTTCTCAAGCAAGAAATATGACCATGTTTTATTTCACCGGAAACGGGTTTACTGGCTACCAGTGCAACAATAATTTACTTTACAATCACACGCAATAAGCACAGGGATTTATATGTGCCTGCTCTAAATGTTTTGCTAAAAAATATAAAACTACACACAGCTGCGTCAACTGAAATCTGGCTCCAACTTTTTATTCTGCACCTACAGATGTAATATAAAAAAATGGGGATGTAGATAGCTCTAAGTTCTAGGTGAATTAAACTTGAGAAAACTTCCTGTTAATCTCCACTGAGCATCTGATCATATCAAATTCAGGAGGAGTCTATAAACCTGACATTTGCCATTGTAGCTCAGAAGAATTTCGTCTATTTTTTCCATAGTACCTAGAGGCTCCATTGAGTGTGTATGTATTTTCTAAATCTGCACTGAATCAAAACAAATAATAATGCACTTTGACATGCCATACAAAGACCATCAGTATGTCACAGGGCCACATCATAAACTAGTTCTGTGCCTAGACAAAGAATACGAAACGATCTGTGTGTTATTTTTAAATGATATCTGGCTGTTACAATTGTATGTTCTAGGTAGGTAACACTACAAGTTTAGAACATGAACTGCAGACTGTACACCTTAGACAAATAAAGCAGTGGATGTTTTGTTTTTCTAAGCTATGTTTTATGTAGCTCATGTTCTACCTTGCAGTGTTAACAAGTTAGTAAATTAACTGTACACGGAGTGATTTTTATACAAATAAGCATACACATCTATGCACAGAACCTATTTACCCCAGATTTTCAATACAGAGATGCATCACCATGGTGTGTCCACAATCTTCCTCTGTTTTTGAGTTCCTATACATCATTTAAAAGTCTAACCACCATTCCCTCTGATAGTGAGGTTTATTGGGCTGTAAATGTAATTTCCTGAGTCAAAGGACCTCTAAATTGGGGAGCAATTGCTATGTGCAGTATACCTTCGATGAATGCAAAACAACAGATGATGGATGGAATGCTGGGCAAATCAAACATTCACCCGCAGTCACAGATCTGGGTTTAATCCCATCAGTTTTTTTTGCTTGCCATGCCATTCCAGTTTGGACCCAGCCATATGCAAATCAGTCTTGACCCTGTTCCCCAGAGGAACAGTCCAGCCCGAACTGCCTGGTCAGGTCCTCCCTGGACCTGAAACAAGCATCCTGTGACTGGTTTCGGGGTATCACCCTTCATCGGCCAGGCTAGTTTGAATCTGGTGGCATAACAAGCACAGGACCCAGGTCTGGGCATACCCTTCCCACTTGGGGCGACAAATGCAAAACAACAGATGATGGACGGAAAACAGAACAAATCAAACATTCACCCCCAGTCACAGATCTGTGTTTAATCTATCACTTTTTTTGCTTGCCATGCCACTATAGTTTGGACCCAGCCATAAGCAAATCAGTCTTGACCCTGTTCCCTATGGGAATAGTCCAGCCCGAACTGGCAGGCCAGGTCCTCCCTCGACCAGAAACAAGCATTCTGGGACCAGTTTCAGGGTACCACCCTTCATCAGCCAGGCTAGCTTGAATCTGTTGGCATAACAAGCACGGGACCCACATCTGGGCATACCCTTCCCACTTGGGGCAACAAATGCAAAACAACAGGTGATGGACAGAATGCAGAACAAATCAAACATTCACCCCCAGGCACAGATCTGGGTTTCATCCATCAGATGTTTTGCTTGCCATGCCATTCCAGTTTGGACCCAGCCATATACAAATCAGTCTTGACCCTGTTCCCCACGGGAACAGTTCAGCCCAAACTGGCAGGCCAGATCTTCCCTGGACCAGAAATAAGTATTCTAGGACCAGCTTCAGAGTATCACCCTTCATCAGCAAGGCTAGCTTGAATCTGGTGGCATAACAACCACGGGACCCATGTCTGGGCATACCCTTCCCACTTGGAGAGACAAATGCAAAACAATAGATGATCGACAGAATTCAGAACAAATCAAACATTCACCCCCAGTCACAGATCTGGGTTTAATCCATCAGTTCTTTTGCTTGCCATACCATTCCAGTTTGGACCCAGCCATATGCAAATCAGTCTTGACCCTGTTCCCCAGGGGAACAGTAAACCCCGAACTGCCTGGTCTGGTCCTCCCTGGACCAGAAACAAGCATCCTGGGATCGGTTTTAGGGTATCACCCTTCATCAGCCAGGCAAGCTTGAATCTGGTGGCATAACAAGCACGGGACCCACGTCTGGGCATACCCTTCCCACTTGGGGCAACAAATGCAAAACAACAGATGATGGACGGAATGCAGAACCAATCAAACATTCACCCTGATTCACAGATCTGGGTTTAATCTATCAGGGAACAGGGTCATGACTGATTTGCATATGGCAGGGTCCAAACTGGTGTGGCATGGTGAGCAAAGGAATTGATGGATTAAACCCAGATCTGTGACTGGCGGTGAATGCTTGATTGGTTCCACATTCCGTCCATCATTTGTGTTTCTTTGCTTTTGTCGCCATAAGTGTGCTGGGTATGCCCAGACGTGGGTCCTGGGCTCACTGTGCCACTGGATTCAAACTATTCTGGCTGATGAAGGGTGATACCCAGAAACCAGTCCCAGGTTGCTTGTTTCCAGTCCAGGGAGGACCTGGCCTGGCAGTTCGGGCTGGACTGTTCCCATGAGGAACAGGGTGAAGACTGATTTGCATATGGCTCAGTCCAAACTGGAATGGCATGGTGAGCAAAATAATTGATGGATTAAACCCAGATCTGTGACTGGGGGTGAATGTTTGATTGGTTCTGCATTCCGTCCATCATTTGTGTTTCTTTGCTTTTGTTGCCATAAGTGTGCCGGGTATGTACAGACGTTGGTCCCAAGCTCACTGTATCACTGGATTCAAGGTAGCCTGCCTGATGAAGGATGATACCCAGAAACAGGTCCCAAGATGCTTGTTATCAGTCCATGGAGGACCTGGCTTGGCAGTTTGAACTAGACTGCTTCCATGGGAAACAGGGTCAAGATTGATTTGCATATGGCTGGGTCCAAATTGGGGTGGCATGGTGAGCAAAAGAATTGATGGATTGAACCCAGATCTGTGACTGGAGGTGAATGTTTGCTTGGTTCCCCATGCCATCCATCATTTGTGTTACTTTGCTTCTGTATACCTTCGATGGACAGATACGATTAAATAAATCGTCATGGAATTGTATTTTTTTTATGTGACAACAAATATAACCATTACCCTTCTGAATCACAAAAACATCAAGAAAATAATACGTGTACTAGCGAAGAAGCCTGATCAAATAGAAGGTAAATTCAAAATAAGGAAAGAAACACTATCTTGTGTACTCCACCATTACTGTAGATCCTCTCCATCTGTTTCTCAATATACCACACCAGTGCCTGGGAGGAAGTGAGATATACAGATGCTTTTAAATAGAATCAAGCTAAGACATTTAGGGCTTGATTTAAGGAAAGTGGAGCTGCACCCAGTGCACCACTACTTTCCTTGCGTCCCTTAGCGCCCTCCTACCACCACCATGTGGCGCTGTATTTAAAATACAGGGCACCATGGTGCAGGGTAGGGGGCCATAGTGTCATAATTCTGGATGCCATTGATGTACTCTGCAGCAGCAGCACCAAAAATTTGGCACTACTCCTGCAGAGTACACAGGGGCCCATTGTATTCAATGGCATGCCCCCTTTTAACGACTACTCTGAGCAGGCATTGAAAGTGCTGAAACAAATGCCACAATGAAATCTCTTAGATTTCCTTGCGCCATTTGTTTGGCCTCCCCTCTGCGAGGAACCCCCCCTTTGCACACATTACACCTGGTGCAGGCATAGTGTAGTGCAAAGGGTTACAAAACGGCGCAATGCATGTGCGCCACTTTGTAAATATGGCACGCTGTTTTTGGCCATATAACACCATATTAGCATAAAAAAATGACGCTAATATGTAGTTAGGATGGCGCTAGGGGCTCTTAAATCAGACCCTTAGATAGACAGAAATCTATAAGGAGATGGGAAAGAGTTACACCAGCACCTGATTCTGCTATGCCTGTACTGCAGGCAATTTCGAAGATACTTCCCTTATTTGTGGAAACAACCAATAGAAATACAAGGCCATATCAACATCAATATTACAAAACACAAATGCTAAGTAAAATACCTTACATGTAACTAGCCATGATATCATCCTTGTGGTTTATGATTTTTGGCAATAGGCTTTTATCCATAACGTCTTCTACCGACAGATCTTTTAATAGGCCTAACATTCGCCATAGAAAGTAATTTCAGTAGAACGTCTACAGTTTGCAGGAGCATCATTGTCGACCATGCACTGTACCATTGCTTCTGTACTGTGATCTACCAAAAGTCCTTTCTTAAGGCAGTAAACGCTCTGCCCTTTGCCCCCCTTTCCCCGGTCATGAAAACCACAAAGAATGAAAAAATGAGCAACGCCCAAAAAGAGGAAAAAGTGCAGCGAGTCAACAGTCCTGAGTGGAACATAAAGGCAGCAAACTACCTTAGGTTCTTTCAGCTTATAAGAGTGAATGGGTCAAAGATAAAGTGGGGTAGCTCAGCATTCTGTAGCAAGGCATCACCATCAAGTGGATCCCGAGGAGAGCACCGCCTGCTCTTTTATGCTTTGCACATAAAACACTCCAGCTTTATAAGAATAAAATGACAAATATTCACATCACCAAAGGCAGAGGAAATGTCAGCCCTTACCTGCTTGCCTCCTCCTATATTTATACTCTCTCAAACTATTGTCAGAGTCAAGGAAATTATATATATATATATATATATATATATATATATATATATATATATACACTGAAATGTAAGGCATCACGAACACGTAGCACATGAGAAGAGGGTTTCACTTTATTACCTGTGTTGTGTACAAGGAATACCTGTTTTCTAAAAGTATAATTCGATATAAGTACACAAAGAGGATATTAACTTCAACATGTAACTTTGTGATTGCATTTATCACAATTGATATGAGTGACATTTTGCAAACCAATTCGTTTTTAGGAGATTTATTGTGCTGATCCAGTGTTACAGGAAAAAGTATGAATCCGAGTCAGGAACTCGGCACATTACATCTTTATATATTATTTTTTCTGCTTACCATCACATTGCAACATTCAGATATCCTAACCACCTTACCATGTGCTAGGGCTATTGTGCCGTGAATTAACGTGTCCCTCTTGGTTAGGTGTTTGTTACTTGGCAATTAACTAATATCCAATGACATGTGTAGCCTACTTTCTTTTTAACATTAACGGATATGTATAATTCAGAAAGTTTAGACATAATAGCCTTTAAAGTCTGTGAATTTGTAGGTAAGGATGTATAATGTTAAGAGGGCTTATGACTGAGATGCTTCATATAATTGACATGACATATGATTAAGAAAGTTTAGGTGACTCTTGGAGTTAATTAGGATTTACACTGAGAATGAATATGCCATTAAAATACTCACTTTAACAAGTTAAAACGTTTTTAATTTGAATTTCAAAACATTGTATATGTAAAAGAGTAAGGAACATCCGCAGCAGGAAGATGGATTATACACATCCAGGAATGAAATACCTGCACCAAAGAAACTCCTCATTATTGGGGATAGAAGCCTCAAAAAATGCCATCATGACGAAATTGGTACAGTCTCTAATACCTCAAAAAGTCTTTGATGGAACATCTACCACCTGTATGGCATGAAGATCAGTAGAAACCAGCATAACGTATTGAGTACAGAACATAGAAACATATAAATGAGGAGATACAGGATCGCTTTGCAAACCACTCATCTGAGCTTTTTTTCACCTGAATGTTTTCAATCGTACAAGAAGAAATGCAAAAACACAATTTGTTTTATTTAGGGGTAAACGTGTGCAAACAATTTTATTAGAAAACACACTGTTTTAAAAATAGGCTTTCAAACAATTTTGTAGCCAACGGAGTTTTAATTTATATTTGTACAATTAATCATTAGTTAACTCTTTGTAGGGTACTCATAGTTCATGTGCTCATCAAGGTTTTCTGTTTTTAGCATTCATATTCAAAATAGCTACAGGAGTGAAGTACATAATGGCAATAATTTTGTTCAAGTCATTTACGAGTCAGTAGTTTGTCTCTCATTCCCATCTTTATTCTTGGAATGGGGTTTGTTTGTGAGAAAGTAATCTGCATATTAGGTGTACGCATGTGCAACCTTTTTGTTATAGCCCTCAATTTTGCACAGTTCCTGAATTACATTTTATGCAAAATGTGTGTCATTGTCCCAGTTTCACATATTCTGAAATTTCATGCGACGTTTTGTTGACTTTTGCTCTTCGTGAGCTACTTCGAGTAGAAAAGTCTCACTGCACTTATCGTTTTTCTCAACGAAGTTGTTTTCTCGTGAAACTAGTGTCCTGCTCGTTTCTAGTGTGAATTTGCATGTGAGGAATACCTTCATGAAGAAACGTTACCCTAGATACCAGCCAAAATGTGAAGTTCACACACCTCTAAATAGCAACAATGAAAGAGAACCCTCAGGTTCGAAACACAGTGGAAACACAAAAACAATACAATGTTCAAACAGTATAGCTCTCAGTGGCAACTGTATAAGATACAGAATCTTCTTGAAGCTTGCAAAGTAACTAAAAGGGTGAATAAATGTACATTTTTCATCCATTCCAAAGTTTAGGATCATGTAGGCATTTTCGGTCATAAACTAAACAATTCCTCATTGTGAGAATATCGGATGACTTTCCCAGAAGTTGGCTTGGAAAGCTGCCACTATCACAAGTTTTCAGGATACCTCTGGCAGTCTTGTGAAAAAAGTGTAAAAGTACATTCACGCGGGAGAGGTTATCAATGAATATTCATTTACACTTTTTTATTTGAGCTGGTTCAATAGTCTTGAAACTCAATAAGTATAATTGTTTAAAAAATATGTTTTTACTACCAGATGAATGACTAATCTGGCTGATTATTGCGCTGCCCTTTAGGTGACTGAACGCATGTTGCATCTTTTGAACCAGCCAAGCAACTGGCTGTTGTTCTTCATCTTCATCAACGAGGAGTTCGTTTGACTGCTGATTGCTGTTGAACCTATTCATAGTACATGAAGCTGTAGCCATTAGTATCAAAGAAGAATCTGAAGGCATTAACTACTGACTAGTATGCTGGGAACGTAGCCTAAAGTAGAAAGGTGGATCATCAGTGTTTTCTTGAATTGCATGGTCAATCAATCACAGCCTACAGTTAGGAAGTACAAATCCTCCACAGGAGCACAGTGGCATTCTGGGCAAACTCCCTGAATATTTGGGGAGGACAAATATGATTGAGAAGCAAGACCACTTTGAAGCTCCCACATTCAGAGCAACGTAAGCACAGCACCTGTCGTTCTCAGGAGAAGCAGTTTGAGCACCACATTATCACATATAGTATGAGCATCACTAAAAAGCCCAGCTGTTTCACCAATATCTGACATAACCTATGCTAATGCTGACTCAAACTGATGTAAAATGGTTTTCTGTCATAGTCTGCGCTTACCCCTTTTGTTATACTGTTACTCTTTAAAGAGCAATGTATCTGTTAGTACATTACTAAGTCCCCTTACACCCAAAGTCCAAGCAAAGTAGTTGTTATAAATGCTGTATCATAAACATTTCAGTGAGGTTGTCTGGGCGAGAAGGTTTGTGCATTCTGCAAAGGCTTTGGAGCATTGAGAATGAAGGGGAACTGATGGATGCCATGTGGCTCAGAAAGGCACATATGCCCCATGTTCAGGCTCACATCCCCTTTTTCGCAGGGAACATTTGCATGCAATTAGAGGGGGAAATGCTGCCAACTACAGTGGCTACTTGGCCTTATGGGGGTGTGTTAGAAGACCTCCTGCCTATGGTAAGACCACCCTGAATCTCCAAACACTACTAGTCAGAGGACTGATGAGGATGCCATTTGAAGACTTACTATTCATTTTTCTTTCCAGTTTTATACAGCCATTTTTGACCAACAAGCAGGCCAAAATCTCTATGGTGAGAGCGTCCTAACCCACATCTTCCCTTTTGCTAGCTGCCCATCACCTCAGAACTGCCACCAGGGGCCGTTTTACACACCGTGTCCCAGGGGCGCAGCACGCTTTTGTGCTCACTTTCTGCACCCCCGGGGACTTTGGTAATACAGCAGGAGCCACGTAAGCTTGTGCAGCCCCTTCTGTAATACAGATAGAACTTGAGCACCTATAGCGCCAGCGCCATCATCAGAGGGTGTTCCAACATTTTCATGGGGGCATGGCCCCATGTAAATGAGGGAATCTGTCTGCCTCTGTGCCTGTTACAGACATGGGCGAAGAGGCAAAGAAGCCATCAGGAGGTGTACTGACAGTGCACCACAAAAAGCTAGTGCACTGTCAGTACGGCCCCTAATGGCAGACCTCTGGAGGGAGTGAAGGTGGGACTATGAACCCTGTAGACATCACCTTGCAGGCGGGTGCAGTCCCTCCCTGCACCTGCCTGCAAGGGGATGCATCACACCCCTTAAAAGTGCATGAGGTTTGCCGCCTGCACAGTGAAACACAGAGCGACTGTTTCAAAGCCACTCCACATTTCGCTTGAATGTGCTGTGCAGCGAGTTTGCAGCTGCCCTTGGGGCAGTGCATTCATTTCAATATGACACACTCTCATTATTTGCGCAGGGTGTGCCTTTTGAAAGGTGCACCCACTGCAAACAAGGAAAGCGTGCCACATTTGCAGCATGGCCCAAGGCCTGTAGAGGTTACCCTATCATCCATGAATTTTTGAATTAAGATAAATCAGCAGTGGTCTACAAAATCATGTTTCCCATTATTACAGTTTCAGATTTACTCATTAACAAATAATATGTTTGTATTTAACGGCATTACCTTTACTGCAAATTTGAAGATGTAATGGCCGATGCACAAGAGGCTATTTTTCGTTCCAGTTTAACCACCAATATTGTTGTCAAGGTGCAAGGAAGTGGTCAATGTAGATAATTTATATCAGATAATGGTGGCCTTCAGATGAAGCATGAGGTCTATCTGCCTATCTCCGAACCCATGTGAACCCACATGGAACATTTCCACGCTCCTAGCAGTCCAGTTCCTCAAAACTCTGCAAAGTGAGTAATGGTGCAAGGATCACAAATTGGGTCATAGGGTGAAGAAAATAAAGGTGTGTTCCAGGGAGTGCCCACTGTATCCAGGTCAGCTCCTCCTTTTACTACTGCTGTGGAGTAAACCCTGGGGTGGCATCTGCCCACAGCCAATGATATCATTAGTGCCACTTTGGAAGGTAAGCACTGGTCAACAGTCAGGGATCGAGGTAAGGGTGTCACCTGTGTGTGGCCAATCACAGGAAGACCTACAGCATATGTTTCCATCTGTTGGAGCGTGCTGCAGAATGTGCTGTGATGGTTCCCAGATGAAGTTTTGAGTCTCTACATTCACCCCTCTATCACCGTTAACCTGTTCACAGACAGATGGTGGGGGAAGGACGTTATTGTGTTTCAGGTTTGCTCAGGCTCATTTGCTCCATGGAGATACTCTCATCTCCATCATCTTGCATCTCTATATTTGCATATACTAAATGCTGCTCCCTGTTTACATGTGTGTGCTTTTTGATGCTGTTTTTCACTGCAAAGGCCTAGAGCTCTGCAGGAAATACTAGAGCCAAGGTCTTCAACGCCTGTTGCATTAAGCAACAAGGGAAATGCAAAATAATTATTGGAAACTTGGTGAAAACATAAAAGCCAGTGCAGCACTAGGCAGTCTATCCTTACAAGTAACACGTCCAAAATGAGACTTGACCGAGAAAATACTCTGCAATGTTGAAGTCCTATTCATCTGTCCTTGGTGCTGAGGAAATTCTGGTTTTGCTCTCTCCAGATGCACGGACACCCAATCCTGTAGGCACCATCAGCAATAGTTGCAATGCTAGTGCTGTAGTACTTCACTCACATTGGGTCCTTCCTACTGGATCATAGTCAAGTAGGGTTCGTAGTCTGACTATACTTGGTCTTACGATAGAAGCCCACAATCAGAACAACCTTTCCTCCTCACCTGAATGAAACTTTAGCCTTCTGGACTCCTGGTCCCACAATCTTTTCAATACTAACAGTGAAATCTGATGACATGTGACAAATATGCATTTGAAACATAGACTCCCGTTCTAATACAAAAATGGTGGATAAGAAATACTCCCCGCTTAGCACACTGTTTTCCAGTTAGTAATTTGGTAGGAGGAGTACGATCATAAGGAGGAGCAGCTGCCTGTTTAAATGATTTATTGTCAAGGATAAACATGCTTGTTTTAATTTTTAGATGTATGTTAATATAACAAAGTTTGAATGTTTTCTTGCCAAGACTTAAGTGTAATTTCAGGCTATTCTCATTTGAGTACTAACTTGCTCTTTGAGGAAGAGTGGTATAAGAAATATTGTTCTGCCAAGCATCTTGACTCCGAGGTGGTTTGTTGAGCTATTCAACCGCTGAGACCTTGAATTTGTCATTATACCTTCCAAGACATGCTAGAGGACTGACTTCAAAGAGCCTGATGTTTATTCCTGATTCAATGGCAAAGCTTTAACAAGGCCACCATGCATGCCACATCCTCTAGATATATGTAGCATCTACTTGCAGCACCTTCAAGATTTTCCTAAATGCTGAACATTGAATTAGGTCAAGGCATGTTGCATTTGTGAAAGCTAAATTAATGACTAAGAAATGTGTGTTGATTAACAGCCAAGAATTGACATGAATTATGCTAATATAATAATCTTGAGTCTTGGAAAGTGTAGCTACTGAAGAGGCCACCATCACATGTATGATATGAATAAAGAATTTGCATTAATAGTTTAAATAAAGTGTGCATGTATATGAAATGTATTAGTAGATCGTACTAAAGTATTAATGGGATTTACTTGTTTAAATTTTATTAGGCATAGTGTAAATATGAAATTATGGGCCTTGTCGACAGAGCCTCATGTTAAGTTTCATGGTATATATAAATGTTCATAAATGTTTTGTAAAAGCAGAGAATTCACACTTGTTCATTGTTCATGCAGTGCTGACCAAAGATTTGTAATGTTGGAATGTTGTACTAGTAAATGTCTTAAACTTTCTTCTGAGAACTGTCTGCTGAAATATAGTGTATTACATGTAGATACAAATGTAGCCTTGATGCATGAGAAGCTAAGGCTCTCAGGCCTTATCAATGGCTGCACTGACTGGAGATATGATTGCAACTAAATATTTACCTGAAATTGGTGATGAGCATGGGAGAAGAGGAGCCAATCATCAACGTGCGAAAGTCTGTCTAACTATATCATAGATTTGGGCGTGGCTTCGGGCGTCAAGATGGCGGTCGCACTCTGAGAGTGCTCTGGACCCCTCCGTCATCCGCCCTAAGAAGCTGCCACCAGGGAAATTTATTATGCTGCCCTAGTTGTTCCCGCTAGCTGCCAGACATTGATGAGACCTCCGGCACCGGTGTCAGCACGGCCCGAGCCGTGAGCGCTGGTCGCGACCGGATCGATAGGTCTCCCAAGATGGCGGCCGGGCTGACGGCGTCTCGGCGAGCCCGGGGACCGGGGCCCGCCCGCTGACGGGGCCGCCACCGGAGTGAGTGCCATGCGCAGCGCTCAAGTGCCCGGAGCGGACTGTGACCTGGGGCCCCCGGCGGATGGTGGAGCGACGCGGCCGGCGTCCCTTGTTGGCCTTCGGAGACTCGGACTCCGTGGCACCGGGCTCGGAGAGCAGAGGGGAAGCCTGGAGAGGGTGAGCCCTGGGACGGGGGCTCCCCTGTCTGACTCAGACTTGCACGGCCGGGCCCCAGGACGGGGGCCTGACCGCAAATAAAACTGCTGCGGGCAAGCGAGCCGTGTAATCTGGAGCCCCCCGCAAGAGAAGAGGCGACGCGGCCGACTTGATGTACCCCGCCCTGGCGAAATGATCGCAACGATGCTGGCGCTAAAGAGGTGAGCCACACGGTAGGGGCTGCCTCGCTTGAGCCGGGTAGGGCGCGGCTGTGCGGTGCGGCCGCTCTCCTGTCTGTTGCTTCCGGGCGACCGGGGTGGGGTGGGTGGCCCTCGGCCCCCGGGTCCGGCCGCCCGGGAGCGGGGCTGCCCCCTCCTAGAAGAAGGAGAGAAAGAGGGAGAAGGGAGAAGAGGGTCCGGGGCTGCCCCTCCACCCCCCAAATAAACATTGCATTGGAAACTCAAAAGGGCGCAGCAGATTTGGGCAACGGTGTTGTGCCCCCGCGATTTCCAATCTTCAAAGTAAAGAGACTCCCCGGAGACCTGTTCCCAACCCACGGCCATAACATTGATAAAGCACGCCAAGAGACCCTGGTGATGGGAACCCACTAAAGACGTGCTGAAGTCTCCTGGAACGGAGAGAAACCAGACACTTGGCAGACCAGCAACACGTGGCTGACCGGAGGACACCAAGCCCCGTGGAGGGGACTGCGACATCTATCATTGACGCGCCCTGATGAGGCCCTGCCGATGGTCCTCCTTTGGGACCTTCCCTGTGGATGCGTCTAGGGTGTAGAATTTGGACAGAAGAGCTGCATAATTCGAACTAGACACTCCATCCCCTCCCTCCGAGACAAAATGGGGAAGGATAGAGCAAATAAACATCCCCCGCCCTCTCAGCAAAAGATTGATCAATTTACAACTCCAACAGGCCCTAGAGGAGACGGAGAGACGGCAGCGGGGGGCCTGGTACCAGACGGAGTAAATGCCATTCTCCTGGCAATTCAATCATCGCAAACAGCTGTGGAGACTAAAATCGGGGAGGTGCGCGAGGACATGGGCCTCATCAGGCAGGACCTCCGAAACGCGGTAAATCGTATCACTGACGTGGAGGGCCGAGTCTCCCACAACGAGGACGAAATAGCTGACCTTAGGACCAAGGTGGCCCAGTTACAGACGCGAACATCCGAACTACACCGCCGGGCGGAAGATGCAGAAAACCGATCGAGACGAAACAACCTACGTTTTGTAGGATTCCCGGAAGGCTCGGAGGAAGACAAAGCCACAGAATTCTTAGAGCGGTGGATCAAAAATTGGATGCCAGACCAAATTCTTTCACCCTGGTTTGCAGTGGAACGTGCTCACAGGGCCCTTGCCCCACGCCCCCCTCCGGGCGGTCCAAAACGCCCGATGATTGCCCGAATCCTCAACTTTAGAGACCGTGACAATATCCTTAAGGAGGCTAGGCGCTCCGAAAATCTCCAGTGGGAAAACCCAAAAAATCCTAGTATTCCCGGACTACACCAGGGAGGTCCAGGCCCGTCGCCGCTCATATGAGCAAGTTAAACAAAAACTTAGGGCGATGCAACTTTCGTATATGCTCCTCTTTCCTGCGAGACTTAAAGTCATTATGGCGGGCAAGGCGTACTTCTTCGACTCCCCGGAGGAGGCGTGGGATTGGCTAACTGAGGAGGGCGTTGGGGCTCGAAAGGGGTCCACGGCGGAGAGCTGGGGGGCCCTGGAGGGGCCGTGGGTGCACTAGGTCTCGGAGAGGAAGACGAGGAAACTCGGACGCTCCCATGGGTGAGGAGACGGTGGGAGAGACGGGCTCACGGAGAGGGGGGTTGCCTGTTGGGTCTCCAGAGGGGCGGATTCAGGCGCAGACTGGAGACGATGACCGCCTGAGTCAATCCCCGGCGCTTGGCTGACATGCTGCACGAAGCCCCGAACGGAGCGTGTGTGGGGGGGGCCGAAGGACCCGGTCCATCTCGAGGAAATCCGTGATGGGCTGCATCGGGAATATGGGCTTTCCTTAAGACTTGTAAAGTATGGCATGACTTTTCGTGATTAGTTGTAAATGATCCGACCTAATGGAAGGGTCCACCACTCCACTCCTATGGCAGCCCATATGGCTGGTTGATTGTTAGGGCGACAGATGCTTCCTGGGTGGGAGTATGGGGAGGGGGGTGGTTTTGGGGGGAGAAGGGTAAGTTAGGGTTAGATAGGTATATTTTGAGTATTGCACTGTTAAGTTTTAACTGGTCATTCCTTTGTCCACTGACTGACACCCAACACCGTAAGACTCCTACGCGACTCACGCCTGGTCCCCATTGACACAAATCATCTCATGGAATGTGAACGGGCTGCTAGATAAGATCAAAAGATCCGCAGTAATTAACACTCTCCGTAGATATTCCCCCTTGGCAGCCCTACTGCAGGAAACCCACCTTATGGGAACTAAATGCCCTATGCTGGCTCGAAGAGGATTTGATAGGGTCTACCACGCAGGATTCTCTAGGGGATCCAGGGGGGTAGCTATCCTGCTCCACCGCTCACTACCAATGGTGGTTACATTTACGAGATCCGATCCGCAAGGCAGATTTGTTATAGTCTCAGGGTTACTTCGTGGGGTGACACTGAATCTTGTGTGCGTGTATGCCCCCCCAGCGGGATTTGACGCCTTTCTACTCTCACTTCGACAGGTGGTAGCGGGACTCCCCCAAGGAATCACAATAGTAGGAGGGGACTTTAATGCGGTTCTAGACCCCAGATTAGATGTGTCAGGAGATGTCACTGCGGGCAGGTCCACCCGATCCGCAGGCCTCAAGGGATGGGCCGACAGCCTTGGCCTATGTGAAGTATGGAGAACCTGGCACCCTATGGAGCGTCAATATACGCACACGTCTGCTGCCCACCGGACACACTCTAGAATTGACCTAGTATTTATGCCGGCCATGGACTTCACCGGTGTCACGGGGCAGAGATTCTGCCTCGAGGGGTGTCGGACCACACACCGGTGCGAATTCGGCTGGGTGGAGTAGATCTCACTAAACGTCCGGTATGGCGCCTAAATGCATGGCTCTTACAGGATGAGGACTATACCCTCGAGATTAGGGATCGTCTCACGCATTACTTTGAACAGAATGCGGGAACGGTCCAGTCGTCAGGCACAATATGGGCTGCCTACAAGGCTACCTTAAGAGGACATGCGAAGTGCCTCCGGCGCGCACGTGAGCGCACCCGTGACTCACGAATGTCCGAGCTAGAAGCTGAAGCGTTAAAACTGGAACGCCAGCAAACGACCTAATCTGAAGTCTCCGCATTGAGGCAGCTCACCACGGTCCGAGAAGAAATCAAACACTTAGCACTTGAGTCAGCGAAGCATATGTGGAGGGCATCGTCTGCCCGAATATATGGATGGGGAGACAAAAATGGGAAGCTCTTGCACTGGTTGGCCACCCGGCCCTTAGCTAACAGAATCATTCCCGAAATTAGAGATGATACAGGTACCCTTCTCAAGACACCCATCGAGATTGCTCAGAGTTTTGCTTCCTACTATGCACGCCTGTATGCAGAGCACCCCAGGCCTGCGGTTGAAAAAGCTTCTCCCCTCTTGAATGACATAACACTCGCCAGAGTTTCTCAGGCGACCAAGGACAGGCTAGACGAGGCACTTGATCTCACAGAAATAACGAATGCGATAGCCAGTCTGGCTTCAGGCAAGACGCCAGGACCAGATGGGTTTCCTGCGGAACTGTATAGGAAATGTAGTGACATTTTGGCCCCGCACTTACTTGAGATGTATAAAGAAGCTGAGGAAAAAGGTCACTTCCCTTCAGGAGTTGACCTAGCTACAATAGTAGTAATCCCAAAGACTCAACCCCCATCGCCAAACTGCTCGGCTTACCGGCCGATCTCCCTCCTCAATACTGAGATCAAGGTGTTAGCGTCAATCCTCGCCACTAGATTAAAAGAGGCAATGCCCGCCTTGGTGCACCCTGACCAATGCGGCTTCATGCCAGCGCGGAGCACCAGGCACTGCATCAGGCGATTACATCTCGCCTTAGCACACCATAAAATCCTGTCACACACCCCTCTGGCGCTGCTCTTACTTGATTTTGAGAAGGCCTTTGATACAGTGGATTGGTCCTATCTTGAACAAGTATTAAAAAAAAATGGACTTGGACCCAAGTTCCGAGGCCTTGTGGGACTGCTCTACTCTAATCCAACGGCTCAGGTCCAGGTAAACGGAGTGGTCTCGGGTGTGTTCCCGATTGGTCGTGGCACTCGACAAGGATGCCCGCTATCCCCCTTACTCTTTGCATTAATAATAGAACCCCTGGCAAAGTTTTTTCGAGAGGACCCTCTGATGGAGGGCTGGTCTTGGCCCGCGTGTCCAGAAGACCGAGTGGCATTATATGCGGACGATGTCCTACTATACATAGCTAACCCGGCCAGGAGCGGCCCCCGTATCATGCAAATTCTAGACATCTTCTCGGAGGCCTCGGGTCTCGCCCTAAACCCAAAAAAATCCCTGTTGGTTCCGCTCCATCAATCTAGAGACTGTATAGACTGGCAACAAAGTATACCAGTGCGGAGGAATAGCTTTAAATACCTGGGGGTGCATGTCGCAACGCTCCCTGAATTAACATGGGAGCTCAATGTCACGCCTTTAACCAGAAGAATCAGGAGACGATCTTCAACGGTGGAAGGACCTCCCTCTTAACCTGCTTGGCAGAATCGCACTCTATAAGATGATGGTCCTTCCCAGGCTTCTCTACCTCCTCCAAAATTATCCAAACCCCATCCCCATGAAATGGTTTAGAGAAATGGACTCGCTAGCATGCCAATTTCTGTGGAGTGGTACCCGTCCCCGGCTAGCGCTTAAAACTTGCCAGAGAGACGTCTACGAAGGGGGCCTAGGAATGTCTAATGTCCTTTACTACCACTTGGCGATGCAACTACTTGTGATCAACGACTGGTTGGGAGGGGGATGGACAGACCCGGCGTACCGACTGGAACTTCAGACACTGAGCTACCCCAAGATCTTTGACGCCCTGTATGGCGGTCCGATCACACGGGGGACTCCTGTGGTGACAGGGGTGGTGTTGCAGGGATGGCGGACGGCTCAAAAGATTTCAGGATGGTGGGGGCGCCCTACTCAGCAGACCCCACTGTGGCATGGGACATGCTTGGGAGAGGTGGCGGGTCTTGAGGGATTCCAGAAATGGGATAATATAGGCATCTCTACACTGGGTGATGTATGGGAGGGCACGCATATGCGTTCCTTCGAGGATCTCCAAGAAACCTTTGCATTAAATAAGACACAATTCCACAAATATCTCCAAGTACGGCATGCACTTCTGACGCAGGTCCAAACAGGGGACAACATACCCGTAAGCAGTCCTATGGAGAGGAGGGCCCTGATGGGGAATCTGGGTAGGGGAGGCGTTTCCCAGGTATATCGCACATTAATCACTTCCACTGCCTGCTCCCTGGAGGAACTTCGTCGGAAATGGGAGGGATGGGTGGGCCCTGTGGAAGAGGAGGACTGGACTGAGGCATTGGCAGCTCCCCACACCCTGACCATGGCGACACGTCTCCGACTAATACAGACTTACTACCTCCATACTGCCTACCTTACACCCTCCAAAATGCACAGGGCGGGGCTCCGGCCTACAGCTGACTGTCCCCGATGTATGAGCCCAGACGCTGACTTTTTTCACATGGTGTGGTCATGCTCGATTATTAATACTTATTGGAAGATGATCTTGCGAGAGATCTCCTTGACCCTGCAAGTGGACATGGAGCTGACACCATTGATATCCCTACTAGGGGTTATGGGGGATTCGGGATTACGCAGAGCAGAGCGAACCTTGCTAGGGGTGGCATGCCTAGTGGCTAAAAGAGATATCGTGGCGGACTGGAAAGCCAATAAGGCACCGGCCCTGACCAAATGGAAGAGAGGGATGGATTGGTGTGCCCAATGTGAGAAGCTTGTATATGAGGCTAGAGGGTGCCCGAATAAATACCACAAGATCTGGGGGAGGTGGGAAGGCATGACAATTTAACCCCTGATGCCGCAGACCGACACAATGGGAGGTAGAATCCACACACATTCCTCTATTTCCTCTGGTGGAAATGGGGCACACACGTCGATATTGACATGTACAATCTATTCATTTAGGGTGTTGGCTGGGGCATTGGATTTGACCACTGTTTGTTGCCCGTTGGCGCCTTGTTATTTCTGTATAAAACTGTTTGGCTTGTTTTGTATTATTTTATTCAATTGCAAAACCAATAAAAATTCTTTATAAAAAAAAAAAACTATATCATAGATTTGAGAATTAATGTTTATTGGTTCTACCATGAACACACGATTTTCTGGCCAATGACGACATGGGAAGATACTTTGTAGGTTTTAGTATATCCAGACTACATTTTGCAAAACAGTTAGAGTTCTAAGCCTATCCTCCCAGTCTGGTGGTTCGAGTCCCATTCGAGAGACAGAGCAGTTCCTGGTGTCTTCCCTTCCTTTCTTTAGCCTCATCGCTTAATTACTTCTATTGATTGCAAATGCTACTGATGCTGTTTTCCATAGTTTGTTGTCCTTACTACATTGGTTCAATTACCTCAGAGCCCAACTGTTACTGAGCCATTCCCCTTCCGTTTCCCCATGCTGACGCTGACCAGACGGATGTCCAACTGATGAAGAAGTCTATGCTTGCTGATCCATACAGGAGAGGTATAACAATTGCAAATGTCTTTGTTGCAGGTTTTATCTTTCTTTAATTTCCAACCACTATTTTTGTAGAGCTATAGTCAGTGTTTTTTAAATGAACTTTTGTCTAATTTACTTTTGCATGAAGTCCCAACAAGCCATTCAAATTAGAGAGTTCGCTAGAATGTCACTGTCAAAATAATCATTATAAACAGAGGATTAACTTTGTTCGTCTGTTGACAAATGTATGCCATCTCTTTTACTCAGTTATTGCTATTAGTGATTTGTACTATAACCCTTGAATGTTTAATGATACATGCTGAGATATTTCTGCTGCTTTGGTCACCCTGTGTTGTTTGTATATGATTATAATTTGGAGCTGAGATTAATTTACGTGATATTAGCATTGTTATTCTAGGGGAATAAACTTTCGAAATTTTACTGAAAGTTGTTGTTACTCATGGCCACATGGATCATGGAGTGTTAGAAAATTAATGACTCCTAAATGTTGATGTTGACTTATTGAACTTGTTGTCTAATTTCTAGTTAAAGCTATGAGAAGTATTTGTACCCATGGTGGAATCATGTGTAAGCGTAGTGTAAGCGTAGTCAAGAGGTCCATCAAACCTCTAACGCGTGCCATTATCAAATAACATAGAAAATCAAATAAGGCCAGACTCGCTCACAAAGTCCCCATTATATATGTCTTGACTATAAATAAAGGAGAGAAGTTAATGTTGAGGTTGAATTTTCAGTGGTCTCTCCAGCTTCACAAATCTTCTGCGACAGACAAATTAATCAAAGCTTATTTGTATTTAACCATGAGAAGGTGGTAATAAGATGAATCTGTATGGTAAACCTAATATATGTTGAATAGCTGTAAATCTATAAAAAAAAAATCTCCTCCAAACACTTTTCTTTTAGACTATCCTTTTATTATACTTTACTTATCATTTCCCATATTGAAACAACAAATAACAACATAATGCCTATATGTGTGAGCATACAGATCCAGCAGTGTTGCTGAAACAATAACATCCAGGTTTGTGAGTCGGTTTACAAAACAATCCAGTATACATTGTCAACAGTATTTAAGGTTGAATGGGAGGAGAAGGGTGGTGCAAAGGTGGTCCAAGAACACGGAACAAGGCCTCACAGGAGTTTGGTAGACACAGAAAGCAAGGAGGAAAGAGGGTAACAAATCAAAATGAGACATCAGTGTCCACCGTTGGCAGGTATTCTTGCAGTAGTTGCCATACGTCTTTAGGTCTCAAGATGAGTGGTTGAAACATGGCACAATCTTTATTGATTTTATCACAATATGTCATGCTATTCAATCATGTGAAATCAGGACAGGTTCTGCTGCCAAGTGTAATGCAATCCGGCATTTTGCAAGCAGTAGCGAAATAGCAGTGAAGCAGAGAACATCTTTCAGAATGTCATTAACATATCCCAGGAGGGCCAGAAGTGGGGAGGGGGCAATATGGTGACTATCATTGCAGACAGTCAGGAAAAAAAGTACTTGTCCAGTAACCACCCACTAGAGTACATGTCCAGATCAGATGTGGGAAATCCGCTTTAGTGGTACCGCATTTGGGACATTGGGAGGAGCTGGGAGGGTCAAGTTGTGCTATGTTCTGTTGAGTGAATATAGGCCCGGTGTAAGAAACTATAATGCAGAAGCTTGTGTTCATGATTAATAGAGATGAGTTTGGTCTCTGTGCAACAGTAATATCAGACTTTGTCAGGGAGAGTATGTCCCAGGTCACTCTCCCAGGCATCCCAAGTCCACCTCTTCGGTTCTGGTTTCAGTGTCACATAAGCGTGATATAGTCTGGAGACCAGTCTCCCCCCATCGGAGTCAGTGATAACGAATGTTAAGGGGGAAAAGTTGCTCCTCTATTCTGCACTTAGACACTGTTCCCACATTAGAAAGAGCCAGAAAAGGAGGATGCTCCTTTAGCTTTAAATTCGCAAAGCTCTAGAATTCTCTTCCTGTGGCCATTAGGTGTCTGGATTTCGAGCTGCGCTTTAGCAAAGCCATTAAATTGTGGACCTATTAGATGCTTGAATGCATCCAATTGTTGTTTTGCTGTGCATACGTCTCCTCTTAACGCTGGGATGCCTGTGGGTCGCCAGGTGCTCTACAAATCTTTTAGCATACCATGGCGCCAGAGCACAAAGTGGTCCATGAATGAAGGACCCTAAAACCGGGTATCATCAGCATGTGTAATCACAGAGCCATTGGGAACAGATTGCTAAAAGTGTGTAAATTGTGGCGTGATAAAATGTGCTAGAGTGAGGAGAAACCAGGGATTTTTAGCTGTGGGAATAGCAGGAAAATAGTGGGGTTCTTCCCCAAGGCAGTATTTGAGCTTTCTCTATGTCAGCTAATGGTGGAGAGCCTATTTATGTCAAATGGATCCATGGGGATGTTGTGTGGTACTTAGGATGGGAGTATTATCCAGTGATCAATCTACGTGGTTAGTTGGTCAGTGGCAGGACCGTAATTCAGTCAAATTATTTGGTCTTTTTCTCTATGGAGAATGATGCCCAGGTACATGGTGGAGTCTGTGCACCAGGTCAGGGGGTAGTCGAGAGGTATTTATTTTGGGATATCAGTAAAAAGAAAAAGTTCTGATTTACCCCCATTTCTGTTAAGGCCAGAGAGACCACCAAAGTTAATGACCTCCTGGACAAGCGGGGGGGGGGAGAATTGATAGTGGGAAGATGAACAAAAAGCATTATGTTATCTGCATATAAGGACAGAAGCAATGGGCCAGGAAAAAACTGCAGGCCTCAGTGGAGGTGCCAGTCCTGTAATTGGCTAACATAGCCGACTATGGAGTATATGGGAACCAATGATGATCACCACCACAGACGTGACCGCCATTTTATTTCTACCATATCACTTAGGCCCTCATTGTGACATTGGCAGTAAATCCCACTTACCGCCACGCTGACGGCCGTCAACATACCGCCACGGTGGCAAATATCCGTTCGCCATATTATGAGACACACACCAATCCGACAGAATACAGTCCCATACAAAAATCCGCCAGCTCAAAGGTCAGTGATAAAGTGGTGGTCCCAGTACCCATACCGTTACGCCAACAAAACAACGCCCATCACCTTATGACCGACGAATCACCACGGCGGACATTCAATGGCGGTAAACCATTGGCAGGACATACCGCCACACTCAGAATGGACACCCACATACAAAACAACACCACATTGGCCAATACTAAAGACAAACACCTGACACTCATACACGCACCACAGCCACACACTCACACCACTATAAAACACACACCCACATTATCCACAACCCTTTACGAATACAAATTATTGCCACAAGACTGACACCAAGACCACTGCAACAACTAAACACACACACCACTTACACCCATGCATCCCTCACGCACCCCACATCACACACCCCACCACATTGCTCAACACACTTTCACCAACACACACAACACAACACCCATGTCCCCACAAAGGCACCCCTGTTTCACTGATGAGGAGTTAAGGGTCATGGTGGAGGAAATTGTCAGGGTAAAGCCACAGCTGTTTGGAGCTCAGGTACAGCAGATATCCATTGTCAGGAAGATGGAGCTATGCCAGAGAATCATGGACAGGGTGAATGCCGCTGGACAGCACCCAAGAACAAGGGACGACATCAGGAAGAGGTGGTACGACCTACGGGGGAAGGTACGTTCCATAGCAGCAAGGCACCAGCTCGCCATACATAGGACTGGCAGGGGACCTCCACCTCCTCCCCCACAGCTCACAGCATGGAAAGAGCAAGTCTTGGCATTACTGCATCCTGAGGGGCTCACTGGAGTAGCCGGAGGTCTTGACACTTGTAAGTCAACATTTACTACTTATCAACCCCCATACCTGCATGCCATCACACCCCCTCATCCTCACTCCCATCACTCCACTCCAACCCACACACTGCACCTACACATATGACTAACCCCAATGCCAAATCCTGCATGCCTTACCAATGCATGGACACCCCTTCCAGCCCTGCTTGGACACCCATCACAAAAGCATGCACAGCATGCAGAACTAACAATCACACAATGCATCACCATACACAAACAAAGGTGGCAGGGCAACAGCAACAATAGAGGGGAAGCCAAGAATGTACAATATGTCACAGACATGAAGCATAATACATCACTTACATCCCCACAGGTACCCCAGCCAATGTCAGAGGAGAGGAGGTGCCACTACTATCCAGTCCCCCAACAGAAGATGCCCCCAGTGATGACAATATCTCTGGCATTCAGGATCTGGATGACCTACCTGGCCCATCAGGGACTACTGGACAGCCGGTCACCCAAGCCATAGACATGCACCCCACACAACTCATGCGCAGTCACCACCACCACCATCACCACCTCATGCAGCACACCCACCTCACTTGCAGACACCACCACAACATCCATCCACACATTATGTTTGTCCTCCCCCACCATGTCTGACCCCCTACACAGACACACAAACGGTTGCACTCAGAACCCCAACTGCCATCCACCTCATGCACACACACTGTCCATGCACCTGCACCCAAGTCCAGCACACCTCCTCCCCCTACAACCACTCCCTCTACCTCCACTCCCATCCCTTCTCCCACATCCCGCTCCATTGGCCCTAAGAAGCATTTACTTGCCCGCCTTGACCTGTTCCCTCCCCCTCCTGGCCTTAAGAGGAAGGTCCCACCCCCCCTGCCCAATACCTCGAGAACCCAGTCTGACACTGCTCCACCCCCAAAGTCTCCAGCTGCCACTAAGGGGCACACAAGTGCGATGCTGGCCCACCACACCAAGGACACTCCTCCCCGCAAAAACAGAGGGTTAAAGTGCCACCCCTCCCACACAGACTACCAAGACCATGGAGCCACCTTCAAAACATAGGGCCAAGGAGGTCCCACTCAGATACAAAGCCAAGGAGGCCCCACTCAGGTCAAAGGCCAAGGAGGCCTAAGCTAAAACTGAGCCCAAGGAGCCCCATCCTGAACCAGAGGCCAAGGAGCCCCCTCAGTAACCAGTGGGCAAGGAGCCCCCTCCAGGATGAGTGGGCAAGAAGCCACCTCCAGACCCTGTGGGCAGGGAACCCCCTCCAGAACCAGTGGGCAAGGAGCCCTCTCCAGAACCAGTGGGCAAGGAGCCCCCTTCCAATGATATGCCATCCCCTCCCCCCTGAGGTGCCTTCCCATCTCCAACATGATGCCCCTGAACAGTGGAGTCCCGATGTTGTCAGGAGTCAAGTTGGGGTTTGGACTTTGCCTTGTGGGCATTTGTGACTTTGGACTGGCCTTTGGGCCTGCATGCATGTATATATGCAGTTGTGTATGTTTTTGCGTTTTGAATATTCATCCAACAAGAATACAGTGGTTGGAACAGAGGAATGTGTTCTATCTTTCTCTGCTTGTGCGTTTGTTACTGTTGATTTACTCTGCAGCTTGTTCTGGGTGTATGGTGGGTGTGTATTGAGTGTGCTGTGCACGTGTGTCACTCTCCCCACCCTCTCTCCCTCCCTTGTGTGTTACGTGGCTGTCTTCGTCGGCATTGGTGCTCCAGGACAGCCATGGCGTGGTACAACATTGGCAAGACTTGCAGTTCGGGTTGCATGGTGTCCACGACTCCTGTGTGCCCCGGGAGATGAGTGTCTCCTTTTATATTATGTGTTTCCGCCAGGCTTTTGGTGTCGTTTCTACCGCTCCGGAAATCCTAGCAGTGTGCTATGTCATAATATGGTGGGCAGGTCCTTGTCTTCTGCCTGCCTGTAGGTGGCTACCACTGTGTTCAGTGATTGTACTGTGCTGGTGGTTGGTGTGGTACATTGGCTGTCTTTGGGAAGGATCATCTGCATGGTCATAACTTGGCAGACATAACCGCCAGTCTGGCGACAGTACTACTGCCATCAATGACATGGCGGTAACCTGACCGCCAAGGTCACAATGACCACCTATGTCACTTCTCTATGCCGGCCCCAAAATGTCACCTCGCCCATAGAACTTCATCCTTCTGGAAATGTAGAAGATCTGATAAACAACACATTAGCTTCTCCAGGAAGATGGGCTTACTCACCCAAAAGCCCTGTTATGGCACAACAAGTCTGTGACCATTGACTCTAAACCTTTACTTTGGCAAGACTGGCATCTTAAAGGCATTCTTACAGTGGGTCACATCATCACTGATGGAGCTATGACAACCTTTACAGTCTTCTCACCCACGTATGACCTACCCAAAAGCCATTTCTGGAGATACCTACAGCTGCAACACTATTTTCAATCACTGTTGAAGGCACACAAATGGCTCAATACAGTGTTGTCATTACACACTTACTTGGTTCACTGGGGCCACTACAACAAACTGATCACAGGACTTTATGACCTACTTATTCACAGACTATTCTCAGGACCACTGGAGTGCCTCCTCCCTTTACAACGGCAACAAAAGTTTGGTATCTCCTATTTCCCAATGTAATGAATGCACATTATGGTTGAGCATGATGGAGAACTTTGAGAGTCACAGATGAAATTCAGTTATTTTAAAAGTCTCCAGGATTGGCACGGGTCTCCTGAACAGCTCATGCAGGATGAAATTATTGCCCTACTCTGACTGCTGGAGTTGTGCCTTTCTCCACAGCTACATTCTGCATATTTTATGGCCTTGCACATGGTTCAATGCTATTGGACTCAGGTATGGCAAGTCATTATGGACACATGTGCCTTTTGTCAGACGCCTTCAGCCTCACTCATCCTGCTCCATGCCATGCGGGGGATCAACTCAATCACCAAGCACGAGAAACTGTTGCAAGCCCTTACTCAACACCCTAGAGGATTGGGTAAATAGCAATGTGCAAATGGCATATGTACACTTGATTTACAGTTTGAATGACCAAGCATGTTTTTTCTTGGACACCTGGGGCAGTCTTTTACATTCTCCTCACTGAGATTATCTAAGGCTCTCCGTGGTTTGTCAGAGGGCCTGGGCTCTCAAGCCACTTCCCCAGACATCTAAGCATGCATACTGCCTCCTGTTATGCCGATTATATTTATCTCCTCTTATATGGCAGAGTTATGCTTCACTGATTTCCTCCATGTGGTGTTTTGCTGATTTTAGCCACTGGCACCGTCCACTGACCATTCGATTGGTTAGCAGGGGCATGTCATTAATCATTCCAGATCTGCTTCATTGTTGTTACACTGCTGTAGTGTTGTCTCTTTGTTTTCTCTTTGCATAACAGGAAGTCTGTATGTGATAATGTACTGGATACTTTAGTCTGTTTAATTATTAATAAAGTATTTCAAACACAGATTGGATGAGTATCCTTGCCTTGCATTAATGCACATGACACTGGTATCCTGACATATGTTTTGGCACTAGCACCACACCAATCTAGCTTATGTGCAGAGGCCTAGTCCTACTCATAACAATGGGAGGTCCAGGACCGTTGATGTGCACTGGAGAGGTGAATCAACACTGTCCTAAGAGAAGGTGAACTACTGTTCATTTCCTAGTTGCTTCACATAAGTTAGTAATAGGGGTACACCACATTTTGGCCCTCATTACAACCCTGGCAGTCGGTGTTAAAGCCACGGAAATACCACCAACAGGCCGGCGGTAACAAAAGTGGAATTATGACCACAGCAGAAACCGCTCAGACAGCCACTTTAACACACCGACCGCTACACCCATAGCAGCAAGCACCATGGCGGAAACCACCAACAGCCAGGCGGAAGACAATGTATCGCCCACTGCATTATGACCAGCCTATCCGCCAGCCTTTCCAGTGCGGTACTAATGACGTCAAAATCACGGAGGAAACAGAACACAGAAATCAAAGGACTCACCTCTGGAGGCACAGGAAACAACCACAACGCCATGGAGCCCGAGTTGCACATATTTCCCATGCTTGTCTACCTTGTCCTGCATTACGAACACCAACGTCAGCGAAGACGACCACGGTGAGTACTGCCACCTAGCACTCAAGGGAGTGGGGAGGAAAAAGAGAGGGACAAACACATGCAACACCCCCACCCCAACACCATACACACAACCAGATGCAATAACATTACATATCCACCCGTACCCCTCAGGAATAATGCAAGGACAAAATGATTGGAAGAAAGTGAGTGTAATACGATTAAAGAACATTAATAAGTGCATTAAATTACTAGCGTATATACATATTTACAAATGGAGGGACACTGCTCAGTCCTCAATGTCCATGGGCCACAGGGTCACAAAACATAGGCCAATGCCCCATCACACTCCTGCAACAACACAGAGAGAACACTGCAGGGGCATCAGGTTGAAAATACACAGGTACCTCAGGGGGACTGGGAATGGGGAGACACCTCAGCCGGAAGATGGTGCAACACCACTGGTCCTGCAGGGGGCTACATGCCCCGTGCGATGTCCTGAGGAGTGAAAGGCCACAGTCTCTCAAGTGGGTGCTTTGCCCGCTGCTTGGTCCTGGGGAGTGCAAGGCCACAGTCTCTCTAGTGGGTTGTTTGCCCACTGCTTGGTCCTGGGGAGTGCAAGGGCACAGTCTCTCAAGTGGGTGCTTTGCCCACTGCTTGGTCCTGGGGAGTGCAAGGCCACAGTATCTCTAGTGGGTGGTTTGCCCACTGCTTGGTCCTGGGGAGTGCAAGGCCACAGTCTCTCAAGTGGGTGGTTCGCCCACTGCTTGGTCCCGGGGAGTGCAAGGCCACAGTCTCTCTAGTGGGTGGTTTGCCCACTGCTTGGTCCTGGGGAGTGCAAGGCCACAGTCTCTCAAGTGGGTGCTTTGCCCACTGCTTGGTCCTGGAGAGTGCAAGGCCACAGTATCTCTAGTGGGTGGTTTGCCCACTGCTTGGTCCTGGGGAGTGCAAGGCCACAGTCCCTCTGGTGGGTGGTTTGCCCACTGCTTGGTCCTGGGGAGTGCAAGTCCACAGTCTCTCAAGTGGGTGGTTTGCCCACTGCTTGGTCCTGGGGAGTGCAAAGCCACAGTCTCTCTAGTGGGTGGTTTGCCCACTGCTTGGTCCTGGGGAGTGCAAAGCCACAGTCTCTCTAATGGATGGCTTATCCACTGGTTCTGGAGGGGGCATTGTGCCCATTGTGCTTCATCCTGGGAAGGATGCGGTGAGTGGATGGCTTCTCCACTGGTTCTGGAGGGGGCATTGTCCCAGTGTGCTTCATCCAGGGAAGGGTGCGGTGAGTGGATGGCTTCTTCCGCTGGTTCTGGAAGGGACATTGTGCCCTATGATGCAGATCTTGGGGAGTGCAAGGCCACAGTCTCTCAAGTGGTTGGTTTGCCCACTGCTTGGTCCTGGGGAGTGCAAAGCCACAGTCTCTATAGTGGGTGGTTTGCCCTCTGCTTGGTCCTGGGGTGTGCAAGGCCACAGTCTCTCTAGTGCGTGGTTTGCCCACTGCTTGGTCCTGGGGAGTGCAAGGCCACAGTCTCTCAAGTGGGTGCTTTGCCCACTGCTTGGTCCTGGGGAGTGCAAGGCCACAGTATCTCTAGTGGGTGGTTTGCCCACTGCTTGGTCCTGGGGAGTGCAAGGCCACAGTCTCTCAAGTGGGTGGTTTGCCCACTGCTTGGTCCTGGGGAGTGCAAAGCCACAGTCTCTACAGTGGGTGGTTTGCCAACTGATTGGTCCTGGGGAGTGCAAAGCCACAGTCTCTCTAATGGACGGGTTCTCCACTGGTTCTGGAGGGGGCATTGTGCCCAGTGTGCTTCATCCTGGGAAGGATGCGGTGAGTGGATGGCTTCTCCACTGGTTCTGGATGGGGCATTGTCCCAGTGTGCTTCATCCTGGGAAGGGTGCGGTGAGTAGATGGCTTCTTCTTCTACTGGTTCTGGAAGGGGTATTGTGCCCTGTGATGCAGATCTTGGGGAGTGCAAGGCCACAGTCTCTCAAGTGGGTGGTTTGCCCACTGCTTGGTCCTGGGGAGTGTAAAGCCACAGTCTCTCTAGTGGGTGGTTTGCCCACTGCTTGGTCCTGGGGAGTGCAAGGCCACAGTCTCTCTAGTGGGTGGTTTGACCACTGCTTGGTCCTGGGGAGTGAAAAACCACAGTCTCTCTAGTGGGTGGTTTGCGCACTGCTTGGTCCTGGGGAGTGCAAAGCCACAGTCTCTATAGTGGGTGGTTTGCCCTCTGCTTGGTCCTGGGGAGTGCAAGGCCACAGTCTCTCTAGTGGGTGGTTTGCCCACTGCTTGGTCCTGGGAAGGGCAAGGCCACAGTCTCTCAAGTGGGTGCTTTGCCCACTGCTTGGTCCTGGGGAGTGCAAGGCCACAGTATCTCTAGTGGGTGGTTTGCCCACTGCTTGGTCCTGGGGAGTGCAAGGCCACAGTCTCTACAGTAGGTGGTTTGCCCACTGCTTGGTCCTGGGGAGTGCAAAGCCACAGTCTCTACAGTGGGTGGTTTGCCCACTGCTTGGTCCTGGGGAGTGCAAAGCCACAGTCTCTCTAATGGACGGCTTTTCCACTGGTTCTGGAGGGGGCATTGTGCCCAGTGTGCTTCATCCTGGGAAGGGTGCGGTGAGTGGATGGCTTCTCCACTGGTTCTGGATGGGGCATTGTCCCAGTGTGCTTCATCCTGGGAAGGGTGCGGTGAGTAGATGGCTTCTTCTTCTACTGGTTCTGGAAGGGGCATTGTGCCCTGTGATGCAGACCTTGGGCAGTGCAAGGCCACAGTCTCTCAAGTGGGTGGTTTGCCCACTGCTTGGTCCTGGGGAGTGTAAAGCCACAGTCTCTCTAGATGGTGGTTTGCCCACTGGTTGGTCCTGGGGAGTGCAAGGCCACAGTCTCTATAGTGGGTGGTTTGACCACTGCTTGGTCCTGGGGAGTGCAAAACCACAGTCTCTCTAGTGGGTGGTTTGCGCACTGCTTGGTCCTGGGGAGTGCAAAGCCACAGTCTCTCTAATGGATGGTTTCTCCACTGGTTCTGGAGGGGGCATTGTGCCCAGTGTGCTTCATCCTGGGAAGGATGCAGTGAGTGGATGGCTTCTCCACTGGTTCTTGATGGGGCATTGTCCCAGTATGCTTCATCCTGGGAAGGGTGCAGTGAGTGGATGGCTTCTTCCACTGGTTCTGGAAGGGGCATTTTGCCCTGTGATGCAGATCTTGGGGAGTGCAAGGTCACAGTCTCTCACCTGGGTGTCAGACCAGGACCTGGGTTGCAGGGGCTAGGACGCTCTACAGCCCATGGAGGCAGGACTACACACTGTCCGCCAGCGGTGACGGCTGCTCAGTGGTGGCAGTGGCTGTGGCCCACCAGTGTCGGTGCTGGCAGTGGTGGGGGGATGCTCCAGCTGATCCCTGCAGCCTCGGACAGTTGCCCACTGGGGCTGCTGCTGCTGGCAGTGGTGCTGTTGGCGGTGCTTGCAGTGGTGGGGGGAGGCTCCAGGCCATCCCCTGCAGTCTCGGACGGCTGCCCACTGGGGCTGCTGCTGCTGGCAGTGGTGCTGATGGCGGTGCTCGTGGTGGTGGTGGTGGCAGTGGCGGGGGTAGGCTCCAGAACATCCCCTGCAGCCTTAGGCGGCTGCCCACTGAGGCTGCTGCTGCTGGCAGTGGTGCTAGTGGCAGTGCTGGTGGCGGTGCTGGTGGCGGTGCTGGTAGTGGTGGGGGGAGGTTCCAGCCCATCCTCTGCAGTCTCGGATGGCTGAACCACCACAGTTGGTGGTGGGTGCTCCAAATGAGTACTTCCTGTCAGCAGCCAGGGATTGCCCCTTGCCCTTCACACCTGCATCTGGGGGTGCCTACTAGCCCTTCCTTGTAGGAGCTGGGGGTGCCTCCTTGCCCTTTCTAGTCGCAGCTGGTGGTGCCTCCTTGCCCTTCCTTGATGCACCTGGTGCAGGCACCCTGTCAGTGTTGCTGCTTGGTGCCCAGGATACTCTCCCACCTGCAGTAGCTGTCCCACTGGACTGAGGTGCTTGCCTGGGTTTTCTTCACCCTGGCCTGTCATGAAGGATGGGGGGAGGAGGGGGAGGGAAGAGGTCAATGGTGGAGAGGAAAAGCTTCTTAGGGACACTGGGGTGGGAAGAGGGTGAAGGTTTGGGAGTGGAGGAAGTGGTTGTAGGAGGTGTCTGCTCTGTTTGGGTGCAGGTGCATGGGCTGGATGCTGTTGTGAGGTGGATGGCTGGTGGGTGTCTGAATGCTTGCGTTTATGTACCTTGGGAGGAGCGGGCACAGACACAGTGGGAGAGGACACAGGGGACGTGTGCATGGACTTGGGGGTGGTGACTGCCAGTGAGGGGCGTGCACTGATAGGCGTGATGGTGGTAGTGGATGAGGATGTAGTGCATGCAGGTGTGAGTGTAGACGCTACTGGCAGGGAGGTGTATGACGAAGAGGAGGGGGACACAGTGGAGGCAGTGGATGTTGGTATGTCTTCATCTGGATGGTGTTTGTGTGAGTGCCTGTGTGATGATGTGTGGTGCTTGTGTTTGCCTGAACCACTCCTGTGTGTTGTCCTGGGTGCATGCTGGTCTGCCTGTGTGCTTGGGATAGGTTGGGGTTGCGGAGAATAGGATAGGGCAGAGGAGGTTGGAGGGGGGAGGCTAGAAACAGGGACAATGGCTGTCATCAGGGAGGAGGCCAGAGCCTGGATTGATCTCTGTTGGGCCGCCATGCCAGAGTAAATGCCCTCCAGGAATGCATTTATTTGTTGCAAATGGGCTGACAGACCCTGGATGGCATTCACAATAGTTGACTGCCCAACAGAGATGAATCGCAGGAGGTCAATAGCCTCCTCACTGAGGGCAGCAGGGCTAACTGGGGCAGGGCCTGAGGTGCCTGGGGCGAATGAGTGGCCCACCCTCCTGGGTGAGTGAGCAGGAAAACACGCTGAGGGGCTGCTGAGAGGGCGGTGCTGGTACGGGGGTGGTGGCTGTACCTGTAGTTGGGGTGGGCACAGAGGTGTCTGCCACCACCAAGGTGCTTCCATTGGAGAGGGTATCACTGTCAGAACTGTACCCTCCAGTCTCCGCCGTGGTGCTACCCTCGCCCTCCGTCCCACTGATGCCCTCACCGTCTGTGGTTTCGTCCTCCTGGGCCCTGTGGGATGCAGCTCTCCCCATTGCCGGTGCCTCTGTTCCTCTGCCAGATGATGCTAATGCACATAAGGACAGCATGACAAAACAAACAGAGGGGGACGAGACAAAGGATACCCTTGGTCAATGGCGGCAACAACACCACCGTTGGTGTAAACAACACACTCACACACAGGGAACAGCCATGTGCACTAGGCAATGCACTACCAGTCACAATGCTAGTCTCCAGCCCATGGACAGGGACACCTAACGAGAATTTCAGCATACCTGAGACCCACAGACCTCTGCCCAATAGTGGAGGCCTACTAGCTTGTTTGGAGGAGGTTGACATCAGACCCAGCCCAACATGGGAACTACCCTGCACTGGCCGGCATGGCCTAGGGGCACCCACAGGCCCACATCCCCCACCCGGATGCCATTCCACCACATGTAAGTATTATATTGGGGCACTGTACTCACTCCCTTGTGGCTGCTGTGATGCCCCCAAGCACCCATCTAGCTCCGGATAGGCCACCACCATTATATGGCCCATCAGGGGGATCAGGGTTCGACGGGCACCTCTTCCTCGTTGGGAGGCCATCCCCAGCTGTGCCTCCGCTGTCTTCCGTGCCCAGCGTCTCAGGTCCCCCCACTGTTTGTGACAGTGGGTGCTCCGCCTGCCGTAGACCCCCACGGTCTGCACATCTATGGCGATGGCACGCCATATACCCTTATTTGATGGGTGCTGACCTGCAGAGAAAAACACCTAGGAAAAGGTGGCAGTCAGACAGTCTTGTCTATTACACTCATGGCCCACCATAGCCCTCACATCCCCTTGCCCACAGACATTGCCCACCATATATGCAGCACGCTGCTCAGGGCCCTTACCCCAATGCCCCCCACACGAGGCCCTCACACACAGCACTCCATGCATTCATGCCCCATTCATCGTGCTCACAGTGTACTCACCTGTTGGTCTGGAGGCCCATACAGCATTCGGTACTGGGGTAGGACCCCATCCAACAGTCTCTCCAACTCCACAGCAGTGCAGGCAGGTTCCCTTTTCCCAGTAACAGGAGCCATGGTCAGTTCCAGACACAGGTCACAGCAGCACTTGCAATGTAGGTCCTCTCCTGTTGAAGGTCAAGTAGCAAGTGCATGAACAGATAGAAAATGGCATTCACATCTGCAGCGGTCTATGTCCACTTACTGTTCCCTTTGGCATCTCTATTTGCAGATATTTGTGCCCCACTATCGCTCCTGGTATGTTGACTGCAGCCAACTACAGATCATTCCTATGTATACATTACTGTACAGTTATATTGCAGTGTTTAAAGCTTGTTAAACAAATACATGGTTAAATGATTTGACAGACTCCATACTTGTGTTTATTCAAATGGTGTTTATTTAAGTGCTAATGATTAGAGGGGGATGTGCAATGGGCTGGGGTGATGATGGAGGAATGTCCAGGATAGAGTCCAGTCTATTTGTATCAGAGGTGCATTGTCCAGGGGGGCATAGGAAGGTGAGCAATGGCAGTTCAAGGTGGACAGGGTGACAGAGCGGGACACAAGGGTGACATTCAGGAGTCTTATTTCCTGGCAGAGGTCTTGGCAATGTTCTCTGGCTTCTGGCTGGATCGCAGGGACTGTTTGCAGGGTGGCTCTCCTTCTGCAGGGGGTGGGGTGCTAGTGGCCTGTTATTCCTGTGGCAGGCCTCCTGTCCACTAGTGGCGGCGGAGGTGGAAGGCTGTTCATCGGTTTGGCTAGTATCAGGGGCCCACTGGTGTGCCACTGCCTCCCTCATGGTGTTGGCCATGTCTGCCAGCACCCCTGCAATGGTGACCAGGGTGGTGTGGATGTCCTTCAAGTCCTCCCTGATCCCCAGGTATTGTCTCTCCTGCAACTGCTGGGTCTCCTGCAACTTGTTCAGTATCTGGCCCATCATCTCCTGGGAATGGTGGTATGCTCCCAGGATCTTGGTGGGTGCCTCCAGGAGAGTCTGTTCCCTGAGCCTCATCTCCCCCTGTCACATAGCAGTCCTCCCAGCTTCCCTGTTGTCCTGTGCCTTTGTCCCCTGAACCGTATGCCCACTGCCACTGACCCCAGGTCCCTGATCGTCCTGTGTTTGTGGGGTGGCCTGGGGTCCCTGTAGTGGTGGACACACTGCTGGTTGACCTGTCCTGGGGACAGAGGTATGGGCCCGCTGGGTGGCTACTGTGCTAGTGTTTCCTGAGGAGGGAGGATCTGTGGTGGTATGGGAATGTGCCTGGGTAACTGACTGTCTGGAGATCCCTGATTGGTCAGGTTGGTCATCCAGATCCAGGTGTCTAGAGCTGCTGTCATCACTGTGGGTCTCTTCTGAAGGTGGACTGGAAGTTGCTGGCATCTCCTCTCCGGTGACGTTGGATGGGGGCCCTGTGGGGATGTAAATGAAGTGTTATTGTTTCTGTGTGTGTCATCCTGTGCATGGGTGTGTTCCCCTGTATGGTTGTTATTGCCCTGGCAGCTTTGCCTTGTGTAAGTAGTGATTTTGTGGGCTAGGTGATTCTCTCTAATGTGCATGCTTTAGTGATGGGTGTCCATGCAGGTCTGTGAGAGGTGTCCATGCATTGTTGTTGCATGCAGGGCTTGGTATTGGGATGAGTGGGTTGTGATGGTGGGGTATGTGGGAGGTGGTGGAGTGATGGGAGTGAGGGTAAAGGTGGGGGTTTGTGATGGCATGCAGGTGGGGAGGTGATAGTAATAGAGAGTTGACTTGCCAGAGTCCAGTCCTCCTCCTACTTCTGCCGGGCCCTGAGGATGCATGATTGTCAAGACTTGCTCCTCTCATTTTGTTAGCTGTGGGGAAGGAGGTGAGGTTCCACCACCAGTCCCCTGTACAGCTAGTTGGTGTCTTGCTTCTGTGGAACGTACCTTCCCCCGTAGGTCGTTCCACCTCTTCCTGATGTCATCCCTTGTTCGGGGGTGCTGTCCCACGGCGTTGACCCTGTCCACGATTCTCCACCATAGCTCCATCTTCCTAGCAATGGAAGCCTGCTGCACCTGTGATCCGAATAGCTGTGGCTCTACCCGGATGATTTCCTCCACCATGACCCTTAGCTCCTCATCAGAGAACCTGGAGTGTTGTTGCGGTGCCATGGGTGTATTGTGAGTGGTGTGGGTGAGGGAGTGTGGGGTTCTGTGTTGGGGTGTGTGATGTAGAGTGCGTGGATGCTGTATAGTTGATGGTGGTGTGTGTCTGTGGTCTTGTCTGTGGCCTTGCTATCTCTCTTGTGGCAACTTGTTTGTAATGGTAAAGGGTTGTGAGTAATGTGGGTGTGTGTTTTATAATGTTGTGTGTGTGGTGTGTGTATGTGTGCCAGGTGTAAGCAGTTTGAACTGTCCAATGTGGTGTAGTTTTGTTAGGTAGTGTATTTTGAGCGCCAATGGTTTAGCGCCATTGAATGTCCGCCGTGGTGATTCGTGGGTCATAATGATGTGGGCGTAGTTCTGTTGGCGAAACGGCGTGGGTTTTGCTAAAGTCAGTTTATCACTGACCTGTGGGCTGGGGGACTTGTGTGTGTGGCTGTATAGTGATAGATTGCTATGTGTGGGTCATAATATGGGTAGCGGTAATCCGCTGCGGCGGCGGTATGTTGGCAGCAGTCAGCATGGCGGTAAGTGGGATTTACCGCCAATGTCATAATGAGGGCCTTTGTGATCTATAGTTTGACCAGACTTTTTTATGTGGCTGTGAGAGCCTGGTTTATTGACCTTCTTGTGTAAAATTATTTTACTGTTATGTGAAACCGAGAACCTTGTGCTGGCATGCTGGCATGTGCTGGAGTGAGTGTGTGCGTAGAGTGAGCATGTGCTACCAGTATGCTTGTAAGACACTATGGGGTATATTTAAGAAAAGTGGCTCTGCACAATGTGCAGTGCCACTTTTCTTGCACCCTTTGGCACACCCCACGGCCACCATGTGTGCCCTGTATTTAAAATATGGCGCACCATGGCGCAGGGTGGTGGGCAATGGCGTCTTTTTTTTTTTTTTTACACTATTGATGGACTCTGCAGGAGTAGCTCCAAAATGTTGCCGCTACTCCTGCAGAGTACATAGGGACCCATTGTATTCAATGGAATGCCCCTTTTTAACTCCTGCTCTGAGCAGGCTTTAAAAGTGCCCCAAAAAAATGACGCAAGGAAATCTGCTAGGGGGGGGAACACCCCCTTTGCTTGTAGCGCAAATGGTTACAAAGTGGCACAATACATGCTTTTCACCACTTTGTAAATATGGCAAAGTGTTTTTGGCCTTCTAACGCCACATTAGCGTAAAAAAAAATGGCACTAATGTGGCGTTAGAATGGCGCTAGAGGCTCTTAACTATACCCATATGTGTCTGAGGTTATGAGTACTGAAGCCTGTGGGATCCTTCTGGGATGCTTCTTGTTTGGCCTAGAACATGTTAGAGGACGAGGACAGCTTCCCCAAGCAGTGGGTGATTGCCTCATACTTTGGTTTGACTATGGTGATCCAGAAACCGAAGTGAGAGGGCTGGAGAAATGGATACCTTTAGAATATCCATGAAAATGTTAACATTGGGATTCTTATTAGTTTTTCCCAAGTATTGCTATTTAGTTCATGGTAAAAATGAGGAGTGGGGCTCCAGTTACTGTTATTCACGGTGAGGAAGTACTTAAGTCAAGCCTGCCTTTTTGTCTGTCCCTCATTACTGCTTCAGGAAGGCTGATGACAGCCACGTGTAGAGAGCTCACACTTCACAGTGACCATGTTTTCTATACTTCTTGCTTCAAGCCAGACGCATTCATACCTGACGTGAGAAGGATCACTTCACACAAAGGTTGTGTCTGAAAAGCAGCCTGGAAAATAAATCTGAAAAGGAACCCAATCAAACCAGATCTGAAGCATTTTGCATTGGATCCCATTCTCTGTGTGGAAAATGTGTATAAATATGGATCCAAACCACCACACTTTTGTACCAGTTCTATATTTCTCGTGTCCAAGGAAGAAAGTGTTCTGCAGAGTATGCCTTTGAATGCTGTATGACCAGGGTTGGTGTCTCTCTGATAGCCAGTCTTCCAGAGGTGATGGAATATCACCTGAAGACTGCAATTTGTGCTGGAGGACCTCAGTGCCTGCCTAGTGCCTAAACATTAGCCAGATACCGAGAGAGCAAAAAAATCTGCCAGATCTTGAAAGAGGAGAGTGTTTTAAGGAAATAAAAACTCATCTGCATTTGGGTAGTGGAGAGCCACAACTGATGAAGATGCTGTCACCGCTACAACAGTACACACTATGCTATATGAATCTGGTAAATCGTCTTCCGAAGGGAGGCTCCAGCACCATGCATGCTATAAAACCAACAAGTAGATAAGCTGCTAATGTAGGCATCTGACTGCAGTCAGAGTAGAGATTAACATCCTGAAAGTCAAGCATTAGGACTTGAGACTTTACTATAGACATCAACAACAGAGGTAGGAATGAGGCAACTAATTACTGTTCTGAACCTGTGGGGTCAGTCTGAAGTAATCTGCACCTATGCCTATTTTATTCCTCTGCTGTAGACAGAACACTTGGCAACATAACTATTTGGGTCTCCTGGATGGAATAGAGTACTCGAGAGGTGCAGTGTAGCTCCCACAAGAGATTGTAACCAGTGGCACAACTATGGGGGTCATTCTGACCCCAGCCGGCCGCGGTAACCGCGGTGCCGGCGGGAGCCACCAGAATACCGCTGCGCGGTCAGAAGACCGCCGCGGTTATTCTGTGTTTCCCGCTGGGCTGGCGGGCGACTGCCAGAATGCCGCCTGCCAGCCCAGCGGGAAACCCCTTCCCACGAGGAAGCCGGCTCCGAATGGAGCCGGCGGAGTGGGAAGGGTGCGACGGGTGCAGTAGCCCCCGTCGCGATTTTCAGTGTCTGCATGGCAGACACTGAAAATCTTTTAGGGGCCCTCTTACGGGGGCCCCTGCAGTGCCCATGCCATTGGCATGGGCACTGCAGGGGCCCCCAGGGGCCCCACGACACCCCTCACCGCCATCCTGTTCCTGGCGGTCAAAACCGCCAGGAACAGGATGGCTGTGAGGGGGTCGGAATCCCCATGGCGGCGCAGCAAGCTGCGCCGCCATGGAGGATTCCTCAGGGCAGCGGAAAACCGGCGGGAGACCGCCGGTTTTCCGTTTCTGACCGCGGCCATACCGCTGCGGTCAGAATGCCCTTGGGAGCACCGCCAGCCTGTTGGTGGTGCTCCCGCGGTCCATGACCGCCAGGGTCAGAATGACCGCCTATGTGTTTGATTTTTTGAATTGCATTATGCAGTATTTAGTTGTGTTAGGAGAAGTACTTTCTTTTAAATAAGGACAAACACCGGGCTGGACACCAAGTGAATGTGTATGATGGTTGGCTGCTGAGTTTTGAGTTCTTATCCAAACATTACCACACTGAGAGGTCTGTGACCTCTCACTTTCACTACCTTGACAGCTAAGTTTGGCAAGTGTTATACTGGGCCCAGTTTGCAGAGCCATAGTAGAAGGGAGGCAAAGTGTTGTATTTTGGCCAGTTTACAGAGCCATGGCATGACAGGCTCCAGAACACCAATGGCAAATGACCTGAATCTTAATCCAACAAAAGGGTAAAAATGGCTTTGAGACATTAGAATTTCAGACCCATCACCCCAAACAGTAGGAAGGATTATCCAGGGAAACTTCCCCCGCGATAATCAGAGGATGCACACTCCCAATTTTAAACACTGTCACTGCAGAGTATCCTTAGACCGGATAGAAAATCAATCTGTCAACACTCTCAATGCTTGTTTTTTTTTTGGTTATTCCTCACTAGGAAATATTTCTGTTCTTTAGTGACCCTCATCCACTCTAGTAGTGGCATGCTTCATCATCGGATCCACTCCAGCCTCTTAAAGCCAGGGTGGGCTCAACTAACTTGTCGGAGCACTTATACAGATCCTACCGGGGGTCTAAAGATTAAAAATACATCACTGTTCTCAAAGGTGTCCGTTTATTATCTATGTCCGTAGGTATGATTAAAAAGACAACAAAATAAGTGGGGAATTCTGGTCCCAGGATTTCTTCAGGACAATTGATAGAGCCTGGAGCCCTTTCTCTAATTCTGGGGTCCGATTAATCTTTTCTTCTCAGTTCCGAGGGGTGAAGAGTAATAACTTTCAAATTAATCAAAGTTTCTTTATAACTCAAATGTCAAATAATAACATTCAGAGTCAATTCATAGGGTAAAATGGGTTTATTACGCAATCAAAGTCAACATTACATAAATTAGGGCCAGATGTACCAATGTCCTGAATTGCAACTCGCAAATTGCGAGTCAGAGCGACTTGCAATTTGCGTGTCACAATTCAGGATGCAGGATGGTGTCCTTGACACCATCTGGGACTTGCAAGGGGGTCGCAAAGGCCCACCTCATTAGTATTAATGAGGTGGGTCGCAATTTGCGACCCTCTTGCGACTCGCAGCACTCACAGGGATGTTGGCCTGCTGGAAACAGCAGACCACCATGTCTGTGACTGCTTTTAAATAAAGCTGTTTTTTTTTTTGTAATGCAGCCCGTTTTTCTTAAAGGAAAACGAGATGCATTACAAAATGAAAAAATGTTTTCCAGGCCATTCACAAAGGGGAAGGGGTCCCTTGGAGAGCCCTTCCCTTTTGCGAATGGGTTACCACCAGTGTGACACTGGTGGTAACTGCGATTGCTTTGCGACCGCGTTCACGGTCACAAAGCAATGCAGCATTGCGCTTCGCAAATAAGAAGGGGAACACCCCTTCCTATTTGCGACTCGCAGTCCCGTTTTCCGAGTCGGTAACCCGGTTACCGACTCGCAAAACGGGAATTGGGCATCGCGATGTGGGTTTTGCACGCCGCAAACAGCGTAATTCGCTATTTGCGACGTGAAACACCTTTGCTACATCTGGCCCCAAGTCTCAAAACCATAGTATGAACATATAATATCACTTCAGGAGAATTAAAGCGTCGCACAATGTTAAAGCCAGTTAGCATATACAAGACAAAAACCTCTATTGCAACAATACAAAAGATCAGGAAAAGCATATCAATCTTGAACACGAGAACCAAACTCTCCTGCCTAACCATTTAAACAAAACACTAACTATCCTAACACTAACAATATTTGAGAAAGGTCTGCGAACAGAAATTCAGTAGAATATTCTGTTAAGAGAAATGTAATGGCATGAAGCCACACAAAGTATGAGGTTCATACCTCAGAAGGGTCCGCTCAACTCTAAAGATAGGAAAAGGTCTGAATCTTCACTAACTAAACCCTCCTTAAATCACAATGTCCCAGGACGATGACATCACAGTCAAAGCTATTCAAAGGAAACCCTAATTAAAATTAACTGGAAGTTACAATTTCCAACCTCTGATGCATCCCATCTTGATACTCTTCGGTCTCAGCATATTCAAAAGAGTTATGACTGCCAAGCTTCCAGAATACTCCTTTCTTCGTCCTTGCATAGTATATTCTAGGCTTTCTTATCTTTCACGCACAATGAGCTTCTTGTTGACTCTGTCTCCGCTCCTAACACCTGCATCTCAAAAGAAACATTTAAGAAAAAGCAACTTCACAATGAATGTTAAATGGAAAAAGAAAATTATATGTGTAGGCCTTCACTCCAGCCAAGTTAATAAAACACAAATATATTTTCAAATTACATAAATTCTACACACTACATATGAGAATATACAAGACAGGTATGCAAAATAATACTATTAAAACTTTAGTCTCAAAAGGTAACTATAAAATGCCATAAACAAAGATGCACATACATACACAAAATTTGGCCACCATCTTGTGACCATCAAAAGAATGATCACCGATTCAAGTTCTTTTCCCAGAGATGTAGTGGATCAGCCAAGCTATGCTCTTTCAACCCTCCTTATGATACTTTTAGTCATCACAAATCCCTCTTCATTCTTGAATGAGACTCTCTAAAGCCTAGTTGTTTTAAACAACTTCCACCTAGATTCTTCCAGTTGCTTCATATCATCACAATATCTACACTGACTATTTTTCAGTTCAACTTCTGCCCTCTTTCTTTTCCTGCCTTGCTGAACTTTCGTTCTCTGAAACATGTTGTATCCCAAATCCAATAGTATGGCTATGATCAAAAGAAGCAGCTATGGTTCCAACACAAATCCCAATCTTCCACTTCCCAAGCTACAGAACCATCTGTCTGTAGCAGAAAATCCACTCCCAATTGCCTCCCATGCACCTGTTGCTTCCAATTATTTAAAATATTTGGTCAACCATGAAATATTCTGAATATACGTCTGAAAATCTTCACTTTTATCTGGAGAAAAAGTAAAGCATTGTTAAACTTTAAGTATTCAACAGACTTTGCCCTGTTTTGTGAGCAACATGTCTAACGCATGTCGATTTTGCAAAACCATTGATCTGATCCCTATCATCTCAGTATTGACAACCAATAGTGCTCCAGCTGCACTAGTGGCCAGTTTATTCACTATAGCAGACAGCCTTCTGATTTTCAGATCATTCAAAATCACTCCCAAAGATGGAACCATAGCACCAGAAATGTCTCCTACTAACTCCCTTGCACTCACACTTCGCTTAGGTCTAAACCCTTTTGTCCAAACAGGATCATCAAAGTGCTCCACATGATAGATTTTAGGAAAAACAATTCCCAAATAACATGTACCATACCATCCTTTCGGTAATCTAAAATATGCTTGCTTACCACAAACAAAATTAACACCAGGAATCACTGCAGCTTACCCATTCAAAAACAACTTGAAATTTCCCCAAACTTCAAATGGGTGCTCACATTCAATATTTCCCACAAACACATTGTCAGTGGAGGACCTCTCCATCCAGATGCACAATTTCCCTTTATGTTCCCAATCTAAAACTGAAGCTATTGAATATGTCCTGTCCCATAAAATTAACTCAACAACAAACTACATGAAATTCCATAAGTTACAGGGATGTGGTGATAGGTAATACCCTCTGAAACAGAAACAGGCAATTTAGTACATATATAGCAACCCCATGCCTTCATGGCCTCTACATATTCATATAACAGCCAGAAATGAACCTTTGCAGAATAATCTCCTGTACATATATCTATGTGTAATGCTTTCACATTTAACCTATTACCTTTCCTAGAACTAATAGTTCGAGAAGGAATATCAGAAGACATCGCTCCCTCCACAGGATTAGTGGGGGAAACACTCAAACTAGTAACGTTATTAATATGATAAGCAAAACAAGCAATAAAGCACCTATTATACATCTATGTCTATTGCTTTGATTTATCTCCATTACGTCTTTAGAATCAGATATACTATCAAGCGAAAATGGCAGCAACAAATGTCTCTTTGTTGATATGATCAAAATGATCAGGAAAATAAAGCTCAAAAGTTCAAAGTTCATTCAGTTTCAGCACATATACATTTTTGTGAGGCTTCCTTACCCTACTCTGTCTTCTTCTAAATGACAACCCTTGTTCTTCTACTGGGGCCCAAGAGTATTTCCAAGTTCTTGATCCCAATCAATGTAAATGTCTCTAATATGTGCAAAGACTACGCTACCAGATGACACTGAAAGTTTTAGATACAGCTCAATTACAATATCCAGTTCACGGCGGCTCAGCTGAACCAGTATGCTGATGCCAACATTCCCAACATTGTTGACCTGCGTCATTTGCAAAGTAGGTCCATTGAGGTGAAGAGTACCTACGACTTGGTACTCATGTTCTTTTTGACTTTCTCTGTTTTGCATCTTCGTCTTCACTTAGGAGGGGTTCCATAGCGGTATGAGTACAGCGCCTTGAGACCCTAACGGGTGAGTAGTGCGCTATACAAGTGCTAATTTACATTTACATTTTTACTTTCTCTCAGATGAGAATTCTCTGTTTTCGCAGCAATCATTGATGGCACACGCTCTTTAGACAGTGTCACTCCTTCTCGCTCCTGTCGTCTGGTCTATCGGTCTCCAGCTTCCACTCACCTTCCATTAGCACTCATTCCCTCACCAGGATCAGATTCTGAGTCTGACTCCTGCTCTTCAGGACAAACCTCAGAGTCAGACTTGGTCTAGACCCCCTTATGCTTGGTTGAGGTCTATTTCAATCTCAGATTGGTCCCCAACTGATTGATTGACGTGTTCTGGTTGTCTTTCACACATTACTGGCTCTTCAGTGACAGGCACTGTTTCATCAAGGGAACACTCCACCTTGTGAGTGTGAGAAACATAGATCCAGTTAAGGAGACCTCCACACTTGACAGCAGTCATCATCACCAGGGTCACCTGATAAAGCCCATGCCAACGAGGTTCCAGACACATCTTTCTGATGTGTTTTTCACCTAGACCAAATCGCCTGGACTGAGGTCATGGCACTGTTCTTGTTGTGGGGAGGCTGTGACTGTTCCAACCTGATGAGACACAGAACACACCACATCGTCTAGTCCTTTGCAAAAGTCTAGGCCCATATCATCAGTTATATTCACAAGTGTATTCACAATAATTGCTGTCAGTCTCATCGCCCTCCCCATCATGATTTCATTGGGGGACAATCCAGTCTTTTGATCAGGTACACTCCAAAGACTCATCAACACAAGAGGCAAAACATCAGGCCACTTCAGAGACATTGAAGCACACACTTTCGCCAACCTCGATTTTAGCGTGCCAATCACTTGTTCAAAAAGACCCAAAGCCTTAGGTTTGTAACTGTAGTCTCTGATCCATCTGCAATGCTGGCCATAACAATTTTAGGACCTCATTATTCAAATGAGTTGCTCGATCTGATTCCAAAGAGGTTGAGAAGTTAAACCTTAGGTTGAGTTCTCTCAATAACAGTTTTGCCACAGTAAGACTATAATTTCACCTAGTGGGGTACGCTTCAACCCAAAGGGAAAAGTCACACAATGACCAAAATGTGCTTCAATCCATTGTACAAAGGCCTCTCAATTAAATCTATCTGAAATTTGTTCAAGGGTCCTCCTGACTTCCTTATGTGACTCACCGTAACTGCAGTCCTCTTTCCAACTTTGTTCTGTTGACACACAACACACCTGTCAAATAGCACTTCAGCCATTACTCTGAATTTGGGATTGAACCAGGTGTGCCTGAACAACCTCACCATAGCATCCCTATCAATGTGAGCAGGGACATGGAAATGTCGATCCATAGGTGGTAACAGAATATTTGGCAATACTAGCCTTCTGTCTATTGAAACCCAAATGTCATCATCTCTCTTGACACAACCTGCTCTAAACCAACCTTGCTGTTTTCCTCAGACACCTTCCTGTAACCTTTTCACCTCATCCCAGGTGTCAGCTGTTGTCAGCATGAGGTTAAAGTTACTCTCATCCATTCCTTCATTCGTGAATTCTCCGTTAAATGTACAAATATTATGTGCATTATTCCTTGCAATCTCATCGGCTTCCCGATTATCCAAAGTTACAGGATCATTTCCAGAACATTGTGAGGAACACTTAACCACCGCAACCTGTTCAGGCAATTGGAGTGCGTTGAGGTGATTTTTCAGCTTTTCACCTTTCTAGATCGGTGATCCCGAGGACGTCATAAATCCTCGCTGAGACCACTGTTGCCCGCAGTCATGAACAACAGCAAAGCCGGACTGATTATCGGTAAAGATCGTCACTTTCAATTGGTCGGAAACAGAACATACTCTTGTAAGAACAATCAGTTCAACCACTTGAGCCGAAAATATTCCTTGAAGCCAAGAAGCTTCGACAACTCCAGACAAGGTACAGACAGCATAGGCTGATCTCAGACTTCCTCCTCTGTCTCTTAAACATGAACCATCAACATAAAGGACATAATCAGATCTCATATGTCAGGTCTGGATTTGGTACATAGTTCAGTGACATCAAGGCAATCAGGGTCTCCCTCACAGTCTTCAACTGAACTTTGACCCATTACTGGTAATAGAGTGTCAGGATTCAAAATACTGCATTGTTTACTGGTAACGTTCTCCGCAGCCAAAATCACCTGCTCATATTTTGTAAGTCTACTTCTGGTAAGATATTGAGTGCATGTCCTCGTATATAAGAGTTCAACTGAATGGGGCGCATATACACTTAATGGATGGCCCATAACAATATTTAAACACCTCTCAATTGCAGTGCTACTGCAGTCACCACTTTAAGGCAGCCAGGCAAAGCAGACGCAACAGGATCCATCATAGCAGAAAAATATGCCACTGGTCTCTTGGCATTTCCATGTGTTTGTGTCAGTACTGAGACAACACAGCCCTCCCCCTCACTTCAGAAAAGTAAAAAATATTTATTATAATCGGGCACACCTAGAGCAGGGGCACAACAGAGAGATTCTCTCAGCTCAAGAAATGTGACAAGGCAGTTGTTATGCCATGGCACCGGATCAAGCACATCCTTGTTCGTCAGCTTGTGTAAAGGCTTAGCCACAAGGGAAAAGTTGTGTATCCACTCTTTACAGCAGCCCACCATTCTCAAGAACATTTGGACCTGCCTCTGTGTAGCTGGTGACCCATTTTCAGTTTAGATGAAATCCTCTCTTGTGACACCTTTCTCACTCCTTTCTCAATTTGATGTTCAAGGTATTGAACCTGTTTTTGACAATATTGCAATTTCCCAGTAGACACTTTGGCCCTCATTATGACATTGGCGGTAAATCCTGCTTACCGCCATGTGGACTGCCGCCAACATAATGCTGCCGAGGCGGATAACCGCCAACCATATTTTGACACACACCTACCAGTCCGTCACGATACAGCCACACACACAAGTCCGCCAGCCCAAAGGTCAACGATAAACTGGCGGTAGCAAAACCCACACCGTTATGCCAACAGAACTACGCCCACAGCATTATGACACACGAATCACCGCTGCACACATTCAATGGCAGCAAACCATTGGTGGTACATTTCGCTGCGCTCAAAATACACACACACAAACAAAACAACACTACATTGGTCAATTCAAACTACACACACCTGACACCCATACACACACCACACCCACACACCTGCACCATGATAAAAGACACAGCCACACTACCCACAACCCTCTACGACTAGAAAGAATTGCCACCAGAGAGAGACAGCAAAAGCACACACACAACCAGAGCCACATAAACACATCACCTATACACCATCAACGCACCTTACATCATACACCCCAACACATCACCCCACACACCCTCACCCACACCACTCACATTACACCCATGGCACCACAACGACACCCCAGATGGTGGAGGAAATCATCCGGGTAGAGCCACAGCTATTTGGATCACAGGTGCAGCAGACATCCATTGCTAGGAAAATGGAGCTATGGCAGAGAATTGTGGACAGGGTCAACGCTGTGGGACAGCACTCAAGAACAAAGGACGACGTCAGGAAGAGGTGGAACGACCTACAGGGGAAGTATGTTCCACAGCAGCAAGACACCAACTAGCTGTACAGAGGACTGGTGGTGGACCTCCACCTCCTCCCCCACAACTAACAACATGGGAGGAGCAAGTCTTGACAATCATGCACCCTGAGGGCCTGCCAGGAGTAGGAGGAGGACTGGTAAGTCAGATCTGGATCTGGATGATCAACCTGGCCCATCAGGGATCTCCGGACAGTCAGTTACGCAGGCACACTCTCACACCACCTCAGAGCCTCGCCCCTCAGGAAACACCACCACAGCACCCACCCAGCGGGCCCATACCTCTGTTCCCAGGACACATCAATCGGCAGTGTGTCCACCACTACAGAGACCCCAGGCAACTCCACAAACACAGGACGATCAGGGACCAGGGGTCAGTGGCAGTGGGCACACGGGGACAGAGGCACAGGACAACAGGGAAGCTGGGTAGACTGCTGTGCGACAGGGGGAGGACAGGCCCATGGAACCAACTCTCCAGGAGGCACTCACCACGATCCTGAGAGCATACCACCATTCCCAGGAGATGATGGGCCAGATACTGGACAAGTTGCAGGAGAATATGCGGCTGCAGGAGGGACAGTATCTGGGGATCAGGGAGGACTTGAAGGACATCAACACCACCCTGGTCTCCATTGCAGGGGTGCTAGCAGACATGGCCAACACTATGAGGGAGGCAGTGGCACCCCACCGGACCTCTGCCTCTAGCCAAACAGATGAAGAGCCCTCCACCTCCGCTGCTGCTAGTGGACGGGAGGCCCCACCACACGACCAATAGGCGACCAGCACCCCTCCCCCTTCAGAAGGTGAACCACCCAGCAAACGTTTCCTGTGATCCAGGCAGAAGCCAGAGACTATTGCCAAAGCCCCGGTAGGAAATAAGACTCTCCTGATTGTCACCCTCGTATCCCACTCTGTCACCCTGTCCACCTTGAACTGCCATTGCTCCCCTTCCTATGCCCCCTTGGATAATTCACCTGTGATACAAATAGACTGGACTCCACCCTGGACTTTCCTCCATCATCGCCCTCTACCTCTTAACACTGAAATAAACACCCTTTGAAAAAATACAAGTATGTCAAATGATTTAAGTATGAATTTGTTTAACAAGGTTGAAACATTGAAAATCAACTGAACAGAAATGTATACATAGGAATGACCTGTAGTTGGCTGCTGCCAACACACCAGGAGTGATAGTGGGGCACAATTATCTGTAAATAGAGATGCCAAAGGCTACAGTGAGTGTCCATAGAAGTGGGAAAATCAGCCTGTCAGTGACAATGTCAAACATAAAACTGTCAATTAAATGTGAAGTTACACTGTCTTACCTGTGTGTCATTGGAAGTATTGATGAATTATTGCACTTCTGTTGTCCTCATCCTCATCCTCTGCCTCCTCATCTTCACTGTCCACACGGTCCACTGCTACCACACGCCCATCTCCAGCCTCATCCTCCTGCAGAAAAGGCACCTGGCGACGTAAGGCAAGGTTGTGAAACATACAGCATGCCACGCCGATCTGGCAGACCTTTTTGGGTGAGTATTACAGGGATCCACCTGTTTGATTGAGGCAACAAAACCTGGCCTTCAGGAGGCTAAAGGTCCTCTCTATGATCCTTCTTGTTCACCCATGTGCCTCATTGTCCTGGGATTCCTCACAGGGGTCAGTAGCCATGAGAGGTTGGGGTAACCAGAGTCACCTGCAAATATCGAGGGACAACTGTTAGCCACACACCAACCCTTAGGGCCCACACCATACCCATACACCAACATCCGCTGGGTGGGAACCAGGACTCACCTATTAGCCACACCCGGTGCCTCTGGAATTGAGCCATCACATATGGGATGCTGCTATTCCTCAGGATAAAGGCATCGTGGACAGACCCAGGATATTTTACATTGACATGAGGGATTGCATTGACATGAGGGATGTATTGGTCCGCCAGGCACACCATCTGCACATTCATCGAGTGAAAGCTCTTTCGATTTCTGAACACCTGTTCATTTCGCTGGTGGGGTGAGGGGGGGGGGGACAAAAGCTATATGTGTACCATCAGTTGCCCCAATAATGTTGGAGATATGTCCCATTGCATAGAAATCAGATTTCACTGTGGCCAAATCCTCCACCTGGGGGAAAACGATGTAGCTGTGCATGTGTTTAATCAGGGCAGACAACACTCTGGTCAGCACTATTGAGAACATTGGCTGTGACATTCCTGCTGCCAAGCCCACTATCACTTGGAAGGAGGCAGTTGCCAGGAAATGGAGCACTGATAGCACTTGCACAAGAGGGGGGATCCCGGTGGGGTGAGAGATAGCAGATATTAGGTCTGTGATTGTTGCCCTGTCCAGTCTATAGGTGAGTATAATGTGCCTGTTCTCCATTGTTGCCAAGTCCACCAGGGGTCTGTACACAGGGGAATGTCTCCATCTCCTATTCATCCACAGCGGTTGCAATCTATGGGGCAAAATGGTGAGCAGCTGGTCAGTATCTCTTATTTCCAACCACTACACTTCAATGATTGTGGTGATTGTAACAGTATTGTTTTGGAGAGGCCCAAATGGTGCATATGTGTACTGTGACACAGTTAGGTGCCATGGTCTGCACCCCCCCTAAAATGGCATCTGCCTGACCTGTGTGGAGGGACAGGTGGAAATGAGGTAATTCTGCTGACATTGTGCGCCGTTGCAGGAGGCGGTCGAAAACTGCTGTGCAGCTCTTCATGGGTTAACATTGGGCCCTATGGGGTACAGTGGCCAATGGTGATGTACGCCGGCAGTGACGGTAAGCACCGCCGCGGATGCCCCTGCCATTTTCTATCTGTTCACTCACTTGCTACCTGACCTTCAACAGGAGAGGACCTACACTGCAAGTGCTGCTGTGACCCGTGTCTGGAACCAACCACGGCTCGTGTCACTGGGGAAAGGGCCCCTGCCTTCACCTCAGCGAAGTTGGAGCGACTGGTGGATGGGATCCTACCCCAGTACCAAATTCTGTATGTGCCTCCAGACCAATAGGTGGGTACACTGTGAGTACGGTGCATGGGGCGTGAATGCATTGAGTGCTGTGTGTGAAGGCCTCATGTGGGGGGGTGGTGGTTGGTGGATGGGACCTGGGCAGCGTGCTGCAAGTATGGTGGGCCATGTCTGTGCTAATGGGGATAGGAAGGGGCATGGTGAGCCATGAGTGTAACAGGCAGGACGATTGGACTAATACCTTTCTCTGTGTCCATTTCCCTGCAGGTCAGCGCCCATCAGAAAAAGGGAATAAGGCGTGCCATTGCCAAGGATGTGCGGACCCTGGCGGTCTACGGCAGGCAGAGCACCCACTGTGGCAAACGGTGAGAGGACCTGAGACGCTGGGCATGGAAGACGGCGGAGGCCCAGCTGGGGATGGCCTCCCAACGAGGAAGAGGTGCTCATCTAACCCTGACCCCCCTGATGGCAGTGGCCCATCCGGAGCTGGATGGGCGCTTGGGGACATCACAGCAGCAACAAGGGGGTGAGTACAATGCACCAATATACAACTTGCGCCTGGTGGGGTGGTATCCGGGTGGGGGATGTGGGCTTGTGGGTGCCCCTAGGCCAGGCCTGACATTGCAGATTAGGTCCCATGTTGGGCAGGGTTCTGATGTGAAATACTTCCAGCCAAGATAGTAGGCATCCACTACTGGGCAGGGTTTTGTCGATCTCAGGTATGCTGCAATTGGCGTTAGGTGTCCCTATCCATGGCCTGGTGACTAGCATTGTGACTGGTAGTGCATTGCCTAGTGCGTAGGGCTGTTCCCTGTGTGTGGTGTGTGTGGCGTGTTCGCCAATTGGGTGTTGTTGCCGCCATCAATCAAGTGTATCCTTTGTCCCTTTCCCCCCTTTTTGTTTTGTCACCCTGTCCTTATGTGCATTAGCATCATCTTGTGGAGGAGCTGAGGGACCGGCGACAGAGGGACCTGCATCCCACAGGGCCCAGGAGCCCGAATCCACCAACGGTGAGGGCACCAGTGGGACGGATGGCGAGGGGTACACTATGGCGGAGACAGGAGGGGAGAGTTCAGACACCGATTCCTCCTCCGATGGAAGCTCCCTGGTGGTGGCGGACACCTCTGTGAGCACCCCAGCTACAGGTACAGCTGCAACCCCCCGTACCAGCACCGCCCTCCCAGCAGCCCCTCAGCGTGTTTCCCATGCCTGCTCACCCAGAAGGGTGGCCTTCTCCTTCACCCCAGGCACCTCAGGCCCTGCCCCAGTTAGCCCTGCTGCCCTGAGTGAGGAGGCTATTGACCTCCTGCGATATATCTCTGCTGGGCAGTCAACCATTGTGAATGCAATCCAAGGGCTGCAGCCCAAATGCAACAGACAAATGCATTCCTGGAGGTCATTCACACTGGCATGGCAGCCCAACATAGATCAATCCCGGCACTGGCCTCCTCTCTGATGGTAGCCTTTGTCCCTGTTTCTAGACTCCCCCCTCCAACTTCCTCTACCCAATCCCATTCCCCTCAACCCCGACCTATCCTGAGCACACAGGCAGACGAGCACCCAGGACAACACACAAGAGTGGACATGGCAAACACAAGCACCACACTTCATCCCACAGGCACTCACACAAACACCATCCAGATGCAGACATACCAACATCCACTGCCTCCACTGTGGCCCCCCTCCTCTGCGTCGTTCACCTCCCTCTCAGTTTCATCTACACTCACAGCTGCATGTACTACATCCTCATCCACTACACCTTTCACCAGCACACCTATCAGCACACGCTCCTCAATGGCAGTCACCACCCCCACTTCCATGCACACGTCCCCTGTGTCCTCTCCTACTGTGTCTGTGCCTCCTGCTCCCAAAGTACACAAACACAAGCATTCCGACACCCAACAGCCATACACCTCACAACAGCATCCAGCCCATGCACCTGCACCTGCACCAAAAAAACAGCAGACAGACGCCTCCTACAACCACTCCCTCTACCTCCACTCACAAACCATCTCCCTCTTCCCGCACCAATGTCCCTGAGAAGCTTTTCCTCTCCACCTTTGACCTCTTCCCTAGACCTCTCCCCCCGTCCCTCACGTCAGGCCCGTGTGGTCAGAACCCAGCCAAGCACCTCAGCCACCCAGTCCAGGGGCACTGTAGTGTCCACAGCTACACCAGGTGGGAGAGGATCCCGGGCACCAGGCAGCCACACTCATAGGGTGCCTGCACCAAGTGCTGTAAGGAAGGGCAAGGAGGCCCTCTCAGCTGCTGCAAAGAGGGGCAAGGAGGCAGCCCCAGCTGCTGCAAAGACGGGCAAGGAGGAACCCCCATCTGGTAAAACGCAGGGCAAAAAGCAATCACCGACTGCTGGCAAAAGGAGCAAGGAGCCATCCCCAGCTGCTGCCACGAAGGGCAAGGGGCCTGCACCAGCAGGCAAAAAGGACAGGAGGACTGGTGCTGGGACTCAGTCAGAACACCCACCACCAACTATGGTGGTGCAGCTGTGGGAGGCTGCAGGGGATGGGCTGGAGCCTCCCCCCACCACCGCCAGCACTGCCACAAGCACCACCTTCAGCACCACTTTCAGCAACAGCAGCCCCAGTGGGCAGCCGTCTGAGGCTGCTTGGGATTGGCTGAAGCCCCCCCCACCACTGCCAGCACCACTACCAGCAATGCCACCAGCACCACTGCCAGCAGCAGCCCCAGTGGAATGCCATCCGAGGCTGCAGGGGAAGGGCTGGAGCCCCCCAACCACTGCCAGCACTGCCACCAGCACCACTGCCAGCAGCAGCAGCCACAGTGGGCAGCTGTCCGAGGCTGCAGGGGATGGGCTGGAGCCTCCCCCCACGACTGCCAGCACTGCCACCAGCACCGCCACCAGCACCGCTGCCAGCAGCAGCAGCCCCACTGGGCAGCCGTCCGAGGCTGCAGGGGATGGGCTGGAGCCTCCCCCCACCACAGTCAGCATCGCCACAAGCACCACTGTCAGCAGCACCACCCCACTGGGCAGCCGTCTGAGGCTGCAGGGGATGCAGGGGATGGGCTGGTGCCTCCCCCCACCACTGCCAGCACTACCACCACCACTGCCACGAGTACCACTGCCAGCAGCAGCAGCCCCAGTGGACAGCCATCCGAGGCTGCAGGGTAAGGGCTGGAGCCTCCCCCCACCACTCCCAGCACTGCCACCAGCACCATTGCCAGCAGCAGCAGCCCCAGTGGGCTGCCTTTCGAGGCTGCAAGAGATGGGCTGGAGCCTTCCCCTGCCACTGCCAGCACTGCCACCAGCACCACCTCCAGCAGCAGCAGCCCCAGTGGACAGCCGTCCGAGGTTGCAGGGTAAGGGCTGGAGCCTCCCCCCCACCACTGCCAGCACTGACACCAGCACCACTGCCAGCAGCAGCAGCCCCAGTGGGCAGCCTTCCGAGGCTGCAAGAGATGGGCTGGAGCCTTCCCCTACCACTGCCAGCACTGCCACCAGAACCACCTCCAGCAGCAGCAGCCCCATTGGGCAGCCTTCTGAGGCTGCAGCGGATGGGCTGGAGCCTCCCCCCACCACTGCCAGCACCGCCACCAGCACCACTGCCAGAAGCAGCAGCCCCAGTGGGCAGCCGTCTGAGGCTGCAGGGGATGGGCAGGATCCTTCCCCCACCACTGCCAGCACTGCCACCAGCACCACTGCCAGCAGCAGCAGCCCCAGTGGGCAGCCGTCCAAGGCTGCAGGGGATGGGCTGGAGCCTCCCCCCACCACTGCCAGCACTGCCACCAGCACGCCACCAGCACCACTGCCAGCAGCAGCAGCCCCAGTGGGCAGCTGACCGAGGCTGCAGGGGAAGGGCTGGAGCCTTCCCACACCACTGCCAGCACCGCCACCAGCACCATTGCCAGCAGCCCCAGTGGGCAGCGTTCCGAGGCTGCAGGGGATGGGCTGGAGCCTCCCCCCACCACTGCCAGCACCGCCACCAGCACCACTGCCAGAAGCAGCAGCCCCAGTGGGCAGCCGTCTGAGGCTGCAGGGGATGGGCAGGATCCTTCCCCCACCACTGCCAGCACTGCCACCAGCACCACTGCCAGCAGCAGCAGCCCCAGTGGGCAGCCGTCCAAGGCTGCAGGGGATGGGCTGGAGCCTCCCCCCACCACTGCCAGCACTGCCACCAGCACGCCACCAGCACCACTGCCAGCAGCAGCAGCCCCAGTGGGCAGCTGACCGAGGCTGCAGGGGAAGGGCTGGAGCCTTCCCACACCACTGCCAGCACCGCCACCAGCACCATTGCCAGCAGCCCCAGTGGGCAGCGTTCCGAGGCTGCAGGGGATGGGCTGGAGCCTCCCCCCACCACTGCCAGCACCGCCACCAGCACCACTGCCAGAAGCAGCAGCCCCAGTGGGCAGCCGTCTGAGGCTGCAGGGGATGGGCAGGATCCTTCCCCCACCACTGCCAGCACTGCCACCAGCACCACTGCCAGCAGCAGCAGCCCCAGTGGGCAGCCGTCCAAGGCTGCAGGGGATGGGCTGGAGCCTCCCCCCACCACTGCCAGCACTGCCACCAGCATCGCCACCATCACGCCACCAGCACCACTGCCAGCAGCAGCAGCCCCAGTGGGCAGCCATCCGAGGCTGCAGCGGAAGGGCTGGAGCCTCTCCCCACCACTGCCAGCACTGACACCAGCACCATTGCCAGCAGCAGCAGCCCCAGTGGGCTGCCTTCCGAGGCTGCAAGAGATGGGCTGGAGCCTTCCCCTGCCACTGCCAGCACTGCCACCAGCACCACCTCCAGCAGCAGCAGCCCTAGTGGACAGCCATCCGAGGTTGCAGGGTAAGGGCTGGAGCCTCCCCCCACCACTGCCAGCACTGACACCAGCACCACTGCCAGCAGCAGCAGCCCCAATGGGCAGCCTTTCGAGGCTGCAAGAGATGGGCTGGAGCCTTCCCCTACCACTGCCAGCACTGCCACCAGAACCACCTCCAGCAGCAGCAGCCCCATTGGGCAGCCTTCTGAGGCTGCAGCGGATGGGCTGGAGCCTCCCCCCACCACTGCCAGCACCGCCACCAGCACCACTGCCAGCAGCAGAAGCCCCAGTGGGCAGCCATCCGAGGTTGCACAGGATGGGCTGGAGGCTCCCCCCACCACTGCCAGCACTGCCACCAACATCGCCACCAGCACGCCACCAGCACCACTGCCAGCAGCAGCAGCCCCAGTGGGCAGCTGACCGAGGCTGCAGGGGATGGGCTGGAGCCTCCCCCCACCACCGCCAGCACTGCCACAAGCACCGCCTTCAGCACCACTGCCAGCAGCAGCAGCCCCAGTGGGCAGCCGACCGAGGCTGCAGGGGATGGGCTGAAGCCCCCCCCACCACTGCCAGCACCACTACCAGCAATGCCACCAGCACCACTGCCAGCAGCAGCCCCAGTGGGCAGCCATCCGAGGCTGCCGAGGAAGGGCTGGAGCCCCCCAACCACTGCCAGCACTGCCACCAGCACTACTGCCAGCAGCAGCAGCCCCACTGGGCAGCCGTCCGAGGCTGCAGGGGATAGCCTCCCCCCACCACTGTCAGCATCGCCACCAGCACCACTGCCAGCAGCACCACCCCCACTGGGCAGCCGTCTGAGGCTACAGGAGATGGGCTGGCGCCTCCCCCCACCACTGCCAGAACTACCACCACCACCTCCACCAGTACCATTGCCAGCAGCAGCAGCCCCAGTGGACAGCCGTCCGAGGCTGCAGGGTAAGGGCTGGAGCCTCCCCCCACCACTCCCAGCACTGCCACCAGCACCATTGCCAGCAGCAGCAGCCCCAGTGGGCTGCCTTTCGAGGCTGCAAGAGATGGGCTGGAGCCTTCCCCTGCCACTGCCAGCACTGCCACCAGCACCACCTCCAGCAGCAGCAGCCCCAGTGGACAGCCGTCCGAGGTTGCAGGGTAAGGGCTGGAGCCTCCCCCCCACCACTGCCAGCACTGACACCAGCACCACTGCCAGCAGCAGCAGCCCCAGTGGGCAGCCTTCCGAGGCTGCAAGAGATGGGCTGGATCTTCCCCTACCACTGCCAGCACTGCCACCAGCACCACCTCCAGCAGCAGCAGCCCCATTGGGCAGCCTTCTGAGGCTGCAGCGGATGGGCTGGAGCCTCCCCCCACCACTGCCAGCACCGCCACCAGCACCACTGCCAGAAGCAGCAGCCCCAGTGGGCAGCCGTCTGAGGCTGCAGGGGATGGGCAGGATCCTTCCCCCACCACTGCCAGCACTGCCACCAGCACCACTGCCAGCAGCAGCAGCCCCAGTGGGCAGCCGTCCAAGGCTGCAGGGGATGGGCTGGAGCCTCCCCCCACCACTGCCAGCACTGCCACCAGCACGCCACCAGCACCACTGCCAGCAGCAGCAGCCCCAGTGGGCAGCTGACCGAGGCTGCAGGGGAAGGGCTGGAGCCTTCCCACACCACTGCCAGCACCGCCACCAGCACCATTGCCAGCAGCCCCAGTGGGCAGCGTTCCGAGGCTGCAGGGGATGGGCTGGAGCCTCCCCCCACCACTGCCAGCACCGCCACCAGCACCACTGCCAGAAGCAGCAGCCCCAGTGGGCAGCCGTCTGAGGCTGCAGGGGATGGGCAGGATCCTTCCCCCACCACTGCCAGCACTGCCACCAGCACCACTGCCAGCAGCAGCAGCCCCAGTGGGCAGCCGTCCAAGGCTGCAGGGGATGGGCTGGAGCCTCCCCCCACCACTGCCAGCACTGCCACCAGCATCGCCACCATCACGCCACCAGCACCACTGCCAGCAGCAGCAGCCCCAGTGGGCAGCCATCCGAGGCTGCAGCGGAAGGGCTGGAGCCTCTCCCCACCAATGCCAGCACTGACACCAGCACCATTGCCAGCAGCAGCAGCCCCAGTGGGCTGCCTTCCGAGGCTGCAAGAGATGGGCTGGAGCCTTCCCCTGCCACTGCCAGCACTGCCACCAGCACCACCTCCAGCAGCAGCAGCCCTAGTGGACAGCCATCCGAGGTTGCAGGGTAAGGGCTGGAGCCTCCCCCCACCACTGCCAGCACTGACACCAGCACCACTGCCAGCAGCAGCAGCCCCAGTGGGCAGCCTTTCGAGGCTGCAAGAGATGGGCTGGAGCCTTCCCCTACCACTGCCAGCACTGCCACCAGAACCACCTCCAGCAGCAGCAGCCCCATTGGGCAGCCTTCTGAGGCTGCAGCGGATGGGCTGGAGCCTCCCCCCACCACTGCCAGCACCGCCACCAGCACCACTGCCAGCAGCAGAAGCCCCAGTGGGCAGCCATCCGAGGTTGCACAGGATGGGCTGGAGGCTCCCCCCACCACTGCCAGCACTGCCACCAACATCGCCACCAGCACGCCACCAGCACCACTGCCAGCAGCAGCAGCCCCAGTGGGCAGCTGACCGAGGCTGCAGGGGATGGGCTGGAGCCTCCCCCCACCACCGCCAGCACTGCCACAAGCACCGCCTTCAGCACCACTGCCAGCAGCAGCAGCCCCAGTGGGCAGCCGACCGAGGCTGCAGGGGATGGGCTGAAGCCCCCCCCACCACTGCCAGCACCACTACCAGCAATGCCACCACCACCACTGCCAGCAGCAGCCCCAGTGGGCAGCCATCCGAGGCTGCCGAGGAAGGGCTGGAGCCCCCCAACCACTGCCAGCACTGCCACCAGCACTAATGCCAGCAGCAGCAGCCCCACTGGGCAGCCGTCCGAGGCTGCAGGGGATAGCCTCCCCCCACCACTGTCAGCATCGCCACCAGCACCACTGCCAGCAGCACCACCCCCACTGGGCAGCCGTCTGAGGCTACAAGAGATGGGCTGGCGCCTCCCCCCACCACTGCCAGAACTACCACCACCACCTCCACCAGTACCATTGCCAGCAGCAGCAGCCCCAGTGGACAGCCGTCCGAGGCTGCAGGGTAAGGGCTGGAGCCTCCCCCCACCACTCCCAGCACTGCCACCAGCACCATTGCCAGCAGCAGCAGCCCCAGTGGGCTGCCTTTCGAGGCTGCAAGAGATGGGCTGGAGCCTTCCCCTGCCACTGCCAGCACTGCCACCAGCACCACCTCCAGCAGCAGCAGCCCCAGTGGACAGCCGTCCGAGGTTGCAGGGTAAGGGCTGGAGCCTCCCCCCCACCACTGCCAGCACTGACACCAGCACCACTGCCAGCAGCAGCAGCCCCAGTGGGCAGCCTTCCGAGGCTGCAAGAGATGGGCTGGATCTTCCCCTACCACTGCCAGCACTGCCACCAGCACCACCTCCAGCAGCAGCAGCCCCATTGGGCAGCCTTCTGAGGCTGCAGCGGATGGGCTGGAGCCTCCCCCCACCACTGCCAGCACCGCCACCAGCACCACTGCCAGAAGCAGCAGCCCCAGTGGGCAGCCGTCTGAGGCTGCAGGGATGGGCAGGATCCTTCCCCCACCACTGCCAGCACTGCCACCAGCACCACTGCCAGCAGCAGCAGCCCCAGTGGGCAGCCGTCCAAGGCTGCAGGGGATGGGCTGGAGCCTCCCCCCACCACTGCCAGCACTGCCACCAGCACGCCACCAGCACCACTGCCAGCAGCAGCAGCCCTAGTGGGCAGCTGACCGAGGCTGCAGGGGAAGGGCTGGAGCCTTCCCACACCACTGCCAGCACCGCCACCAGCACCATTGCCAGCAGCCCCAGTGGGCAGCGTTCCGAGGCTGCAGGGGATGGGCTGGAGCCTCCCCCCACCACTGCCAGCACTGCCACCAGCACCACTGCCAGCAGCAGCAGCCCCAGTGGGCAGCCGTCCAAGGCTGCAGGGGATGGGCAGGAGCCTCCCCCCACCACTGCCAGCACTGCCACCAGCATCGCCACCAGCACGCCACCAGCACCACTGCCAGCAGCAGCAGCCCCAGTGGGCAGCCATCCGAGGCTGCAGCGGAAGGGCTGGAGCCTCTCCCCACCACTGCCAGCACTGACACCAGCACCGCCACTGCCACCACTGAGCAGCCGTCACCGCCGGTGGACAGTGTGTAGTCCTCCATCCATGGGCTGTTGTGCGGCCTGGCCCCTGCAAACCCTGTGGGTCTGACACCCAGGTGAGAGACTGTGACTTTGCACTCTCCAAGATCTGCATCACAGGGCACAATGCCCCCCCCAGAAACAGTGGAAGAAGCCATCCACTCACCCCATCCTTCCCAGGATGAAGCTCACTGGGCACAATGCCCCCTCCAGAACCAGTGGAAGAAGCCATCCGCTCACCCCATCCTCCACAGGATGAAGCTCACTGGGCAAAATGCCCCCTCCAGAACCAGTGGAAGAAGCCATCCACTCACCCCATCCTCCACAGGATGAAGCTCACTGGGCACAATGCCCCCTCCAGAACCAGTGGAAGTGGTCACCCACTAGAGAGACTGTGGCCTTGCACTCCCCAGGACAAGTCAATGGGCAAGTCACCCACTTGAGAGACTGTAGCCTTGCACTCCCCAGGACCAAGCACAGGACATGTTGCCCCTTCCAGAGCATGTGGGCAAATCACCCACTAGAGAGACTGTGGCCTTGCACTCCTCAGGATCAAGCACAGGGCATGTTGCCCCCTCCAGAGCATGTGCGCAAATCACCCACTAGAAAGATTGTTACCTTGAACACCCCAGGACCAAGCACAGGGCATGTTGCCCCCTCCAGAGCATGTGGACAAATCACCCTCTTGAGGGACTGTTGCCTTGCACTCCCCAGAACCAAGCACAGGGTTTGTTGCCCCCTCCAGGAGCAGTGGTGTGCCATCTTCCGGCTGAGGTGTCCCCCATTCCCCTTCCTCCTGAGGTGCCTGTCTATTTTCGACCTGATGCCCCTGCAGTGTTCTCTCGGTGATGTTGCAGGAGTGAGGTTGGGCCTTGGATTTTGTGATGTGGCCCTGTGACCCACGGACATTGAGTACTGGGCAGTGTCCCTTGCATTGTATGTACTTTGTATGTACATATGTATATACTTTTTGATTTGGGTGCACGATTTCACCTATATTTATCTAATTACAGCCGTTTTTCACTATAGTAGTTGTCCTGGCATTATTCCTGAGGGTTATGGGGTGAATATGTAATGTTACTGCATCTGCTTATGTGTATGGTGTTAGGGGTGGGGGTGTTGCATGTTGCATGTGTGTGTCACTCTCTTTTTCTCCCCCTCCCTTTTGAGCTAGGCGGCAGTACTCACCGTGGTCGTCTTCACCGGAATTGGTGTTCGTAGTGAAGCAGAAGGTAGAAGAGCATGAGGAAGACACGCAAATCAGGCTCGATGGCGGCGTGGTTCTTCCTTGAGTGTCCAGAGGTGAGTTGTTTCCCTTCTGTGCAGTGTTTCCGCCAGGCTTTTGATGTCGTTGGTACCACCCCAGAAAAGGTGGGAGATTGGACTGTCATAATACGGTGGGCAGTACATTGTCTTCCGCCTGGCTTTTGGCGGTTACCGCTGTGGTGCCTGTTGGTTTTGCCCTGGCGGTCAGTGAGTTTAAGTGGCTGTCTGTCTGAGGGGTTTCCACCGTGGTCATAGTTTCATAGTTATTACCACCGGCCTGTTGGCAGTATTACCGCTGCTTTATCACCGACTGCCAGGGTTGTAATGAGGGCCTTTATGTCTGTTCTCAGCCAGGTGGTTCAATAATGCAATAGTATCCTGTTTACATGCTTCTTGAGTATTCAATGCCACCATCAGGTCGCCGATGTACTGAATCAAGACTGAATGGCAAGGCATAATCAAAGATTCCAGATTTTTCTTCAGAATTGGATTAAAGATTGAAGAAGATTCACTATACCCTTGTGGGTCACAACACTATTTTAAGGCCCTGTTTCCAAGCCTTAACGCTAAAAGGAACTTACTGTCCTCATGCACCGATATCGAAAAGAAGGTCTGACACAGTACAATGACAGTGAACCACTCAGCCTCACATGGAATTTGAAGCAATATCACAGCTGGATTTGGTACCACAGGGCAACAGGGAACAACAATGTTGTTTACTTTTTTAAAATCTTGTACAGTCCTGTCCTTTTCATTTGGTTTTCAAAGACCCATGATGGGAGAGTTCCAAAGGACATCCCATTATTTCCTTCAGAATTCCCTGCTGAATCATCAACTCGATTACAGGAGTTATTCCAGCAATTGTCTCAGGGGTCACATTATATTTCAAGGTTGTTGGAAACTCAAAATTTGGTTTCGCAGTGATTCGGAAAGGTTCTACACCTTTTATCAGTCTGATTTAATTTCATGAAAAATTCCACACTCCATGCTTTACAGTTTCGCTCAAATCCAAGAGCAGATCACCGACTGTTAACAAAGTCAGTAACATGCTTTATGCCTTATTGTTTCTCAACTTTAAGGCAGCATCTTCATCTTGATTATGAACCACTATTCCTGCTGGGGTACAATAAATGACACAATTTAATTTAATCAACAAATCTCTTCCTAAGAGATTCACTGGACTGTCACATAATATGAATTTGTTCCTGTCCTCAAAGGATCCTATATTAACTGAAACTGCGGAGGTTTTCTGAACTGTCAGCTATTTTCCACACCAACAACTTGAATTGTTTTTACTGAGAGCAGTAGGTTTGGGACTTCTACTGTTCTCAGAGTAGAATGGGTAGCACCAATGTCAACCAAAAATGACACATGATGGCCATCCACTTCTCAATCTATGAATATTCCACTCAGGTCTACCTTTAAGGCTGCGCCAAGTATGCAGTCTACCTCCCCTCTCAGGCACCGTCAGGCTGATGGATCAGAGCCATTTCCTTCACCCGTATCAAACAATGGATATTGCTGGAATGGATTTCCATTCTGCATTCTATTCACATTCATACCCATACCTTGATTTGGATGTTGACGTATGCCAGTAAAATTTGCTGTGGCATCGGAGGTTGAGGGACTTGCATGTTTGGGACCTGGGCATATTAAAATTTTGACTCCTAGGTCTTTGAACTCCCTGCATCTGATTAAAGTTATTATCCTGCGAAGGTACAAACCCTGCATTTTGAGCTTGATTAGAAGGATTTAAACAACATTTTCGCTCCCAGTGTCCCAGTTTATTACAAACATGACATGGGGTTGACCTCTTCAAATTATTTATATCCATTCGTGTACCAGGATGTCCCTTATGTTGGATTTTGTGATTGTTGATATACACCTTACATTGTCTCTGCATTATTCACAGCCAGGGGCATCTGGCTAGTTCTCTGTGCAGCTTTCATCTGAGCAAGCATCAACTTCCCTTTGAGTTTTTTCTGCTTCATTTCTATTTCATCATGGCAGTATTTTGTGTAACGCAAACTCTCATCAATGGACTTATTCCTCCAACAAATCAAATGCTGCTGGATCATCAAATTAAACTCTGATCTCAAACCGTCACAAACCTTGACACAAAATGCCCCCTATCTATTGCCTCTAGAGTCTCCATACCACTATCCTGTTTGAATACCTGTAGCCATCTCTCATAATAGTCTGGTATCGTCTCTTTTGGTTCTTGAGTTGTCCTGTCAATTTTAACTCAATCAACATCCTGAGGGGGCACCCTCCTTTTCAGAAATGTTATGATCTCCTGATACTTCTTCATAACCAATGGCGAGGGACACTTAGGTGGTCATTACAACCCTGGCGGTCGGTGTTAAAGCGGCGGTAAGACCGCCAACAGGCCGGCGGTAAAATTTGTGCAATTACGACCGTGGCGGAAACCGCCAACAAAGACAGCCACTTTAACACTCCGACCGCCACGGCGGTACAAACAGCGCGGCGGTCACCGCCAACAGACAGGCGGGAGACAATGTACCACCCAAACTATTATGACAGGCCAATCCGCCACCTTTTCCGGAGCAGATTCCCCACGGATAAAAACATGGCGGAAACAGGAATTTCGAAGGGAAAACGCTCACCTCTACACACCCCACGAGGAACGAGGACACCATGGACCCGGAACTCCAAATTCTACCTGCAATATTCTTCCTGCTCCTCTACCAGGAGCACGAACGCCGGCGGCGAAGACCACGGTGAGTACTGCACCTACGACACAGGGGAGGGGGAGGGAAAAAACAGGGACATACACACGCAACACCCCCACCCACTACAACACAAACACTAATGCATATTAATACATCACAGTTACACCCCCAACACCCCCCGGAAGAATGCAAAGACAATAGAAAATGAGTGTAACCATTGTAATATATTAAAATCAAGTAGGCAAACATATATATATACACCATAAACAAAATATATACCAAGCATAGTAGTCCAGGTAGTGCTCCAATTAAGTCCGTGGAACACTGGGCCCACACGGTATGGGCGAGGCCCACACAAGAGCCCCGACCATGATGGAGAGAACACTGCAGGGGCATCAGACAGCAACTAAACAGGCACCTCAGGGGGAGGGAAAAGGAGGGCACCTCAGCCGCTTGAGTGCACGACGCCAAATACACGAGGGGGTCACATGCCCACTGTTCAATCCTGGGGAGTGCAAAGCCACAGTCTCTCAAGTCTCTATAGTGGGTGGCTTGCCTACTGTTCAATCCTGGGGAGTGCAAAGCCACAGTCTCTCAAATCTCTACAGTGGTTGGGTTGCCCACTGTTCCATCCTGGGGAGTGCAAAGCCACAGTCTCTCAAGTGGATAACAGTCTCCACTGGTTCTGAAGGGGGCCTTGTGCCCAGAGTGCTTCATCCTGCTAAGTACAGAGGTAGTGGATGTATCTCTCCACTGGTTCTGGAGGGGGCCTTGTGCCCAGAGTGCTTCATCCTGCTAAGGACAGAGGTAGTGTATGTATCTCTCCACTGGTTCTGGAGGGGGCCATGTGCCCAGAGTGCTCCATCCTGCTACGGACAGAGGTAGTGGATGTATCTCTCCACTGGTTCTGGAGGGGGCCTTGTGCCCAGAGTGCTTCATTCTGCCCGTGACGGACTCAGTAGCGTCAGTGCCCTAGGCGCTCATGGGCCAGCGGTGCTTGAGGCGGCGGTGCCCTGTTCAGCGGTGCTTGAGGTGGCGGTGCCCTGTTCAGCGGTGCCTGAGACGGCGGCGCCCTGTTCAGCAGTGCTTGAGATGGCGGTGCTCTGTTCAGCGGTACTTGAGGTGGCGGTGCCCTGTTCAGCGGTGCTTGAGGCGGCGGTGCCCTGTTCAGCAGTGATTGAGACAGCGGTCTCCATTGCAGGGACTCAGCTGCTGGCGGTCCTTCATGGCCCAGCGGGGCTTGTGCTGGCGGTCCTTCATGGCCCAGCGGGGCTTTTGCTGGCGGTCTTTCATGGCCCAGCGGGGCTTTTGCTGGCAGTCCTTCATGGCCCAGTGGGGCTTGTGCTGGCGGTCCTTCATGGCCCAGCGGGGCTTTTGCTGGCGGTCCTTCATGGCTCAGCGGGGCTTTTGCTGGCGGTCCTTCATGGCCCAGCGGGGCTTGTGCTGGCGGTCCTTCATGGCCCAGCGGGGCTTTTGCTGGCGGTCCTTCATGGCCCAGCGGGGCTTTTGCTGGCGGTCCTTCATGGCCCAGCGGGGCTTTTGCTGGCAGTCCTTCATGGCTCAGCGGGGCTTGTGCTGGCGGTCCTTCATGGCCCACCGGGGCTTTTGCTGGCGGTCCTTCATGGCCCAGCGGGGCTTTTGCTGGCAGTCCTTCATGGCCCAGCGGGGCTTGTGCTGGCGGTCCTTCACGGCCTAGCAGGGCTTGTGCTGGCGGTGGCCTCCTGGGCAGCTGTGCTTGTGCTGGCGGTGGCCTCCTGGGCAGCTGGGCTGGGCTGGTGCTGGCGGTGGCCTCCTGGGCAGCTGGGCCTGTGCTGGCGGTGGCCTCCTGGGCAGCTGGGCTGGTGCTGGCAGTGGCCTCCAGGGCAGCTGGGCTGGTGCTGGCAGTGGCCTCCTGGGCAGCTGGGCTGGTGCTGGCAGTGGCCTCCTGGGCAGCTGGGCTGGTGCTGGCAGTGGCCTCCTGGGCAGCTGGGCTAATGCTGGCGGTGGCTTCCTGGGCAGCTGAGCTGGTGCTGGCGGTGGACTCCTGGGCAGCGGGGATGATGGTGGTCTTCTCCGCCGTGCTGCTCTTCCCAGACTTGCTGGGTTTCTTGTGGCCCTTCCCCACCTTGGAAGGTGTCACAGCTAACTCCACACTCCCACCGGGACCCCTGGGAGCGGCTTTGGTGGCTGGAGTCTTCCCCCTCTCCCGCCGGGCACTAGCCAACTTCTGATGCTTCACAGGTGGGGGACTTTCTGTGCTGTGGCTCCGTGCCACACTGGCTGCCCTGGTGGCCGGTGCACTCCAGATTCCGGTAACTACAGGCACCACTGGTCCCGGAGATGTTGTGGCTGAGGTGCTAGTTCGGGACCTATGAAACGGACGGGGTGGGGGAGGTGTGGGAAAGAGGTCAAGGTTGGACTGGAAACGTTTTTGGGACACACTGGGACGGGTAGCTGGAGGGGGTTTGGAAGTGGAGGAAGAGGTTGTGGTTGTAGGAGGTGTTCGTTTGCTGACTTTGGGTGAGGGTGCATGCGCTGGAGGCTGTTGTGAGGTGGATGGCTGTTGGGTGGGTGTGTGCCTGCGTTTGTGTATCTTGGGAGGGGGTGTCACAGACACACTGGGAGAGGACACAGGGGACGTGTGAATGGTAGTGGGGTGGTGACTGCACGTGAGCGGGGTGTGGTAGTGGGTGTGCTGGAGAGGGACGTAGTGGCTGTAGAGGTAGTGCATGCAGGTGTGAGTGTAGACAAGACAGGGAGGGAGGAGGGAGACGAGGAGGAGAGGGACACAGTGGAGGCGGTGGATGTTGATGTGTCTGCATGTGTGTGATGCTTGCGTGAGTGCCTGTGGGATGTGTGGTGCTTATGTTTGCCTGAGCTTCCCTTGTGTGTTGATGTGTGTGCATGCTGGTCTGTAGGTGTGCTTGGGATAGGCTGAGGTACAGGGGATTGGGTCGGGGTGGAGGAAGTGGAGGGGCGACGCTAGAGACAGGGACAATGGCTGCCATCAGTGCTGAGGCTAGAGTCTGAAAAGCTCGCTGAAGGGCCGCCTGACCAGAATGAAGGCCCTCCAGGAATGCATTGGTTTGTTGCAACTGCCTTTCAACACCCTGGATGGCATTCACAATGGTAGACTGCCCAACAGTGAGGGACCTGAGGAGGTCCATGGCCTCCTCACTGAGGGCAGCAGGCGTGACTGGGGCAGGGCCTGAGGTTCCTGGGGCGAAGGTGATGCCTACCCTCCCGGGTGAGCGGGCACGGGGCAAAGGCTGAGGGGCTGCTGGGAAGGCGGTGCTGGAAGGGGGGGTGGCGGCTCTACCTGTAGATGGGGGGGGCACAGATGTTGCCGCCACCACAAGGGAGCTCCCATCAGAGGACGAGTCCGTGTCACTGGTCTCAGCTCCTGTCCCCGCAGTGGAGCTCCCCTCGCCCTCCGTCCCACTGGTGAACTCTGAGTCCATAGTGTGGCCCTCCATGGCCATGTGGGATGCAGCTCCCTCGTGCTCCGGTGCCACTGCTCCTCCGCCTGGTGATGCTAATGCACACAAGAACAGGGAGACCACAAAAAGGGGGGGACGACAGAAGAAAGACATGTTGAGTGCATGCATTACCGCTACTGTTGGCGGACACGACAGATACAGAAGCCCCCTGCACTACGCCACGCTCTTGGGCTCCACTGTTCAATTCCCGGGAAATGGCCTACAAGGCTATGGATGACATCTGCACACATAGATGACACAGGGGCTTGACTAGGAACTCGCCCTGGCCTAGGGAAACCCACAGCCCACCTCCCCCACCCAGACACCTCCACTACGCGCAAAGTCAGCAGAATGCGAGTGTACTCACCCCCTTGTGGCTGCTGTGATGCCCTCAGGCACCCATCCAACTCCGGGTACGCCACCGCCAGGATCCTGAACATCAGGGGGGTCATGGTGCGACGGGCACCCCTCCCACGTTGGGAGGCCATCCCCAGCTGAGCCTCCACCATCTTCTTTCTCCAGTGGAGAATGTCCTCCTAACTTTTCCGGCATGGGGTGCTCCGTCTGTGGTAGACCCCCAGGGTCTGGACGTCCTTGGCGATGGCACGCCAAATATTTTTTTTCTGGTGGGCGCTGACCTACATGATTTGTACAGGGGGAAGAGAAAGTTATTATCAACTGCACCGTCAAAGTGATTGGTCCCCATCCCTACCCCTGCCATGTGGCACATGCACTCACCGTTGTTTCATGCACGCCGCACTCTCCCCCCTTCCTTCTTACATCCACCCCTCTCCACACAGGCATAGCCCATACAACATGCTCCTAGTGTACTTACCTGTTTGTCTGGAGGACTGTAGAGTAGCGTGTACTGGGGGAGGACCCCATCCACGAGTTTCTCCAACTCCTCCGATGTGAAGGCAGGGGCCCTTTTCCCAGACACTCAAGCCATTGTCTCTTCCAGACCAAGGTCACAGCAGCACTTGCAGTGTAGGTCCTCTCCTGTCGAAGATCAGGTATCGAGTGATTGAACAGATAGAAAATGGCGGTCACGTCCGCAGCGGTGCATACCGTCACTGCCGGCGTACATCGTCATTGGCTCCTGGGACCCATAGGGTCCAATGTTAACCAATGCAGCATTGCGCTGCAGTATTCGACCGCCTACCGTGACGGTGTACAACGCCAGCGCAGTTACCTCACATCCCATTGTCCCACTTTAGAGGTCAGACAGCCGCCATTTCAGGGGCCCACATGGCTTCATTTTCAACTGCGTCACACATACCTAGGCCTAGACTCAACACACATACAAGCCACTTTTTGAATATGAATGGTGTTCTGTGTAAGCTGTGGGTACGTACCTCTGAGTTCTTTGACTTTGTGCTTGCTGTTGTCCTTCATAGGCACCGTCCGCTGGAACATGTGAGGAGATGGCGGCATCCTCCGGTGTACCGACCGTTGGTGGACCTGTCGACAATGGAGGAAAGACACGTGATAATCACATACTGGCTTGACCGTGCCACAATCCAGGAACTGTGTACCCAGCTGGAGCCAGACCTGATGTCAGCTATCCGCCATCCCACAGGAATCCCCCCTCAAGTGCAGGTGCTGTCAATGCTCCATTTCCTTGCAAGTGGGTCATTTCAAACTACAGTGGCCATAGCATCAGGGATGTCCCAGCCTATGTTTTCCAACATGTTGTCCAGAGTGTTGTCTGCCCTGCTGAAACACATGCGGAGCTACATCGTTTTCCCTCAGGTTGAGGTTTTGCCTACAGTGAAAGGTGATTTCTATGCCCTGGGACATATCCCACACATCATAGGTGCCATTGATGGGACACATGTGGCTTTGGTACCCTCCCACCGGAGTGAACAGGTGTACAGAAACCGGAAGAGTTATCCTTCGATGAATGTACAGATGGTATGTTTGGCAGACCAGTACATCTCCCATGAGAATGGCATGTTCCCTGGCTCAGTACATGACGCTTACATCCTGCGGAATAGCAGCATCCCTTATGTGATGGGTCAACTCCAGAGGCACCGTGTGTGGCTATTAGGTGAGCACCTGGAAGCTAGTCAGTGGGAATGGTTGTCTGGGTCTGGGGATAACTCTCCAGGTTAGTGTGTGTCTAACAATTGTCCCTCACAATTTGCAGGTGACTCTAGTTACCCCAACCTGTCATGGCTACTGACCCCAGTGAGGAATCCCAGGACAAGGGCAGAGAAACGCTACAATGAGGCCCATGGGCGAACTAGGAGGGTGATCGAACGCACCTTCGGCATCCTGAAGGCGAGGTTCAGGTGCCTCCATATGACAGTTGGATCCCTATTCTACTCACCAAAGAAGGTGTGCCAGATCATCGTGGCCTGCTGTATGCTTCACAACTTGGCTTTGCAACGACAGGTGCCCTTTCTGCAGGAGGATGGTCCGGATGGCAGTGTTGTTGCAGCTGTGGAGCCTGTGGACAGTGAAGACGAGGAAGCAGAGGAAGAAGACATGGACAACAGGGACTCAGTGATCCAGCAATATTTCCAGTGAAACACAGGTAGGAAAACAAACCTGCCTACTACATGTACTTATACACTACTACCTCTACTGTCTGTCTTTTTCACCCAGTGTATGGTCACTGAGTTGTCACTTTCCCTTACGATTTCATAGATCTGGGTCCCACAGTGTGACATCTGCTTTGAATCCTCATGGACTAGAGCTGTGTGACATAGGTATGTTGACATTACAAATGAAAGAGCTTTTGCCACAGTTATTGCTAATACAGTATTCCGAAATCACAGACAAACTCCAGATTGTTTTGTGCTTTAAGGGTGTTTATTTTAGCACTCAAAATTGGAGGGGTAGCAAAATGGGGAGGGGTGATGGCGGAGGAATGTCCATGGCAGAGTACAGTCTATTAGTCTCACAGGTGCATTGCCCAAATGGGCATAGGAAGTGGAGCTGGGGTAGTTTAAGGATGGACAGGGTGACAAAGTGGGACAGTAGGATGACAATCAGGGTGGTCTCACTTCTTGGCGGGGGTCTTAGCATTGTTCTTTGTCTTGTTCCTGGATCTCAGGGACCGTTTGTGAGGTGGTTCTCCCTCTGCAGGGGGTGGGGTGCTGGTGTGGTGGTCCTGTGGCAGTGCCTCCTGTCCACTAGCGCCGGTGGAGGTGGTGGGCAGTTCATCGTCCAGGCTAGTGTCAGGGGCCCCTTGTAGTGCCACAGTGTCCCTCCTGGTGTTGAATACTTCCTTCAGCACCCCTACCATGGTGCCCAGGGTGGAATTGATGGTTCTGAGTTCCTCCCTGAAGCCCATCTACTGTTCCTCCTGCAGGCGCTGGGTCTCCTGAAACTTGGCCAGTACCGTTGCCATTGTCTCCTGGAAGTGGTGGTAGGCTCCCATGATGGAGGAGATGGCCTCGTGGAGAGTGGGTTCCCTGGGCCTGTCCGCCCCCTGTCGCACAGCAGCCCTCCCAGTTCCCCTGTGTTCCTGGGCCTCCGTCCCCTGGACCATGTGCCCACTACCATTGCCCCCAGGTACCTGTTGTTGTTGGGGTGGTGGGTTAGCCTGGGTTCCCTGTAGTGGTGGACACACTGCTGATTGACGTGTCCTGGGGACGGAGGTATGGGTCCGCTGGGTGGGTGCTGTGCTGGTGTTTCCAGAGGGGGGAAGCTCTGTAATGGCCTGTGACTGGGTGTGAGGAACCGACTGTTCCGAGGTCCCTGATGGGCCGGGCTGATCATCTAGATCCAGTTGGACAGAGGTGCTGTCATCACTGTGGGCCTCTTCTGTTGGTGGTGTGGACATGTGTGGACCCTCCTGTCCGGTGACATTGGGTAGGGGTCCTGCAGGGGTATAAAGGCATCATTATTGCATCTGTGTGTGTCAAGGTGTGCAATGGGTGGGTGACCGTGTACCCCAGTGCTAGCATTCCTGTGTGGGACCTTGTGTGATGATGGTTTAGGGGGGTGTATGGGTATGTGCAGTGGGCATGCTTTAGTGATGGGTGTCCATGCATTGGTGTTGCATGCAGGGCCTGGTGTTGGGATGTGTGGTTTGTGATAGTGGGACATTTGTGAGGAGTAGGAGTGATGGGGTGAGGGCGAGGGTGGGGGTAGGTGATAGCATGCAGGTGGGTGGGGGATGAAGTAGTTAAAGGTTTGACTTACCAGAGTCCATTCCTCCACCTACTCCTGCGAGGCCCTCAGGATGCAGAATCTCCAAGACCTGTTCCTCCCATGTTGTTAGTTGTGGGGGAGGAGGTGGGGGCCGCCGCCAGTCCGCTGAACCGCCAGGTGGTGTCTGGAGACCACAGAACGCACCTTCCCCCGTAGGTCGTTCCACCTCTTCCTGATGTCCTCCCAATTTCTTAGGTGCTGTCCCACTGCATTGACCCTGTCCACTATTCTTCGCCATAGCTCCATCTTCCTTGCAATGGAGGTGTGCTGCACCTGTGATCCAAATAGCTGTGGTTCTACCCGGACGATTTCCTCCACCATGACCCTGAGCTCCTCCTCCGAGAACCTGGTTTGTCTTTGCCGTGCCATGGGATGGTGTAGGTGATGTGTGGGGTGGTGTGTGGGGTGATAAGTGTGCTGATATGTAGTGGGGTGTCGTGTGTTGTGTGAGGTGCGTGGAAGTTATGTGAATGATGGTGTTGTGTGCCTGTGGATGCTAGTGTTGTTGATGGTGGTGTCTCTCTCTGGCTTTTGTTTGTGATTTGTTGTCGTAAGGGTTTGTGGGTGATGTAGATGTGTGTTTTATAGTGTATTGGGTGTGTGGGAGTGGTATGGTTATGTGTATCAGGTGTGTGTATTTGGAATTGTCCAATGTGGCTGTGCTTTGTAAGAGTGTGTGTTTTTTGAGTGTGGCGGTGTGTACCGCCAATGGAATACCGCGGTGGAAAGACCGCCGCGTGGATTCGTGTGTCATGATAGTGTGGGCGTATTTCTGTTGGCGTGATGGTGGAGGTTTTGTGTTCGCCAGTTCATCACTGACCTTTGGTGCGGCGGACTTGTGTGGGTGTCTGAATTTTGGCGGATTCCGAACTGTGGGTCATAATAGCTGTGGCGGAATTCCGCGGCCGCGGCGGTGTGGTGGCGGTCTTCTGCACGGCGGTAAGCGGCTTTTACCGCCAATGTTATAATGAGGGCCTTAGTTACCAGATTCCTAGGAGGTTCCTTCTCAGGCCAGTGAACAGCTAATTACATTCTGCCCACAAATCACTTGGAACGACAATGTCGAACAACGAGTTTAGATAAATCCACACCTGCAAAATCTTCACAAACCTTTTGACCTGTTTGTACCATTCAACTGGCTTCTCTCGCAATTTTGGGAAATCATCGGTAAATGATGCAAGATCACTCCTACTCCATGTCACAAGTACATAACCCCCACCAGGCACCTCTCTCAAAGGGAAAGTTTTGTTGCTTCTCTCTACTCCAACCGGAGGTGGTTTGCCAGGGGGTTTCTTCACCTCTTTCTTTTTCATCCATCTGGTCTTCAATTTATCCAATTCATTCAATATTCTAATGTTATGAATAATTTCCTTAATCTGGGCCTTTAATCCTGGTGTCCTCATCTCAGAAATATCTTTGTCATTAAAGCACCCCTAATAACTTATTTGCAAGTTTTTCATTTTATTCAAATCTACCTCATATTTCAGTGCTGATTCTGCCAACTTATCATGTACTTCGACCGTCCGTTTGGTAATGTCTCTACAGATGAAACTGAGCTCATCTTCTTGGTATGTATCTAGCCTCTACAACCCAGGATTTCCAACAATCATTGGGTCCAGTTCTGCCACTAACTTAGTCACATCTACAATTCTCTCCCTTGGGGGTGATGGAAGCGTTCCCTCACTCGCCTCTGTGTTCGTACTCTCCTTAGATGGAGTGTTTCCATTAATGAATTGTACCCACTCATCTATTTCCTTGGCACTAATGGATCATGTAACCACAGGAATCTTAGGGGTAGACTTATTTAACTGACTCAAAGATGGTTCCAAAACAGAAGTAGTATGAGAAGGCATCTTTTGCTATGACCCTATGGAAGCACATCCTGACATGTTCATTGTTGTATCTGCGCTTGCCCCACATGGAGAACTAGAATGAGTTGGAATTAGAGGATCAAAATCTTTGGCACCCGAAACATTGGAGACTTCACTCTGCCTTTCAGCGTTCCCAGGTACATACTGATTATATATATTTCTCCCAGAACCTTTGTCTTGTACATAGGAACCACTGAACCAATAGTGACTAGAACTGTAAGGGCATCCGCAGCACTTACTGTAGGATCAATAGGAACACATTCTCCCTGTCCTCCTCTCCGAGACCCACAAGCTGCCCCAGTAAAAGGAGCTCCCACTGGGCTAGGGGTCAAATTGTTGGGGCAGTCGCAATAGCAACTGGACCACTGCCACCAACATTCTGATCTCCATTCTTGTCTATATTCTCATTATAGGGGGGTGGGCATTCTGAAATTAACACGTCCAAAAGACTATCTCCAGAATCTCCATCACTATCCAAACTCATGTCATCTGGATCCCTTGGTTTCCTATCTTTCGGTTTTCGTGTTGTTTTCCTTTCCCTCTCTTTCTTTCAGCCGCTTCAGTAGTCAGAGCTGGATACAGCTTGACTCCCTCTGTAATGTCTGTTCTCCACCTCTTCTTTTTAGTGTCCCATCTAGCATCTGCATAACTCTGCACAGTTTTCTTTACCCTTACTTGATATTTCTCTCTTTCCTTTGCATGAGCAGCATGTTACCAAACATTAAGTGCGTCACACTATGCAGGTCTAGGAGGTGGCTTCATTTCGTATAACACTCTCCTTAAATTTTCAATAATTTGTAAATTAAATGTGTCATATTGTGGGAATCTCAATGGACCATCCTTATCTGTTATCTTGTACCATTGACCAAGCCAGGCACACTTAGGAAGCCCTACATTTGTCCCCTTGAAGTGACCTGGTGTACCTTCGGGAGGTGCCTCTTCTCCCTCCCTACTGGAAATATAAACATCTCCTCTAAACATGTCCTGTATTACTTTTAAACATTTCATCTTTCCAAACTCTGTGTAATAATTCAATTTGAAGTAGCGCTGCATCCACAATCCCTTGCTCTTCTGCAACCACCAATTATAGCGTGGCACCTGGTGACGTCGCCCACCTATTGCAACGCAGAACCACACCAGCCGACCTGTACCATTGTGGCACACTGTGACATAGACCTCGTTCCACGCAGCAGTTCCCCCTCCTTTACAATCTGCATGCACACTTTCTCCCAAACAACAAGCACATACAAAATACAATACAATAAACCCGTGTCTGCTTTACTAAAGAGTAAACAGTTTCAATCACACGAGAAACTTCGCAATCCCTTCTGATGAGACCTCAACCAGTGGGGTAACATCCAAATCAGTACAGTTTCACTCTGCGCAATAAGATCCACTACACCAACTCTCTCACATTCACCCAAAGTGAATTTCTATTTTAACCTGGCCATTGACAACGTTTCACAATGACAGCAAATCTTCAGCAGACAATATAATATGGTATCTTCTACACCTTTTAAAGTATTCTGGGTTCTTAAGCCATGTCAAAACCAATAATCATTTCAATTTCTTTATAAATCACCATGCTCACACAACATACAAAATATCTTCACAAAACACCATCCAACTTTACAATCACCACAATTTAATTGTCAGCTGCTGTACTCAGCATCTTGTTAATACTCACTAGTCTGCCCCAGACCAATTCTCTTCCACTCTTCTGCAACTCTGATGATTTTCTACCTCTAGGCCTGGATACTGGGAACTGGGTTCTGGGCACTACCTACTCTAGAACATGGTTATAGTTCTCTGTACTTTGGAAAGAGAACCATCCTCTACTACCACTTGGTAGAGCCTGGGGCCATTTCTCTCATTCTGGGGACCGATTCATCTTTTCTTCTCATTTCTGAGGGGTGAAGAGTAACAAATTTCAATTTCATCAAACAGTTGTTTATAATCTAAATGTCAAATAATAACATCCCGAGTCAATTCATAAGGTTATATGGGTTTATTACAGACTCAAAGTCAATGTTACATAAATTATTCTCAATACCATAGTGTAAACATATAATTTCAATAAAGGAGAATTAATGCATCGCACAATGTTAAACCTAGTTAGCATATACAAGACTAAAACATATATTACATCAATACAAAAGATCTGGAAAACCATACGATACCTGGACACGAGAACTAAACTCTCCTGCCTAACCATGTAAACTAACCTCTCACCATCCTAATAATAAACATATTTGAGAAAGATCTTCAAACAGAAATTCAGTAGAATATTCTGTTAAGAGAGGTGTGATGGCATGAAGCCACACAAAGTATGAGGTTTATACCTTAGAAGGGTCAGTTCAGCTCTAAAGATAAGAAAGGGTCTCAATCTTCACTAACTAAACACTCCTTAAATCACTATTTCCTAGGACGATGACATCACAGCCTAAGGTTCCGAATGAAATCTAATTAAAATTAATAGGAAGTTACAATTTCCAACCTCCGACGCATCCCATCTTGATACGCTTCGGTCTCAGCAAATTCAAAAGAGTTACAACTGCCAAGCTTCCAGAACAGTCCTTTCTTCGTCCTTGCATAGTTCATCCCAGGCTTTCTTATCTTTTGCACACAATGAACTTCTTCTTCACTCCGGCTACACTCCTAACACGTGCATCTCAAAAGAAACATTTAAGAAAAAACAACAGCAAAACAAATGGAAAATGGAAAAAGAAAATTATATGTGTAGGCCTTCACTCCAGCCAAGTTAATAAAACACAAATATATTTTCAAATTATCTAAATTCTAAACACTACATATTAGAACATACAAGACGGATATGCAAAATAATACTATTAAAACATTAGTCTCTAAAAGATGATCATAAAATATTGATTATGTGCCCTAAACAAAGATGCACTCCACTCACAGTGCAGGAATTAAATGAACCGTATTAAATTTGACACAAAATGTGGCCATCATCTTGTGACCACCAAAAACAAGATCACCCCCTTCATGTTCTTTTTCCCAGAGACATAGTTGGAGGAGGCTGGCCTGGTCTGTAGTGGGTACCTTGGGTACTTACATCTTATACCAGGTCCAGTTATCCCTTATTAGTGAAATGCAGTAGTGTTCTAGCAGCTTAGGCTGATAGAGGTAGCTATAGCAGAGCAGCTTAGGCTGAACTAGGAGACATGCAAAGCTCATGCAATACCACTTATAGTTACACAGTACTTATACACAAGTAAAGACAATACTCAGTATTACCAAAAATAAAGGTATTTATTTTGGTGACACAGTATCAAAAATATCTTAGAGACAATACTCCTTCTGGAGGTAAGTATTATACACAATATATACACAAGACACCAAAATTAGACAAGTAAATAGTCATAGAACAATACAAACAGTAGGAAATCCTATAGAATGCAAAGGGAGAAAATAGGTCTAGGGGCAACACAAACCATATACTAAGAAAGTGGAATGCAAATCATGAATTCCCCCCTGGACAAGTGTGGTGTGTGCAGAATCGCTGGGAGAGTAAGAATACAGTAAAGGTAAGTAAATTACCCCACCCCAGAGCCCAGAAAAGCAGGAGTAATGTACTGCGAGGTTCCTTAGGACAACCTACACCTCGGTTTGGGGATTTTGCAGCAGCCAACCAAGTCTGCAAAGAACAACTGCTGGATTATTGGACCTGCAGACCTGCAAAGGAAGGGGACCAAGTCCAGAAGTCGAAAGAAGTTCCAAGAAGGACAGGAGCCCCTGCCAACCCAGAAGAGGGTGCAAAAGAAGAGTCCCTGGTCAGTCGAAGACTGCAGGAATGCACCCTAAGAAGATGCCAGCGGGTTCCTGCATGACGCAAAAGATGTCCCACAGCGTGAAGATCGTTGCAGACAAGATTTCGTGTTGGAAGTCGCCAACAAGCCTTGGCTACGACAAAAGTTCATTTTGTGTCAAAATGGCACTGGATGGACCCAGGAGGGACATGGGGGCCTCAACTCTATGTGAGGGGGAAGAGGGGACTCTCAGCACTTTAGAGAGCCCACCAGATGCCAGCCAGCACCCCTAGGAGTCGCAGGATCCAGGTTCAAAGGAGGTGCAAAACGCGGTTGATGCAGCACAACAAAAGAAGGTCCCACGCTGCCGGAGAACAATTCAGCGAGTTGAGCATCGCAGGATGGAGTACTTGGCACCTGGGCCAGGCTGTGCATGAAGGAATTTTGCAAAGAGTGCACAGAGGCCTCAGGAGGCGAAGAAGACACAGTACACAGGGGTACCGTCACTCTTGGGGAACGCAAGGTCTTAACTCCTCTAAATTGCATCAGCAGGACCTCAGGACAGTCTATGTTGATGATGTACATCCTCTGTGTCCTTAGGAGCATGCTTGTTGCTGTGAGAGGAGTCCCAGGGTATCATTCGTGCCTTGGAAGGTGCCTGCTTGGAGCAGGAGATTTCTTCGGTCCTTCTGGTGCAGGATGAAATGGCAGGGCTGTGCAAGGGTTTGTCTGAGCTCCCTATGGGTGGCAAAAGAAATGTTGCAGCCCATTTGGACCTCCTGGAACCCCAGTGCCCTGGCTACCTAGGTACCATATACTAGGGACTTATAAGGGGGGTATAGTATGCCAATTGAAACTGGTAAATAAAGTCACTGGCCTACAAATTTAAAAGCAGAGAGAGCATGAGCACTGAGGTTCTGGTTAGCAGAGCCTCAGTGACACAGTTAGGCACTACACAGGCATACTCATTAGGCCACAAACTATGAGCACTGGGGTCCTGGCTAGCAGGGTCCCAGTGACACAGGCAAAACATACTGCCATATAGGTTTTTATCTATGAGCACTGGGGTCCTGGCTGGCAGGATCCCAGTGAGACAGTAAAAACACACTGACACACACTCACAAACAGGTCAAAAGTGGGGGTAACCATGCTAGAAAGAGGCTACTTTCTCACAGTAGTGGCACAGCAAAGACATGCTCTTTCACAATAATTCTCAAATATAGCCCTGGTTAGAGATTAAATACCTCAATAGTTTAAAACAGATTGTGCATGGTGTATTAAAACACATGTAGAGCATGAGTCTCAACTCGCCTGTAAGGGAATGTGAAGCACAGTTGTGGTCCCTAGAAGGAAAAGAAAACAGAAAAGAACACCGAATTATCAACACTGTGGCAACTACAAAGATAATCTCCTTAGTAATCAGAAGTTGCCTTTTGCAATCAATCTAAACATGTTAAAACCACTGTTTTTGACAGTACAACACACATGGGCGTATGGCAAGAGCCCAGTATTCAATGATGATTGCATGCATTCGGTGCAAGAACTTGTGCATAATGACACACCACCTAAGTGAGACACATAAACAAACATGCATGTATTGGTAATACAAACTTAACATGTGACAATACACATATATACATGTGATGAGCCAGTTTGCACTCACCCATATTAGAAAACCACTTAGCTTCACTGGGGGAGTAGGGTAGGGTGCCCCTTTAGTCAGGGTCTGAACATTTTTTAAATGAAAAGTTATTATACTTATATCACTAGCCGCCCAAAGCATATATATATGCACAGCAATAATAATGCAGGCAACGACGGTCATCGTGTAAAAAAAAAAAAAAAAACACACATATATATATATATATATATATATATATATACATATACCAGTCCCTCAGCGGCGGCCAACCCTCCTTCCCCGCTACTTACATCACCAAGGGGAAATCAACAATTTGCACCTATAGTCACCTCTCACCCCGGTTTAGTGCCACCATTCACAGTGATGAGAGCCAAGTCGCAGGTGCCATTTTGACTGTGGCTGAGGGCGTGCCCCAGCGTGGTCACATTGTGACATCAGCAACACTTGGCCAATCCAGAGTGGAGGCTCCACACACCTAACTTGGCCACCTTAAAAAGGCTAGAGCATGGTCTGTCTACCAAAACAAAAGACTTGTTACTATAACTCAGAAACAGATTCAAAACATATCAATATATTTCTAGGTGGAATCCACCGAAATATAAAGATTTAACTTCTACAAAGATATTATTTGAGGCAAAGAAAGCTGCACATCAACAACAGAGGTAAGAATGAAGTAACTGATTACAGATCTGAACCTGTGAGGTCAGTCTGAAGTAATCTGCTCCTGTGACTGTTTCATTCCTCCTCCATTGACAGAACACTTCGAAACATAATTATTTGGGTCTCCTGGATGGAATAGAGTACTGGAGAGGGGCAGTGTTGCACCCACCAGAGATTGTAACCAGTGGCACTATCATGTGTGTAGTAATTGAATTGCATTATGTAGTATTTAGTTGTGCTAGGAGAAGTACTTTCTTTTAAGTAAGGACAAACACTGGGCTGGACACCAAGTGAATGTGTATGTTGGTTGGCTGCTGAGTTCTGAGTTTTTATCCAAACACTACCTCACTGAGAAGCCTGTGACTGCTTGCCCTCACTCAAGTCAAGTGTGGAAAGTGTTATGCTTGACCCAGTTTGCAGAGCCATAGTAGGTGGGATGAAAAGTGAAAAGTGCTGTATTTTGGCTGTTTACAGAGCCATAGCAGGACAAGCTCCAGGACACCATTGGCAAATGACCTGAATCTTCATCCAACAAAAGGCTAAAATGGCTTAGAGATAGCAGAATTTCGACCCGTCACCCCAGACGGTAGGAAGGATTATCTGGGGAAACACCCCTAGGGGTAATAAGAGGAGGCACATTCCCAATTTTAACCACTATCACTGCAGAGTATCCTTAGACCCGATAGAAAATCAAGCTATCAACACTCTTGATGCTTGTTCTTTTTTTGGTTATTCCTTACTAAGAAAGGTTTTTGTTCTTCTTTAGTGATCCTCATCCACTCTAGTAGTGGCATGCTTCATCATCGGGTCCACTCCAGCCAGTGGCAAATGATCTGCATCACCACATGCAGAGCCCAGTAGCCCCTGTCCTCCTCATTGTCCCTAAAAAAGTGTCTGACGTCTACTTTATGTTTATAGAGTTCAGTTATTTACATCAGAGCAAGTTAATTCCTAAGCGCCCTAATAGGATATATCCCACAATATCTAGTTGAAGTTACAATTTTTCCCCACAAGTCTGTGAGTGACCAAGTGGGGGTGTCTTTTGGAAGGATTATGACTTATGTATTGCCTTAGAAATCAGGCAAAATCAATCTAGATCAGCCCTAGATTTGGCTTCTGAAAAATAATGTGTGGTCTAAAATCTCCATATATATTGTAGGTTTATCGACCTTTTCTAGTTAATCACCATGTGGACTATCACAATGGTTAGGAAATCTTCTGATGTCCCTTGATTAGTGAGTTGGAGAGCAGACATGTGAAAGTGAGTGGAATCTGAAATTACAGTGTTATAATGCAAAATAGCAGGGCATGAAGATTAGACATGACCAATATGTGACACACTTTGTTTCAATTGTCACCCTAATTCTTTTCTTATGGACTTAAACCTGCTTTGAATAGCATTCTCATGTGAGGCAGGAAAGGGAACAAATGGATTAAACTTTATCAGATATGGCATGTGTGGATTATCAGGTCTTATGACCTAAAGAGACTGCTCATTTATGAAGGTCTTTGCTGCTAATATCCCTCCCCCTTGTCATCAGAATCTCTCCTACTTGATTAACTAGCGTTAGGTGCAGTGCACTCATAATTAACAATGAAAATGTATGTGAGCTCAGTGTAGTAACACAATGGTTCATAAGTAGACACTGTGGCCCTCATTAAGACATTGGCGGTAAGTTCCGCTTACCGCCATGCTGACTGTTGCCAACATACCGCCGCAGCGGATTAACGCTACCCATATTATGACACACACATAGCAATCCTTCACTTTACAGCCACACACACAAGTCCGCCAGACTAAAGGTCAGTGATAAACTGGCGGTATCCGAACCCACACCGTTATGCCAACAGAACTACGCCCACAACATTATGACCCACGAATCACCGCGATGGACATTCAATGGCGGTAAACCAATGGCGCTACATACCGCCGCTCTCAAAATACACACAGACATACAAAACAACACTACATTGAACAATTCAAATAACACACACCTGACACCCATACACACAACACACCCACACACCCACACCACTATAAAATACGCACCAACATTACACACAACCCTTTATGACTACAAACATGTGCCACAAGAGAGATAGAAAGACCACAAACAAGACCACAGCAACACGCCACCATCACCTATACACCATCCACGCACCTTACATCACACACCCCAACACATTACCCCACACAACCTCACCCACACCACTCACACTACACCCATGGCACCACAGCTATACCCTAGGATCTCAGAGGAGGAGCTAAGGGTCATGGTAGAGGAAATAATCCGGGTAGAGCCACAGCTATTCAGATCACAGGTTCAGCAGACATCCATTGCTAGGAAGATGGAGCTATGGTGGAGAATCGTGGACAGGGTCAATGCCGTGGGACAGCACCCCAGAACAAGGGATGACATCAGGAAGAGGTGGAACGACCTACGGGGGAAGGTGCGTTCCATGGCAGAAAGACACCAAATAGCTGTACAGAGGACTGGCGGTGGACCCCTACTTCCTCCCCCACAACTAACAACATGGGAGGAGCAAGTCTTGGCAATCATGCATCCTGATGGCCTGGCAGGAGTAGGAGGAGGACTGGACTCTGGTATGTCAACTCTCTATTACTATCACCCCCTCTAAAGCATGCACACTAGAGGGAAACAGCAAGCCCACAAGACAAAGCTGCCATGGCAATAACAACCATAGAGGGCAACACACCCATGCACAAGATGTCACACGCAGAAACAATAACACTGCATTTACATCCCCACAGGTCCCCCAGCCAACGTCACCAGAGAGGAGGTGCCAGCAACATCCAGTCCGCCCTGAAGAGGCCCACAGTGATGACAGCAGCTCTGGATGCCTGGATCTGGATGACCAACCCAGCCCATCAGGGATCTGTGGACAGTTGGTTACCCAGGCACAGTCACATCCCACCACAGAGCCTCCCCCTCAGGAAACACCAGCATAGTACCCACCCAGCGGGCCCATACCTCTGTCCCAGGACACGTCAATCAGCAGTGTGTCCACCACCACAGGGACCCCAAGCCACCCCACAAACACAGGAGGATAAGGGACCTGGGATCAGTGGCAGTAGGCACACGGTTCAGGGGACAGAGGCACAGGACAACAGGTAAGCTGGGAGAACTGCTGAGCAACAGGGGGAGGACAGGCCCAGGGAACCGACTCTCCTGGAGGCACTCACCAAGATCCTGGGAGCATACCCCCATTCCCAGGAGATGATGGGCCAGATACTGGACAAGATGCAGGAGAACCAGTGGCTGCAGGAGTGACAGTACCTGGGGATCAGGGAGGACTTGAAGTTCATTAACACCACCGTGGTCTCCATTGCAGGGGTGCTGGCAGACATGGCCAACAGTATGAGGGAGGCAGTGGCACACCAGCAGGCCCCTACTACTAGCCAAACCGATAAACAGCCCTCCACCTCCGCTGCCAACAGTGGACAGGAGGCCCTGCCACAGGACCAACAGGCCACCAGCACCCCTCCCCCTGCAGAAGGAGAACCACCCAGCAAACGTTCCCTGGGAACCAGGCAGAAGCCAGAGACTATTGCCAAGACCCCTGCTAGGAAATAAGACTCTCCTGATTGTCACCCTTGTGTCCCACCCTGTCACCCTGTCCAACTTGAACTGCCATTGCTCCACTTCCTATGCATCCGTGGACAATGCACCTGTGATTCACATAGACTGGACTCTATCCTGGTCTATCCTCCACCATCACCCCAGCCCATTACACATCCCCCTTTACTTATTAGTACTTAAATAAATACCATTTGAAAAAATACAAGTATGGAGTCTGTCAAATGATTGAACTATGTATTTACACATACAACTGTACAGTAATGTATACATATGAATGACCTGTAGTTGGCTGCAGTCAACACACCAGGAGCAATAGTGGTGCGCACATATCTGCAAATAGAGATGCCAAAGGGTACAGTAAGTGGCCATAGAATTGGGAAAATCAGCCTGCCAGTGACAATGTCAAACACAAAACTGTCAATTAAAAGTGAAGTTACACTGTCTTACCTGTGTGTCATTGGAAGTATTGACGAATTATTGCAATTCTGTTGTCCTCATCCTCTACCTCCTCATCTTCACTGTCCACAGTGTCCACTGCTGCCACACGCCCATCTCCAGTTTCATCCTCCTGCAGAAAAGGCACCTGGCCACGGAAGGAAAGGTTGTTTAACATACAGCATGACACGATAATTTGGTAGACCCTCTTGGGTCAGTAGCACAGTGAACCACCTGTCAGATGGAGGCAACAAAACCTAGCCTTCAGGAGGCCGAATGTCCTCTCTATGATTCTTCGTGTTTGCCCATGTGCCTCATTGTAACGTTCCTCTGCCCTTGTCCTGGGATTCCACACAAGGGTCAGTAGCCATGAGAGGTTGGGATAACCACAGTCACCTGCAAATATCGAGGGACAACTGTTAGACACATACTAACCCTTAGGGCCCACACCATACCCATACACCAACATCCACTGGCTGAGAACCAGGGCTCACCTATTAGCTACACCCGGTGCCTCTGAAGTTGAGCATCACATATGGGATGCAGCTATTCCTTAGGATAAAGGCATCATGCACAGACCCAGGATACTTTGCATTGACATGGGAGATGTACTGGTCCGCCAGGCACACTACCTGCACATTCATTGAGTGAATGCTCTTTCGATTTCTGAACAACTGGTCATTCCTCCGGGGGTGGACAAATGCAATATGTGTACCATCAATTGCCCCAATAATGTTGGGGATATGTCCCATTGCATAGAAATCAGCTTTCACTGTGGCCAAATCCTCCACCTGGTGGGAAAACAATGTAGCTGCGCATGTGTTTAATCAGGGCAGGCAACACACTCGTCAGCACTATAGAGAACATTGGCTGTGACATTCCTGCTGCCAAGCCCACTGTCACTTGGAAGAAGCCAGTTGCCAGGAAATGGAGCACAGATAAAACTTGCACAAGAGGGGGGATCCTGGTGGGGTGACAAAGAGCAGATATCAGGTCAGGCTCCAATTGGGCATACAGTTCTCTGATTGTGGCCCTGTCCAGCCTATAGGTTGAGGATAATGTGCCTGTCCTCCATTGTTGCCAAGTCCACCAGGGGCCTGTACACTGGGGGATGTCTCCATCTCCTATTCATAAGCAGTGGTTGCAATCTAGGGGTCAAAACAGTGAGCAACTGGTCAGTATCCCATATTTCCAAACACTACACTTCATTGCATGTTGTGACTGTAACAGTATATTGTTGGATAGGCCCAAATGGTACTTATGTGTACTGTGACGCAGTTAGGTGCCATGGCCTGCTCCCACCCCTGAAATGGCATCCGCCTGTCCTGTTAGGAGGGACATGTGGAAATGAGGTAATTCTGCTGACGTTGTGCGCCGTTGCGGGAGGCGGTTAAGAACCGCCGTGCAACTCCTCATTGGTTACTATTGGGCCTTATGGGTTACAGTGGCGTGGGGTGATGTACGCCGGCGATGATGGTACGCACTGCCGCAGACGTGACTGCCATTTTCTATCTGTTCACTCAGATGCTACCTAACCTTCAACAGGAGAGGACCTACACTGCATGTGCTGCTGTGACCTGTGTCTGGAACCGACCATGGTTCGTGTCACTGGGGAAAGGGCCCCTGCCTTCACCGCAGTGGAGTTGGAGAGACTGGTGGATGGGGTCCGAATGCTGTACGGGCCTCCTGAACAACAAGTGAGTGCACTGTGAGCACGATGCATGGGGCATGAATGCATGGAGTGGTGTGTGTGAAGACCTCGTGTAGAGGGGGTGTTGGTGGAAGGGCCCTGGGCAGCATGCTGCATGTATGGTGGGCCATGTCTGTGCGTAAGGGGATGTGATGGCTATGGTGGGCCATGAGTGTAACAGGCAGGACGGTCTGACTGATACCTTTATCTATATGTATTTCTCTGCAGGTCAGCGCCCATCAGAAATAGAGTATATGGCATGTCATCGCCAAGGATGTGAGGACTCTGAGGGACTACAGCAGGCGAAGCACCCACTGTTGGAAACGGTGGGAGGACCTGAGACGCTGGCCATGGAAGACCGCAGAGGCGCAGCTGGGGATGGCCTCCCAACGAGACAGGGGTGCCCGTCAAACCCTGACCCCCCTGGTGGCCTGCATACTGGCTGTGACCTATCAGGAGCTAGATGGGCGCTTGGGGGTATCACAGCAGGCACAAGGGGGTAAGTACAGTGCCACAATATACATCTTGTGCTTGGTGGGGTGGTATCCGGGTGGGGGATGTGGGCCTGTGGGTGCCCCTAGGCCAGGCCGGACATTGCAGGGTAGGTCCCATGTTGGGCAGGGTCTGATGTAAACTTCCTAAGACCAAGCTAGTAGGCATCCACTACTGGGGAGGGGTCTGTGGGTCTCATGTTTGCCGAAATTGGCGTTAGGTGTTCCTGTCCATGGGCTGGTGACCAGCATTGTGACTGTTAGTGCATTGCCTAGTGAGTAGGGCTGTTCCCTGTGTGAGTGTGTGTTGTGTACGCCAAAGTGGTGTTGTTGCCGCCATTGACCAAGAGTATCCCTTGTCTCCCCCCTTTTTGTTTTGTCACCCTGTCCTTATGTGCATTAGCATCATCTGACAAGGGAGCAGAGGCATAGGCGATGGGAAGAGCTGCATCCCACAGGACCCAGGAGGCCGAATCAACCGACGGTGAGGGCACCAGTGGGACGGAGGGCGAGGGGAGCACCATGGCGGAGACTGGAGGGGACAGTTCAGACAGTGGTACCTCCTCCGATGGAAGCTCCCTGGTGGTAACAGACACCTCTGTGCCCACCCCAACTACAGGTACAGCCACCACGCCCTGTACCAGCACCGCCCTCCCAGCAGCCCCTCAGTGTGTTTCCCGTACCCGCTCTCCCAGGAGGGTGGGCATCTCCTTCGCCCCAGGCACCTCAGGCCCTGCCCCAGTTAGCCCTGCTGCCCTGAGTGAGGAGGCTATTGACTCCTGCGATCCATCTCTTTTGGGCAGTAAACTATTGTGAATGCCATCCAGGAGCTGGCAGGCCATTTGCAACAGACAAATGCATTCCTGGAGGGCATTCACTCTGGCATGGTGACCCAATAGAGATCAATCCAGGCTCTGGCCTCCTCCCTGATGGCAGCCATTGTCCCTGTCTCTAGCCTCCCCCCCAACTTCCTCTACCCAATCCCACCCCCCTCAACCCCAACCTATCCCAAGCACACTGGCAGACCAGCATGCACCCAGGACAACACACAGGAGTGGTTCAGGCAAACAAAAGCACCACACATCATTCCACAGGCACTCACACAAACACCATCCAGATGCAGACATACCAACATCCACTGCCTCCACTGTGTCCCCCTCTTCTTCATCATCCACGTCCCTTCCAGTAGCGTCTACACTCACACCTGCATGCACTACATCCTCATCCACCACCACCATTACACCTATCACTACACGCCCCTCACTGGCAGTCATCACCCCCACACCCATGCACACGTTCCCTGTGTCCTCTCCCACTGTGTCTGTGCCCCCTCCTCCCAAAGTACACAAACCCAAGCACTTAGACACCCAACAGCCATCCTCCTCACAACAGCATCCAGCCCGTGCACCTGCGCCCACAATCAGCAGACAGACACCTCCTACAACTACATCCTCCTCGTCCACTCCCAACACTTCACCCTCTTCCTGCCCCAATGTCCCTAAGAAGCTTTTCTTCTCCACCGTTGACATCTTCCCTACAACTCCCCTCCCCCATCCTTCACGTCGGACCACGGTGGTCAGAACCCAGGCGAGCGCCTCAGCCACCCATTCCACGGCCACAGTAGTGTCGACAGCTACTGCAGGTGGGAGAGGATCTCTGGCACCAGGCAGCCACACTGAAAGGGTGCCTGCACCAGGTGCTTCAAGGAAGGGCATGGAGGCAGTACCAGCTGCGTCTAGGAAGGGCAAGGAGGCACCACTAGCGGTGTCTAGGAAGGGCACGGAGGCATTCCCCAGCTGCGACAGGGAAGGGCAAGGAGGCACCTCAGTTGCTACAGGGAAGGGCAAGGGGCCAGCAGGCAAGAAGGACAGGAGGCATGGTGCTCGGACTCATTCAGAGCCCCCACCACCAACCATGGTGGTTCAGCCATCTGAGGCTGCAAAGGAAGGGCTGGAGCCTCCGCCCACCACTGGCAGCACCACCACCAGCACTGCCACCAGCAGCAGCAGCTACAGTGGGCAGCCGTCTGAGGCTGCAGGGGAAGGCTGGAGCCTCCGCCCACCACTGCCAGCACCGTCACCAGCACCACCACCAGCACCGCCACCAGCACCACTGCCAGCAGCAGAAGCCCCAGTGGACAGCCATCAGAGGCTGCAGGGGAAGGGCTTAAGCCTCCCCCCACCACTGCCAGCACCGTCACCAGCACCACTGCCAGCAGCAGCAGCCCCAGTGGGCAGCCATCTAAGGCTGAAGGGGAAGGGCTGGAGCCTCCCCCCACCACTGTCAACACCACCACCAGCACCGTCACTGCGACCACTGAGCAGCTGTCACCGCCGGTGGGCAGTGTGTAATCCTGCATCCATGGGCTGTTGTGTGTCCTGGGCCTTACAAATCCTGTGGGTCTGAAACCCAGGTGGGAGACTGTGACCTTGCACTACCCATGATCTGCATTACACGGCATGTTGCCCCCTCCAGAACCAGTGGAAGAAGCCATCCACTCACCCCATCGTTCCCAGGATGAAGCACATTGGGCACAATGCCCCCTCCAGAACCAGTGGAAGTAGCCACCCACTAGAGAGACTCCGGCCTTGCACTCCCCAGGACCAAGCAGTGGGCAGACCACCCACTAGAGAGACTGTGGCCTTGCACTCCCCAGGACCTAGCAGTGGGCAGACTACCCACTAGATTGACTGTGGCCTTGCACTCCCCAGGACCAAGCAGTGTGCAAACCACCCACTAGAGAGACTGTGGCCTTGCACTCCCCAGGACCAAGCAGTGGGCATGTAGCCCCATCCAGGACCAGTGGCGTTGTACCATCTTCCGACTGAGGTGCCTCCCCCATTCCCCATCCCCCTGCGGTGCCTGTGTATTTTTGACCTGATGCCCCTTCAGTGTTCTCTCCATGTTGTTGCAGGAGTGAGGTGGGGCCTTGGCCTATGTGTTGTGGCCCTGTGGCCCACAGACATTGAGGACTGGGCAGTGTCCCTACATTTGTAAATATGTATATACATTTGGATTTTGATGCACTTATTCATAATATTTTATTGTATTACACTCACTTTCTTCAAATTATTTTGTCATTGCATTATTCTTGAGGGGTACGGGGTGAATATGTAATGTTACCGCATCTGGTTGTGTGTATGGTGTTGGGGGTGGGGGTGTTGCGTGTGTTTGTAACTCTCTTTTTCCTCCCCCCTCCCTTGTGTGCTAGGCAGCAGTACTCACCGTGGTCATCTTTGCCGGCGTTGAAGTTCATAATGCAGCAGAAGGTAGACGAGCATGGGGAATATGTGCAGCTCGGGCTCCATGGTGTCCGGGTTGTTCCCTGAGTCTCCACAGGTGAGTCCTTTGACTTCTGAGATCTGTTTTCACCAGGCTTTTGATGTCGTTGGCACTGCCCCGGAAAAGGTGGCGGATAGGCGGTCATAATATTGTGGGCGGTACATTGTCTTCCGCCTAGCTGTTAGCGGGACCCGCCATGGTGCTTGTTGATTCAGCCGTGGAGGTCGGTGTGTTAAAGTGGCTGTCTGTCTGAGCGGTTTCCACCATGGTCATAAATCCATTTTTGTTACCTCCGACCTGTTGGCTGTATTACTGCCGCTTTATCACCGACCGTCAGGGTTACAATGAGGGCCTGTGTGCCTGTGTTTGTTTTCCTTTTGTGTTCAACTGTAGTGCTTATACAAATGTGTCTCTACCGGTTGTCCAGAAAGTGATTTGTCCTTTTCTCACCTTATGAAGAGCATACATACCTGTAGCAAAACACCCACCTAAACTAAGACACCCCGCAGTCTTAAAACCAGAGTCCTACACATAGACATAGCAAGGAACACATACACGTGCTAAAATACTATGAGAAACAAATATATATACAGTATAAACAACTGCACCCTGAAGAGACACATTATGAAGATTAATAACAATATGCTTGAAGTTTGTCTCGTAAAGCATTATTTTGTGAAATCGACATGCCAAACGTTTTTGTTTTGTGCTGTGGGATACAGGGGGTAGCTCAGGCAGTCCGGAATTCGACATAACTTTGAAGCAGAGGATGTGTGGATATTTTGATTGCTAAACATAATATTAATTCTCTAGCGACAATTCGTGAGCTAGAGATCTTGCCGAAAATGCAGTAACACCTTGAGTTTTATGTAGAAATTAAACATATTTCCCTAATTTGACATATAAAATACATAGACTTAAAGCTCTCAGAAATAAAAATATTTCTATTTTCCACATAAAATGCACAGTGTTTAAGATTTATGACCACATGATGTGCATAACCCATTTTCCACAGCGAGAGCAGATAATGCATGGATTTCACCAAGAAAATACGCATAACCGTCTAATTTTCCACTGAGCATCCACACGCATTGTGCACAGAAAACAACATTTTTGAATTATCTTCGGAAATGTGTAGACTTCAAGCTCCTGCCACTAGCGGAACGCCCTAAAACAGATTTCCTAATGTAAGACTCTCACAAGGGCTCACTCAATGTGGGCGGGCCTATAAGGAAACGAGGAAATTTTCCTGCGCGTGTCCGGAAATCTCCCATTTTCCCTGTGTGCTCAAGAGTCTCTGTCTATGCCCATAAGGCCATGTCTTTATTGAGAAGAAGCAGGCTTCCCAGCGCCAGTGAATTTCCCTGCTGCTTTTTCCAGCCCACTCTTTGCTGCCTTAAGCACACAAGCAATTCTGTTTTTCGCCTGCAATTCATTCTGTTTGTGTCTTTGTGAGAGCACGGAGGTAGCGAAAGAAAGAAAACAGGCATCTCTTTTCATTCATTGCGCGTCCTCCCCTTCTTTCCAGATATCCCCAGGGGGCACCGGATGCTGACTGGGGCAACAAATATTTACTAATTCTATTAACAGAAAACAAATTGTCTCCGGGAGGTTTTCCCGAGACACAAGTTCAAACCCCTTCTGCCCCCACCACCTCTCCCCTCTGCATCACCCTGTGCACACAAGCTGACTCTACTCGCCTTCCCTGCCCTTTTCGGCAACTCTTTCTCAAGTTCATGACAAGTTTAGGGGTCAGAAAGGCAGAGGGGTGGGGGTGTTTCAGAAGTTTCGCAGACAGAGGAAAGACCAAAGAGGAGAGGCGAAATCTGGCAAGAATTAAGCGCCCCTTTCCAGGCAGGCTCCGCTGGGCCCGGAGCTTGCCAACTTTTGGAAAGCTATTTTCTTGAAGGCAGTTAAGCATGTCCTGGTCCACTGGGGACGGGGAAAGCATGCCTGGCTGGCTGGCAGGCACTGGATGGTCATAGAGAGCACGTGCCCCTGAATCTACGCTCTGGTGACTCTGTCACACATTTTCCAACAGTTTCGTTTTAAGCATGAACGTTCCTCTCTATGCCGGCTACTGATATATATAACACGTGCATATGTTTTACAACATATGCATGGAGAGTCATGCATAGCCTTTTCAACACTTACGTGAAACAAACCTTATTTTTGATTAACCATTGTTGGGTGGTAGGCAGATACACAGGTACATACATTAAAATATATACTATTCATCTTATAGTCAGTCCCCAGTTCGCTATACATACTGTGCAGAGAATACTTTTTGTCCTGCTAGTAGAATCCATGGAAGGGACCACTCTATTTATATCCTTGTCCATTATATTTGGAAGATGCCTTGGCCAAAGTGCATCTCTTTTACTCCTCTCACCCAACTGTTGGCACTCTTATCTTTCCACAACAGGATGAGAGCAGTCGGCGCCTAGATGGAGGCCAGCAGCCTGAAACTCAACTTGCACATAACAGAGATCATCGTAATCAGCTCCACCCCTTCTGCCTGGAATGATTCCTGGTGGCCCACCTCTCTAGGAAATGCTCCACCCCCACAGACCACGCACGCAACCTGAGCATCATCCTGGACTACTCTCTATCCATGACCCGCCAAGTCAACGCTATCTCTTTGTCATGCTTTCACACCCTCCGACTCCTGTGGAAGATTTTCAAGTGGATTCCCTCTGACACGAGGAAGGCAGTCACCCACTCACTCATCGCCAGCAAACTGGACTATTGCAATGCACTCTGTCAGCATCACCAAGAAACTTTGATCTAGATTACAGAGTCCAGACTGCAGCAGACAGACTCATCCTCAACATCCCCCAACACAGCTGCATCTCCTCCCACCCCAGAGACCTACACTGGCTCCCAGTCAATAAGCACATTGCATACAAACTCCTGATCCACACCTACCAGGCACTGCACAACCTAGGACTGGCATACATCAACCACCACTTAACCTTCTACGTAACCAACAGACATCTCCATTCCTACTAGCTCACCCTTGCAGGTGTCCCCAAGATCTGGAAAAGCACAGCAGGAGGAAGATCCTTCTCCTATCTGGCAGCCCAGACATGGAACACGCTGCCTCTCAAGCTCAGGCAGACCGCATCATTGAAGCAGTTCAGGAAGGACCTCAAGACCTGGCTCTTTGACTGAGCAGCACACCCACAAACAGCACCTTGAGACCCTATTGGTGATTAGCCGTGCTCTACAAATCTATGATTGATCTTGCCAAGAGCAAACAAAATATTAAACATGGTTCAGTTTGAGAAAACAATACATTTTATCTGACAGAGATCAGTATGGCATGTGCAGTATGGTACAACTAGTGTGAACTTTGCCACAATTGAAATTATTCATTTTGAGGTGTTTATGTAACCGTATAAACAGAGATGTATAAATGATGTCCCCTGCAACCATGTTGAACAATTGGTTACACTTCCATTTAGCACACACATTATTAGGAGATTGTAACCAATGTATCTTTCTTCTCTTTCCCCTTCTCAATGGACATTACTTCTTTAATGTGAGGAAGCTACATAGACACACATTTACATCTGCTGCTCTACTACAAGAACATTAGGGCACCTATGGAATGATTTCTACATTTACCTGTCTACCCCAAGCACATAGGAGGTGATTAACATCACACCTCTGGGGGCATGGAATGGACGGCCAAGATGACGGGTGCAGTTCTGTGAGCTCCCATGTGCTACTGCCCTTTGTGCCTCCGTCCTGGGGTGCTGACATGCCATTGGGGTCAGGCGGAGCTGCTGTGGCCAACAAGTAGCTGCGGTGGTGGGGAACGCCTGACACTGAGATGCTGGTTGGCAGAGACCTGAGTGTTAGTTGCAGCCGTCACGACATGGCTCAAAATGGCAGAACAGGGCTGAGAAAAGCTCCCTCGCCGGTCCGTGGATGAAGGCGCTGTAAATGGCGATCTTCAGTGCATCTCATGATCACTTCAGGCCCCCGGGTGTGGCTGGAATCTCTGCCTCTGCTCTGCTCATACCTAGCGGGCTGAAGCTGGGCGCGCTTCCGGAACCCGCCTGATAATATGATGTGCCTCACAGTGATCTCTGGCCACCAGGCACGGCCAATACAGACAAACTTTGCCACCCACCCTGCCCTTTCTTCTGGCGGGCTGGAGCTGTGGACTGCCCCTGGACCGTGCTCACAGCGACAAGCCTGTAGGACTCTGCACCAGCACCCCCACAATTAATAACCTCTAAGTGACGCTGCAAATCTTCTACACCTTAAAACTCAGAGGCCCCCAGGAGAGTGGTGATATCATGGGGTGCCCCCCCAGAGAGCGCCCCCACTTGGAAGTCACTGAACACAAGTTATGAATTTGATGGGGGAAGGAAGACCAAGCTCCTGGTGGTGTGAAGGCCTGGGCTAGTAACCATGGGGATCAGGAATCTGAGGGGTGATGGGACCGCTGACCCACAGTGACCCTGGGTGACAGGAACAGGACAGGCCCACACTAACCTGGTCATGATGGACCCAATTGGGGCATTAAAGACTGCCCAATACAACACCTGTGGTCTTGGCCTCATCCCGCCCCGGTGACTACTGGGAGGAGGACTGAGTGGTGCCCTGAGGCTTGGCGCCCTGATAGACTTGGAGGCCAAACAGCTGATTGCGTCTGCCTGCGACCATTGAATTAACGGGTGGCGTTTGGGGCCGACCGCTTGTACTGCCCAGATGAGTCTGTCTGGTGCAAGTGGGTCAGCACCCCCCTCAAGTAGTGGGATTCAGGAGCAGCTCTGAGTTGTTTCTGTCCCCATTGAGAGGCGCCCCTAGATGTCTGGCTTCTCCATACATCACAGATACCTGCAACTGAGATGACAAAGGCATTATGTCGAAATGGACAAATTTACTGCACCACTGGGGGTAGCAAAAGGGACTCCTGACTGCAGTCTTGGGGCCCTGGCCATGATTAATGGAGACAATACTTCAGTCATCCTACAAGCTATCCATGACTTCAAAACTGCACTGGTGGCTAAAATAGGGGAGGACGGCATGGATGTGGCCCTGCTATGCCAAGATCTCTGTCACACGCTAGAAAGAGCAATTGAGGCTGAAGGGAGAGTCTCAGAATTGGGGGACACTGTTGAACATATCTCCTCAGAAGTGTCCCACCTTTCCTGGGACACAAGGCTCTCCAGGACTGCACAGAAGATGCAGAAAGCAGAGCTTGACATAATACCCTCTACTTCCTTGGCTTACACAAAGGGGGTGCAGGTCAATCTCCATAGGCTCTCCAAGAGTAATGGATCCAGTCTTGGTTAGACCCAATGAGCCTTTCTCTTTGCTTTGTTCTTGAGCAGGCTCACCACTCCCTCACTAAGAAACCCCCTCCCAGGGTTCAACCCAGGCCCCTAATAGGGTGTTTCTGAAACTGCAAAGACTGAGACACAGTTATGAAGGCCGCCCTTCTTTAAAAGGACCTGATGTTCCAATCGGGATGCATACTAATTTTCTCAGATGATACCCACACGGGTCATACACAACGTAAGTCCTATGACCAGGTAAGAGTGAAACAGCGGGCCATGCTGATCCTATACAAGCTGTGAGTAATTCATGACTCCAAAACACTGTTTTTTGACTCCCCAAAGGATGCCTGGACATGGCTTATTGAACATTGTTCACTTGTCATTAATTCACTACTATCCTGGCATGATGTTACTCTTGCCAGCCACCGCGTCAGTTCCTAAAAGGCAAAAGGCAAGCCCCAGAGGGGGAAATTGCAATGACAGCATGCTGGACCATCAGAGGCAGATGTCACTACGAATTCAGAGGGAGGAAGAGGGCCCACGTCAGGGGACAGTGACCCCACAACCCGGCCACATCCTGATCCAACTACAGATTTGAACTTGGGATGATTCCCATAACTTCCCATCACTTCAAGCCAGATACTTCAGCACACCTGCACCAGTGTATCCTAAGATGGTATTGTTGAGCGTGCTTCTTGGTGAGCGGCGGGTCAGTGGCCTCCCTGCCCTGCCTTGGTTCATTTCCCCCCCATACTTGGTTAGTTAGCTCTACGTATTAGTTGGGGATGGACGACAGCTGCTTCTACGAGGTGGAAAGAATAGGGAAGAGGGAGTTGGGGGGCTGGGATATTGTTCTGTTGGTTTGTTTTCAGTTTGTATTGCTCTACTCTGCTTATTGATGGAGTTTGCCTCCTGAGTTGGACAGACCATCAAATAATTTTATTTACCATCCCCTCTGCCCACTCTAGTACCAAAGGGGTCTCTCTGAAGTTGATCACCTCCAGGAATGGGAACAAGATTAATTCAGCTAAACTAGAACAAGCCCTCTACTCCTCTAAAAATAGCCAGGTACTGTCTTCAGCCTTTTCTGCTGATAGATTTGATACCTAGGTCATGTCCTCTTTAGATAATATCGTCCCCCTAAGGACCAAAAGTATGACCAGTACTAAACCATTTCCACCCTGTTTTTTGGCAGAACGTAAGGAGTTGAGACTGAAATGTCACAGGCAAGAGCGTAGGTGGCTAGCCACCATTGATACTGAGTGACAAAATTCTGAAAAAACAAAACATAAGATCGTACTGTTGCAATATAAACTGGCAATTAAACCTGCCAAAAAAGCCCCTTTCACAGATAAAATCAGGGCTGCAAGCAAGTCTTCTAAACTGTTGTTTAAGGCTGTTAAGGATCTGGCCTCTCTTCCTTCTCAGAACCAGGCTTCCATCGGTCAAGATTTCTGTAATGGTGTGAAGATCTTCTTCCGGAATAATATTCTGGACTTGTATTATACATTTGATCTTCCTTTCGGTGGTGGCTTCTTGGCAGCTGGTGTGTGTTCCACTAGCCAAAAGCTGTTAGACTTTCCCAAAATTTCTCTGCAGCACACCAAGTAGCTGCTATTGAGTGTCAAGTCAAGGTCTCTGTTGGATCTGGGTTGTGCCAAAATGTTTAATTTGGCTCCTGAACCCATTGCTGACTTTTTCCAAACATTTTACAGTCAGTTATTTTTTCCATTTCCTGTAAAAAAGCTATTTTAACTCCTTCAGTAAACTAATCCAATGCAGATCTGGAAGATTTTAAGAACTGTTTTTACTTTCGTGGCCAGCCAAGGTCTTGACATTTTTTTAAATCAGGAACTTGTTAAGTTTTTGGAAGCACACGGTTTCCAGGACTACTCACAAAATGGTTTCAGGTCAGGCCATAGTGTGGAAATCACACTTGTGGCAGTAACTGACAACATCCATCGCCATGTTGATCAGGGGGTGTGGACATATTACTAATTCTCGACCTATCTGCAGCATTTGACATGGTCTGGCCAGCACAGATGATTCAATGGCTGGAGGAGATCGGGGTTGGAGGCTCAGCCATCCACCTACAATCCTCCTTGCTCACAGACAGAGTACATATTGTTAGCTGTGGAGACTTTAAAGTGGGGGATCTTAGTCTTCCTTGTGGCATTCCCCAGGGCTCTATGCTCAGTCTGACTCTTTTTAACATTTAAGGGGCTCCTCTGGCAGATTTGGTGCATTGTTTTGTTTTTGAGGTACAGTCGTAGGCTGGTGACACTCACATCATTGTGTCAATTTCTAATGGTCTGACCTCGGTTGTTAAGACCTTTTAGGCATTGTATGTCCAACATTGAAAAATGGATGAATAACAACACTCTTAAACAATGCTGGGAAGACTGAGGTCCTAGTTCTTGGTGCTCAGGACTCAATCTGGTCCAAAATCTGATGGCCTGAGGACTGTGGACCTCTTCCTGCCCCAGTGAAATCTGTCAAAGACATGGTCATTATGTTTGGCAACTCTTTGAGCTTTGACATCCAGGTCAGTCATACGGCCAGCACCTGTTTTTATGTCAACAGAACTCTGAGGAAGATCTTCCCTTTCATTCCTGAAGCGTTACTTCAGGCGGTTGTTATTGCACTTATTACCTCTCGGCTTGACTACTAACATGGCATGTGTCAACAAGTTGCAGGTTGTCCAAAATGCAGCAGCCCATCTCAGTTTAAACATCTCTAGACATATTGGTGAGGGAAGGTCTGCAGGCCCTTCACTGGTTTCCTGTTATGAAGATAATTGCTTTTAAAGCCTTATGTATGGTCCATCAGGCCCTCCACCAACAGAGTTCTGAACAGCTTAACTCTATGTTTCATTGGTATGCTCGAGCAAGACCTCTCAGATCTTCCTCTCACAGACTGGCTGTTGTTCCTAGATTTTGCAAAGCCAGATAGGGAAGTAGGGCTTTTTCGGTGGAGTCTACCAAGCTGTGGAACACCTTGCCTGTCTATATTGCAAACAAAGAAACCTTCTTGGTCTTCAAAAAATTATAGAAAACTTGGCTCCTTACTCAGTATTGCTCAGAATAAGTGTTTGTTGTCCTCTGGGGATCATGCTAGTGCTTTGATACCTTCTGGTTTAGTGCACTATATAAGCTCCATATAACATATAACATAACATAACATATATCAACTTCTGATGTGTATGCTGCCCATTGTCATCCCCAGTAGGACCCTGAGTGAATGTCCCAACTGGATGGATCCCTACCAACTAGGCTGTTCAGGCAGTAAAGGGACAAGCTGTAAAGGGCATATATTGATTTTCTTCCTGCTTTATGCTAGGGTTCCCCTCTGTAATGGCATGGAATGTGAATGGCCTATTGGACCACATTAGGAGGGGCAGTGTTCCAATTCTTGCAGTAGTACACTCTGAAGACCATACTGCTACATGAAACTCACCCACAGGAGTGACATTGTCATTTTCACACCTGCAGGGGATACAATAGAATATTCCATGTGGGGTACACCCATGGGTCCTGAGGATTGGCAATCCTTCTACATACACAAGTCACTGCCATTGGCTGTAACTAAGGTCACATGTGATGGCCAAGGCTGATAGATAATACTGGAGGGCACAATAGAAGGCACCACACATAATATCCTAAGCACATATGTCATATCAGCCATGCATCAGGCCATGTTAGGAACTCTCAGGGATTTTGTGGCCGCATTCCCTCCTGGGGTGACCATGGGGAGGGGTGACTTTAATGACATTATGGGACAGAAGGACTGGCCTGTAGCAGGAGAGGGGAGCCACATGGCGAAACCCCGATCAGGGGGACTGGGTACAAGGGTTTGGCCCTAGCAACACCTGGCAAGAGTGGAACCCAGAGAAATTAGAATATGTTCAGGCATCGACCATGACAGTTCACTGTCCCACATTGACTTCTTGTTTTTGCCAGCCCAGATATCCTCCCACCCTTGCTCGACCTATCTACTGGGGCCATTGCCAGGGGCGCTTTTATACCTGACATTGACCAGGCTATGATTGTACTTTTGCAAAGCACAGCCACTCACAACAGGCATGTGCATCATTTAGTCCCATCTCCCTCATTAATAAGAAGTAAAACTATATGTGAAACTCCTGGACAACTGCTTACTGATTGTCATCCCCCACCTTGTCCACCCAGTCCAATGTGGTTTTATTACCTGTTGCAGTACCAGGCACTGTATTCGTAGGGTACACCTGGTCTTGGCTGGTATACAGGCTCTGGATACCCTAGTGTCCCTTCTTTTAATTGATTTCAAGAAGGCATTCAAGACCACCAATTGGTCCTTCTTTGAAGTAAACCTTCCTCAGGATGGGATTTGGGCCCAAGTTCGAGCCTATGTCAGGGTCCTCTATGCTGGTCCACAGGCACAGGTGCGTGTCAATGGGGTGCTCTCCCACAGGTTTTCCATAAGAAGGAGCACCAGACAGAGATGTCCCCACTTTTGTTTGCACTCACCATAGAGCCTCTTGTGATCTGGATCTGATGAGATGCTCAAGTGTGGGGATTTGACTGGGGTCTGGTGATGGAAGACCGCATAGCACTATATGTGGACAATGTCTTGCTATTTGTATCGTAGGCAGCTGAGACAGGACTTAGACTTGTCCATATTGTGTGGTTTTTCGGAGTGTCCTCACGACTACAAGTCAACTTGGGTAAGTCCATGCTGGTTCCCTTAAGGGGTGAACGGCGGAACGAAACCTGGCAAACCCAAACCCCGATACAACATCATGATTTCAATATTTTGGCATCCATGTCTCTTGGGAACCAGGGTTGACCTGGAGCATAAACCTCTGCCCTGTGACACAGAAAGCCAGAGAAGACATGTCACGATGGGATAGTCTCCCCCCTAACATTATGAGCAGAATAATGCTTTATAAGATGGAGATCCTTCCAAGGCTGCTCTACATCTAAATTAAACTCTGCACATGCAGCGGACATGGTTTGATGCTATGGGATGCAAATTTATATGGGCCAGTGGGATTTCAATGGTTACCTTTGGAAAATGTACCCGGGCAGTGTATGACGGTGGCCTGGCTATGGTGGATGTGCGATTGTATTATTGGGCAACTCAATCTCTTCCTGTTAATGACTGGTTGCACGGGGTCAAGATAACCCTACTTATGGGGGCGGTGGGCTGGCTGTGCTGGGCCTGGACAAGGTGATGGGTATTCCACTCCTATCAAGCCAGAGGTATCCCAGATGGTGTTCAGAATGAGAAGAGCTGCTCTGAGCTGGATGGGATGGGACTGCAAACTTACAAGTGAGTCTCCACTGTGGGAGGGCAGGTGGCTGGCCCAGGCATCAGTCCTGGAGGGATTCAGGCACTGGGACAATATAGGAATCTCAAAATTTAGCAATATCTGGGAAGGAGAACATATTCAATCCTTTCAAGATCTTAGTGCAGACTTCCGCATGCTGACCTCCCAATTCTTTAATTATTTATAGCTCTGTTAGGTCCTCAGCTCATACTGAGATGCTCTGGAGGACATCCTTTAATATGCCCTGATAGACAGCAAATTGCTCATAGGCCACCTGAGGAGGGGTAGGGTTTCCCAGCTCTACCATTCTCTCTCTACTTAGTGCAATTTAAATAGCTGCATTAGGCATACCTGACCCCACTTTGCTTGGGGAAAGCTGGTATCTGTGATTTGCCAACTTGCTACAAATGCAAAGATACATATGGTGGGGAGTTGTCCAATGATAGCTGCTTACTGGACCACCATTTTTGCCATCATTCCTGCTGTAGTGGGATTTCCATAGAGGATCACCCTCATATTACACTGTTAGGAATCCTGGATGATGTGGCAGGGCTCCAAGGGGTTAATACATTGGTGGGCTTGGGCACAGTGATAGTTAAAAGGGACATAGCATGGCACTGGGCCTATCCTAAGGCCTCTTCGGTGATGGCCTGGATGAGGGGTAAGGGCTGGTGTGGCAAAATGGAGAAAACGATCTATGAGGCGGTAGACTGCCCACCCAAATACGCAAAAGTCTGGAGGAAATGGTGGGGTTTCTATGGATTGCAGGGTTAGAGTGTGGCCCAACCGATATTTTGCAGCAATGGGTCGAGACTGCCGCGGAGAAGGGAGGGGAAACTAGAAATGTAGCAGATTTCTATGTACTGATGTACAGTTGAAAAGAGCAAATGTTGTGATCGTAAAGTATAAACTCATAATAAAATGTTTCTGTTAAAACAAAAATGACAACCTCTATGTCTTCCACTATACATCATCCACACGAGGTCTCAAATAGAATAACGTCTACTCATGCCTGTAAATAGTAAAGTCATTCTAGTTCTTGTCTTGTTACATGTGCTGTGCATTCAGAAACAGCAATCAAGTGTCAGGCTCTTTATCTGACTTCATATTGAGAGGATTTATGTGACAGTCATGCCGGCTACTGATGGTGTGCTAGAGGAAGTCTGTAGAATGTTATTTCTTTCAAGCATGCAACAAAATGTAAATGCCCGTTAATTAACTGTGCAGATATTTCAGAATATATACAAATTAGGAAAGCGCAAATGAAGCAGCTTTAATTGGTAACTCTGAAGTGTGGTAGAAACAAATATTTTAATACGATCAAAACAAATCATAAACTAGGAAATGACATTTCCACAAATTCTTGATTGTGCATTGTATAGTTTTATCAGAAAAACTGTATGTCTGGGCACATGTAATGGTCATTTCAATTGAAAATGTGTTCTCTGTAATGGCAGTGTACTACCACACCAATTTTACTCCACTTTACACCAGTCTACACCTCTTCTGCACCACTCCACTCTGCATCCCTCTACTCTATACCACTCTATTCTATGCCAATGCAGTTTACTCCACTATTCTGCACTCTGCACCATTACACATTATGCCACTCTTCTCCACTCTATGTCACTATACTCTACTCTGCACCACACTACTCTGCACCACTCCACTCTATGCTACTACAGTCCACTTTATGCCACTCTATTCCACAACACTGCACTGTATGTAACTTCACTCTACACCAGTGCACTCTTCTTCTTACAACTCCACTCCACACCAATGTACTCTATGCTAATCTACCCAATGCCACTCTAATGTACTCTGCATGACTGTACTAACATCACTACACTATATACCATTAACCACTCCACTCTAACCTGCACCACTCCACTCTGCCTTGCACCACTCCACTCTAAGCCACTTCACTCTACACTCAAACATTCTACTCTACGTCACGGCACTGTACAGAACCACACTTTATGCCTCTCTACTCCACTCTGTGCCACTCCACTCTACGCTACACTGTGACACTCTAATCTGCGGTGCACCACTCCACTCTACACCACACTACTTTACTCTGCATCACTCTACAGCTCTGCACTCTAAGCCACACTACTCTAATATGGCACTGTATGCCACTGCACTCAATGCCAATGCATTCTACACCACTTTGCTCAAAATCAGTGCACTCTTCACCACTGCACACTATGCTAATCTACTTTGCACCACTGCACTCTATGCCACCTTGCTGTACTCTGCACTACTCTGTTTTGTGCTACTGCCCTCTATGTCGCTCTGCTCTTCACCAATATACTCTATCCCACTCTACACCATTGCACTGTATGTCACTACACTCTACACCACTGTATTTTACTCTGCACCACTTCTCTCTACCCCACTCTACTCTGCACCACTGTAGTCTGCACTACTGCTCTCTATGTCAGTGCACTCTATGCCACTCTACTGTACACCACTCCAGTCTATGAAACTCTATTCTTCAACACTGTACTCTCCACCACTGAACTCTATGCCACTCTACTGTGTGCCACTGCAGTCCATGCCACTGCACTCTACTCTGCACCACTCTACTGCATTCTATGCCACTGCACTCTACACCACTGCACTTTAAGCCACTAAATTCTATGCCACTGTACTCTATGCCTCTCTACTGCACTTTGCACCACCCTACTCTACGCCAGTGCACTCTACCCCACTCTACTCTACTATACACCACTGCACTCTTTGCTGCACCACTCCAGTCTAGGCCATTCCCCTCTACACCACTCCACTCCACAATGCCACTCTCCTCTGCCACACTGCACTCTATGCCAATGCACTCTAATGTCTACCACTCTACACCAATGCAATCTGTTCTGTACCACTCCACACTGCACTATACTCTACTCTGCACCACTTTACTCTACACCACTCTACTCCATTGTACTTTGCTCTAAACACTGAACTCTGTGCTACTGCGCTCCAAACCAATGTACTTCGCACCACTTTACTCAGAACCAATGCACTCTATGCTACTCTACACCATTGCACTGCACGTCACTGTGCTCTACACCACTGTATTTTACTCTGCACCACTGTACTCTACCCACTGCTCTCTACCCGACTGTACTCTGCACCACTCTACTCTATGCCAATGCTCTCTATGCCAATACACTCTACGCCTCTCTGTTGTACACTACTCAACTCTATGACGACCTGCTCTGCAACACTGCACTCTCCACCACTGAACTCTATGCCACTCTACTCTGCACCACCACACTATATGTCACTGCACCCTATTCTGCACCACTCTACTCTACACCACACTACTGCACTCTGTGCCAGTACACTATACAACACTACACTGTACGCTAGTGTACTCTGCATCACTCCACTATACGCCACTGCACTGTGTACCACTCGACTCTGCCCCACTCCACTCTATGCCCCTGCAATCTACACTGTGCCAATCCACTCTATGCAATTCCTCTGTGCACCAATGCACTCTACACCACTGCACTCTACTCCACTGCACTCTACGCAATGCACTGTATGCCACTTTACTCAAAACCCTATATTTTTGTCTTAAAACTCTACTTCAAGATTACAGAAGCTTATTAGGAACAACCTATGCCACTTTACTCAAAACCAATGCACTCTACGCCACTGCACTCAAAGCCAATCTCCTATACACCACTGCCTTCTTTGCCACCAAAATCTACTCTGCAATACTCTACTCTGCTCCACTGAACTGTGTGCCACTCTATTCTACTCTGCACCACTCTACTCCACTCTTCTGCTCTCTATGCCAATATACAGCACTGCATGTAATGCTAATGCACTCTACACTGCTCTCCTCTACACCACTGCACTCTATGATGCCCTACTCTGCAACACTGCACTGCCTGCCACTGATTTCTATGCCAGTCTACTCTGCACCACTGCACTCTATGCCACTGCACCCTACTCTGCATCACTCTACTCTATGTTGCTCTACTGCACTCTACACCAATGCGCTCTTTGTCACTACACTCTACACCACTGCACTATATGCCAATCCACTCTATGCCACTCTAATGTACTCTGCACCACTGCACTTTACGATGGTAAGCTCTACTCCACTGCACACTATGCCCCTGCACTCTACACCAGTCTACCTTGCACCAGTCCACTCTACCTTGCACCACTCAACACTACCCTGGACCACTTTGTGACGCTTCACTCTTCTCTGGAACAATCTACTCTATGCCACTGCACTCTAAGCCAGTCTACTCCACACCAATCCACGTCACTACACTCGATACTATGCCACTACACTCTACACCATGGCAATCTACACTGTGCCACTTAATTCTACGACACTAAACTCTGCACCACTCTACTCTACACACTGCACTCTACACCACTCTACTCTACATCACGGCACTCTATGTCACTGCACTCTATACCAATGTACTCTTCACCACTTTACTCAAAACCACTGCACTCTATGCCACTATACGCTGCAACACTCTATGCCTCTTCACTCTACTCCACTTCACTGTAGACCACTCTACTACACTCTACGACACTCCACTTTAGGATATTGCATTCTGACACTCTACTCCATTAAACTCTACTCCACTCTATGACATTCTACTCCACTCCACTTTATGGACCTCGTTTTGTAGAAACTGGAGCATCATGATTGATGCACCAGTTTTCTTGTGCCACCCTGAGTCCTCCTAATGATGCCCTGATAGCACTGTATTGACAGTACAGTGCTCCATGGTGCATAATGTCCACAACTCAGTCAGAAATTCTGACGCAGTTGTGGCGCTAATCCTTAACATTGCTCAGCTAGTGTCAAATATTTTTAAACTAGTCCAGCAATGCTAAGGGGCCCGCATTGAAAACAGCTCAGCATCACTTTAATGCCTGCCTCGAGTACGGTTTTGACATAGGACAAGTCTACCGCCCAACCCCTATTGTATGTTCGATGCAGTGTCTGGTGTGACACCGGGATTTCAGGCAACCTCCACTGTATAAGTCTAAAGTCTGTGCATGGTGGTTGTTGGCCACTTAAGGAGGGGTTGGTGAAAGGCATCTATGATGTCATGTGTGAGGTCATAAAACGAGCATGACAGGGGTAGTAGTTAAAAGCTGTATATTTCAATTCTTTTTGCTTTTCTTAATTACTAGCGTATTCCTCATTTCCACACCTAACAATAACATCAGTTTAACTGTTGATTTATTCAGTGAACTTATATTTTCTTAACATAAGTTAAGGTCTAACCTAACTATAACATCACTTCAACCTTTCAGTTTTTCACTGAAATATGTAATTTGCATTGTCTAAGTATATATGCAAGATCCACAGATATATGTACATTTATATATATGTGTTTGTGTGTGTGTATGTATATCAGTATGTGTGTGTGTGTATTCACTGAAAAACAGAGGTTAAAGAGTAACATTATAATTAGATGTGGAACAAAATCAGTTTTTCTTTAAAAAAAACAACCCATAGACATTCACTGGAAAAACCCAAGGTTAAAGTAACATTATAGTTAGGTGAATATGTCATTAACATTAACATTTTGAACTAAAAGAAGCAAAATAATTCACCAGTTATAGTTAGCAGTGCTAACTATAAGTTGCTCTCCAACCATGCTCTGGATCTGACCTAACATATTACATCACAAATGACATGTTCTATGACATCATTTATGACATCATTGATGACTTCTCAAATTACATAATTGATGACATTGTTGATGACACTGATAATATGTGCCTTTAAATAATTTATCCCCAAGGAATGGGATCCTTGGGCAAAAGTAGGCTCACAGAGAGAGTCATCTTTCCCTCCCCTTTTATAAAAGGCCAACCAGAGGGGATGGAATCCCCAGTGACAAAATAGGCTCAGGGAGGAGTGCTGCATGGCCCCGTCTCCTTTAAAAATACTTGGAACTAGTTGGGGGCCATGGGGAGCCCCAAGACCCCCGCTGCCCCAGCTGGCTCCCCCCATGGTGAGGAATCTGGCTTTGTTTCCCCCTGGAGGGAGCATCTATTTATGCTCCTCCCTCCAGGTGGGAGCAATATGTTGTTCTGTTTCCGTGCTCAATTCAATGCAGATACGAAAAAAGATTTCAAGCGCTCCCAGCCAGCTCTCACCCAGCTCCCAACCCTGGTAGCAAAGTTTGTGTTGCTCTTATTGGTCAGGAGATTTGAAAATGCTCCTGCCAGACAAGAGCAAACTCGTTTCCCTCCCCATAGCGATGAGAGCAGACACATTGCAGGTGAGCCAGCCTCAGAGAATTGAGCTTTTACATTAAAAAAACCTTGGAAATTCAATCAGAAAAAACAAAAGGTTAAAGTGATGTTATAGTTAAGTGAACATTTCAATGACGACATAAATGTTTTAAATTAAAAAAAACACTGAAATGCCATAGTTATCTCCAGTAGCTATAATTCGTGCCATAGGGTAATAATTAACTTGCACCCTTAGCATGGACAGCTAATTTCCCAACATATTATATCAGTGATGACATGTTCTATGACATGATTGATAACATCATTGCAACAATTTAAATGACACTGTGAATGGCGGGAATGCAAGTCATAGTTACCTTAAGGCACTAGTTATAGTTACTAGAAATAACTGTAATGGTGAATTTCAGTGTTTGTTTTAGTTTTAAATATTACGTTGTCATTGAAATTTTCACCTATTATGTCGTAGGAAAACGGTACCCTGTCCCCCTTTCTCTTTTTGTTTTGTGTTTTTTTTTTGTCTCTGCTGAAGGTGAGTCTCAAAATGCTTGCCAGCACTTCCTGGTTAAAGTGTTTGTAGTCCATCACATTTCTGCACCAGATCAATAGTAATTATTACTTCATCGCAACCCTAGATGTACAAATTTGTGCTTCCCTTAATTTCTCCTAAAGTACTGAATAGATTTACACCCAATGAAAAAAAAAGACTCATCTTCTGACCAAAAGGTACCTTTCTGCCAAATTTGGTGTAACTCTGTCCAGTGGTTCGGGCTGCAGGTGTGTCTAAAGAGTCTATGGGAATTAACATGGGAAACGCACTTTATTTGACCACCATCTTTTCTTGGCCCCCGCTTTATGGATCACTCCAAAATTTACCATGCACAACAAGATTCTGGGAAGCACTTGTTTGGAACATTTTTGTTGAACTGTGCCAAAGATATAGGCAAGTAAAGAAATTATTTTTCTAGGGAAACCAGGTACTAACTATACCTACCTACTGGTGGTAGCTATAGTTAGGACTTAGGGGGTCATTCCGACCCTGGCGGTCATGGACCGCCAGGGCCGGGGACTGCGGATGCACCGCCAACAGGCTGGCGGTGCATCCAGGCCAATTCTGACCGCGGCGAAACCGGCGGTTTCCCGCCGGTTTTCCCCTGGCCTGAGGAATCCTCCATGGCGGCGCTGCAGGCAGCGCCGCCATGGGGATTCCGACCCCCTTACCGCCAGCCTGGTTCTGGCGGTTTTGACCGCCAGAATCTGGCTGGCAGTAACGGGTGTCGTGGGGCCCCCTAACAGGGCCCCACCAAGATTTTCAGTGTCTGCATAGCAGACACTGAAAATCGCGACGGGTGCAACTGCACCCGTCGCACCCTTTCCACTCCGCCGGCTCCATTCGGAGCCGGCATCCTCGTGGAAGGGGGTTTCCCGCTGGGCGGGCGGGCGGCCTTCTGGCGGTCGCCCGCCCGCCCAGCGGGAAACTCAAAATTACCGCAGCGGTCTTTTGACTGCGCAGCGGTATTCTGACGGCGGTACTTTGGCGGGCGGCCTCCGCCGCCCTCCAAAGTCAGAATGACCCCCTTAGTTTCCATAATAAGAGTATATTTTGTTTCACTATTAACTTTAGTGCAGTTCAACCAATCTTCAAAACATTTTCAAAACTAGTTTGCCAGTCACTTCAGCTGCTGAATGGAATGTTTTGGTGATGATCCATCAAGCGAGGACTGTAAAAAAGGGGGGAGGTTTATAAAATGCATTTTCCACATGCAATTTCCCCCAGGGATTTTAGACACACCGCTGAACGGATTTATACCAAATTTCGCAGAAAGCAAGATCTTGGTCCAGAAAGAGTACTTTTTGTCATTTGGACATTAAAGTAAAAATATTTATGTAATCTAGAGACAATGGATCAACCACTGTGGATCTAAGCACCAGCAGCAATTTATTGGCTGGCCGCAACCTGAGAGAAAGTTTGCAGCCCCTATTTTACGCATCGTTACTTTGGTTTCCAGGGGGAAAATAAAATCAAAAAGTCATAGAAAGGCCAAGGGTAGAGGTTCCTTGATGCCATGGGACTATGCAGGGGTCTGTAAGGGACCCCTCATAGGCGGGCGACCTAACTGTCTAAAAATGTTTTGTTTTAGCATGCAATAATCCACAGATTCACTGCAACCCTCAGTGTGACCCCTTGTGTGCTCTGCAGTGGATCTACAGCTCCAGACCCCAATTAAAAGAACATGTACACCCGCTAACAGTCCCACACACCTACTCACACACTCACTCACACACTAATACTCTAACAGAACCACTCACGCATCCACTCACACAGTCATACAGCCACTCACATACCTACTCACATAACCACAATAACAAAACCACTCACACACCCACTGCCAGACCCACACAGCCACTCATACAGCCACTCACTCACACACTCACTTACACACCCACAAAACAACTCACACATCCACTCATGGATCCACAGAGCCATTCAGACAGCCATGCACAGGCAGTGATACACTTTTGCCATAAAATAAGTTTGCATTAAACATGTTGCTGTTTTAGTTTTGAGTGTGTGCTTTTGGTTAGGAACGGATCATCCCACAATATAACCAGCAGTCCCCTTATTTGTTTGAGGATTTGCAACAGATCCATGGATTCATAAAATAAAATTTAAAAAATAAATATTTGGTGCATTGCATTTGTAGAAAAACTACATAAGTTATCTTGTCCTAAGTGAGGGGCACATGCGGGACGTGCCCAGGGCGTGCCTGGATGAAGACCGGGCCAAGAGTAGGCCCGTCTTTGCCCGTCATAGCCCAGAACAGGCTGGGCTGGTCCACCCCTCTTGACTCCACTTTGAGTTAATCCCATAAGGTACTGTATTCTAATACTATCTATTGTTTAGCCATTGTTATTGTGATCTGCCCTATGACTGTTAAGTGCAAGGCCTCTACTACATCAAGGGATGTAGTGAATTCTACCACTTTTGGTTGCTACATTTGAAAGGCAGTGGGAGCTTTAAACAAGGAGATTGAACATGATGAACGTTGCCTATCAGTCACTTTTGCATTGACTCCTGGGCCATAATTATCTTCTGAGATGTCACAAACTGGAAATTAGCACAACCTTACAGCTGCACTGAACCACTTGTCAGGGTCAGTCCCATAAGTTTTGCATATAGCTCCTTCCGTAGCCGCAATTCCTGCTGACCATGCCCAGGATAGCAGTGTGCTGTCATTATCTCCTCATAACAATGCTCCCCAGGGGAAACATGAAAGACACCAGGGGCATGAAAAGTGACTCTACCATTAGACACTCAAGCTGCTTTTAATTCGGCCACTGGATTAATGTGTACTATTATACCTTCAGGTGGGAACTTCGACCTTTTCCAGGGAAGATTCCTGGATAGTGTAAAGGGGTTGATGGAAAGGGTACTCATACCCATCACCAAATGCCTGAGGGAGATTGAAGATCTTCTGTGAAGTTTTGAAGCTTACATTCTGTGAATCTAGGCACCAATAAATCCCATTCAGGGGCCGTACAACAGGTCTCTGTAATATCTGCAAGCAGTCAAAACCCACTTTTGAATTGCACTAAGGATAACTTCACAAGCAGCAGTATCTGCAAGCTATGCCATCCTTTTCATACTCAATCTGTTCCTGTGCTGTGCGATGTGGGAGGGCTGCACCCTTTAGAGAGGTAGCTGATGCAGAATAGTCAGTCACAGTCACAATTAACTGCCTCTGAATGCTTGGTGCAGAATCTAACCGATAAGCAATTGTCTGAAGTTTCCTTCGGCCGCCCCCCAAGCCCTACCAAACGGGAGTAGAAATGTTAATGAGGACGTGTCTAAATCAGTGACCATGAATCTGCTGCCTGCTTGTTGCCCTTATGTGGCAGTAATGGTCAATGTTCCTCCCTTGACTCCGGTACAACTGAAACCTCAGTCCAGCTAAATGACAAAGTTTTACACTGACTTCAAACTGAATATTTTCAATGAATTGGCACATGGCAGCATCACAAGTATTCTTTCTGTGTTGCCCTACGCCAATTCGAAAGGTCAGAAATAATCGTATTTTCAAGAGACTTGCGTTTCTGTCCTTTCTACCTGCACTGTCGCACAAGTTGCTGCCTAGCATCAATGCAGGCACCCTTACAACATGGTGCAAGGGGGTCTGTGTTGCATGCAGGATTGTTTTTTTGCAGGAAGGGGCATCTTCCTGCACAAAAACAATCCTGAAAAACAATCCTGAGAGGTGTGTTCCTCTTTCTATACATGCTGCAGAATGCAACATGCATAGAAAGAGGAAAGAACAAGGAGAAATAAACATATTTCTTCTCATTAAGCCTTTCCTAGGGAGGCGTATCTTTTTGGCACATTCCGAGGTTTGCAAGTTCTTGTAAATCTGGGAATGCATCAAAATCCACAACTGTTGCCTGGGAACACCCGTTCAACACCCATGGAAACTCCTCCCTGGTGCAGAATAATGTAGTGCAGCGTTTTGCACTGTGTTACGTTACTCGAGATTTATGAAGCCACGCAGGACCATGCAAGACTTGTGTGGCTTAATAAATCCCACTTAAGGTTTGTGTCACTCTTGACCACGTTGCACGGTGCAGGAACGATGCAAACCGGGAGATAAATATGGGCCGAAGTTTATATTTACAATTGCAAAAGCCAACCAAATTGTTTTGACAAGAAGTGTAGGGTAGATTGGTCGAGCTAAGAAAGTGATCAAGATTACAGATTTTAATATCAAACTTGTTATCTGTCACCACTAGAAGGTCGTGTCCATTTCAACCCGCTCTCAACTCTTTTGGCTAGCACTTAAAGATGGCTGTGGTCAATTTCTATAATAACATGTTTGACTCCTCTTGTACTGCTGTCGTTCGTGCCCTTGATGCAGGTTTGAAAGCACTCTTACATTTAATTCACTCTAAATATTTTATTTTCTGGGCAGGTGATTTTAATATCCAGAAATGTTATCTCCCTGCAAGAAGGTGTGTGGTGTAACAAATACAGAGGGGGTTGAAATTCTGCATTTCTCACACAATGATTATGGGAAAGCATTGAATTATTTATTTTTTAAGTATGTTCTTGTTTTATTGGAAAGTAGTTGCACAGATGCTACTTAGCAGATTCCTTCCTTTATCAGCAGAGATGCACATACTACTATGAACCATGGTTTTATTTCCTCCTCTGCTAAGAATTTGGCTTGTACTACCAATATAATTCCAACAGCAGTGAGTGACCACAGCCCATTACTCATTTCAATTCAGGTTATAGATGCATAGGGAAATGCAGGTATCACAAATGCTGTCTCCCTCAGGCCTAATGGTGTTCTTCATAAATGGCCAGGGATCGATCCAATAGAGTCTTGCAAGTACTGTTTAGTGTGAGCTCAGTTGTGTTCAGGTACTGCTTGGTTCATGACAGGTTATTGTATGCCTTTGGGCAGATTACTAGGTCATTCAGTACATCACTTACACGACCTCCAAGATCAAGTAAAACAACGAATCCTGGGTGGCTTAATCATTTGTTTACCCAGGCACCCACACTTCTTAGGACTGCCCTTCAAGCTCCCGTAGGGATTATTTAGCAATTATGTATTAATGCAAGAATTATAACCCAGTACTAGCCGCTAGGAAGAGGGTATTACAAGAGGAAGCCTGGCCAAATATGGCCCAGGCTGCTGAGACAAAGGATTTGACATTGTTACATTGTTTTGGAGCACGGTAAATGCCCCTAATGTCCCTTTTTTTTTTTTTTCATTTCTTTCCCGACTTACTTCCGCTGTTTCTTGCAAAGCATGGGTCATCCACTTCTCAGGCATTTTTGATTCCAGTAAACAGGATGCTCGGTCGGCAATGGACGAGGGGGAGATGTACAAGCATCACATTCCTTTGCATATCACCCTTTAGGAGGTTCTCCTTGCCCTAGGTCAGTGTGGGGGTGATATGGCGCCAGGACCCAACGGGGTACCAGTTGATGCATTTAAAGCATTGGAGGAATTATGGGGACCGATTTTGACCAGGGTACTCAATGCAGCCACTGAGGGTATGATCCCCTCTTCTTGGGCTATCAATTACAGTTTCTAACTTCAAGAAGGGGGATAAATCTGACCCTAAATGCTATCATCCTACCTCCCTCCTGAACTTCTCAGCCAAACTGATGGGCAAGGTTCTCTTAAAGGAGTGGGCAGTGGATAGATTTATCTTGTCAGAGAAACAATTTGGTTTTAGGGGAGGTGAGTGGGACAGTGGAACAGTATAAAAACCTTGATTTGCTTTTTGGGAAGTACACTAAAGCTAAGGTAGGGTCCCTTTGGGGCATATTTATACTCCGTTTGCGCCGAATTTGCGTCGTTTTTTTCGACGCAAATTCGACGCAAAACTAACTCCATATTTATACTTTGGCGTTAGACGCGTCTAGCGCCAAAGTTCATGGAGTTAGCGTCATTTTTTTGCGTGAACACCTTCCTTGCGTTAATGATATGCAAGGTAGGCGTTCCCGTCTTAAAAAATGACTGCGATGCATATGCGTCGTATTTATACTCCCGGGCAAAAATGACGCCCGGGAGTGGGCGGGACTAAAAAACCCGCATTTGCGCCGCATTTTAGCGCCTGGGTCAGGGCAGGCGTTAAGGGACCTGGGGGCTCAGAATGAGCCCAGAGGTGCCCTCCCAAGCCCCCAGGGACACCCCCTGCCACCCTTGCCCACCCCAGGAGGACACCCAAGGCTGGAGGGACCCATCCCAGAGAAGAAAAGGTAAGTTGTGGTAAGTATTTTTTTTAATTTTTTTTTGTGGCATAGGGGGGCCTGATTTGTGCCCCCCTACATGCCACTATGCCCAATGACCATGCCCAGGGGACAGAAGTCCCCTGGGCATGGCCATTGGGCAAGGGGGCATGACTCCTGTCTTTGCTAAGACAGGAGTCATGTTAATGGCGTCTGGGCACCAAAAAAAATGGCGCAATTTGGGTTAAGACGATTTTTTTGCCTCAGCCGACTTGCCCCATTTTTGGATGCACAAACGCCATTTTTCCCTATGCCGGTGCTGCCTGGTGTACGTGTTTTTTTTTCACGCACACCAGGCAGCGCCGGTCGGCTAACGCCATTCAATAAATACGGCACCCGCATGGGGCTTCAGAATGGCGTTAGCCGGCGCTAATTTTTTTGGCGCAAAACTGCGTTAGCGCAGTTTTGCATCAAAAAGTATAAATATGGCCCTTTATGTCTTGCTGACCTAAGCAGGGCGTTTGATTTGGTAGTCCACTCAATCCTTTGGTTTACCTTGATTTCCCTTGGTGCTCCAGAGAATAAAGTTAGTATGAAAATCTGTCCATGAAAGTCCAGTATGACCCTCCTGGGGAATTTTCCCCTTTATTTAGGACTAAGAGGGGAATTAGACAGGGATGTGTAATGGCACAATTTCTCTATTAATGAAGTCAATGGTGCCCTTCAGACTTTGCAGGAAAACAAGCCCACTGTCGCCGGCCATCACTGGTCGTCAGGTTCTTCTACTGTTGTATGCCGACGACACGATCCTGTTGTCAAGGATGCCCGTTGGTTTGCAGAAACTGATGGACTCATTTGGTGATTTCATGGAAGCTAGAAAAATTAAGATCAACATGTCAAAAACATATATGATGGTTTGTAGGGAAAAAGTGCAGAAGTGCAAGACTATTTACTTTAGGGGCTCACCAATTGCGAGTGTAAACTCATTTTGTTATCTAGGGATTCTATTTACTAACAATGGATCTTGGACCCAACGGATTTTAAATGCCATTTTGAAAATGAGCTGAGGCTTCGAAGAAGTTTTTACATTCTTTCATAAAATCGGCAGTTGCCTAGTTAAAGACATGATTGAAATATATAATGTCAGAGGGCTGTCAAATGCTATATTTTATGCAGGCCTGTGGGGCTATGTTTCTAGTAACCCCCTCCAGGTTGAAGAGAATTCCTTCTTTAGGCGCTTGCTATGTACACCAGCCTCGGCGTCATCTTTTATTGTTCATAAGGAGGCTGGGTTGCACTTTCTGGAAGACTCGCTTTCATTGAAACCCTTATTACTCTGGCAGTCTATCTTGGCAACATAAGAAACACGTTTTGCCAAATGTGTTATCTTAGACTGTTTAGCTGTAGGTGATGTTTTTAAAATTCCTTTGCTCTCCTATATAAATGAATCCTTTAAATTATTGTTTAATATGCCTGTATTGCACAATACCCAAAGAACCACATCAATAGAGCAGAGAGCAATTAAGGCTTCTTTTTTAAATTATAAATAGGAATGTAGAATGCGTGAAGCATCTAGGAAGCATACAGCTCTTTCATATATGTTGTATGATTTGTAGGAGGGATGCCAACTTTATTTGACATGGGTAACCAATATTCAGCATTGTTTTGTTCTATGGAAGTTGTGACTGAGCATAGTACATCACTTAGGGGGTCATTCCTACCCTGGCGGTCCGAAACCGCCAGGTTAGGGGACGGAGGAAGCACCGCCAACAGGCTGGCGGTGCTTCTGGGGCTATTCTGACCGCGGCGGTGAAGCCGCGGTCAGAAAAGGGAAGCCGGCGGTTTCCCGCCGGTTTCCCGCTGCCCCAGGGAATCCTCCACGGCGGCGCTGCAAGCAGCGCCACCATGGGGATTCCGACCCCCTTCCCGCCAGACTGGTTGTGGCGGTTTTCACCGCCAGAACCAGGCTGGCGGGAACAGGTGTCGTGGGGCCCCTGGGGGCCCCTGCAGTGCCCATGCCACTGGCATGGGCACTGCAGGGGCCCCCTAACAGGGCCCCACATTGATTTTCAGTGTCTGCATGGCAGACACTGAAAATCGCGACGGGTGCAACTGCACCCGTCGCACACCAGCAACTCCGCCGGCTCCATTCGGAGCCGGCTTCCTCGTTGCTGGTGCTTTCCCGCTGGGCGGGCGGGCGGCCTTTTGGCGGTCGCCCGCCCGCCCAGCGGGAAAGTCAGAATTACCGCGGCGGTCATTTGACCGCGCTGCGGTATTCTGGCGGGGGAACTTTGGCGGGCGGCCTCCGCCGCCCGCCGAAGTTAGAATGACCCCCTTAGTTGCCTTCCTCGAAATGAAAAAAACAACTGTTAGGCACAATTCCTTGTAATGACGTATCGAAGCAAAGCACGTGGCAATTATTCTATTTTGTGGTTTTTATGAGGCTCTAAGAAGGCATTATTTAAAACCTATCTTTCTTGCACAGAACATCAGGGATCATAAAATTGTCCTATGCTACTTATTTGCACTTGGGAACCCATCTGTAAGCTTCAACACTGCGCGCTTTACATGCGGTGCCACACATCTCAGGAAAAGTATCATATTCTAGTGAACTTTAATAGGGGCTGTTCAAATTTTTTTTTCTTCTCTTTTTCTTGTTTTTCTCATGTTTTGTTTTCATTTCTTACAGATGTTGTTTTTAAAGTTTTATATTTATTGATGGTATGTTTTATGTACGTGCATGGCCATTTTAATTGTGCTGAATAAAGATTTGAATCGAATCTACGAATTTCCAGGAACCCCCTTCACATGTACTACTCTATGTGTTTTTAGTAAAGGCACCTATGCACAATGTTCCGCACTTACTATTCCGTCTCTAATGCCTTGAGGCTGACTCACCTCCATAACTTATCGTCCCGGGCTAGTGCACAGAAATTCAGTAGCATTCCACTTCCAGGCAAATTACTGTTTTAACCTCTCTCATTCACTTCGTAGTTCACTGGTCTACCACAAGCACATAGACAAACACAATAATCTCTTTTCTAAAACACTATCTATCGTCAGGCACATTCTACCACCTTTACCATTCTTGTTACACTGCATGTGGATACTCTAGACCAGGGATACTCATAGTAGGGCCCGCGGGCCTCATGCGGCCCCTCTGACCTTTACATGCGGCCCCTGGGGCAACAGGAGCACTGGGCAGCTGTTTGCTCGACTCTGATAACGCGTCCAGCCCTTATAAATTACCTGTACCTGGACACGTTGGAGGTCGGTGAACCTTTTAGCCGAGTTGGGCTCTCCTCATCCTTGAATAGTCGGGTCACTTAAATCAATAATCAATAACTGTTGTGCGCGATGGCCAATACTCAATTAGTAGATCAAAATAACACATTAGGAATCAATAACAGTTGGTAATTTGACACGCCATGACCTTTCAGTCATGAATAACCACACTGGTTTATTAAAAGTTAGTGAATTTATTTCCCTATATTAATAAAGCTAAAACAATGTACATAAGTCTCGAAACCAAATTATATATGTATACGAACATTACTAGCTGTCCATAACGGCGGAAGAAACGCAATCTACGAAATATCTGAATAATGGTGCATTCAGTTATGGCAATGCAAATCACTAATATGAGTAACTGTATTTGACTAATCTCGTACATTGGTCAGCATAACAAGATTTCAATTCAACATGGTGCATCAATTGTATACCTCGACTAACCTCTAATTAGCATTGGCATGTGTGGGCTTCATGCAAAACGAATGTAGTCAACACGAATTTAGAAAACTTCTAGCTTGGGCCCTATCAAAATAGCAGTTGGTACCTAGAGGGAAAAACACAATGCATAATACAATTATCCTTTCATATTTACCATTTACAATCAGCATTCAAGGATATCTTCGTCCTTCAGCTACCGGTTCGGTCAGCATGGGGCAGATTTTCAAGGAGGCAAAGTTAAGGGCAAGTTTCCTTGCAGCAGCAAGGAGAATGGGCAAAGTTACTGCATAGGCAAGACGGGGACAATTTAAAGTTAAAGTCTCTAGGGTGAGAATTCTCAAAGTCTCTTTCTCAGTAATAGAGAAAAGGGCATCAAGATGTCGTCTTAAGATGGCGTCTGGCATTTAGCTTTAAAGATGGCATCAAGGAAAAATGGCTGACTTCTCTTTGTCCAGTGGGTTTAAATAAGAAACATTCCAGATTCTGCAGGGTCTTCCATTGGAGAGTTCATAAGGTGGCTTCAAATTGACCAATGAAAAATGTCTTTCTACTAGCACTCATTTATGCATACATTGTCCTTGGAGTCTTGGAACACAAGTTGCAACATGGTTTGCCAATTATTTTGATATCTGTACCTCCTTTGTCTGCACCTGCAGAGACTGACCTTGCTTCAAAGGGGATGAAACTGGCCTACTACGAAACCTTGGAGATAAGTGTATTAGTCATCTCTACTGGAAAAATACAACTTTTAAACGTGAATACATGTTACATTAGTTCAAGGAAAAGCCACGCAGTTAGAATTTGAGACCAGGCAACTAGGCCAAAGCCTCTACTAAATTTAAGCTAAGCACAAACAGTTTCAATAAGAAATCATAACACACATTTGCAATTATGACGGATTAATACATTTTTCAATTCTCCATGATTAATAAAGCACAATTATAATATTGGCGAACTACTCGGAGGGCACAATTTCGCTCGTACATTATTTTCTTCACTAAAATCACACTACATTATACGATTTTGGTTATGAAATATGTGGATATATGTAGGACCTTCTTTCTCTGCGTCATCAATCCCTCCTCTGATGACTAATTATGTCATCACATCAAATCTTCCCACAAATTTTATTCCATTAAAATTTTGTCCTAGTAACTTGGTATGTCAGTCAATTCCCTCTTTCTTTTGGTTCCCTTTGATTTTTCTCTGTATATTTCTACTATTTTGTTTTCTATGTTCTCTTCTCTTTTCCTTTTGTTCCTTGCTTTTAACATTTTGATAGCTTTCCATATTCCCCAAATGCCTAATACCCAAATTAATATGATTAATATTCCCTTTATTATTTTCAATAATAATCCGTTCCAAACGTTGCTGAGCCAGTTCCCCACGGAAGCAAATCCTTTTCCAACCTTCTCCCATACTCCTGGTTCTTTCAATTCCTTTAAATCTGTACTTTCGTTAGTTAAGTTAGTAAGCATCTTTCTAATTCGCCCACTGCTGTCCGGTATATATGTACAACAGTGGCGAGTACCAAGCATTTTGCAAACGCCGCCATCCTTTGCTAAAAGAATGTCTAAGGCAAGCCCATTTTGAAGAGTCATAGCTCTTTCTGCAGCGAGTTCAGCATCCATCAGGATTATAGCTCCTGATAATTTTGTCAGCATGTTATCCACAATAGTAGACAACTTTTGTATTTTGATCGAATTCAATATGACTCCTACTGAAGGAATCAAAGCTCCAAATATATCTCCTACCACACCAGAAGCTGTCTCTCTTTTCTGAACATGATGTGATTCAGACAGCTTTGGAAATTTCTTTAAGTCGTCTAGTTGATAAATCTTTGGGAATACTATTCCCAAATAACATCTCCCATACCATCCTTTAGGAAGACTATAATAGGCGTTAAGTCCACAAATATAGTATATCCCTGGAATAACTGGGTCTTGTCCATTCAGCATGAACGTCCATTTAGGTTGAAACAAAAACGTGTGTTTACACTCACTCGTTCCCACAAAGACTGTGTCATAATATGATTTATGTCTATGTATACAGAATCTCCCTACGTGTAATGTATCTATAGCTATTTTCCCTTGTGTCTTTATGGCGGCAAAAGCATAGTTATCTACAGATGTCCTTTTATGTAATTCCCTTTCTAATTCCTCTTTCATTTCTTTCCTCCTGTCGTCAGTGCGGTCTAAGAAGTTTATTTCCACCGGTGAAAGCAAGCATGTAAGGTTCTCTCTATGTGCGTGAGCTGTGTGAAAAGGTGACAACGTCTCAAAGAAGCCCCTCATCAATTTTATATAATAATGTCTGGCTACTTTACTCAGATACTCGATTATGGGGACATACGCAAATGTAACATCATAATTAGAGTAAAAATAATGAATGTACGTCTGAGCATAAAATCTGGACATTATAATACTACATGTAATTCCATACGTAAGAGGCATGCTATGATACGTCACCCCTTCCACTACTGAGATAGGTATTTGTGTGCACACATAACAGTCTTTCACATCCATGGTCTCAACATACTCACTCAGCAAGCGATAGAAAACATTAGACGAAAGTTCCTTTTTATCATGCAGATGCCTTTCATCCTGTTCGAGTTTCTTTAAAGCCGTTAGTTCAGTACTAGTAGCAGGTCTAGAAGTAAAAGCGTCATTTGTTTCTCTCTCATTCTTCCCATGCATTCCAAGAACTATTGCTACAATGATTAGTACGCATGCAGTTATTAAGCCTATACACATGTATTTACAACACTTAATTTTATGCCCCTGTGTAGTGTTGCCTGTCATGATCTGTATAGAATCAGAAAGTTGAAGACACTTTATCAAATCGGATTTGCAGATATATGTACAAAGCTGAACGAGTTCAATGTTAACACAGTTCTCTTTAGCAGCTTAGTCTCTCATCGGTTAGCAGCTTTGTCTTAAAATCGGTTTCAGAGTCAATCAAGTTTAGCAATGTCTTAGCCGGTTTAAAAGTCAATCAGGTTATCAAAGTCTCATTCGGTAAAGTTCATGAGGTTTCACTTCTCAAGTGCCAAAGTGAAGTTCTGCCTCTTCGTTCTCGAGACTGAGAGACAAGAATTCGTCTGACCAATCGTTAGCGGCTATGTATGCCCACTCTGGACCAGAGTACCTTCTACTCAGTATTCTTTTTCTTTTCAATTTTGCATCCCCCTTTGATTCTCTCTCACGTGTGCTTTCTTCCTTGGTCAGGTCTTTCTCCTCACTCGGTGTTGCTATTGTGACAGACACTTCCTTTCTTTTCTCTTTCAGCTTTGGCTCTTCATTCTCATTTGGTATTTCTTTAATCCTTAGTTTCACTGGTGATATACCTTGCCTCCGTTTCGCACTGTTTTCACTCGAGGGACCTGCAACCGGTTCCGGAAGAGACTGAGCGATTTCACTTTGTCCCTCTTCTTTTTCTTCCTCCTGGAGGTCGATCAGATTTTCCTTTTCCTTTCCTGTATCTGCTTCTTGGAAAGCCCTCCTCTGATCAGGCTCTCCTGCTTCTTCACTTGTTGCAGGCTCTTTGTCACCCTCAGGGTCTCTGTCGCTTTCTGATGTCTCTCTTCCGTTCTCCTCAAATGGATCGGCTGTTTCTTCCTCGTAGAGTATATCTCTCTCCTCTAATTCTGTTTGTTCACCTCTAGGTTCTCGCTGCTTTGTCTCGGTGCCAGGTACTTTCTTGTCGGTCACTGGTGATTTCAGTGCTTCAATCTCCTCTTCTGTGGGGCACGTCACCCTTTTCGTGTGACTGGCGTGAATCCAGTTGGGAACTCCCGCACATTTCACAGCAGTAGTAGTCGTCAGAATCACTTGGAAAGGCCCTTTCCAACGAGGTTCCAGACACGACTTCCTCACGTGCTTCTTTATCACGACCCAGTCGCCTGCTTTCAGGGCGTGTCCTGGACCTTGGATCGGTGGCAAGGTGGTTGCCTCCACCTGGTGAGAAAAAGAGCGTACCACATCAGCTAGACCTTTGCAGTAGTCCAACACCATATCATCTGTAATATTCAAAAGAGCATTTGCAGGAACTGCTGGAAGTCTCATAGCCCTGCCCATGAGGATCTCGTGCGGGACAGTCCAGTTTTCCTATCAGGGGTGTTTCTCATAGACATTAGTACCAAGGGCAATGCATCAGGCCATTTCAAGTTTGTTGATGCACATATTTTCGCCATCCTTGATTTCAATGTGCCGTTCATTTGCTCCACTAGGCCTGAGGCTTCAGGGCGGTAGCTACAATGCAACTTTTGCTCAATGTTCAGCGCTGCACACAGTAATTTTATTACTTTGTTATTGAAGTGACTTCCCCTATCTGATTCTAAAGAGATCGGGAATCCGAAACGTGGTATTAGTTCCCTCAAGAGTAGTTTGGCAACTGTGAGACTGTAATTTCTACGTGTGGGGTATGCTTCAATCCAGTGACTAAAAATACACACAATCACCAACACATACTTCAAACCTCCATGCACAGGCATTTCAATAAAGTCCATCTGCATCCTGCTGAATGGACCTCCAGCTCTCCCAATGTGGCTCAAATTTACTACTGTTCCTTTCCCCGCGTTCATTTGTTGACAAATGACGCAACGGTGGTAAACCGCTTCAGCAACTTGACAAAATTTGGGGTTAAACCAATCAGTTTTGAACAGCCTGACCATGGCGTCCCTCCCAAGATGAGCCTGTCCATGGTAGAATCTGGCCAATTGTGTGAACAGACTGTTAGGCAGAACCAATTTCCCTTCACTTGAGACCCACAAATCATCTGGCTTCTTTACACATTGCAATTTACTCCATGAGAGTTTTTCATCTTCGCTAACATCGTTTTGTAAAGACTTCAATTCATCTATTGTATCTACAACCTTTAGAGCAAAGGCTTCGCTTGGCTAAAGTTCTGGCTCATTTATCAAGTTCCATTCGTCTCTGAGCAATATACAGTTCAATGCGCAAAATCTTGCGACTTGATCTGCATACCCGTTTCCCAAAGAAACATAGTCTTGTGACTTTGAATGTCCACTGCATTTTACCACTGCAACTTCTCCTGCCAACTGAATGGCATGTAACAACTCTCTTATCCTTTCACCATTTTCACTGGCGATCCTGAAGAGGTCATGAAGTCTCTTTGTGACCACAACTGTCCAAAGTCATGCACTATTTCAAATCCGTACTGACTGTCAGTGTAAATGGTGACTTTCATCAATGCGGAAAGTTGGCAAGCTCTAGTAAGCGCCACCAGTTCCGCTACCTGTGCAGAGTAAACCCCTTGAAGCCAAGATGCTTCCAGAACACCTGTTATCGTACATACAGCATATCCTGCTTTCAATATTCCCAGTGCATCTCTCAAACATGAACCATCAACAAAAAGGATTTGATCATTGTCTTCCAATCGGGTGTCTTTGATGTCAGGTCTTGGTTTCGTACAAAATTCAGTCACCTGAAGACAGTAGTGCTCGACGTCTTCAGCGTTCTCAATTTTGACATTCTCACTGGGAAACAATGTTGCTAGATTAAACGTAGTGCACCTTTTCAGCTGCATATTTGGTGATCCCAAAATTATTGTCTCATACCTTGTAAGCCTAGCACCAGTCATGTGCTGTGTTCGGGAACGTGTCAAAAGTATCTCGACTGAGTGAGGGACCATGACTGTCAAAGGATGTCCCATCACTATTCCTTCACTCTGGGTTAGGCTGATACCAACTGCTGCTACGGCACGCAAGCACCCTGGCAGTGCTGCTGCGACCAGATCCAAAGTAGCTGAAAAATATGCTACTTGTCTGTTAACGCCGCCATGGGATTGAGTCAAGACAGACAAGGAACATGCATGACAAAATAATGTGAAAGGTTTTGTGTAGTCAGGCATACCTAACGCTGGAGCCCTGCACATGCATTCCTTTAATTCGATAAAAGCATCCATCTCATCTCCTTTCAACTCTATTTCATCCAGCGTATCCTTCTGGGTCAGTTTCAGTAAAGGTTTTGCTAGAGTCGAAAAATTGGGAATCCATTGGGGACAGTAGCCCACCATTCCCAAAAACTTTCTCACTTCTCTTCTCGTCTTTGGTGGACTCATCTGAAGCACACTTGTTATCCTTTCTTTCATAATTCTTTGTGACCCTTTCTCTATTTGGTGACCCAAATATTTCACCTTCTTCTGGCAGAATTGTAATTTTGAAGGGGACACTTTGTGTCCGTTCCTTCCCAAATGATTCAGTAGGGCAATGGTATCAGCTGTACAGTCACTTTCTGTCTTTGATGCAATTAGCAGATCACCAATGTATTGCACCAAGGTTGATTCGAACGGTAATTCCAATGATTCCAAATCTTTCTTTAGAATCTGATTGAAAATTGGCGGTGATTCCGAAAACCCTTGAGGAATTCGACACCAACTGTAAACCCTGTCCAGGAATTTGAAACAAAAGAGAAATTGTCTGTCCTCATGAAGAGGCACAGAAAAGAACGCTTGTGACAGGTCGATGACTGAGAACCACTCAGCATCACAGGGAACTTGAAACATTATCACAGCTGAATTTGGTACCACAGGACAACATTTGACTATTATGTCATTTATCTTCCTCAAATCCTGAACAATCCGGACCTTTCCACTCGGTTTTATCAGTCCCATAATTGGTGAATTACATGGGCTGCTTAACACTTCTTTTAGTACTCCCTGTTTTACAAACTCATCAATGAGTTGGGCGACTTTCATGAGGGTGTCTTGCGCCATATGGTATTGTGGGATCTGGGGAAAAGTTACATTGGGTTTCACCGTCACCTTCACTGGTTCTACTCCTTTAACCAATCCTACTTCTTTCCCTGACATATCCCACACTTCCTTTCCGACTGTTTCCTGTAACTCAGCAGGAATGTCTGCTTCAGTGAGCATTGGGTAAAGAGTAATCAGGGGATATTCTTCATCGACAGTTTCCGCTTCGTCCCCTCCTACACTATCCTCTTCTTCCCCATCACTGTTTGTCTGGATTTTAATTCCATCATTTGAGCACATAATCGAACATCCCAATTTGCACAATAGGTCTCTCCCTAGCAGTGATATCGGGCTTGAGTCACACACCACAAATTTATGTGACCCTTGATAGTTACCAATTCTGACTTGCACTGGGTCAGTGATTGGGTTTGTCAGGTACCTATTTGCTACTCCCACCACTTGAACTGTTCTCCCTGAAAGTGGCAAATTTGGTACTTCGATGCTCCTAACAGTAGAGCGTGTAGCTCCTGTGTCAACCAAGAATGAAACTCGATGACCCATAACTCTTCCTTCCACATACGGACCCTTTTAATCAACTTCCAAAGATGCTGCAAGCATACAATTTTCTTCCTCATCTGAACTTTCACTCTCCCATACATCGTTTATTCCATCCTCACTGTGTAAAGGGAATTGGTGTACTGTGTCATTTTGGTTCATCACTTGACCCGTGACCTGCTGAGGAAGCCTTACCTGTTGCTGATTCATTGGTGCTAAGGGTATTTGCATTTGCTGATTAGGTACCATGGGAAACTGCTGTTGCATTGGCTGCAACTGCGCCATTTGTGCACGGGGCATTTGCACCTGTTGCGGTTGTATGGGTTGTAGACCCTGCATCTGATTCATATTATTCTGAAAATTTGGATTTGGACTCCTCAATTTCGGTCCTCTCATATTCTGCAATGCATTGACATCATTGTTTTGCTGACCTACACCTTCCTGCACCATCATTTGGCACTCCCGTTTCGAATGCCCGACGATTCCGCACGTGTGACATGGCATCACCTTTTTCATTGCCTGTATACCATTTGGGATCATAACAGTATTTATGTCAGGACCATTATTCACAAAACCACTTCGACCTCTGCCTCGCATCTGCGGCTGAAACATAGCATTTCCCTGTTGTTGTTGCTGCGGCATCTGTTGTTGAAACCCTTGCAAACCTTGCAAACCTGTCTGAGCTGCTCTAAGCTGCATCACCATCACCTTTTCCTTCAACCTTTTCTATTTTGTCTCAATCTCATCACTGCAGTATTTTGCATAGTTCAACACTTCATCGATCGATTTTGACTGCCAACAAATCAAATGCATTTTGATCATCTGACTGACCTCAGGTCTCAGCCCTTCCACAAATCTGAACACAAAATGGAGCATGTCCTTTGCCTCTATCGTTTCTGTGCCACTATAATCTTTAAACGCTTTCAACAATCTCTCATAGTATGCATGTATCAACTCTTTAGCCTCTTGTGCTGTCCTGTTAATACGCTGCCAATCCACATTTTTCGACGCAACCTTGGTTTTCAAGTGCTCGATCACCTTATGGTATAAACTCATTACCGTAGGTGATGGTGCACCTGTGTCCCTATCTCTCTCTGGTTCACTCGTTGGCCAACCTACAGCTCTTTTACAGTCTTCCCATAAATCTGCCAGAACCACTATTTCAAACAAGGTATTCAGGTCTTCCCAGAGACATTTCGCGAGTTTCACAAATCTATCTGTCTGTTGATACCATTCAATCAGCTTCTCCCTCAATTTGGGGAAGTCATCCGTAAAGGATTGAATATCGCACCTGTGCCATGGTACATGTACAAGTTTTCCCCCTGCTGTCTCTCTCATTGGCAACTTGGTTATCAGATCATCATTCTGTTGTGCCTTTTCATTCCGATCTGGGGAACTCTCCTTCTTTTTGTCTTTTTTCTTAACCCATCTGCTTTCCCACTTATCTAGGCATCTCCATACCTTCGCGCTCTGCAGTATCTCCTTGAGGTGCGTTTTCATCCCTGCCGATCTCATGTGTTCAAAATCTTTTGTCTCAAAGTCTAGCCTGTAACTTCTGCTCAAGTGTTTAGTTTTACCTATATCGATCTCGTTTCTGTCTGCAATTTCTTGTAACTTCTTATGTATGTTACTCACTTCTCTTGTAATCCTGGGGTACATGTATCTCAGCTCTTCTGTGTATGACTCTAACCTGTTCAGACCCATTGTTCCCTCTACTAGTTCATCTGCTTCCATGCCCAATCTTATCCTATTCAGGTATTCTTCTCCCTTCCCACTGGATGCACTCTGTGGGGAGTTCAGACTGTTGAACCATTGTGCTAGCTGTTGCGCATTCAGCCCCATCAATGTAGCACTTACATCAACTGCTACTGATGGTTGCGGTAATGTTTCAGTCTTTGAGGTTAACGGTATTAATAGTGGTGGATTTGACCTTACCACTGTTGACGGAGCATAAATTGGAATTGGACTAAATCCCGACAAGGACCCAGATCCATTTGGCAGTGTTGCTATCGGAGTCGTTTCTGGAGTAATTTCTATGCATCTTCTCCCTGTCTCACTTTGTGTTATTACCCCTTGGTCACATGCGTTTGAATTGCCTGTATATACAGTGGTGCTGGCGGACCCACAGTAATAGGCAGAGATATTGCATCTGGATTCTGTCTGTTTCCTGAATTCTGTGGCATGTTAATCCCCACATTATGATTCATCATTGCTGGCAAACCTAACTGACCCTCTGTTACTCGAGTGTGCCTCGGCACTTCTTGTACCTGCTTTTGAGGTATCAAGAATTGTGTCGATTCGGCTTGGATCAATGTCGGCCTTTGGTAACTCTGTCCTCCCTGAGCCCCTAAGTCAGAAGTTGTTCCCAAGTTATGCTCATCACAGCAGTGTCTTTGAATCTGCGGCTGATAATTATCGACAGGTTACAATAGAGGCACGTCAGGATATATTCTCTGAACTTGTGGTATTTGTGGTGAAAAAAGCATATCGGGACTGCTCTGTCTTTGCGATGTTCTCAAATTCGGTGTCACATTACCCTGTACTGGTTCTGGAGGGGGCAGTACTAATGCTTGATCCTTTTTCGCTTTCCACATATGGTGGCGGGCGATCATTCAGCAATTGTATAATAAAATCCTCATTGTCTGACTCGTCTGACCTTTTCGAGTTTCTGTTGTTCTCTCTATCTCTGGACTGACTACTGTTTGTTTTATAGGTAGCTTTCCTTCCTTCCGTCTCTGCCTCATCAGTAATTGCTGGGAACAATTTAACTCCCTGCAGTACGTCTGATCTCCAAACCTTCTGTGTGGTCTCCCATCTAGCATCCGCTAGTGTCTTTTCTACTTTTCTTATTCTTGTCTCAAATTTCTTTTGTTGTTGGTTTCTAGCTATCAACTCCCAAATTGCTAGTGCCTCAAACTGTGCTGGTCTTGGAGGTACTTTCATGTCGTATAGCGCAAATCTTAAATTCTCCAAAACCCTTAGGTTAAACGACCCATGGATAGGGAACGCTACACTTCCATGCTTCTCTGTTAATTTGCACCATTGCTTTAGCCAAAGACATGGTGCGACACCCTTTTCTTCAATTACGATGTAAGCTGGTGTACCCTCAAGCGGTGTTTCTTCTCCTACATTTGCTTTAATGTAAGCATCTCCCCTCATGGCACTCTTAAATGCTTTGAAAAATTTCATCTTTCCGTCTTTTATTTTTCTCAAAAATAAGTAATCAATAAGTGACTTTAATTCCCGGAATACTCTTCGCTTGCCTTTCCCTACCAATTGCGCTTTATGGACAGCGTCCAATCCGTGCGCGACCCTTCTTACCGACCAACCTATCCCAGCGCGGCTCCTAGTGACGTCACACTCACACTGCGGCTGACAAAGTCCCGCGACTTGTCCTCCTTCATTCGACTTCACTCAAAACAAATTTCTGCAATATATCGCAAGCACTAACCAAAAAGAGAAAAAACAAATCTGTCGGTTTACTACAGGAAGGGTAATACATTCGCTTCAGAGACCTTAGGGATTTTTCACTAGCCTCTGCAGTTATTCCATCTTTCTCGGTCTCCCACTTTCGCAAGTAAACTTTGACCCGCAAACTTTACTCTCAACTGATCAATGAACTATTCTAGCGCGCTTTAGAATTGGTCAAATCTCAAAGTCGAAATTTTCTTTCATACCTCAATATTCATACCAGCTTGCTGACCATGCCCGATCAACCTACTAAACCGAACAGATTACAACATCAATCAAGTGTCTCATACACTTTTCAACACACTCCAGAGTTTCTTGACCTCGCAGGGCCCGTCTCAACATCAACAACCACGTGGACAATTTTTCTGCACAAAGCGCTACACACATGGGAAGTTCGACGACTTCCCCACTCTCAAACTTTGGAGTCACACTCCTCTAAAACTTCAACTGGAGTTCGTAACCCCGCTAAAATCCTCACAAACTTCTCAATTCATCTGTGGCAACAAGCTATGCAAGCGCAAAACCCTAGCTTCACTCATACCGTCACTGGATACGCCGAAAACATTCTCACACCTCCATTCGCAAGCTCCGAGATCCCGGGAAAGTCATTGGGGACTTAGGGCATCATCATCTCTTCAACTTGTTTTATCCAAGAAAATTCTAACTTAACTCCGTCTATTGCTCGGATGGGGTCCCAAAGAGCGAAACCATCCTCTGCTACCATCTACTGATAACGCGTCCAGCCCTTATAAATTACCTGTACCTGGACACGTTGTAGGTCGGTGAACCTTTTAGCCGAGTTGGGCTCTCCTCATCCTTGAATAGTCGGGTCACTTAAATCAATAATCAATAACTGTTGTGCGCGATGGCCAATACTCAATTAGTAGATCAAAATAACACATTAGGAATCAATAACAGTTGGTAATTCGACACGCCATGACCTTTCAGTCATGAATAACCACACCGGTTTATTAAAAGTTAGTGAATTTATTTCCCTATATTAACAAAGCTAAAACAATGTATATAAGTCTCGAAACCAAATGATATATGTATACGAACATTACTAGCTGTCCATAACGGCGGAAGAAACGCAATCTACGAAATATCTGAATAATGGTGCATTCAGTTATGGCAATGCAAATCACTAATATGAGTAACTCTATTTGACTAATCTCGTACATTGGTCAGCATAACAAGATTTCAATTCAACATGATGCATCAATTGTATACCTCGACTAACCTCTAATTAGCATTGGCATGTGTGGGCTTCATGCAAAACAAATTTAGTCAACACGAATTTAGAAAACTTCTAGCTTGGGCCCTATCAAAATAGCAGTTGGTACCTAGAGGGTAAAACACAATGCATAATACAATTATCCTTTCATATTTACCAATTACAATCAGCATTCAAGGATATCTTCATCCTTCAGGTACCGGTTCGGTCAGCATGGGGCAGAATTTCAAGGGGGCAAAGTAAAGGGCAAGTTTCCTTGCAGCAGCAAGGAGAATGGGCAAAGTTACTGCATAGGCAAGACGGGGACAATTTAAAGTTAAAGTCTCTAGGGTGAGAATTCTCAAAGTCTCTTTCTCAGTAATAGAGAAAAGGGCATCAAGATGTCGTCTTAAGATGGCGTCTGGCATTCGGCTTCAAAGATCGCATCAAGGAAAAATGGCTGACTTCTCTTTGTCCAGTGGGTTTAAATAAGAAACATTCCAGATTCTGCAGGGTCTTCCATTGGAGAGTTCATAAGGTGGCTTCAAATTGACCAATGAAAAATGTCTTTCTACTAGCACTCATTTATGCATACATTGTCCTTGGAGTCTTGGAACACAAGATGCAACATGGTTTGCCAAATATTTTGATATCTGTTCCTCCTTTGTCTGCACCTGCAGAGACTGACCTTGCTTCAAAGGGGATGAAACTGGCCTAGTACGAAACCTTGGAGATAAGTGTATTAGTCATCTCTACTGGAAAAATACAACTTTTAAACGTGAATATATGTTACATTAGTTCAAGGAAAAGCCACTCAGTTAGAATTTGAGACCAGGCAACTAGGCCAAAGCCTCTACTAAATTTAAGCTAAGCACAAACAGTTTCAATAAGAAATCATAACACACATTTGCAATTATGACGGATTAATACATTTTTCAATTCTCCATGATTAATAAAGCACAATTATAATATTGGCGAACTACTCGGAGGGCACAATTTCTCTCGTACATTATTTTCTTCACTAAAATCACACTACATTATACGATTTTGGTTATGAAATATGTGGATATATGTAGGACCTTCTTTCTCTGCGTCATCAACTCCCACTAACAAAAATATTAAATACACACACAATCATTTATTTCAAAAGTAACTGGTGTTAAAGAAAGGAAGTAACTAGGGACTCCTGCACTTAACTTTAGAAATGCCTTCATTTTTAAAGACACCTTGCAGCATAAGTGTAAAACTAAGACAGTCTCTTCAAAATTAATTAAGTGTATTTAGTTAACATGCAGAACCTTTTCGTCCTAGTACAATTTATTTAATCAGTGCATTGAGATGTATTCATTTTGAAGTGATAGTTTTCAAACAGAAATTTGGAAACATGAATTATTTCCCTTACCCTGAGAACACCACCAATAGTAAATTAAAGAGGCAAGTCACTTGTTATGTGCACTTTATGGGTGGCCTGGGTTCCTTTCATACATAAACAACATTATAGTTTATTAAATCAAACATAGAAGCAGGTTTTGTGCAGCGCACACCATGAATCATGTATTTCGAGGTCATCTTAAATGTGATAATGCAGAAAAAGGAGGGAAAGTGACACTAAACAATTGCCCCTTGCTTACCATTGGTTGGCTTTCTTACTAGATGGCTTTCCCTCACCTCCTGTCTGTCCCTTCACTGAAGTATACCTACTTCACCATGCTTTTAAATGGATGACTTTAATCCTTCCACTATTCATATTCGGAGAACTACCTTTTTCCTTTGTTGTTGGCGTTCCCTGTCATACATTTGTTTAGTTTCCTTCTGCAGAGTGGTTTCAGCTTTACGTTGTGTAGCTCCTCTCAAATACCTGCCCAATCCCACACTCTCTATGTTGCTCTCTCCTACCCCTATCTTTCCATTGCTTCTTCCACTCCCCTCTATTTTTTTCCCCACTCCATCATCCTCAAAGTTGGCCGATGCTCCCCCAATCCATCCCTGTTGTTTCCCCTCACCTGCTTCCTCCAACTGCTCTCTTATTGTTCCCATGCCCACAGGTCCTTAAAATAAAATATTTTTATCATTTTTAGTGGAGAGCCAAATTGCTGCCACTTGCTCTGTTTTCAGAAATAGCACTTTTGTGCAAGTAAACTGAGGGCCTTATTTACAAGGCCCATTACGCAGTACAGAGCAGGAAGTGCATTGCTGCACCGCCCTGTACCACCAGGAAAGGGAGAAAATGCTCTGTATCTACAACATACGGCAATTTCTGTTCTCTCCCCCTGCACTGGTGCACAAATTGCTGCTTAGCGACAATGCAGGCACCCTTGCAACATGGTGCAAGGATGCCTGCGTTGCAGTGATGATTTTTTTTGTGCAGGTAGGGACATCTTCCTACAGAAAAACATTCATGGGAGGTGTGTTTTTTCTTTCCTCTATATAGATAGAGGAAAACACAGGGAGAAATAAAGATATTGCTCCCTGATGCGTCATTCTTAAGCCACCCCTGAGGAGGCATAGGAATCTGACGCATTCCCAGCATTGTAAATCTGGGAATGTGTCAGATTCCTTCAGGTTCCATGGGTGTTCGATGGGAACATGCCAAGCAACACCCATGGAATGCCCATTTCATGCAGTGTTATGCGTGATGGAGTCCATATTTACAAGGCCATGAAAAGCCATCGAAGGTGGCTTTGCGTGGCCTTGTAAATATGGGCTGGCACACTGCGCTACCTGAGCATTAAACAAAAATGCTGCTCCGGTGGCACAGTGTACCTCTAGGGCTTCGTAAATGAGGCCCTTACATTTTTTATGACTTCAAGTAGCACCTGCCATCTTGAAATGGTAAATTAAAAAAAACAAATTACACCAGCATCTTTACATAGGCAGGTATGTGTTGTGATACATGTGCATGCTTATGTCATTGTGAATGCGCTCTCATACAGAACGACACAGCCACCTGCAGCATTATTATAGGTACACATGCATGTGCACATTCCTATCATGGAACTTTTTTTCAATTGTTTCTTTTTTTGTGCTCATGTTGCACAGCAGCGTCAAATAGCATTTCTTATGCTGATTTTCCACAGCATTGTCGAAAAGCAATGAGAAAGCTGGGAGGTCAAAAGGTGACCCTATTTGTTCATTCTTTTTACCTGTAGAGGTGCTAAAAAATGTGAACATTTACAGTGGCACAAGCATGTACCGGCAGTAAAGTTGAGCCAAACCCTCTAATGCAGCACAGACAGTCTAGCATTCATTTTATCTAGGTAATAGCCAGTCCACCCCTGAAAAGAGGGTCCATGGCTACTACATCTCCTACAATACACCTAAAATATTAGAAATGCACCAAAAGTGGGAGAGTAACTACAGTGACAGTAAGATAGAGAAGACATATGCCACAAATTCTGGGAACACAACATAACTGAGAAAGCTACTACTTTGGCAAGCTGGAAGCTGCATGTCTTGTACACTCGGCTAGGAGATATTGACACTTACATGCATCCAAACCAGAAAGCCTACTGATCACACTGGCAAGGGTTTGACGGAGGTAATATGAATCCAATCCCTAACCAAGTCCTCTCCATTAAGGTACAACACAATCAGCCAACAACGCCAGCATGTTGGACACCCAAAGAGCTAAGAGGCCACACAATTCACAAAGGATGTTCTATATAAACATGTTCAACATAAAGTAACCTCTAGAATTGATTTGTAGTACATTTGGACTCATAAGGAGTGTCTATTCCCACTCTTTGTTCTGCCTACAGTGGCAGGTTTACTTGTCTACTTGTCTATCTCTCCACATTCTACTTGTCCGTCTCTCCACATTCACTTCAAAAGTTATGGTGTTTAGGGATGCTCACAGGAATACCCTCCTCATCAACTTCCTCTTAGAAGTGCATGGACACTCTGGGTCTGATTTAGATGTCGGCGGATTGGACTTATATTTCGCGGATAGGATATCTGTCACTGTTCTGATGGAGTAACTCATCCGTTGAAATCTAAATTAGGCCCTCTGTAGGCACACTCATGGACATCAACCATGCTATAAATAGTTAATGAAGAATGTAAATGCACGTGCTTCCACTTCTGCCATTCCTTTTACAGTAGGGACTCTCCAAGCTTACCACTCCACATTCATCATTCTCTTTATCTTGCCATGTATATGTATGTGTCAGAGTACATAATAAATGCATCTTACATAACATGTAAGTGGAAATCTTAAAATATATTTAGATAGAAAAAAATAAAAATGACATATTTGCATAGACATTGCATGTGTACTTAGACATGACAAACTATGTTTCTCACGGTACAGAGATGACATTGTCATTATTCATGAATCATTGTACATGATTCCAGTTATAAGCATATACCATAATATGAGGGGGGGGAATGTGTATATTACACCACAAGATAAATGTGTACTTCAAACTATTGCTGCTTCTATGTACATATGGGTGTGAATATTTAGAGGGATTCATGCCTGATACCAAAACTTGACTAAGTGTGATTGGTATATATGTATGTGAAAATTTGACTTCAGTTATTTGCTAAAAAAACTTTGCTTACTTCACCAAAAGTTACATGCGCATATCAGACCATCTAAATATTCCTGCTACTTTGTACAGATGGGCATGTATATAGAAGGGGTTTTATGCCACTAAAGCTTTACAGAATGTCATGTGTGTGTAAGTATGTATGTATGAATGGATGCATGTATATGTAAATTAATTTCAATGTTTTTTTTTAAATGAAGAAAACAATCCTACTCTCTTTAACCTTTCTCCCAATCCTCTTCTCTCTTACTCATCCCAAACCTTTCTGACTACTATGAACTCCCAAACATCTTTTTCAAACTTCCTGCTACCTTTTTGCCAAATCACTCAATTAACAGACAAACATGTCCACTACTCCCAATTACAATTTACTACTTCCTCTGTGTAATCCATTCCCATCATGCTATCCCTACTTCAGTAGACTACTAAACACAGAAAAAATCAAGAGCAAAAATGTAACACAAATAATCCACAAGGACAGAAAAACTCTCATATTACTAATCTACTATGTAACTCTAATCTTGGGTCCACGAATAGTGTGCTACTTGCCACAAAGCACTTCAATGTCTTGTCAGGGGTAGTAAGAGCTATAGAAATACAGTTTACAATCTTTATAGTGTGTAGCAGATCTGCAAGCAGATCTTCCCACATACACCTCTCTCTATGTATAATGCAGGGAGCCTCTTCAGGTACACACCTCTACATTTCTGCTGAATTTATCATCTGCAGACATTCTCTAGTCACACCTCTACAGATGCACCACTCTCTTTGTAATGAAGAGGACGCTTCAAACATACTACTCTATATCCAACACTCTCTTTATAGCGTGCCTTAAGTCTCAAGGCACATACTCCTCATGGTGCGCCCAGCCTAACAGATATGGGGACTATCCAGGTACACATTTTCACAACCACCACTCTTTATAGTCTGCATGAATACTACAGGAACACCTCCACACATGAAGTACTCTTTCTAGAATGCAAGGGGACTGTCTAAGGATACCACTCCATATCCAACACGGTCTTTAAAGCATGTTGCAAGACTCAAGGAACATGCAGCACTCTCCCAATAATGCATGGTTACTCTCCGGGTGCCCACCTCCATATCCACATCCACTACTCTCTTTATAGTTCTCAGAAATTCTCCAGACACCCACCACACATGAAGCACTATCTCTACAACAGCATATCTGAATGGAAACATCAGGCTTAATACACAAGTGTTCTGTAATTGAATTGTAATTTATATCTTAAACTGGCTGAGAAAGACTTGTAGTTTTATGCTAAATGGTTGCAGTCTTCAAAGTGTTAGTAATTAACGCCATAAGTTTTCTGTTTTTGTCCTTGTTATGCTCAATACACTTAACTCTTTAAAATAGAAATACAAATTGGGCCACCCAGGGTGGCCAGGATAGCAGGTATGAATGTCAAAGACCACCCATTCAGGGCTGGACTCGCGGTTCTCTGAGCTGCAGCACAGCGGGCATCTCGTGGTCGGCTATCTTCAACCCAGGGAAGTAGCCATGGTGTGAGAGAGAAAGGGAAACATCAGAGATGCAGGGACGATGTAACTCTCTGAGGACCAATGTAGCTCTCTGAAAGTAATGGAAGGAAAAGGACGGAAAGGGAGGGGAAAGGAAGAGGAGGGGAGAACAGGGCAGGACAGAGGAGGCGAGGAGAGGAGATGGAAGGGAAGGGAAGGGAAGGGAGGAGGGTGGTGTTGAGAATGGTGGAGTGTGTTGGAGGGAGGAAGTAGGGAATGAAGGAATCAAGGAAGAAAGGAGACTGAAATAACAAAAGAATAAAGTGAACTAGAAAGAAAGCAAAGGCATGGAAGGAAGGAAGGAAGGAAGGAAGGCATTAAACAAGCTAGTTCAAAGCAATGTAGCAGTGGTGTGGTAGGATGGTTATAGAATTAGAGAATGGAGGATGCAAGAAAGACAAGTAGGAAGGAGAAGAGGCAGGAAGGCAGGAAGGAAGCAAACAATAGAGGAAGGGAAATGAAAAAGGAAGAAAGGAAGGAAGAACTGCCAGATGAGAGAATGATGGAAAGAAGGAAGGATGGAAGGGAAGGAGAAAGGGAGGTGGGAAGGAACGAAATAAACAAGCATTTGCAATGCAACGGGTCTCGCATATCTCCGAGTTAGAGCTGTTAGCAGTTGTAAACTCCCAACCGGACTTTTCCTGCCACATTAAATGTAAAAAAAAGAGCGTGATCGCGCTGCTACAGTTCACTCGTAGTGAAACCTATCAGCAAAAGTGCAATTATCTACATAACTGGCAAAAGTGCAATTAGCTATGTAACAGGGTCGATGTCATGCAAAGCGCTCGACTTCTGCCAAGCGAGATAGCGCTGCCAAAAAAGAGAAAAACTAGTCCACAAACTGGACGGAAAACAGCGAGCCTCATATGTTTTCAGTACTTGGTCCCTGCGCTCGAGGAGGGCTAACCACCGGAAAAGGTATGACGTATGCATGCCTCCCACTAATGAAAGCAAGCAGATTTTAAAAGGCAAGCCCACAAACCAATGAAAGACACTGACGTGACACGGACAGGGCTCTGAGCCCTTTTCTAACTACTAAAGCGTCTCGCAAGCGATACGCATGCGCAAGCGCATGTTAGCGCAGGCTCGACGCTAAAAAGGGAAAGAAGAAAAGGAGGAATGCTAAGTTTCGTAACAGTGAATGAAGTATACCTGAACAGACTAACACATAAGTAAGAGAAGAGCACCGTTTATTCCCAACCATCATTCTTGCAGAGCAAAGCTCAAACGCACTATGAACCTCTGGCAGTGATACCATGCTCAATGACTGTTGTGAGGTACATATGTACTAAAAGCTCAACTATCCCTATGGGGAAAAATCCAGGGATCTGGATTCTTAAACATTGCTCTTTTTATGAGAATAGCCAGTATTCACTGTCTCTAGTAGCTGCACTTTAAAGAAAATGTCCATATTTCGTTATCTCAGTAGAGCTCCATGACCAAGCTTTGGTCTCGGTGCACAATGAACCATGACATTCATCGGATACTGGACAGACCATGATCCCTGAGAACAGCCCCAGGTTAAGCACAGTGGTGGCTTCTGGGCTTAGGACACACATGCATCACAAACAAACAGGACCTATTAGCAATAGCGCTATAAATGTAAGAACAATGACATTCAAATGGGGACTGGTTCAGTTGCATCAAACTTATTTGGGTTGCAAATCATATGATTTGCAAAGTCAGCACAAATGGGCTTTTTGCAGTGTTAGAAAACCCCGTTCATTACTTGTAAAATAGTGACCCTTTCCTAATCAAAAAAGGGAACTGATGTAAAAGGGGGGGTTGCCCTGGTGTTTGTGATTAGGAAAAAGATATAAATTGCAATTGCAAGCCATCAGTTAGTGACCCCCTAGGTAGGGTGATGACGGATTCACAAAGGAGAAGCTGTCTCTTTTGCTTTGGAAATTATGTCAGCTACTCCAGTGGAAAGCAGGAAGTGGTCCAGAGGACCACTGTGTGATCCACCAGATGTCTTCCAAAATGGGAAACAATTTTGTAGAGCAGCACCCATCCCTTTAAAGGAAAGGGGCTAATTAAAAAAAAAAAATTAGGAAAGTATGGGCCACATGTACAAATGTCAGGTTTTGCGACTCGCAAATTGCGAGTGGCAAAATCCTGATATACAACAATGTCTCAGACACTGTTAGCGATTCCCAAATGAGTCGCAAAGGACCTGCCTCGTTAAGGTTCAAGGAGCAGGTCGCAAATTGCGACCCATTTGGGAATGGCTGCACCCACAGGGATGGTGACCTGCTGGAACCAGCAGACCACCATGTCTGTGACTGCTTTTTATATAGAGCAGATTTCTTTTTTAAATGCATCCCGTTTTCCTTAAAGGAAAATGGGAGGCACTTCAAAAATAAAAATGAAACATTTCTGTCTCATTTTTTCAGAGTAGGCAGTGTCTGTGGGACCATTGCCGGCTCCGAAAAAATGTTTACGCCTCCATTCACAATGGGGAAGGGGTCCCTTGGGGACCACTCCCCATTTGTGAATGGGTTAGCACCAATTTGAAATTGGTGTTAACTGTGATTGTTTTGCGATCACATTCACGGTCACAAAACAATCATACATACCACTACGATTCGCAATTAGGAAGGGACGCCCTTGGCATGCCCCTTCCTAATTGCGACTCACAAACCTGTTTTGTGATTCGGAAAATAGATTACCGAATTGCAAAATAGCATTTCGTACATACAAAAATGTTTTTTTTTCGGTGCGCAAACGGCCCGATCCTGCGAACAGAAAAAAGCTTTGTACATCTGGCCCTAAATGCAATGGAGTTCTATTTTGTGATTCCCTGCAAATGGCCAATGTGCAATGCAGCCCATTAGTATAGTGGTTGCATTCACAAACAGCATTCCTACTCACAATCCAGTATGTCTGCGAATTGCATATCCCTGGTTTTGGGATGAATTAGTACATGAATTAGGGTGAATAGTACATCAGCCATGATTTTATCAAAATAAACTGAAAGCCTGTGATAGATACTATTCAACTTTATTTTCCACTGCTGCACAGTATCCCTCTTCATGTTTTCTGCATAACAATCCTGGGTTCCACAACCGCTCCTGAGTAATTCTTCTCAAAAATAATATTTCAAGAACTACAAATCAATGCCTGGTTGCTAATAGTTCTGGACCTCAATCCTGGATCCGCTTCTTGCACAGTTATGGTATCTCTTCTAGAGGGTGCACTAATAAATCACTAATCACCATTAGATCCGTTGATACTCTTGATAGACAAACTATTATTAACCACTGAATTTAATGAGGGAGCTATCACAGTTTACTCAGTGTCGCAAAATGATCTTTATTGAACTTCAAAACCCATCAGCTTTAAAGACAGATTCCATAATACTGTACACTGTCACAATCATCAGCACTTTTGAAAGTGTATATAGAGAGACACACATTTGTCGGTTATAGACCACTTCCTTGACCCTTGCAAAGCATGAGACAGACCATAAGTCAGACCTAGTAAATTGCAAAGTCGAGAGACATTAGCAGACAACCACAAACTTTGCACAACTTCACTGGTGAAATTTAGGGCATGATTTAGAGTTTGGCAGATGGGTTTCTCATCCCATCAGTCATACTATGATTCCCATAGGCAATAATGGTAACCCAAACTCTAAATCAAGCCCCTAGTTTTCGCACAGACCTAGTCTAGAATGACAAATATCATATTTTGCCCTCAAGACTGTTATGAGTAAGGTATCCAAACTTGACTTTCACATAAATTATATTCAAAATTCACCTTCCATGCTATTATAACCTCCAGACCCAGTTCCTAACAACTGTAAACCTTGTACATAATGGTTTATCTCATTGAGACTTATCATCTCTGTTATCTGAGATCTAGCCACCCATTTTGTGGCTTAATGGCCACTAATTTCTGAGTTAGCAGGTTTTTTTTACCAAAACATGTTGATTATTTTCCTGGTATTGTTAATGCCATAAGACTCAATGGCAGTTTATCCAGCTCTTTTGTTAAATTATTTTTCCCCAGTAAAGGTCAGGTCGACCACAATGCAGACAATATCAATTACTGTGTCATAATTAATCTGATTCTCGGAGACAACCACTCCTTCTTCCAAATTTACGTGTACATCTCCTCTGCAGCCTTAAATTACTGATGCCTCTTGATGTCACATCAAACACTTCTTTGAAAGTGGAATGGAATAGATGTCCAATGACTGGCCACGAATACGTTTAGATGGATGCCTCTTCTTGAATGTATTAATCTCCTTTCTCGTTATCTGCACAAAACCACTTTCCCCAAGTGTATCACCATCACGGTTGCCTGGGGAAATGTGCCCTCAACTCTTCCATCAGCACCATCACCTCGTCCTGTCACAGGCCAATCAATGGGGACATGCACAAATTTGCTTAAATATAAACCCCAGGTTTCCCTGATGAATTGCCTTCATGGTGATATCAACTTATTTAGTTTGCTGTTGTATAATTTAGATTAATTCTTTGAAAAGTCTTGTATTTTCCTCACAAAAGTAGTCTGCTTAGTCCTGGTCACCTGCTCATTTGCTGCTCAGGAGAACCTAAAAACTCACACACATAAGCATGTGTAAATGGGTTTGGCGAACACACGTCATTTTTCTATCTAAACTAAACATTAACATCATTTGTGACATGCTCATTCTGACATACCCATTTTCTTTACATACCATTCAAAGAAGGGGTAAAATGTCTTCAGCTGGTCATGTCTTCCACACTTCATGCCTGATAAGGTAAAGTCCTCTCCTATCAGGTATCTGATTGACTTAGAGGCTCATTGCCATTTCAGCTGGTGCCTCCTGATCAAAATCTGCTTGGTTGATGAAAACAGTGAGCCACCTTCCAGCCATGACAGCCACTATAGTAGCCTTTATTTTCTTGGGTGGTTGTTAGATACTTCCTCCAGTGGGGAAATAATGAGTCCACACATAATTCATTCACAGAAAGGCCTTGGCAGTATTCCCCAGACAATCTCTTCAGTGTTTTTTATCTAATTTTTTGAGCATCTCCTTTCTGCATCTCAAATTTCCCACCCATCATCTTCCTGTTTGTACATGTTAAGGTCTGCTGAGGAGTGCTAATGAAATTAATCAACAACTTGCAGCTTACCCCTTTTTTGTTGATTGTCAAGTCTCTGATTCTAGCTTGCATCCTTGCCCTTTCCTGGAGCCATCATTAGAGAGATTTGCCATCACCCACAAGAACCTCCACCACTCATTTCTGATTACTGCTGTTCTCTCGGCTGGCTTTTTTGTCCTCCATAGGGTGAATTCCTTATGCTCCTTTATTTCACACCTCTGTTCAAAACATATACATTATCCCACCCCAGGACCACAATCCTGATGTTGTTTGCGACCTATACATTCCCTTCTGTTCTTCAGTGACATTTTCCCATCTGACACCACAATTCCACAATCGGGGATCCTTTTGGACCCCATGGGATGATCCTTCAGACAGCACTGCTTCTTTACTAAGGACAGGAGGAACTGTGTGTTTCGCTGTTTGTTGTCTTACAATATTTCTTTAATGTGACCAAATCTTCTGAGTCATTTGGTTTTAAGTTTGAGAATTTCGATAGGTATACATTTCTTTGTTTTTAAGACAGGTGCATGATGCCAGGAAATGGGGCTGGAGGTGCCGCTCCTCTTAGTCTGGAGTGTGTTTGGAGAATCTGTACTTAAATCTGCTCACACTAGCTGCCTTTCAGAGAAGGAAAGGCGCTAGTTGGAGTTGGGTTTCTGTGTATGCTGAAATCGTGCTGCGTGGCAGTGCCCTGACAGTGAACTACGATTCTCAGCCGCCCATGAACTCCAGAGAGTGTAGAGAGATGGGCACCATTTTGGATATTCTGGTATAACTTTCCCAGTAGTTCGCAGCTTCCTTTGCTTGGCAATCGTACTATATGTTGCTGCAGCTAAGACCTTGCCACACGAATATCGAATTAAAAGTGCAAAGACCATTTGCTTCCTAGGGATTGTTGTATGGACATTTTGGATTACTGAAAAGTATCCTGAAGTCATATATTGCTGAATACGAGAGTTGAATGATTCCTTGGACATTCATTTGAACGCCCAAGACTTAGATTATACGTGTGTTGCTAAAATGTTCGTGTGAAGAAATTGAATGGCTTATAAGAGACAATTGCCGGTATATATATTTTCATGAACGATGTCTACAAAGAATTAGAATTCCAGTCTCTGTACGCATTACAGAGAGTAGGGAACAGCAGGATGTAATGGTATCCCTATTTTCGATACTTCATAATTAGAAACTATTCTTATATCACAAAGCAGTGTATAGTGGAAAAGCTTGAACTATTTATTCTATTCTTAGGGAGAGATGTTCTTGCACACGTGTTCTTAAGATATTTATGTTAACTTGTTTTTAACTTTCAGGAATTCCCTGTTTTCTACTGAAGTATAGAGAGTTGGTTATACATATATATTGCTGAGGTACATCTATTCACTACTATCATTAAGTTTTGTATTCTATGAGAAGTTAGTTAAGGCTTGTCTCATTTTGTAGAGATACACTACAGCCTGCAGTCCTTCATTGGCACAGAAGTGATGAAGAGAATTGTGGAGTCCTGTGTCTCTGTATTCTCTCTTACCTCTTTCCCCACTCCCCACTTTTACCAATAGATTTCATATCTAGTGTATGTGGCCATTGGTGGTTACAGTGAGAGACGAAAAAGAGCATTGATTCCACCGGAGACTGCACACAAGCATAGTGCAAACCTAACACACGAACCGCCACCAGAAAAAGTACAGCGACTGCCCAGCAAAAATAATAAACACATCATTGACTCTTCACTGAACAAGCACAAAAGGCAATTGTACATTTTGCAGTTACATAAAGGTTTTGATCACTAGAGCAGAATGGTGTTGTCTTCCATTGTGGAACTGGCATTTAGCACAACCAGCGAAAGGGTGACCCATCTTGGATTTGGCCGCGAAATGCTGACATATAGGTACAAATTACACTCAGGACCACTTTGGTGTACCTGAACTTGGAGGAGCCTTGCACCTGACCTGCTTTGTTGTTAGTATTCTGGGCTGTCTGTGGCCATTGATGGCACTCTGACCCCACAAACGCTCTTGCCCAAAAAAGTTACTTTTTCTCTTTTAATGTTACCAGATGCCTTCCTTTTATGTCCACAGGTCTATGGTCCCCGCTTATCATTTCCTAATTTCAGAGCTAAAATGGAGGTTTCACCTGTCAGTGGTGTGCTGTAGCCAGTGAATGGGTCACATGATTGCAAATTGCACCATACTTATATTTGACTCCCTTCTTCCATTATTAATGGGAAGCGTGCAGCCTGTCTAAGCTATTCTGTCCCCCTAAAAAACCTGGGTTGAGCAGAAGGAGGTCCATGCAGGAGCGGCTTGCGTGGCGGAGGCTGGGCGGGGTGGGGGGCAAAAGGGGTTTGGGGGGGACGTGGAGGGCATGGGAAAAAAATAACAATAAAAATAAACTTACCTGCTTTGCTCCTGTGACGCGCTCCTCTCCCCTGTTGCTGCTGCAGGCACAGGCTCCCAGCCTGCCCTGTGCCAACCCTGACGCTGCTCAGAGCAGCGTCAGGATTGGATGGGAGCCTGTGCGCATGTGTGTTTGGCCAGCCTGAGACGGCCAACCAAACACACATGCACTCTGAGGGGAGTGCACAGTGCACTCCCTTCAGCTCGTCGCCCCCAATGCCCCACCCCTTTTACATGGAAACAATAATAAACAGAGTTTATTATCCTTTGCATCTAAAAGGATTTGCAGCAGTTGCTGCTGGCGGGCGGGGGGTGGTAACGCTGCTCCGCCCACACGGTGGAGCCACGCCTGGGTCCATGGCTGCTCAAATAGGGCCTTTACCAATGTGTTTGTGGCAGGAATCTGACAGTGTCAGAATCTGCTCTTTCGGTATTTATGTTCATCAGTGATCTGTGGTTGACGTTATAGCATGTGTTTGGGATGTGTGCATTTCTGCTTTCTTGCTGCTTATCTGTGTGGCAGCCCTGGACTGCCTATTTGTGTCTATATACTTGTAGCTACCTAAGAGTCAATGTGTGTAGCAGCTTTATGACTGCCTGCCTACATCTACTCTGTGGCAGCCACTATCTGGGTGCATTGTGAAGTTCTGTGAGTATGTGTCTCACGCCTGAAGGTGTTGAAGTTCTTTTACCTGTGTGTGTGTGTTGTGTGTGTGTGTGTACACGCATGCGCGCATGTCCCCTGCTTTGTGGTTGCCTGGGGTGTTCTGTTGTTAATTGCGGCTATGTGTAGCTTTTCTGTAACCGCCTGGGTGTCTAAGTGCTGTGACTTCCTGTGTATGTGGTTGATCTGTGATTGTATGAAAACGTTGCTGTTATGTGACTGCTATGAATTTCTGCCTGCAATTTATATGTTTTATGAGTGTTATGCGAAGATGTGTGCGTGTTGCTTCTCCATGACTCCTTTAGTGTGTGGCTTCTCTTTGTGCTGATTCTTTGAGACTGTGCGTATTGTTGCTCTGACACTATGACTGTGCGGTTTCTTGTGACTGTGTGTGCGTGTTTTGCTGCTCTGTGACTGTACGGCTGTGACTGCTTTTGTGTTCTGCATTTGCCCGGCTCACAGACGCGTAGACATAGACGTTTCCTGCAGGGCTTTTTTCTAAGCCCCATGTTACAGCCTGGAATCTCTGCCGGTCTTCGTTCCGATGCTTCCAAAGGTTATCTGTCGTCAAAGAATGCAGATGTGCTCCAGATCTGAGACACAAGGAAGAACATTTTGACAAGTGAGTCTAAGTAAAGCAGCAGCTGTGCAGCGATTGCCTTCTCCATTACATCTCAAGGTACAGTAACTGCTCTGAGTCCAGAAGTCAGAGGAAACATTCCTGACCCCGAGGGGAAAATCGGCAAGAATCTTCCCATGTATTAAATGATTCGAATTTCACAGGAGCCCTGGAAACGTCACTGCAGAACAATCCAGCCCGTCGCGTTCCAAAGAGGGAATCCCTAGATAGTGTATTTACGTTGAAGTGTTTTGCACGGCTCTAGCATGTCACCTCATGGCCACCTCAGAGAGATAATGAGAGAAGAAGCACGGCTTGGGGTTTTTTACGAAGCTCTGTGAGCTGTTGGAAGGGGTCACAATGAAGGTGGACGCGCTAGATAGCGGGGCGAAGCATAGAATGTTGCACAGTTGTAATGATTAACAGTATGGTCATCACATCAGTGACCTGGTCCTAGTTAGACTACGGCATACGTAGGGCACCCCATGTAGCCCATGAGAAATGGGGAAGAACAATTAAAAGTTTAAATTAGCATAGTCTCCTAGGGATAAATTAACCTTACAACTAATAGCATTAGTGGGTCTTTAATTGCAACTAAACACACCAATCGTTGGATTTCAAATACATTCAATCTTTTACCACACGTGTATACTTACTCATGGAGATTACAACATCACAGAAGTCCAGAAAAATGTATTTGCAAAACAATGTCCAAGATGAAATCTTTAAACAACAGAACACCACAGAAAAAACACGGTATCAATGGAGGAATTAAAAGATGTATTTCAAAAATCAAAACGAAAAAAGTATTGTGTGGAATTCTTGAATTAATCTCTGGGCCTTTCGGCATTCCAGTCAATTGCTTTTTTCGCCCACAGTACCCTGTACCCCTCAAGATAAGTCATATCTAAGTCAGAATTGGTCTTTTTTTGGTCAATATGCCACTCTAGACATGAAGGAGCCATATACAAATTAGACTTGATTATTTTTCAAAATGCACTAGTAAAAAATTTAGTAACTCTCTAAAATCTGGGCACTTCCTCGACACATTAGACCTGATTCTTAAAAACTGCTCCCAGAGAGGTGATTCTTAAAAACTGCTCCGAGAGATTTTTGGTAGACATTCTCAAACAAATACCTAATTATGATGGAAGCACTGAGACGTTTTAGCTTTGTAATGCATATTTGTTCCTTTTGCCAAGCACAGTCATACATTTTGCATGCAATTTCATGGGAGGTGAAAATGGATTTCATGAGATTTAGATTTGGCCTGACCGGCTTCAGGAAGCTAAGGCACAAAATGAAAGGCAAATAACTTGAGCAAGAGATGTTGCTTTTATGATTTTATACGGAAGTCCATTGCCCACATATTTTGCCTCTGCCGTGCATTTCATTCAGCTGTTATTTGCTTCAGTTGTATAGAAGACTGGCACTGAAAATCTGTCACATAATCTTTTAAGGGATGTGCAGAAGTATTGATGGTATCCTAACGGCCGGTCAGTCAATTTATAGTTAAAATTACAACTCATTTGCAACTTCCTATAGCTCAAGATTTTTTTTTACATTGGACTCCTGACCTGCTAATATCTATTTTCGTATTAGGTACTGAGGGACAGGAAGAGGGGTTGCTACTCATTCAATAGTTAGTTGAAACCCTCCTTAAAACATTTTTTGAATATGACATTGTATGTCATTTCATTTATTTCATCTTACGAATTTCCAAGACTTGACCTAGGAACTTGATTAACAACTATCCTTCAGCTTCTGTATTGAAGACCAGTCTATAAGTTGTAAAACAAGATTCGTAATTTTTATTGACTTACTTAAAATTGTATATGTTTTATCTTATGTGCTCGTTGTAATACCCATTTGTAAAGTGCGTTTTTTTATGAGCTGCAATAAAGAATTATTAAAAACTAATGATAGGGTCTCATTCCCAACAGTTTGCTATTCAAAAAACTCTCTGGATTATGCCTACAAATGTGCATGAGCCGCAATTCACTAGGCGCAATCCTGGAAACGTTTTGTAAATTCATTTTCAGCAAGCAAATACAAATATGTATATGTTAATATGAAGCAATACCAAACATACCTGCAAGCTTATTTTTTTTTCCATGACAAAATAATTTGTGAGTGAAGAAGCCTCTTTCTCTATACCACAACCATTTCCCTTTTCCACCTTGAGAAGGGATTAGCTGCTGCCCTTAATAAGAGAAAATATTTGACTTTTGGTTTGAAGGGTTTGGAAATTGTTTGTGAGTACTCACAATTGATTGTACTACTGAATATCAACTCTCAGAATATCATGGTACAAGAATATCGAGTATAGAATATAGAGGGACAAAATATTGATAGGTAAGTGCATATAGGGAAGTATAGATTTACTATTCCTAACTCCATGTCTACATACTTTGAAGATATATGTACCACATTGACACACATATATGTTGAATTAGGTATATAAAATCTAGACTTACTTACCTGTGAATATTTGTTTTAAATATTTTGGACTTGATATTGTGTCCCAGTGATATTCTGAGGTCAATATTCAGGGTGCACAAGCTCACAATTATGTCTGTGTTTGATAATGTTCCAAGGCTTTTTTTCTTGGTATGTCCACACCTACAGGAAACTTTTAGAATGGAAAACTGAGCTCCTTGAATTGCAAAAGTCAATTTCACTATTGAAGTGGCAATTTCAGCATGTAACTTAGACGCACAACTACCACTGTGAGTGACACCCATATTCTGACAGGTTTTAGCAGTCTTATTTGTAAAGAGGGGTTTCTCTCACTCCACATATTTTCTGGAGAATATCTGGGAACATTATAATAGACAGTCCTCTATACAGTCTTGAACGCTTACGATTTGCCAGACTGGAAAATTGATTATTATAGCTCATTTTAAAATCCTATACCACGGGGATCAGAATTGAAAAGGTGCAACAATTATCACCTATTACAAGTTGTGCCTGTTAAAACTGAGCATAACTTGTGGATTTTGTTGCTCTGCACACCAAAATCCAAATGTGTCAATATTTACCATTCATTTTCTCCATTAAAATTAGGGATAGGTGATAACTTCTGCTCTATAGGCAGAGTTTGCGGAATTTTGGCTAGTCCACGTTATGCATGTAACATGAAGCTCTGGTCAAATTCTGCCAATCCCCATGTGGCGGAGTTTTTTATTGCGTGTAGCTTTCCTTCGGTAAGTTGGCAAGTGAGAGTTAGCATCCCCTAGCACAATTTTGGGGCACTAGGAGTGCACCTGATGAGACTTTCCCAATGCAAACAGTTGCGACTGCTCGCATTGAGAAAGCTGCCGCTTGACCAACTTGAGCAGCAATGCCCTCTTGTTCGCCACGTGGTGGCAGTCAAACTGATTTCCCAGTGCAGAACAAGCTCCCAGTGCTAAAACTCAGTGCAGCCAGCACATCGTGCTGACGTGCACCCACTGACGGAACTCTGCAGAATCTCTCTGAGTTTTTATGCAACTCCATGGAGTTTCAGAGTTCAATCCACCCCTTATTAAAATTTGGCAGATTTCACCTGATGAAATGTATCTGGGGAAAATTGTGAGTCATATGGTAACTAAAATAAAACTTGTAATTCCGATTCCTGCATAAACAATAGTGTTCATCAAAAAGCAATTCCAGAGATGACATTAAGATGTAAGCTTCATTGGGGTGATGATCTCAGCCCCAATGAATCTTGGTACTCATAGCCCAGACTTCCCCACATTCCTGCTTAGATGCAAATAAGTGGGATCTCACCCACATCTTAGCCCAGGAAAGGGGTTGGTGTGCCACAATGTTCTATGTTCTGGAGACCATGAACTAAGCTGCAATAAAACTACTAATGTTGCCTTTCTGCTGCAGTTTTAGTACACAGGGTTGTACTGTCTTTATGCTGGCAGCTCCGGTGTGGTGTTGGGGGCATTGCCTTTACTCAAATAGATCCTGACACACATGGTTCCAGCAACCTAACTGTCAGGTCAGAAAAGTCCAAATAAGATGCAACATCCACACTGTCCAGCCCTCTATCTGGGCAGTGGTACCACAATGTCCAAGAAGAAGAGGAACCAGGAATAAGCTGCATTACAGTCATATGTGGTGTACTGGAACACAATACCTGAAATAAATGATCATCAGACTCTGGTCTGCAGGGAATACTTGGAACCATATGGTAACACATATCACAGACATCCCACAGTACCATTATGTCATCATAATGCCAAATATGGCATATACACAGGGCCATTTGAATTATGTGATTCTGCAGCTATGGCTTATACTGCATAGTAAGGATGCACGTTGTTTGACTCATAAACTATCATTTGCTGCATAATCTACAGATTTTAACAACAACAAAAATTGTTTCTAGCTCAAACGGATCAAAAGTTACTAAACGCTTGATGGCTTCTGTTGCCATGCAGTGGAACACCTTTAGCAAAGGATGACTGATCCTCTTTCAGATGTTTAATACTGTTTTTGAATGTTAAACTGGTACTAATGTACGAAGTGAAACCTTTACCTAGGAAGAGTTAAAATGTGCAAAAATAGCAAAATAATTAAGTAATACTATCACAAAATGTTACGCCACATAATTTGATTTTTCTTGCCACCGAATTCCATTAAGGTTAATAGGAGAAATGCCCGGAGCTAACTGCTCTAAATAACCAGCACTACTGCCTTATTTTAAAGAAATTCATATAAATGTAAAGGTTCACAACCAACAACTTAACCAATAAAAAGATAATATGCTCTTTAAAGATTCACTACAAATTAAGTTAATCTTATTGACAAAATATTCACAAAACAGTATTTTCTCTCTTCTGCTGTTACACAAAATTTCATGCAATTTATGTGATTACTTCTACTGAATATATTCCATTCAAAATGATATTCTTCTTTTCCTAAAAAATTAGACATTTATCAATAATTGTTAAATGAATTTAGACGGGGATAGCGGGCTATCCGGTACTCTCAAGGCTTGAAAAACTAATTTTACCATCAACAAAACTGGGATGTATGTTGCACAGTGAGAGGAGAAAAATTCCCGATTCTTGAGACAACGGGTAAGCAAGCCCAAGAGTCCAAATTATATTCTTCTTGAACATTTCAATGACGTCAAAGTTGTCTTAAATAAAGATAAATGCACATAAGAAGGTCTGTGAAAATGATGATAACATTGCTGCATGTAACCTTTGTTTGCAAAGAGGGCTTCAGTGATTGAAAACCTCCTTTATTTTTGTGACGACTCTGAGATGCATACATGAGCTTCAGATGGAGCAGGGCATTCTTCTGCTTGTAGGAATAGGAGCAAGCCACATCAGGGTACCTCAGAGAGATTAGCAAGGTCAATTATCTACAACACAAATAGAGATTAAAACTCAATATCAGAATATTATGAATCCTATGGATAAGCCTTGATTGCTCTCACACAGGTCAGACTGATGATTAAGTTAATAAGGTGGTTGACAGATGGGCCAGACTACATTAAAGGATTTTGGGTCCACTCCCCAGCTACTTCAGAGCCATTTCACTACAGGTGTTCACATCCTGTGTTGTTAGAATTTCTAAAGGGAGAACAAATTTGTAAAGATGAGTTTTACAGGAGACCTTTCAAACTGCAGAGCCTCCCTTCCAAGTCACCTTTGAGAGAAATGTTGGCCTCTCACAGGCACATTGTCATACTTTGTGTTCAGGTGTGAAGGACTACTTAAGGGACAAACAGCTCATACTGCCTGGACTTCTCAAAGGGCATCCAACCTGAGTCATTTAAGGCGCTAACAAGTACATTCAGGCTCATCTACACTCATGAATGGCTTCTCTTATAAGCATCTCCTCATTCCCTTCTCAAATGTCACTCTTTCCTTCCATTCACCTCGTCTCTCATACTTCTTTTCTTTTTTGTGATCTTGGACACTTGACCTAACCTTGTAACACAGTTTGGAAGCCCGCCTTCTTCCTCCTACATTTGTCTTGGCCTTCCCATTATTCCTGACAAGGTCTCTGCCTTATTTTACTCATCTCATGCTGAGCTAATGCTCAAAGCTCCCAACCCATCATGTGCTCTTTCTGAGCACTTCAGTTCTCAAATAATTTAATTTGTTGTTTTTTGCCGTTCATGTCCAAGTTTGCCTAACATCTCTCTTTAATTACATTCTTGACAGAGGCATACATCTGTCCTGTGTTAAATCTGCAGCAATCTTAGTTCTGCTTTAAAAACACCACAGCAGACCCATCAGTCCTTGACAATTACTTTTCAGTCTTGTTTCTCCCCTTGTTCTCTAGAAACCTCCAGTGATAATGTCACCACCTCCTTTAATAGACATATCCTGATTGATTCCCTCATTCTGGATTATGGACTCTACACGCTAGAGAAACTGCCTTTACCATGTTTCCAACTTCAAACCTCTGCTCATCACAATCAGTTCTCTCTAGTTTCATACTTCCTGGTCTCTTTGCCAAATCTGATGCTCTCAATCACCTGGATGGGGATTTCCTTACTTGTCCATAGCAAAGTTGATTACTGTAATTATTTTCAGGTTGGTTTTCCCTACACTCCACTGCTGCATAGAAAATGTCCTAAACTTTAATATAAGTACATTTTACAGTCCTTCAAATACAGTGTTGCCTCTGATCCTGACCCTAAGCCTAATAGAAGTCAACCAAGGAAAGAGCTATTTTCAAACTATTGATCCTGGTCTTTAAAGCCATAAATTACTTCTCTAGGCAATCCTCCTTTTCTGAGTGGTCACCTCGGATTTTTCACTTTTTGCTGGATTCTATATTTTTGCTGGCTGTAGAACTCTGTGTACTTTAGCCCCGGTTTTCAATAGTAAAGTGCCTATGCTCCTCCTTTAAATAACCTTAATTGTCATATTTAACTTACCTAAACGTCCATAGTATATGGTACAAACTGTGCCCATGGCCTGTAAGTTAAATGTCACTAGTGGACTGCTGCACCAATTGTGCCGTCCACTACAATGGCAGTGCAACCATGGTCTCATGCCTACTATTGTAACCTGATTGTAGAGTCACTACACTGACATCTGACATTGACTGGTAACTTTTGGATTTCAGTCGAGGACACTACTTTTCATGAATATGCACTTTGTCCAAAAGTTGAATGCTGTGACTCCCAGAGAGGTAAGACAGTGGTTCAAGGGGGGTGGCCTTGATCTCCGTGCTTTTGGAGGGTGGAACAAAAATGTGAATAACATACTGACAGACCAGAAGAAGAAAAGAACTTCCTGAAACACGCTATAACTAAGTATATTTTACATATAATTTTCTTGAAATCAAAAGGTCTGGATATCACCAGACCTAAAAATGGTGGGTGAATTTAAAAATTCTGTAGGTGATTTTGAAAAAAATCTCTGTTTATCTAACTGCGTTCAGTCAATTTTTATCAGCCCTTTAGTTTGCTCCCACAGTAAAACCGATTTACAGCGCTTCGAAACAGCGCGTTATTTTTGCTACGACTTGTCAGAGAAAACAGGGGGTACTATCCCTCTCCTGCCACCCTGCGGTGACTCGTTCCCCTTGCCGCCTCCTCGATGCATGGTAACTCCTGCTCTCTCAGTCCCACTCGGCCCCCACCCGCTCCACAGAAGTCATTTCCTCCCTTCTTCCCCCATCATCGCCTTCAGCCAGCAGTTTCCTGAAGGCGATGGATGGAGCCAGTGTCTGATCCCCAAAGTAACAGATGCTGGTGAGTAACTCGAACCCACTCGCCGCCTCCCTCTAGCTCCCCCCAGGCGCCTGCAGCTTACATACCATCCAATTTGTTACCTACATGCAGAAGGTCAGGGCCCTGCTGGCAGCCGCCTGCCTTCTCTCAGCTTGGGGTACTGGGCCTGCAGTGACTTCGGCAAGAGGGAGGGGCGAGAGGCTAGCCGAGGAGCACATACGTCCAGAAATAAAAGGAAAAACAAAGTTTGTGTCTGTTAGAATTAGTGTTGCAAGAAGCGAATCGGATGTACGGCTCCTTTTCTCCGTTGCTGTCACCACAGCCAAACCAACCCCTTTCCTTTCTCCCGCGATACCGCGTAGAGGATCAGGCAAACGAGGAAGACACAAAAACAAAGCAACCAGAAAATTACCAGAAAGTAAAATGTGAGAAGAATAAAGAAGAAAATGATATAATAAGCTAGAACGGAAAGCCGAGTGCTACAACTATCATAAGTCGTGGTTTGAATTTCTAATAAAAATGAACACGGTGTAGCGTTACGATGCCATTGTAATTGTAGAACGGGCTAAATATTATGAAGATGAAATCGAAAGTAGGAAATCGAAAAGGGAGAGACGGTGATAGGGAAAGCCTGAGTGGTGAGGGGGTGGGTGAGGAGGCACAGAGCGAAAGAAACAGCGAGACACTGGGGAGGTGCAGGTCGTGTGGGTAGGGAGAGGGGGCAGGCATGGATAAATTGATGGATGGTTAAACAGAGGCAGGCAAGTGTCAGATAGACCAAGCAGATATCAGATACCTGAGGCAGGTCGGATGGGTCGATGGGCGGATGGGCATGTGAATGATAGAAGGAAGCAAAAACATATGGACGGATGGATTTTGATGTATGGATGGTCACAAGGGTGAATGGTTGCAGGAATGGATGAATGGATGTGACATCAATTAGGGGTCACTTGGAGCAGCAGCTGCCACCCCATTGCTCATCGTTGCAGCCCCAGGCATCCTTCTAACACCCTTGCTTCCTTGCCAGTCAACAGGATTTGCATGTGTTACTCGTATTGTAAAAGTTACAGTAAGTAATACAGGGGCATTCATTGAGTGGGAAGTGGGGTTTTAATTCACTGTTAAAGAATAAAAAAAAATACAGATTTCATTTTTGCCAAGGGCTGTCACTTCCTGCGATGTTATTTTGGGGTTGAGAAACATTCAATGTCACTAATGCTACCCTTGGAATTTTATGGCAGGGTGGACTGGTGGGTAATGACTTTATGGCTCAGTGACTGGATAGATGGATTGATTAAGACATGGATGGATGAATAGATAAACGTTCATGCTGTGAGGCAGGCAGTTGGATCGTTAAGCTTAATGACCAAAAACATATATACTGCAATTGTAAATGAAGTAGTGGATTACAGAAAAGCTAAAGTCCCGATGGTGTCTAGGCTTGTGATCCGTGTTTTAAAATATTCTAAAAGATAAGGACTTATTTCCAAATTGAACGTCTCTGTCAATAAACACATTTATTGTTATAATACTTCCTTCTTTATGATTGTTTCCATAGGGGGCTTGAGCCTATTTTTAGTAATCTTCCTTTATCAATTCCATTCTCACTACTGTAGTAACATTCTAGTCACGTCCTCTTCATCGTGTCATTTCCACAAGGGATAGAGTTGGTTTTACCTTGCATACCTGTGGTGAGTGAAAAGGTGCCCTTCATGGTTCCAAAGACCGTACATCCCTCTCCTGAGCTCTCTGGAGTGAATTCTGGATAGGTTTTTTAAGCTAAGGGACCATTGTAACATGGAGTAAAAGACAGAGCTGGCCCACTCCATGTGTGCCCTCCTTTACTGAATATGACTCCAGTCAGCTGACCGGACTGAGGAAGACTGATAGCGATAATAGCATGATGATCTTAGCAGAAGGGCATGCTTTTTAGCTACCAACTGCACTGGGAGAATGGCTTACTGGCTTCTCCTGATAAAATTGCCCTGTGAGTTTCCTGCAACCGCTCCCTTCACTATACTTTAAGAATGCTGAATGGTCGTTTAACATGTACAGGTGTATGAGTAAGCAAGGAACACGTGTGCTCTGTTTAACGGTAGCAATCAAGAATCCATCTTGAATTACCTTAGCTAAAGTGATATGCAAAAGGGAGGTTAGAAAGAGTCTACCAGTCAGTAATGGACAGTAATGGACTACAGATACCTGTGCTCCAGGGACTGGAGCTGAAAAACAGCAGTGACGTTGGTTGGTAGGGTGTAAAGTAATTGTGACCTCTCCCTTCCAGCTGATGCATGTTGGAAGAAGGTGAGTAGTCCTCACCTCAGCATAGGCTGCAGGATCTTTGAAACAAGTAGTGTGCTCAGATTGTGAACAAAGGGATGGGCAACTAGCAGAATACCAACACATCTGGTGCATGGGATATGACTTCTACCCAGCAATGGAGGGAAATTGCCTGAGAGCAAATAGAGCATTTTTCTCTGCCTCAGTTCAATAAGCAAAACTTACCTTTTTTACAAACTATCTATTAGCTACAGGGAACACCTAAGCCAGCTCAATAGGTTCACCAACACATTAACTATTCCCCAGACATAACTTTGTCCATTCTAATGACCTGAACTTGTATGCATAGTATTGCAGTGTGTGGGGAGAGTACAGTTACTTTTCCGTTTAAGAAAAAGCAATAGTTGGACAATGATTTAGTGTCTGAGGTTATTCGTTATAGTGAGTTCTGAATGTCTGTCACACACCACCTTCCTGAGTAATCCTTGAACTGTTTGACAGCTACACTAAGACCACGGGGTGTAGTTGGTGGTCAGTTTTGGGCACAACCATAAGGTAAAGCCCCAGGACCCCACTGGTAACAGGCTCTGTTATACTTTGAGTCTAATAAATCTTTATTGCCGTCGTGTACTAGAATAAGACTCCCCAATGTCTATTCCAACCATAGCCTCTATCTGGGGTAATTTGCCAGAGGTTAGCATGGACCTCTATCCCTATATCCATTCCATCTATTGCTTCTGTCTGGGTTTTTCATTCATGGGATTATAGTGCATTTTAGTCTTTGTGCACATCTGGCATCTCTCCATTGTGGATATTCATTGCTTTACATTTGCTGCTCATGGCTGCTCTATTAGACTACTGCTGCTGGGTTTAGGATGGATTGTAGTCTCAATACCTCGTCTACACTTTGCCTTTCTTGGATGAATCTTTGCCCATTCAATTCCTCAACTCTCTCTTAAGTAATTGTTGCAGAGGTTAATATATGTTTTCTGGTCTTTGTTATATGTAAATTGAAGAGACTCCTTTTAGTGTCACAGCAGACGTTCAATGGGTTATATGAGTCTACATAACTACTTTAGAATTATAGAGTGGTTATTTGATGCTGGATATCTAGGCAAGCTCGGGTGTGCATGGAGATAGTGGCCATGGAAATGTATAGAAGAACGGCTAAAAAAATCAGATAGATTTACTAAAATTACCATATGAACCAATGAACCGTCCATCTGTAGTGTATTCATTAGTTCATTAGAGGTGGTTCCTGTAGTACCACTCACAATTTATGGCCACTTCAAAGAGCTTTGCTGTAAAAACAAGTTTGCCTTCTGATGTTGGCAACCTTGCGAGAGGTAAGTAGTATCAACTAGGGATAATGTGTGAAACTTAAGGAAAAAAAGTTGTAGCACATACATGGAAGTTAGGTGTGTGGGAAATAGTGAGCTTAAATTGCACTGCATACAACGTTCAGCAGTTTATGGACCATCAACACTGAGAGCTCAGCTATCCAGTATTCCCCTGTTTCTGTTCTCATTTTCTCCATCTGCTTCTGTAGGCTTGTTTGAAAGGTTAGGTTTGGTGAAGTTTTTAAAAAGCAAGCATGGGTCTCTCTTATGGATGAATTGAAGGCATGTCAGAGTCTTGGCCTTACAGTGATACTGTCCAATTGAGGTATTTATCAACATTTCCTTTTGTTGCTCTGAGATTTCTCAGTGGCATATAATGAGGGATTAACATCTGCAGTATATCACTTCTGACATGGCCAGTAACCGTATATAAGTTATCTGTCACTCTTCAGGGGTTTAACAGAGAAGGCCCTGTCAAACTTTGAACAGGGCAAACCCAGTATGTTGCTCTCTCACCATATAAATCTACCACACATCAGTGCTCATATGTAGTCTCTCAGGGCTCTTCCATCTCCCGTATTCTGTATCTTGTTTATCTTGAAGGATGCTAGTATGAGACTTGAAGGGCAAGGTTGGGCCTGTGAGGAGAGTAAGTGGATTTAGAAGCAGCTTTAATGCATAACCTTGAAGTGGAGTGGGTTGAAGACATTCCTTGCAGATCTGGATTCAGGATAAAACGAGGTGGATGTGGATTTGTATGGCTTTCCAGATGTGTGTGTTTGTGTGTGCATCCATTTCAGAAACCAAAATCATCTACAAGAAAGGAACGGAATAAGAATTGCCATTTTAATTCACAAAAAATCATTGAGAATATCTGGAATGTAGAATGCTGTATGGGTGTGTAATGTAACGGAAGGAGTTAAGTAGTACTGACCACTGCTTCACATGGCTCCAAACTCATAATATGGCTTTATCCCACAATCCTACCACCTACTTGAATGTCTAGGACATGGGTCACATGTGTCTCAGCCCAATTAAGTTCCTTCACCATCTTAAATAAGGGACAGAAGTGATCTAAACTTCCATAAAAACAGGCTCCCCACTCGACTCAAACCCACCAGACATTTTGACAAAAGGTGACAATGCTATCCTTTCAATGTTCACAGACATCCTTACTAATTCTCTAGTCAGAGGTAAGGTCCCTCTCACTTGGAAACACCCCAGTGAAACCTTTATGAAAGAAGCCCACTGAAGACCCACTTTTGACAGAGAATTACAGACCAATCTCCTTACTTTCCATTGCAAGTAAAGTATTGGAGAAACAGGATAGTAAGCACTTTTCCACTTTTTTAGACCAGCACTCAATCCTCCATCCCACACAAACAGGACTTAGACAAGGGAGCAGCACAGCGACCCCTCTGCTAATGGCCACAGAGGAGCTTTAGGCCATCTTGGACTGAGGCGGCTTGTCGGCCATGATTATGCTTGATCTGGGTGCAGTTTTTGACATTGTTTCACATCTTATTCTTTTGAATGAAGGAAGGTGGAATTAAAGGCACTGCCCATAAATGGCTTGCAGCCTTTCTGGAAAAGAGAAGCTTCCAGGTCTGGAAAGGATCATTTTTCTCTGCCACTTACCCAACTGGCTGTGATGACCTTTAAGGCCCACCCTTTATAATCTATAAGTGCTTTCCCTGGCACAGATAGTGCAGGCACATGGCCTTGCACTCATATCATATGCTGATGACACACAGCTCTCACCCCAGAAACAGAGAAGACATCCTTGCAGCTAGGTTTGTGCTTAAAGAAAATCATGAACTGGATATTGGACAATGGTCGTAAGCTCAATGGGGGTAAAACAGAGGTGCTGGTCGTTAGTGACAACCACTCTAGTTGTAGTGAACTGGCATGGCTGCATTCCTTAGGTGAATGCCTACAACCACCACAAGCAGTGAAAAGTTTGGGCTTTTGGCTGGACAACAATTTATCTATGGAAACCCAAGCTAAGAACTTGTAAGCAACATGCGTTGGACTTCTGAGAACTTTGAAGAAAATAATTCCATGGCTTCCTCCATCATCAAGGAGAGAGGTCACACAATGACTGATCAACTCTCGACTCGATTATGGAAAATCTATTTTCTTGGGAAGCACCAAGTATGTCATAAAATACCTACAGGTTATCAAAAATGCTGCTGCATGCACTGTTCATAAACTCCCTAAACATTACTCAGCACCCCGAGCCTCCGCTGCCCTGCACTGGCTTCCGATACAAAAAAGGATCTCCTTTAAAGCTCTGTGAATGGCACACCGGGCAATACAAGGGAAAGGTCCCTCCAGAAATTCAAGAAACTTCTTGTATCCTACACTCCTAGGAGGCTTTTATGATCTGTAAACCTAAAGCATATAACAGTAATCAAGAAGGCGAAATGGGGAGGATGATCCTTTACATATCTGGTTCCCAAGGTATGGAATAGTCTCCCCACCAATCTCAGATTGGACCAACCAGAAACCACCTTCAGCAAACTCCTGAATACACATCTTTTTAAGGGTAGTTATTTTTCTTTTCTTTAAATGAGTCCTGGTAACAGCAAGTGTTGTCTTCTCTTACCGCTGGGAGGCCTGTATGGGTAGCCATGCACTATACAAGACAAGTGAACTGAACAATTAACGGCTGGATTCATGTCAGCTATGAGCATAGGTTGTTTATCCATAAATTGTGAATTTCAAAAAGCATGAAAAACATAAGGCACAAACCTCAGAATTGATGGTGGAAATACACAAGAGTAAATGTAATTGTAATGATTAACAAGAAATTCACACACTCAAAAAAAACCTCCTAGTTACAGTAAGATCTGGCAAAGAGTGAGGCTGAAAGGGACTGCTGCGTACATTCTTAGAGTGGACAATTAGTTAACCAAAGCAGCCTGTTGCTGCTTTTCTGATGCCAACTTATATGGATCTTGGCTATATTTTCTCATTTCTGCTACTTTGTATATATTGCTTTATTGTGACAAATATTTATTCAAACGGTTTCAACAATGCCTTGGATATTCTCTGATGGTTGCCTGCTCTCCCACTCAACCAGGCCATCAGCCAAGTTACATTTTTGACATCTGTAAATCATTTACTCCCTCTCTGAGATTAGCTTTGAACCATCCTGCCCAGTTCAGCAGTCAACATGTGGGCACATATGCAGGCTATCGAAGGTCACAATGCACAGCAAATACCAAAACAGTCATCACAATCTTTCCATTTCGCCAAGGTTAAGAGTTGGGCAGTTTTTGCGCAAAGCGAAACAGGAAAATTGTTTCCAAATATACTTTTCACTATACCCAGGAATCCGTCTGATTTTCTAAATAGCTTTCTTAAAAAATGGGTAATAGACAAGTGAATTTGCGAGAAAATCGAGTCAATCTATGTCGAAAAAGAATACACTAGCAGCGGAGACAAATTTATCTGTGACAAAAATTTATCAATTTGCCATTTACTATATATTATTCTAGAACTGACTTCGATTTGTAATGTAGTGAATTGGCTGATCTGCAGAGTTTTGTTTTAAAGTTGTAGAATTAAAAAAAAATTCACTACTCAAGTCAGACTTGAAACTAACAAATCATATGAACCATGCTGATGAACTGAAAATTGTTTTCATTAAAGAGTGTCGCATGAAATCAAATATATGACAAATCAAGATATCTTTCAATAGTGCTTCTGAAATGCTATACATTGATTGCATCCACATTCAACCAGACTCTTACTCATCTCCCTTTCTATTAAGGCATTCATTGAATTCATCATATCCACCTCTCACTCTTTCAAATCATCGTGGCTGCATATTACGAAAAATAATTGGTTTAGGACAATATTTTGAAAAAATAAATTTGCACTATTTATTAAACATAACTAACGTGTATGGGCTTGAAATCAGGTCACATATGTAATGTTTTAACAAAAAGGCCTACTGTATGAATAACGATTTGTAGAAAAAAAATACCAAATTAATTTTTCACTGGTGTTGCTATTTATGTAACAGTAATAAAAAAACAGGCTTATTTTGCTCAAGAGCGGTCCAATCATTCACATTTGGGTGGCAAATAATATTTATTTATTTCTCTTGAAAATCTGTATTTGATCTTTTGCTTAAGAAACAAGCAGCATAAATTGTGCAGATGGATGTGTTGTTTTGTTTTTTATACCAGTGCAAAGTTTCTGCAATAAAGGCTCAGTCCTGTTAAAAATACTGGTAGAAAAAGATGTTGTTTGGCCCTCGTGTGCCCTGAAGGTGCTATGATGAACAGAATAAGCAATTAAAAAAAAAGGCAAAACCAATACATCAATAAGGTGAGGCTTATTCGCTTTACCAAAGCTTGTTTGTGTCGCCTTCATATTTGTGAAGCCTACATTAAATGTTTTTTTTTCAGAAATTGCTTCTGCCCTTCCACACATACTTTACATTTTGTCACAGGGTGGTTTGTTTTGCACACATAGCTGACAGTAAACATCTGTGGGAGACGAAGTTAATTCACGGATGGACCACAAATGCCCCCATCAACCTCTTCATTTTTAGCAAAAAAAGTGATCACCTCTGGATCAGAGCCCTTTACCAGGAGATCCGAGGTGTGCAGTGGTGAGAATGTCTTTATAGCGCCCGTGGCATAACTCCACATTTTGTCTTCCTTGCACAATGTGTTGAAAGGTCCCCAAGGATGAATGAGGGACCTTCTGGAGGATGGGGATTCTCCTTCACCATTGGGGCTGCCGGAACCTACCTTACTACTCACATGATGCATACACCTTATGTGTGAGGGTGACTGCAGCTTCCTGGGTTAGTGGTGATGAACAGCACATTGGACCCAGACTTTCTAAATCCTCGCAGTCTCAGCAGCGAGGCTGCAAAAGGCACTCGGAGACACGTAACACGCACTTCTTGTCAGAACGAAAGCAGAATAGAGACAGGGGAACGGAGATGTTATTTTCCTTCTGTCCTAAGGGCCAGCTAAAGTCGGATACTATCGCCCTTCACCCGCCATCCAGCGCCCGCTTTTAAAGATGTTTTGGCACCGAGGCAGCGGAAGATCACAGGAAAGCTGTGGAGATCGGGAAAGAGGGAGAAAAAGTCAAGTTAAGGGAATGAAAACATCAACAAGAAGCGAGGCTGATGGACAGGCGGACTTGTCGGGTTTGAAATCAATTAGGCTGCATCAAATCAGAGCGTTCTGCGCTTTCCAAAGTGACAAATCGGGATTGGAAACTGAGAACGGAGAGGAGAGAATGATGTCTTTGACCTCTGGGAGACCGGCTGTTCTGAAGGGAGATGTGCCTGTGATGAATTAGAGCAAGCACCTTTAAGGATGGGGTCAAAAGGTTATTCACTAGGGCCCAAAAGCACTTGGAATTTAACCATACTGCCATGTAAAACCAAGGTGTAAAGGCCAGGAGGATTAAGTGCCTGATTTTACCAAATCCACGCCCACCTTTCGGTGGTGTTGGTGATACACTCACATGCCTTTCGGTGGTGTTGGTGATACACTCACATGCCTTTCAGTGGTGTTGGTGATACGCTCACATGCCTTTCTGCGGTGTTGGTGACACACTCACATGCCTTTACCCGGTATCGGTGACATTCTCACACCTCATTTGCATGGTGTCAGTGAGACACAGGCGTTTCACTGATGTCTGTGTCACACACACGCATCTCTCTGTGATGTCAGCGACAAACTCACATGCCTTTTTGTGGAGTCAGTAGCCACACCTGAATTCCTTTGGTGTCTTTCTTTGGTATCAGTGACTCACACGCATGCCTTTCCATGGTGTCAGTGACACAAACACACACTCCCTAATGTCAGTGACTCACTTATATGCCTTTCAGTGGTGTCAGGGACACACTTACACACCTCTCTGTCGTGCCGCTTATTGACTGCCAAGCCTTTATCCAGGGTCAGTAGCTCACATCTGAAACTTATGAGTGCTTTTCCATGGTGCTGGTGGCATACTCACATGCCTTTCCTTGGTGCGGGTGGAACATTATCATGACTTTCCATAGTGTCAGTGACACATTCACTCGTTCCCTGATGACTGTGTGACACTTTTGCGCCTTGCGAAGGCATAAAAGCCACTCTATGATGTCATAACGTGATGTGTCATAGTGTCACATAATTTGTGTCACATAATATGATATGTCAAAATGTGATGTGTTATAATGTCACGTCATAATTTGTGTTGGGTGGCATAAAAGGCATGATGTTGTTAACACACCGATACAAGTTTATGTGGTGTGAGTAGTCCACACCTGAAATCCTTGGTGCCGTTTTTGTAGCGTCAGTGACTCACTCACATGTTTCCTAGTATCAGTGACATACTCACATGCATATTTATGTTGTTGGTGACACATACACACACTCCATAATGTTAGTGACACATAGGTACTTCTGCTTGTTATTCTACATACTCACATGTATTAATGTGGTGTTAGAAAGCCACTCCTGAAATCCTTGATGCCTTTCTTTGGTGTAAGTGACTCACTCATATGCCTTTCCATGGTGTCAGTATGTAATTTTACAAGATATAGGTGACACACTCACACCACATTTTTGTGATGCCGGTGAGACACTTATATGCCTTGAAGTGGTGTCATTAACACACTTATGCTCTCTGAGATGTCAGTGACACACTTGCGTACCTTTTATGTGGAGTAAGTAGCCACACCTGAAATCCTTTGGTGCCATTCTTTACCATCAGTGACTCACTTCCATGTATTTCCGTGGTGTCAGTTACACATTCACACATTCACTGATGCCAGTGAGACACTTAGATGGCTTTAAATTGTGCCAGTGACTGTGTTTTCCATTTTGTAATGGTGGGACACTCGAGTATTTCACTCCTCTGTGTCCCCTGCACATTCCCTTAGTGTCAGGCACCTATCAAGGTGCCTCCACCCATAGCTATGGGATTTTTTTCCACAGCGCAATTATCACAAATTGGAAATAGATTCTGCAAAACCTTTCACCAGCCTATCATATTTTTCAAAAAACTGAACAAAGTTGTGAATCACATCCTTAAATAGCACAGACATACAAAAGTGTTAACAGTTTCAAACATCTAACACCTTTATTAAATGCTTATATCTCAACAAATACTAAACCAATTTACACCAAACCAACAAAAGCATGTTTTACAGATTAAAGTTCTACTTTCACACTGAAGTGTCTTGAGAATAGGTGCGCTAGGAACCTCCCAGTTCAGGCAGACCTAGGCGACAGATTGAGTAATCTGCCGAGAGGCGGTAAGGTGTGGTTATTAACGGTTATGACATAATCAGTGATTTAGTGACTTAGCAGACAATAAGAAAATGATTAAGTATTCAAAGAACCTTGCCTGTGATGGAGTAATAGAAGTATTGAAGAAAACCACGCAGGCTGATGCAATATTGTACCATCAGATCAAAGAAACCTTGAATACCAAGTTCGATCCGATGGCGAATGTCGAGTATGAAAGGTACATTTTCAGTCAGGCAAGACAGCAAGCTGATGAAACAATAGATATGTTTGTTGGAAGACCTGAAGTACTCATCAAACACTAAGATCAGTGAATTTAATGATTAAGAAGCCATAAACTTTACAATCATCAATGGCTGTGTGTTGGACTCTTTCAGAAGATGCACGTTGAGAGAGATGTTCAGTTTAGACAAAATACCAATGGCTGCAAGAGCCGATGAAAAAGAGGATGAGAAGCTGCTTAAATGGAAGCTGGAACAGCAAAAATGAGTCAAAACTGGTCATGAAAATCAAATATAAGCACCAAGCAGATGCACAAATGTAGATGTCTTCAAAAAAGGAAAAGGTGTGTTTCAGATGTGGATTTGCTCATCCCCACAAGAGAAAATATCCAGCTGTTGGACAGACGTGCAAGGGCTGTTCAAACGAAAACCACTTCATAACAGTTTACAAAACGAATGAGAAACTAAGTGTCTCACAGAGAGAAGAGAAAATGGACATCAGAAAGTCCCAGAAGCATTCTTGCCATGCCCATAAAGCCAAAAAGCAACATCACTTACAACAAGTAAAAACCATACGAAGTCGATCATTGTCAAGCTCACCCTGCAAAGGCTATTTGAAGTCATTATCAAGCACCAGTGATGAAGATGGATGTGCAATGATGATGCTGATCAAAGGACGCCAAGCACGTGTTGGATTGGTTGCGTGCAAGGAAGAATAAATGACAAAGATAAATTGTCAAACGGAACAAGCAAGTTCATTTGGACACGGCCCCAAGATTACAATACAAGTTAATAGTTCTCCCATAGCCATCATCATACACAGTGGTGCATTGATTAACATCATGCCAGTTGAGAAGTTTAATAACCTGTCTGATTTCCAACTACTTCAACCATCAAATACAAAGGGATACACATAGGCTGATTCTAAACTGTTGCGAAGTCAAGGATCATTTACAGCAACCATGAAATACAAAGCAGTGTCTGTGCAAGTGCCAATTCATGAACTTCCAGGAGCTTTGTCCAGTGCATGTCTACTCAGCTTTGCCACTGCTGCTGACATGGACTGATATCTCTCAATTACAATCTACACACACAGTCTGAAATTGTAAGTCAGTTTCTGTTGTTATTCCATAGTCTAGGAAGTCTCAAAACAATGAAAGTGTGGCTTCACATTAACAAGGACATTCACCTTGTTACTCAGTGGCACCGCACAATTCCCTTTCATTTCCAAGAAGTTGTTGAGAAAGAACTGAAACTGCTGTTGAAGCATGACATCTTTGAGCGCTTCCCAAGTCCTACGCCATGGGTCTTGCATATAACGGTGTATCCAAAAAGGACAGTTGAGGTGGAGTGCGCATCTATATTGATATGCACCAGGCAAACAAAGCAATTGCGAGAGAAAGACATCCTGGTTCACGCATAGCAGACATAATCATGCAGCTGAACGGTGCCAAAGTCTTTTTTCGTCTTGACCTGAAGAAAGGATACCACCAGTTCCTGCTGGAAGAGAACTGCAAGTACATCACTGCTTTTTCAACTCATATTGGTTTGTTCAGATATAAAAGATTGAGCTTTGGAGTGTCATCAGCTGCAGAAATCTTTCAGGATGTTATACATTGAATAATTCAACATGTCACACATGCTTTTAACTATAGTGATGACATGCTGCTATTTTGATCAACACAGAAGGAGCATAACAGAGCTCTTACACAAGTGTGCCAATTACTTGCTAATGCAGGTTCCACTCAAGAACAGCACAAAGTGTGAGTTTCAGAAGAAAAACTAAAATTCTTTGGGCACATATTTTCTGATGGGGAAATTACTCATGATAAAGTGCAAGCGCTGTCAGCTACTCACCCCCCCCACCCCCCAAGTTGTGACGAAACACCTTCTTGGGCATGGCCAATTACTTTTCAGGGTACATTTGTGACTTTGCTACAGTGAGAACCCCTTTGAGAGTTGCCAAAATTAGATGTTCCTTTTCAGGGGTAGGTTGAATGTGATCAGAGCTTCAAATAAGTAAAACATGCGATTGAGAATGCAACTGAGATGGCGTATTTTCATCTCAAGCTACATACAGAGATCACCGTAGAGGCAAGCCCAGTGGGGCTGAGAGCAATCCTTCCTCAACATAATGGTCATCTGAAAGCTCAGAGACATATTGTGGCCTATGCCAGTCAAACCGCAATGAACAAGAAAAATATATTACCCCTTGAATCTCCTCATATACAGCGCCTATCACTCACCCGATCAACATACATACATTACCATGAATTCAAAAGAAATGATCTGTCAATCAGTACCACAACAATACCAGGCTTGCAGTTCTATTAAAAGACCAAAACATTTTTATTTTATCCACTTCATAATTGTCAAAGAGGTTAAATGTACCTTAAAAAGTGCACATCATAATCTAATCAAAAACATTATTCTAACCACCCCCCTGCATATAAGGGGCCCTCTCTCTTCTTTTTATTATTATCTGTGTCAGACAATGCCTATCTGACACAGAATGTACCTATTCCCAGCCTGAGAAGGAGAGTCTGCTTTTGCCTGGGCCTGCAAACATTTTCATGTGTTCCGATACAAAAAATGTTTCACCATCATTACAGACCACCAAGCGTTACTCACTATCTTTGGGACCCGAAAGCCAAGATGCCACCTTGCTTTGAGAGGTGGGGCTTGCGACTGTGACTGTGTGATTGTGTACAAGCCAGGTAAACATCAGAACCCCACTGATTTCATGTAGGGTCCAGCACGCCAGCAGCTTTCTCCATTGGACAGAGTGGTGCTACTAATGCAGACAAGATCACAATTGTTCTTAAAGACATCATTTCAACTCAGTTGTGAAAGAAGAGTATTCAACCTCTTGAGGATGACATTGAATTTCAAAAGTTTAAAAATGTACAGGATGATCTGTGTGTAACCAAGGAAGGCATCAAGAATCATCATACCTAATGTTTTTGATTGTTTTTGAAGTTTTACATTCTTGAATGAAATGACATTATTTAAACTGTATATTGCACATGTTTGCACTGTGCAAATAATTATGAGATGTATCACTGCCCCCTTGCTCATGGAACTGAATGAATGACACTTGTTTAATATAGCTCTTTTTTTTAGAATCACGTGACCATGTAGAATACCACTTCTATGCCTTTTGTTTGTATGGAACTTCTTAAAGGTGAGGGTGCACATAAAAAACACGGCCGTGAAGAAGACCATAAGGTTGAAACGCATCACCAAATAAACTAATTTGGAAATTATTACTCGGAGAGCGAGCTTTTTGTGCCATAGCAAAGAAACACATTGACCTTTGTGTGTGTGTATGTGTCTGTGTGTGTATCGATATATATATTCTGCATAGTTACTATAGGAAATTTCCAAAAGTTTAGGAGTAACCTTTATGTATTCCCATTATGAGTATTATGAGTAAATCTACACCCTTAAAAGGTTGTGCACTGTCTATTTCTAAAGAATCTTTCCCTTACCTCTGCAGTGGAAGCAGTTTTCTAATGACACGCTTTAGAGTCTGTGAATGGGGTTAGATTTGTGCATGCATGTTACGATAGGAATGCACCTCATTCCTGAGGCATGGAATGTCAATTTAAAGCTCTGCCCCTCATGGAGCTTACACCAGTTTCTCTCGCCCCTCAGTCACTTAGTCACCCTTCAGTCGCCTATTGTAGTAGGTCTAGAATGGACTATTAAGAAAGGGAAGTAGATTTATAGGGTTGTGACTCACGTGCGATACCAATCTCAGAGCTAGAATTGGATGTGGACTAACATTTCATCATAATGTAGTGTGCATGTCATTGTTTTTCCCATGCTGAGATCTGGTAGTGATCTTTAGGAAACCCACATAGCAAAAGCACTAACTTTAGCCTTGAGGTTTTAAACATTAGTCATCTACTGTTCCCATTTCACCTTTGTAGCACCCCGTGAAGTTACAGATATATGGTCATAACATACTTTTGCAAGCTGCTATTAGAACAAGCACCAGGCAGTGATGTTGTCCACTTTGCATTGCCAGGACCAACTGGAGGGTACTGGAGTTAAAATAACCATTTGACTTGGGCCTAATGCTAAGAGGCAATTTCAACTTTAGGACTTCATTTTTTCCAAGGGGAACAGGGCAGCTTTGTCATCCATTGTACCAGTAATGCAACACTATATACCCTGAGCACTTATAATATAAATCCATGGAGGGGCTTGTAGATCTGCCTCAAGGGTGAGTGAAAAGTGGTGCACAAAGATTCAACAAATTCCATCTCTCAATTAGTGACTTGCAGCAGGACTTTGTTGGTTTGCATACTAACTGACGTTTACAAAAGGCAAAATATGTTAACCAACACACCATGTCAAATATGGCTGCCCCCCCGGTTCTTGTGATGCTTGATGATTTTTAATGGGCTTGCAAAGCAATTGGCTGCCACTATTTGAGGTGAATGACGAAATGCCGATTTTAAGGTGTGTCACAAAACTGTAAAGAGGTCCAGCATTCCCATGGCTGTGAGTGATCCATGCAAATCTAGATGGGCAATACAGAGAGTATCCTCATTATCACCAGATGAGGAATAAACAAAGCAATAGGTTTTCTCCGGTTGTGATACAAAGCTCTGTGAGCTTCTTCTCGGCATAGCCCCCTTAGTGCCAGAACTCATGATATTTGAGCTCAGCTTAGTCTTAATGGTTTAGGACACCAGCAGTATATGGTTCTATATTGCTCTTCAACTTGATAATTTCAGTAGAGTGGTAAATGTTGTAGTTCAGCATTAATATGCATTGACATATCCAAATAGCGGTCCCATCAAATATCATTATAACTGGGAAAAGAGCATCTTAGCTGTTGAGAGAGGAAGTACATGGACTTGTTGTGTCAACATTGGAACAGAGATGCCATGAGTGACTTTGCTTCCCTCTCCAAAAATGAGCACAAAACCCCCCGACGTCAGGTCCTGTAGAAGCTTGGCCACTGAAGAGATTGCAGGAGATGCAGGAGAGTTGCTGGAAATGTTAAAGTATAGGCAAAATTAGATAGAAGAGGTGGGGAAATAATATTAGTTCCTGACTTTATTAGACACACCCAACTGCAGTACACCACCACCAAACCACACACAAATAGCCACAGAGAGCTCTTTCTGTCACCAGCACTCCAGATATATATGGGGAGTGTGAAAATGTATTTTTCACCAGGAAACATTTGTTAAGTTCTAAATGCCACCCCTTGCAAAGTTTCCTAGTGCATTTGCACGAAATTTTCACCAACTTCCAGGATCATTTCCACTCTGTTCAAACCCAGACAAGATGGAAGACATATAGGCCCTTTCTTTGAAAGTTTAGACTTTGCGGGGCTTTTCTATGAACAAAGGCACATGCATGTAAATTAATTTTCTCTGCTAGTTTACCATTTGTGACATGAATTATCAACACAGTAAAGATTTTCACACAAATGTGGTAAACCATCAAACTTTGAAACCTCTGTGAATTTGCACTATTTCCAACAAAACATGGTGGAGGTGGGAAAAAGAAACCTTACAGCATTGAACAGCTCTAGATGCAAGGCCCATTACTACTTTCTGTATTATTGTGCTTTTAAAGCCTTGGCACTATTCTTCCTGAAAGCAGCATGAACGTTGCCTAAATACCAGCCAAAGACAACTAATTTTCATTGAAAAACTAACTAGGTAGCTTATGATGAGGGCTGAGACACAGATTTACTAAAATATCACACAACGTAGTGCAGCAAGTAAAGTTTATGTGCTGTGTTGCATGAATGGGAGAGAGAAGAACAGCGATATATTTACTAAGTTGTGGCACTGTTCTGCTCTCTCCTTGTGCTAGTGCACTTTGGCTGTCATTCTCCAATGGTGCAAGGGTATCTCGATTGTTGTAAGCATAGTTTTTGTTGTGGAAGGGGCCCCTTCCAGTATAAAAAACTATAATGTAAGGCATTTCCCACTTTGTGTGTGTGCTGTAGAATTCCAGACACATACAAGGAGGAACAAATATGGAGCAATGAATAGATTTCACCTCATTGCGACTTCCTCAATGAGGCACTGGATTTTGGTGCAAATCCGTGTCTACAATTTTTGAAGAAAAAGATTTGCATCAAAACTCATTAGTGGTTGCATGGAAATGCCCATGGATCACCTGTGGAATGCACCCTCCCCGCAAAATAATGCGAGGCAAGGCATTAGGAGCTTTGCATTACTTTTGGTTACAATCCAAGGTAAATTGCAATTTGCGTTGAATTGTAAATTACACCACTACACTTTGTGTCAGGTTTGAATTAAAAAAGTCATGCAAACCCAATGCAAATTGTTTGTAAATATGGACCAAGATCTCTGGAATCCTAGGCAGGCTACTTAGACCAAAAAGAAGGGCAGTGACAATCTTTAAGGACTTCATGTCTATGAAATATGGCAAACACCCAGAAAACTAACAGTGCCTTCAGTGGAGCCCTTGTGGCAGTGGCTCTTTTGATAGCAAAGAGATCTCTTTGAGGCAGGAGGTTCAAGCCCTGAATCACACTGTAAATCTCCAACAAATGGTATGGAGTTAGGGAAACTTTGAGAGTCCCAACAAACTCTAGTGTTTGGGGATGCTGCCAAAGGGAAGTCCTTCTATTTAATGCCCCACCACCCAGGTTTAGTCATGTGCAGCATTACTTAATCGTATAGTTACATTTCACAGGAATACAAGTATTTACCATAATTTGTACATATTTTGCAGTCAGAAAACAAGTGAATGTGTATGTTGGGTTTACAAAAGTAAATGAATTTTGTGAGCCGGGCCCTAGGTGTCTGAAACAGTGTCTTTTTTTCGGGACCTGGAGCTAGGACAACTGTAATTAGAGAGGAAAGGGGTCATTAATCCACAAAAAATAAAAAAGCAGCAGTTTTATTTGAATCTGCTAGGTGGAAAATGTTAGTTACTTTTTTAGCAGGACCGGACTGGCTTTAGTTGGTCTTGGGTGTTTCCCCCGGAGCCTGGAAGGCTGGGGGCTGGTTTTGCAGCGGTGGGGGCCAGTTTTGTTACTGGCGATCGGTTTGCAGCAATGCTGCAATATCGGCCCACTTGCACCCCTGGCTCCCCCACCCCGGGCCGGGGGCTGGTCCAACAAAATTGCCAGGGCTGCCGTGGATTCCCAGTCCGGCCCTGCTTCCTAGCCACCATTCATACACACAGCGAGTAATAAATGTCAATGGCTAGCCACAGCAATGCGTTCACAAGACATATTTGGTGGAATACGTGCAGCTCCAAAGCCGATCTTCCTCAAATTCCTAGGGACTGAAGTGACCCAGCTCTCTTTTTTCCCATGCCCCAGCTTCTGCCTCGCTCTCTTGCTTTGACTCTCTGCATGGGTGTTTCCGCTAATCTCCCCAGGGGCTCCTAAATCGTTCATTTTCTATTTCCTTCAACTAAAAGCAGATTGGAATTTTCGTTTGAAACATTCCCTAGCAGTGGTGCACTGGGACAGATCCATATTCAATCCTTATCTCTGTTTCCCACTAAACCCCCACACTTATAATCTGATCTGATTAGAAGGTGTAGTGAGCAGAGCAAATTAAATCGTGTCTAACTAGCAGAGGTGTTCCCAATAGGCAATCCATACTTCCTCGTTTTCAACCTAGCATGAAAGTTACACAGCTTTCTACAGCAGGTGCCTTAACTCACGCATCTACCTTCCCCCTGTCTTCACAGCTGATACAATTGTGCCGGCAAATCATGACTACTAGAGGTGGAAAAACATATATATCAGAACCCACAAATCTTAATATATGTTCTTCTTCAAACAGTCTCTCACAGACAAAATGCACAATATATTGCAGCCACAAGATGTGTAGAATATCAAATACTGAAACATGGGAATTTTGTGAGAGTGATAACAATTTCACACAAGCCACCCGAAAAAAAGCAAGAACTACTTCGATAACTTATTCCGGCCAGCACTGCAGTTGCAGACCTGCACCAATTATCAGCTATAGACCCAACCCTCCATGTTTTTAAACATCTGCAGGGCTTCTTCACTCTTTAGGCTTTCAGTCTGGATTAGGACACAATTCTTTAAAATCAAGAGGGCCTTTAAATAAACGGGGGTTATCTTTAGTTTGATTGACAGGATGCTGGCTGAAACCCAAGGCTGTGGTTTCTTTTTGAAAAACAAAAATACTGTACCTGACTGGCAGGGAGTTTGCTCCCTGCACAAGACATTACCTTTTCTACTGTCATGCCTTACATGCTAAAAGACTGAGACTTTATGAACTTTTATGGTGCGGCATGGCATAGTACAGTGTATGGTATGGAATTATATAATATAGTGCATACTACTTGATGTGTTGTAGTGAATTTTGTTATAGTGGCATACAGCAATGTTTTAAAATGTGGTATGTTGCAATAGTGTCTGTCAATGTAGGTTGTGGTGTGAGATTGTGCAGTATGCTGTCAAGGGCTGCAATGTTGCATTAAGTGCTGTTGAATGGTGTGACGTGGAAATGGTTGTGGTGTTGTATGCTATGTTTGGAGGTAAGGAATGGTGTAATACTGACGATAAGAGCTTCTATTATATGTTGTGGATAGAAGTGGTGTGATGTACTGTGCGATGCAATGTGACATGGTGTTATGAAGTCCTGTATCATGTGTTTTGCTATGGGGTTGTATGGTGTGATCCTTTGTGGAGTACTATGGCATAGTATTTTTTTTAATGAAAGGTTCTGGAATAATGAGGCTATTCTATTTTGTAATTGTTGGTATTAGTGGGTTGTGGTGGATTGTGTGGAATTTTGCAACATAGGGCCCGTTTAAAGTTCGGTGGATCAGTAACTCCATTAAAAATATGACAGATATCCTGTTCGCTGTATTACAAGTGAGATTAGATATAATGCACTTGTAATACAGTGAGCGGGATATCTGTCAAGTTTGTGGCAGAGTAACCCATCTGCTAAACTGTAAATCAAACCAATAGTATTTAGTAGTGTGGTAATTCATCATGACAGAGGTGATAATGCTTGTCCTGCATGGAATATTAGTGTATGGACAATAGTGCTGTAATATTCTATGGGAAAGTGTGAGGGGTGTGGTGGAGTGGGATACGTTGTGTTGCGCTGTGGTTTTTTTTGTTGTTATGTCCGTATATCCATATATTCCTGTTTCAGGAGCATTGTGACAGATTCCTGCAATTTAATCCCGTTCTTCAAGATTACAGGTATTTTTAGATGAGGTACAATTGAGATTTCTGCCCACACCCCCTTAGTTACAACATTGCAATATTGTGCTCAGCTGATAAATCTGACCTTTTAGATATAGAAACATACCAAGTAAACTACCCTTCTATGGAGGGATGCTCAAGACGCCTTCCTATGACCTGTGGCTCATGTGCATTAGGCCGCTAAAAACACTAACTGTAATGCAGAATGGTGCCTTGCTGACATAGTCATTAGTTGGGGTGTGGAGAGAGCTCCACTCCACTGGCGGACCTAAAGGAGTTTTTGGGACTAAGCGCTCCACATGGAGTGCGGAGTTATCCAAAAACTTTGCTAGCCCCACAAGCGGAGCTCACCTGGTGCACGCTGCTGCCCAGTTATGGGCTGCACAAACAGTCTGTGCTTATGCTGTGCAGCCCATAACAGGGCTGCAGTGTGTACTGGAGCAGACCAGATGGAGGCAGCCGCTGAAGACTCATCGCCATTGGATGACGAGGAGAGGAGGACCCCCTGGAACACCCAGGTAAGTCCTTGTCTCTTTCGTTTGTTGTCATTGTTTGTGCACACTGGTGCACAAACAAGGACTGAAACTGCAGATTTCACTGCCTACGGCCCTGGCCGTGGACAGTGGAAGCTGCCGTTTCAGGCCTCTTGTGCACTGCACACAGGGAAGGCCGGTGCACAACAGGCCTGGCAGCTTTCGCTGCCTATAGCCCTAACCTGAATTCAGGCAATGGCCATAGGCCCTAGGCAGTGAAAAAAAGCTGCCATTTCAGGCCTCTTGTGCACCAGCCTGCCATGTGTGCACTGCACACAGGACAGGCCGGTGCACAAAAGGCCTGAAATGGCAGTTTTCACTGCCAAGGCCCTCTACTGAATATTCCCGATCTCGGAAGCGCTAAGCAGGGTAGGGCCTGGCTCGCCAGGCCCGACCCATCTTAGCGCTTCCGAGATCGGGCACATTCAGGACTCCGCAAGTCACAGGCCTCCACGGAATTCCATGGAGTTTTTTTCAAGGGTCGGACTCCGTGAACTCCTCCCAGGTCTGCTCATTATCCCTTTGAGAGGGTGCTTGAGCAATGATGTCTTGGGTACCATCTAAATTGGAGGCATTACAGTCAAGTGACCCTATATTACAAGACACTAAAGGGCTAAGTGATCGGCAAGTGCTGGCTGTGGTGTACTGTGGAAGAGAAGAGGAGCAATCGGAGTCAAGGGGTAAGACAAGAGTGAGTGAGTGGTCAGTCAGGGGAAGAACAGGACCAACTATGGGGCTGTGGCAAAAGAATTGTTCCAAGAAAGATAGAAAACAACTTTTTAAGCCTTCCTGAGATGTCCCTGGGAAGCAGATAAATTGGTGGCCTAGTGTCAGTCATGAGGCATTGTGGAGGTGGGCTGGGGGAGACAGAAAGCAAGTGGTTAGAGCAAGCAGTATACCAAAGCTGCAAGGGAACCAGTTAAGGAAGGGAGATGAGACAGATAAAAGGAGAGGTAGGAAAATGCTATAAGGATTTCAGAGGTGTCATCGTGGCTGTAGGCATATGATCTAGGTAATATGACCTGGAGGGGCAATCACTACCTTTCTGCTGGACATGCAGCATAATGAGATTGGGTTGGGCAGAGGAAAGGTGAGTGGTGAAAGTGATTGAATCCCCAGAGGTGACCAGGATTGGCTCAAGGTGTAGAACATCAGCTGGAAATAAAAAAGCACTGGTATGTCACCATGGCCACAGTCATGTGAACTTTGGTTACATAACCCTAATGAGCCATTCACCGCTCTACAGCCAGCTACAGAACATTGTGGGAGCAAGTTGGAAAGCAAATCATAGAATTTAATGTTACTTTTCCCTTAATGGTGCAGTAAGAGAAGGAAAGAGAGGCAAATAACAGAGCACAGAATAGGTAGGAAAAGTCTTTATTCTTGAGGATTTTCCATTGTCGTGATCATATCACCCTCCTCATGTAACCTTGATGGGACCTGCGCCTCTCAAGCGCTGGATCCGAAGCAGTGTCAGATTGGATTGGGCAGTAGGCTGTTGACTAGTGAGACCAAGTGTTTCGGTCTCCAAGAGGTTCAGGTGGCAGACTGAACGGTCGGAATAAAATGAGAAGTCCCAAATAATTCCTTGCCAGCAATAGAGGTAGGATGAATAATGTCATTAACGGCTATGACCTGGAGGGGAAAGTGGATTCACAGGGGTTTGAACATCAGTCCAACGAGCTGCCGGGTAAAATAAATGTCTGCACGTAGTGCCTATTCAACTAAGCTACAATGCAGTGATTGGAACGTGTCATATGCAAGTTGCGAAAAGGCCTCTGCAAAGGCAAGGGTAATTTCCTGAGATGCCTTACTGTGATGGAAACCTTTGTGCTGCATGTTACACAACAGTTATGAAATTGTCCCATGTCAGGTTTGAGAAACTCATCCAGTTCAGTTTAATTTTTTTGCATTCTGGCATGTACTGTGTTGTGTTTGTTAACTATAGCACAAACATATGAACTGAAAAGGAGCAACGTTTCTAAATTACTTTCTCAAGCCTCACGTGGGAAAATACAAGACTTATGATTATAAATACAGCCGGACCCAAACCCATCAGGTTGTATTAGAGGGATTAAACCACATTACGTGCATGTCCGCCACAGATATTTAATAAAGAAAATCAACCCCTCCCCAGCTGCCTTACTGCAGTGTTCTTTGTGCTGTGCAGTTTCATCACTCCATTGTAATATTTCTCAACCCGTTCAGGCCTCGTGCCCCAATCCCTTCCATGAATTGCTTGTCTCTCCCTGCAGCCACGGATTCCATTGTGGAACGACCTGATGAGTTTTGTTTTACATATTTTAATCCTGAGTCTAATGAACACTACTCACATTCAGTGAGAGTAAGAATTTTATAATCATCAACCTAAGTGTTATTTTTGTGTGTGGCCTCTAAGACTGACCGAATATCTGTGAAGAAATAGAACGATTCCACAATTATGTGAATTACCTATTAGATTCGAGGTATGCTGGGGGGTTGAGACATCTCTCCCTGCGGATGGGAGGTAAAATCTGAGACCATGAATGCCTGTTTTCAAAACATTTGCATTATAATAGCATTTTATTGAGTTTTATTATTGTGGGCAGTGACTGGAACCTCTGCAAGAGGGTTCTGGAACAGCCTATATTTTTGTGGGTTCTAGGCTGTGGCTGCTGAATAGCCAATTAATTGCAGAACAGTTATTTTCAACCCTTAATCAGACTCTCCTTGTATCTACTTTAAAAGGCAGGCAAGCTGATTTATGGAACGATTACAACCTTAGCGGATGGGATACTTTGTCACAAATGTGACGGATATCCCACCTGCCATGTTACATGTTCCATTATATCCTATCAAACTTGTAAAATGGCATGTGGGGTATCCGTCACGTTGGTGACGGAGTATCTCATCCGCCAAGGTCATAATCAGGTTCTTAAACATCAAACATTTAGTCTACGACTTCAGGGCCTATATGGTAGTTAGGGCGCAGTGCACTGAAAAAACAAAGGTTAAAGTGACCTTGTAGTAGCTGCTAAGATCTCAACTTACGTTGAAGAAGCCTTAGAAATGCACTGAAAGCACAAAGGTTAATATAGTTTTATAGTTAGTTGTTGAAATGAGACAAGAACTCATGTTAAACAAAAAAAAAACGAGTGATGTGATATATGAGAGCAGTGTATGATGGGGTCTCAAGTTATAGTTACTTAACTAAACTATGACTGGTGTATGTTAGTGGTTTGGGGATTTTAACATTAGTTCTTGTCTCAATTAAACACCCAATTACAATGTCACTTCGTTTTTTTCAGTGAATTTCTAGCGTGGTTTTAACTAAGTTAATGTCTTAGCACTTAACCTAATTATAACGTCTGTGTAGCCTTTGTTTTTTTCACTGCGAAAGTCATGGTCGTTTAGAAGTTTGATTGGTTTTGCGTTCCTCATCAAGACAATCAGGAGTCTTGCTAGTTTTCAATCCTTTGCCTTCATGTGGTGGATATACTAATTGGTGGTAGCTCTGTATACATTGCATCTCTGTCACGTGAAAAACCTCCTCTCTACCTTTATGTTCCTCACATGTACTCTACGTCATCTGATGTGGGGCCACCACAAGGTGGTCGGTAGCATGTTATAAAAATCCTAAATAAATAAAAAATATATATTTGTAACTTTTATATATATATATATATAACTCTATACTTCAAGGGTCGAGTTAAGCAATAGGCAACATTCAAATTGATTGTACAACTTTGAGTCTGACATCCAACCCTTAGCCATCCTATTCTGCGTTGAGGTGATCAGTTGCTATTGAATTACTTCAGGTTGAACCATGACCTGTTTTTTTATACTGGACGTTTATCAATGCAAGACACTGAAAGACTAGCCTCTTAGAGAAGAGAGTCGACCACAGTGAGCAACAGATGCACCTTCTTAAAGCTCGGAAGAGAGGAAGGTGCATCAATGTCATAATGGCCTGGCAGAAAGGCCTATTTAGTTCTGTCCTAGACACAGTTTTAGCAGCCCTGCCAGCTTCACCTGCTTCATACATACATAATATAAATACATACGGCTATCTATTCACACAAGGCTGTCTGCTGTTCATTTTCAATCAGTTGTATTTTCAAGTTTAGATCACATTTGCCCCCTCCCACTACAGAATAAAGCATTGGGCAATGGGCCAGCCTACGTCAGCCATTTGCTCTGTTTATGTGAGTGTTGGCACACTGCTTGTATTTGTGCACATCCACCTACAAGTTAGTCCACTTTAGTATTTTGGATGTTAGGCTAATCTTTGTTTAAATTTCAATGTTTGTTTCTGATTTTTTTTTATTTTGCCATTGGGTAATTTTGTATTTACAGTTTTTTTTAAACAGATACAAAGTACTTTTTTATGGCGGCATCATTTTTAAAATTAATTTTACACTTTTGATGCTCATTGAATATGTTTGCAAACAAAAAAGTCGGAGGCTTGCAGAGGACAGACCTATTGGCTTTGGCAATGCCTACTTTGATATGGTTTGTACTAAAAACTGTCATGGGAGTTGGCATGGAGGAGGTTCTTTATCAGTTTGTAGAGTACCATTTAAAGTTGGGTCCATTTATGAGACATTATTGTCGTGTTTTCTTTGATTTGTGTTAACCTTCTGTTGCTGGCTAGAATGTTAATGCTCTCCTATTTTTGCAAGCTCGGGTTGTTTGTTTCATGATTCTGTTTTATCTGCTAAGTTTTTGTCTCAATAAAAATTTGGATTTCAAAAGGAACAAGTCGGCAGATGAAAGTCACAGTGGGTAGCCTACTGTATGGTCATGGTGCCAGCTGGATTTCAAAAGGACCAAAGGTTATCATCAACAAACAGCAGCGTGGGGATGTAGAAAGCATGTCTAGAACCCTCTGATTTGTACAGATTAATGTCAACACAGACACAGTCAACACCTAGAGAACAATATTCGTGTCCTGTGGTTTATAGCTCACTGTCACTAAGGTCCTGGTTAGAAACTGATTACACCATGCTTTCAAAACACAGTTTTCTACCCCGAGATGCTTCTGAGAGGAAATGCCCTAGAAAGTTTGAAATGTGTATTTTCAGAGTGCTAGTTTATAAAAGGTAGCCTCGGGAAAGAATGCAGGAATGGGGGACCAAATTATGCGGCATGGTTCACTAAACTGTGAGTTAAGAAAAGGCAAATTATGAGATAGGCTGTGGCAGTATTATCTCCCAATTTTGACATTTTAAAACACAGTCATACAAATGAGGTTCATATGCTATGCAAAATACTAAGAGTTCTTTAAAAAGTGAAGTACACTCATTAACCAGAACCCATTAAAAGGCTACTCATTAATATCATTTTGCATGAAAGGTCAGGAACACCTTTGGAAATAAAATAATTAGTCTGAAACACACAATGTCATACAATGCAGAAAAAGCATTTATTTGTGGGCACACTTCTTCCAACAAAAGGTGTACGTCTTTTATTCTGTGGGCCTCAGTTATGTTCAGGAAAAGTTTTCAATTCCAGGTTTAGTCTGTACACACCTGACAGGCCTCTGGAACCGCCTCTTCAATTAAGAAATGGCCCCACAGGAATGCAAGTGTCTCTCTAGGAAGCACTGTAAGAGATGTAAAACGTTGGCAATTTTATGTACTTTAAGTGCTCCTTTGAAAGAACTGTTGCTTTAACAACAATGTGTGTGTTGTAAACATGGACATGCGCCAATATTGAAACAAAATCATGACAAAGAAGGAATCAATTATTTCCAAACTGCTTGAACTACATTTAGGTATGTAAGGATATTTTCATGCTGCATACAAAAACCCTCCCCCAGTCTATCATTTAATTACATTATTACTTATTGGACAAATGTTCCAGCTCATAAGTACTGGTGTAAAATCTTATTGTAGCAACAATATCTGAAACTTTATTAATTGCCCTTTCACCATATGTCCAATTTTTATTTTGATCGATTTGAGAAAGACACTTCTTGTTGTTGAATATGTGGCAGACCTGTGTGTTAAATGTCTAATATCGCAGGAAATGCTGCGACCACAGTGTTGTGTAATTCCAGTGGTGCTGGACTTTTGGAACAGGCAGAGGAATAGTCTCCCCCAGGGAGCACTCGTTCAATATGTCAGTGGAAAAGACTTCCTGTAGGAACAATTTCCTTCTCTGCAGAAGGGTAGAATTGGCTTCGGTTCAGCGGAGTAATATTTGACATAAGATTTGACCTTGAGAGTGCAATACTCTAACCACAAGAGTCGTTTCTTGAAGACAACATAAACTGAGATATGGAAGTACTGGGAATGCATAGAGATGGCCTCGACAGATCTCAAATATTTAACTAGATTAAGAAAGGCAAAAGATACTCACAGAGCCGTAATCGAAATGGGAAACGCAAGGAAGATTTCTTTAATGAAAAACATTGGCCCATATTTATACTTTTTTTGCGCCGCATTTGTGTCGTTTTTTGACGTAAAATCGGTGCAGAGTTACAAAATAATTTGTATTTATGGCACTCGGACGGGTGGTCTTTATTTCCCAATTCAAGATTTGTATATTTTTAAGATGACATTCGAAGATCATTGTATGAGAACAATTCTATATTTGTTCCTATGTAGACATAGCCGGCAGTGCACTGATGCTATGCTTCTAGTGCCACATGAATCTGGTGCTCACACACTGAATGATTACTAATGTTAGAAAAACAAATATTGTTTTCCTATTTTTTGGAACAAAACACACCACTGTGCTCACTGTTCTGGGTGATTTGAGCGTAAACACATTTGTGAAATTCTATGTGATACAGGTTCAAGATTCTAGGACAAGGTGCCAGAATCTATAACTAGTTGAGCTGTCTGTTTCTTTCACTTCTTCTGTTCGGTTGGAGCAATGAAGGACGGGTCTCTTGGGTTAACCCTGAGGACGGAATTCCAGTGAAGGGAACATGTTGACTGTATGTTCAGTGACAGTGTGCTGATGATCAGTTATTCTGGTTACATTCTGCAGTTGTTGTGGAGGTGAGAATTTGCTCATAGATGCCTAGATATCCAGTGTCTGTGTAACACCTGTTTAATGTGTATCACAATCACCCAGTTTTCACTTTTCAAACAATTTCATTTTGCATTCGGGAATTGTAGTTCCAATATGAACCTCGTGAGCCTGGGATCAAAACCCAAATGTGCAAAATTGTATATAAGCACGGCCCAAATAACGTCTATATAATAACACCTCTGCCATTTAAAAATGCAATGTACTAGAACAATCAAACAATAATATAACGCACATTCTATACTCTGTGACCTCCATTCAAATTTATTTCTGAAGAGCATAGTTAATTAAAACGTCATACTTTTCTGCAATAAGAAAATGGGTAATAAAGTCACCAGTGAACTAAGGGAACGAACATATTTCAACACTAGTTACTAAAATTAATGGAGAACCATAAAATACATTTTGCGGAACGAGTTTTTGCTTAAAAATAAAAATAAAACTGAACAATGAGCTAAACGTCAAAGCCCCTCTGTGGCTTCCTATGCAGACTACAATATCATATTCTGCCACTCATTGCGAAAGTGTGTGTGCAAGAATGACTAAAGTGACATGTCCAATGTCCCACAAGGGTCATTAGCCCATCCCATCACAGCGGCTGTCAGCCCTCCCATTCAGCTTCTCTCTCGTTTCCAATATTTCTATGAACTTTACTACCCGAATGTTCAGACACACGTTTTCCGGATTGAGGCAGCAAACTGCATGACTCCCATTCCTCTAATCACAGAGACACAATTAGGAGTGCAAATCTAATATTTGACTACAATATCTGTACAAATAACAACAATTAGCAACCAACTTTCTTCTAGACTGAAAACTGCCTACAACTAAGTACTATACCAGGCCTAATACTGTTTCATAATATATGACCAAAAGCAACACTTATAAATAACACTGCCGACTAACTATGAGCTCCGTGTATTAACGTGCTAGTAACGTGCTATCTATTAGTAAATTGTTTCAACACCTCCTCATGAATAGTAATTGCTAAATAAATCTACAATACAACACAGTATATAGAACTCGTGCCTGAGAGTGTTACACATTACAGTGAACGACTTGGCAACCATATTTGTTTTGAATCTAGCGGTGCACAATTTAGCTGTGGACATGGAGCAGTTACCTTATTAGTGTTAATGTGTGTTTCTAAATGAAAATGGGGCACACATGTATAATTTCCCATTTCAAGGCTATGGAGTTATTTTTTTCTTTGCATTTTGATACTGTATTACTGTATTCTGCAGTACAAAGACAGAAAAATGCAACAACCAGAATGCAAAGAATAATAAAACCAGGATTTGTAAAGTTGCTTCACATGTGTGAAATCTATATCCAAAGCTTAATTTTAGCCACCTTCATTTTGCTTCATGGCTGTTTGATGCACGTGCATCTCAAGGGTTTAGTGGCACTACAAGTCCCCCCCCCCCCCCCCCCCCGGAAGTCAAAGAGGCGGTGCTGAAAAGCTAGGAGTTGTTGAAGCTTCAACACATGGCTGGATAGTGGCTTCAAATGATATATAGCTTAGTAGTAGCACCGGTATACAATCACTTTCAAATCGAAAACTGTACTTTTTAAAAACTTTTTAGGCCATGACATCAGCCATCCTTACATTGTCTGCCTTTCAAGCTTATACTTAAACTTATATTAAACTTATAAAACGAAGTATAACTGCTGAATACCTTGTGCTCCCATGTAACCAGGTTTAAACTGCTTGCTTTAAATCGACCGGTTAATGAGTTCAGACAGCACCTTCCATCAAATAACTTGGTCAATCATTCAAACACTCGCGTATAACATACATGCCGATTGTGGAGGGTACACTAAACAAGCCACCAGTAAGGTACTTGACTGTTTGGTCGGCCAACACAGCACAAACCACAATCTGAATAAAAGAAGAAATAATTGCTCGAATCAGCTTGAATTAACCTGGCCACTATCTACCTTTGGAATCTAGAGTAATGACTTTAGATCCCACTTTAAAGCCACAACACAAATAACACGCTTTTCAAATAACTTTTAGAACATAGGGACACCGATGCACAATTATTTTTCTTGTTTCTTTTCTTGACATCTGGTGGCTGTACAACAATTGGCAGATTCTTAATACATCACACATACATCACAACAATAGAGTTATAACCAACAATAATGGAGGTGAAAAATATATAATATATTATTGTATGCATTATCAATATACTGTCGGGCATTAATCAAATAAAGTAATAAAATAAATAAAATAAAATAAATTAATAAATAAAAATATTAAGAGAAATAGAAGCCTAAATCAATTTTCATATAATAGAAAAGACTTGTATCAGATAATCCCGTCTCCAACTTTATTCTATATGTGTTGTGATAATTCAAAAATGGTTATAGATTCAAACTTCTAGTTTTCCTCTGTGTGTCTTATTTTTTCAGACAATATACGAGTCATCATGTTTTCTTATACATAGTAAAAATCTCTGATTTGCCAGTAAGAATAGTTTAGTGTCTAAATGGGATATCCGTTTAAACCATGGCACAAACAATGTACAATAAAAATAAGCTACACATAAGCTAACTAGAAGCCTCTACCTTTCATCTTTTTTATAACATATGACCCAAAAGGTAGGGTAAACCTAGAGACCGTGGTTGTGCTTGCTTGGGTCACAACTCAAAAACGTTTATAGGACTTCCTTGTGCCTGTTTCACTCTACATTTACATTGTGCAGTGGGTCAAAGGTGTGCATTTCCTTTACAAGGTTTAAAATATCCGACAGTACAATGAGAGTTAATAATTTTGTAGATGGATTGTCTGTTTTACCATCCACTTGTTATCCACAAATGGATAACAAGCATTTTCTCCTTCATAATTGTGTGCATATAATTACACAGGCGTAAACCCCCAACAGGTGGAGGGCACCGAGTGGATCAAGGGTTGGACTGTCTTGTGAGTTTGTGAGTGACAATAATCAATCATCTTCCACCCTGGAAGGGTTCATAGATTGGTTCATGCAAAGAGCTCGAGGGAATCCTCTTGCAGGGTAGGTAAGGAAATGAACACCCCCAAACCCCAAGAGCTGAAGGTGAAAGCGTTTCTCCACAGGGAAAACATTCTTGCAGTGGATAAAAAAACGAAATAAATGTTCACTTTCCCACAGGTGCTGTCTTCTCAACGCAGAGTTGTACCTGTGTGTACAAGTCCACACTTCAGGACCACCAACATCCAAAAATATCATCACATTCACTAGATTACGACTGGAAAGCAGAGACTGACACAGCTTTCGATATTAATGGGAATGTTTTCTGAATGCAAAGAAGTAGTAAATCTGCAACCCTTTGCATGAGTGTAGGTTTACTACCTTCTTTTGTGAATTGGGCCATACATTTGATTACTCCCTGCTGACAATTTGGTGGCAGATATCTGTAAGGCTGGTGGTGCGCCATCACCCTAGTGTCCCTGTTCTGTGTGGCAGGACAATGAATTAGTGGACACCACTTTAAGCCTGAAAACACTCCTCCCTACATGATCTGAGTGTTTCTGTAAGCCCTTCTCCCCCACAAAGCTGCCACAATACATGGTAGTGTGGGTCAGAATGACAGTCATTTCCTGTGGTGGTGAACCGCTCTGATCCCTAGCATAGTTTTCCCTGGGTACTACTGGTAAACTAGAGCAGGACCCCAGTGATTGTTTGGACACTGGGGGTGGATGAATAGAGGAGTACTCACCACCGCCCAAGCCTCATTCTGTCTAGCTATCCACCTATGTGGGAATGGAGCTCAACTTCCCTATTTCACATTACAACATAGCGAGAGATTGAATGGCTGCTAGCAGGTTCAAGCATCCCACTTTCTGATTGGTGGCATCCCCAACTCTTACAACGAGCGGCCCAGCATGGACGATGCTGCGTGAAGGGCCCTCGTGACTGTGTAAGATTAGTTAACGAGGTGAGTCGGAGGCGTGCCTCCACAAACTTTGCTAGCATGGCGGCCTTCCGCCTCGGAGTTACCTGCTGTAATATCAAAAGTTCAATATTTGAGCAGTCTTTCTTTGATACATGGGCCACTGTCCTCCGTGAGGGCGCACGCAGAGGGCGAAGGTTTATCCAACAGCAAACATGAGAGAGCAAGGTAGAAATAGATAGATAAGATAAAATACAAAGCTAATGTGACAAAAACTATCAGCGACGTGCGGCCTTCAACACACATTAACAGAAAGCACACATTGCTCACTGCATGCACCCGCTCACAGCCAAATAGTATCACAGAGCACACCTCAAGGCACACACGACTCATCTGTGTATACACACCAGTAAAGAAACATAGGCGTTGCAGACTACAACGTGGAGCACAAAATGGGTCTGAGTACAAGCTGGGTGGTGCCAGTATTACCGGGATCAAAATTACCGGTCCCGGCTGTTAACTCCTTCCCTGCACTACCCAATTACGAGTGTAACTTGACATAACACGGAATAACTATGCGGACCCAATATTTCTGAGTCGTATTCAGAAAAGTTTTCTCAATGTAATGTTCCCGTTTACAACTTGCCCTGAGGAGCTGGAAATGGGGCAATGGCTGGGTCCAGTACACACACAGACACACACGTGACTTACTTCTTCTAGGACCATAGCTTTCACTGTTGAAATGCACTGTTGAAAAAGTGCACATCTATTTATATGCATTCAAAAAACAGTCCACAAAGTACCACCAGATCCACCTTTAGGTGCAAACAAAGTGTAAAGCGATAATCGAAGCAAAATAGAATACATTGCTTGGGACGTTCTGATCAGTGGGCACACATGAACATGTGCAAGAGCTCGATGTGGATTTTAAAACATACCACCAGATTAGCTTACCGACCAGTTAGGAATCACGCTATCACGAGTGGCAGACAAGATGAAAAATCGCACACTCGTGGAGCACATAATGCTAGGACCAGTGCACCATTTCACAAAACCGAGATAAAGCCTTTAGCAGTCTCGCTTTAAGGCACTTTATTTTTAAATGGATTGTGACTAAAGCTATAAACTTCGACCAGCCATTGTGGGTTATGGTCATTAAAAAATATTTTGCAACTCCTGTGCCGCTGAAATACTCATACAGACCATTACAGGTGAAGAGTAGGGCCTCACCACGCTTTTAGCTGGTGCTTATCTCCTTAATTCACCAACACCTGAAAACCTGATTGATCATACTGAATAAAACCATTTGACTTGACATTGACATTAAGCTAGCAACAGCAGCTTTTTCCCAGCAATGGCAGGTGCTTGACTGGGTGATAGTTTCCCAGGTTGTTGAGGAACTGCCTAGGCTTCTTGATTGTGTTTTTTTCTGACAAATGCCCTGTACTATCTTTGAGCCTAGTTTTCCATGTAAAAGTTTGTCTTCCTTGGCATTCCTTCCATGTAGTGATTCGAGTTCCTTGGAAATGCCATGGAAAGCCAAGGTTACACAGAAGACTGAGCTCAAAGGTGGTATGAGACTCTTAGAATGCCAGAAAATATAGAGTGCAAGATGGAGGCCTAGGTGGATTAATTTGAAAGACTTTTAGCACTGCACGTTCTCCTCAAAGATTGAAGGTGGTGATATACAGGGATACTGTTTATAGGCTGAAGATGTTTCTATGAAAAAGGAATGAAAAACGTTGACCGGATTGTCTATCTTTTGAAATAAGTAAATAAAGAAGCTAGCAAAATTACGAAGACTAGTACTCTGTTCTTTATTAAATTAGTTAGGGAAAATCACATATGACTTATACAGCTTGGAATACATTCTAACACTTCAAGTGGTTTACTGATCTGTGAGTTGGTAGTCTTTGACAGCCTCAAGTGGCAGGACTTATTGCAGCAGAGCCCTGGTGGATGTTCACCGAAGCAATACTATATCTTTGACTAGGGATGACCAGAGTGTGCACTAGTCAATGCTACTAATTGTAAACATCTCTCACAGGCAGCAGAGGTAATGATACCTTTGTCTCACAACATAACCCTAATTTTTCAGATGTCTTACCAGTAGAATATAATCTGCAATACTTCTCATCATTGTCATCCATGCCGGGACAGAAAAGAAAATGAAATATACTGTATTGGGTCTTCTTTACTGGATAGTGTCCTACTAATAAAACCTCCTTGACTAGTTCTCTCAGAAATGTTTAGAAGGACTGTAGTAACACAAACCTCCTGCTTCCTTCAGGCTCATATCATAGACTTACTATACAAGAGACATTTTCCCCAAAATACCCTAAAGTTCTGGGCCCTTTTACCTCCTGTTTGCAAGTAGGCTGGAGTGTGCAGTCCCATAAGATTTGAATTCTGCTATTGCTATGGAGTGCTCTTCCTTTCCTGGACCATACTGTGCACGCAGCAAGGTTGGACACCTGGGCCTCTAGGGCAGGTATGCATTCCTCACCTGCAAGCCCAGGAAACATTGCTGCCTCTCTGTGCTACACAGATTTGGAAGGCCAGCCATGGATTTGGCTTTAGTTCTCTGATGGAGCTTCTGTTACATGTGAGTTCCCTTATAATTCTTCAGGTAAGTATCCCATGATCAGATTGAAATGTTATGTAGCAACCCCAACACAATGATGGTCAGTGCCGACATGGATATTCCTTTTGTTTGTTTTATGATGCATTCTGACCTTTTTAAATTTTTCTGTTTGCAGACAAGGTGCAACAAGCCAAGGCTAACAACCTAGGATGTCACACTTGAAATCTAAATACTAATGTAGCCTTACAGGACAAGTGTCCACATTTTGCATTACTGTAATATTCCCCACTCGTAAGAGGTCAAATAGACCTTTGAAATTATCTACCTTCTTCGTTGTCAACTTCCAGTTAGCCAAGTCACTCTAACCAAATCAATGCATCTTTTCCCTCTGTATAATTACCTGCTAGCTCTTTGGTCACACCAGTATGGAGAGGAGGAATGAAAAAAGTAATGGTGTAATTCTGAACTATATAGATAGTGTCTGTGACAGCAATTTATACTTTAATTTATGGGCTAGTGTCTTTCCTCTTCAGTTCTGCTTTGTCTTTCTAAGCCATCTCTAGGTGGGCCTAGGGGCAGTTTTCTCCTTCCACAACAGGACCTACAACAACAACCACATTTACCATTCTTTGCAAGTTACCCTACATGATTATGGTATAACAACCTACCTCTGATCATACTTGCTTCCTCATTTCCCCACAAGGGTACTAAGAAGAATCTTTTGAAGAAGCACCTTCTCCACCATGTTTAAAGGAGCCTGGGCCAGTTTCAGATCCCGGGCTCAAAAAGGACAAACACGGTATCCTATTTGAGTAGCTTTATATTGTTCCTTCTTCCTCATCTCTAGAGACCTTTATTGCTGACCAGCTAATTTTTCGCAATGCGGATGTCAGTACATCCAGTACAATTGTATTGTCACTTTATTTTAAGAGATTCTGTTATTACCCTACGTCTAGAAACCGAAAGCGGAGCCTTGTTAAGCTGAAAACAGCACCACAGGTCGATGTTTATATTTTTTCTACAAATGAAAAGACTCATCTGAAGCTGCAGGGATGGTCAAAAAGAACTCCATTACAGAAGACAGTAACTGAAAAGTAAAGGTGAACAGTAGCAGTAGATCTTTTCTGTCAAATCTCCAGGTGAGGTGAAGTTTGTACTCCACTCCTTGATTTTCCAGACAGCTAGCACAAAGTGTCAATCACCTTCTGGACTGTGGCATTTTAAACAGGTACAAGTCTGTCGAAAAATCTCAACCTTGGCTGCAGACCATAGGTTAACCCCAATCAGCTAGCATAAGTGTGTCATGCCTTGGCCATTGACATTTTCATTAGGATTTATATAACCTTTTTTAATTAGACTGAAATATGACTCCTACAACACATTAATAATATACCAATCCATTGCATGAGGTACTTGAAAGCAAAGAAACGCCTTTCTCTAGCTCTGACATCCCACAGCACGAACACACTCAATGAATGAAGGTGAGATGAGGACAAGATGCCCAAAGGAATTTCATATTTAAATGTGAATTTCGCTCCCACTGTTGGCAGGAGATACAGCCGTGATGTTATTGTTGGTGGCGCTGTGCGAAAGCACATCAACACAACTACTCTCTCCTAACTGGCTGCTCATTTATTGTGACACTCAGGCACTCCACTGCCACTCTCCCATGCTCATATACTCTTTGCAATGCTTTCCCTCGCTTTCCAACTACATCATCAGAACACCCTTCCCTGCCAGTCTCCACTGCGTTAGTAATAGAAGAGAAGAATACTAACAGAGGCTGTGGATTAGAGCAACACAGTGGTCGGGCTTAGATATGAAAGTCAGAATGATGCAGCCAAGGCATGGATCAGTGGGAGATTCACATTGACGTCTTGACCAGGCTCATCTCCAGCTGGGAATCTAAACTGCAATGTCACTGCAATGTAAAGGATCAAATTCACATGTTCTGTGTGCAACTACGAAAAATAATTAATGTATCTGTTTTTTTTACCTAATGCTGAATGTTAAGGCGGTCATTATGCAGTTCTAAAGGGCAAGAAATCATGTTCTCCCCTACTGAAATGATGTGCTCTACCTGAAAGGACAGTTGTTCCTAAAATGCCTCTTTAATTGCCTTGGTAGCTTGGCTGAGCTACCTAATGAGAGATGATTGGCACGTTAGTCAGATACTGTAAAGGATAATTATTGCTTAAAGAATGTGGAAGATAGTTCAATTGTGTATGTCACATGAAAATAAGTAACAATCATTTCTAGAGTAGTGGAATGGTGGTAATCATGTCTGCAGTTTCAAATTTGCATAAGATATTACAGAAAATAACTTTATTGTTATGATCCAGTTCCAAGTGTCACGGATTGAAACGGGGTCCTTTTGTGAAGTTAATTCTACTTGAGAATTGTCGTAGGAAACAATGGTCCAATGTTATCTGATGAGAGTTCAGCACCATGGATAACTCTGGTGCTGTTTGGTGCACCGGATTTATGGGGGTTTGAGGATACAGGTATCAAAATTAAAAAGTACCATTTGTTACTCTGTATACCAAATTTGGGGTGAAATTAGTCCATGTCAAGTAAATACTGAAGAAGAGTTGACTTAAAGTACAATTATTTCTCTTTTTACTGAAGGAGCTCAAAGTGTTTTAGTTCCCCCCGTAGTAATAGGGACTCTAGTACATTGTAATGGGAGATTTAGCACCACAAAATAAATCTTGCATTCAAACCCAGGATTCCATCACTGATGTTGCATTCTTCTGTGGGAGTAGGATATCAGGCACGTCTACCAGTAGAGTCAGGGGGACCAAAAGTGAAATTGCCTGGTCCCAATCGAAAAACTCTAGTGGTTTTAGAAACATGAAGACAAACAGCCATGGATTCTTATGGAGTCCCTCTGGAATATCGTGGTGGTTAAGAGTGGCTCCAACCCCAATGACAAAAGGTGATCCAGGCTTCTATGTGTCAAAAGCAAAAAATGAACTTTTCGGTCCAAGTCAACAGTCAGAGTCACCAGTTAATACACCGTTGCAAGTCCCAGCATGGTTCATAGAGAGCCTGAGTGTGGCTTGGACATTGATATTTTCAGTGTAAGGCACAAGACTGGTGGGGCCCATGCTTTCCCCATGCCAGTTGGCGTGGAGAGGTTCCAAGTCCTATTTTCAGAGTCATATCCACACAACACACAGCACCTCATCCACCCACAAAGTGTTTGCCTATTGTGCGGGCTTCTTAGACATAGAGACTCCATAGACCTCACTCCTCTTCGACAGCTGACGTGTATTCCTAAATCAATAATTCCACTTCTGCTAACTAGCCACCTCCTGCCACCTGGGTGGGAGAAGGGGAACACCATAAAGAACAATTTGCAGTGGCTTTATCATTGGCCCTTTCATGCATACCAATAGAAGAGCAGGGTTGCACCTGGAAGGTCTGACATCATATCTGAGTTGAACCTGGAATTAGGGCCTACCTAAAGCAACAATGAAATCGGGAAACGTGCAGGGGAAATAATAAAAAAAAAAGTTAAGGTGGCACAGCTGGTACAAAACGCTGCAGATTTTCACCCCTACAGAGTGTAAACTTGTATTCAAGCCCCATTTAAGGAATCACAAATCACAAGTTAGAGTTCATAATATCAAGTTGGTAGAGAGCTTTGCTGTGATGGGTATGCTAGCGACTTCTGAAATGTTTTACAAATCTAAGGGTGCTATCAGCCGTCCATGAAGGACGAAATCTGTTTTACTTTATAACCACACAATCCAAGCAAATTGGGGAGAACTATGATCACGTAGCTTTTTACGTTTAATCTGTGGACTCGGGCCTTTGCTTACTTTCTGTTACTAATTGGACCACATCTAGGTGTTTTTTCCAGCAGCTGGGAGGGTGGCAGTGATGGGTTAAACAAAGTTTTAACCTTCACTTCTTCAAGCATGCTTTGATTCATGGGAAGGTTTGTGGTATAAAAGATCCCCAGCCTAATTCATTTCTACATAGGAAGGACACAGAGCTGGCCCTGTTCTTAAAGAGAAGACTGGGAGGGAGGCTGGGGACTCCGACTTGTCCGCTGGTGAGTACTACACCTTTACTAATGTAAATGCCATAGAAACCTGGATAAAACAACATTGTTTCACCCTAAAGTGGGAAAGGACATGGTTTCAGGATCTCGCTTCCTTTCACATTTGCCTGTCGCTAATCAATTACCTTGAGTGAAGCCTCTACACAATTGAAGAAGTCTGAAAAACTGGAGTGTTTTGGACAATACATTCATACTTAGCAATCAGATCTGGCATAAAGGAAAGACCAGCTGGCAACACATAAAGGCAGCAAAAAATTGCATGTTTTCACAATCATATTTTTGCACATTAAACGCACTATTCTACCACCGATACGGTTCAGAAAGTGAACCTAAATTGGGCCGGTGCTGTGGACTGTGAAGCAATTTCACTCCTTCAAAACCAATGTGGCAAAATTAATTCTCAATCACAAACTTCAAGACGAAAGACAACCGTCTCTGAAGGACCTTCATTTACTGATTGCTGCAGGAATACCGTCAAAAGTATGCTAAATGAAAGTGGTATGAAACCAATACCCCAACCACCTCAAACCTCACATCAACAGGAGCAAGTCACCAAGACCTAAAATCTGTCTTAGCCTACCTTCTACCTGTCTACATAATAGGTATTCAGGATTGTGAGGAAGGCTATTTGCAGTACAACCTTCGAGAATGATGATCTCTGAAAATTGTCCTCAGTTCTACTTTCCTCACATGAATGTGCATATCGCTTTCCCTCCCCGTCCTTCCCAACCCAATATCTCCACAGATAACATAATTCAGCCATTGATGCAGATGGGGCTGGCATGAAGGCTCTAGCAAATGCAATTTTGGCTTGTCCCCAGTGAAGTAATCTGCTCATGTTTCCACTTCACTTCTCTACAGAGAGATGCCTTGCCCTGCTTCCATGGACACCACGAAGAAGGCATTATGTTCTGATATGCTCCATTTGTCAAACCGGTCACCAGAACAAAAAAGGGGCCAGAAAGGCAGCAGCTCTTGCTGGTAGAGAGGTAAATGAGATATGTGAGAGGTGGTGGCCCTATACACATAATGAGCAACATTGGTACTCTGCTGCAAGTTCATGTTGTACTTTGCAGTCACAAAGGAGGAGGCTGAGACAGGGGCAGTGCAACTGAAGCCCACTTAACCCCATTAGTTAGGAAGTTGGCAAGAATTATCCCTTGAGAACTTGTGAGTCTAGTGTTTAGGACCATCTGCCTCCAATCCTATATCTCTTTCATGTTACATTTATGGGTTATTAGATTTGAGGAAATGTGACAGCAACTTCCATCCTACATATAGAACCGCATGCTTATAATTTCCTATATTAATGTTCTAAGTTTGAAGGAGTGTAGTGGAGGGTGATTTTAATAGTTCTTTCAAATTGATTTGCCTACACAGTATTTACTATGCCCTCTCCATATGACTAACAGGATATCAAGGAGTGAGACTGTGTGGCATGTCACTGTAGGGCTTCAAGATGCAAATGTCCCATGGGAATGAATAAGCACTAGTCAGGTGAAGTTTATCTGATGGGGTGATCGAGGTGAAAGGTAGCTGTGCCTCCAGTGTGGGCGGTTTCTACAGGACTCATGTATCCTAGGAATCCACATTTGTTCAGTCTCCTCCAATCAGATCCTCACTCCCTATTGTGGAAGCTATGCCAGACAATGACCAACCTCAGTGAACTGTCCTTTGGTCAAGATAGATCTAAAAAATGAAGGAGCTAGGTTGATGTATGAAACCTGTTGGTGGTAAGAACACAGTTAGAAAGTTCCTACAGTGACCAGCATGGAGGCACACAGAGTATATTGTGTTATCATCCCTGCCCAGATACTATCTGACTTTCAGTGGCCCATGAATATTCACTTAGGGCTCTGCTAGCCAATCAGAGGATAAATTAGAGATCCAGGAAAAGCAAGACAATCAATACCTAGGCTGTCAGTACACATTTCCTTCAGGCATTCAGTTGTCACCTACAGCACCTGGGCTTTTGCGCGTCTTTTCACATTCAGTGTGTCTTTTCACCATCATTAAGCCATGTCAATACGTCACAAACACTTTGGAAACTTAAGTCCTTTTGCATTTCTTGAAAAGAAAATATCGACAGAGCTCTGTGATTCTTTATCCATTATTCAATAACTTCCTTTACATACAATTATTTTCCATGTTGGTACTACAAAGCCAAGTACTAGGACTCCTCTGTTGTATAGACCTTACAGTACAGTATCTGCTCACAGTTATAGTTCTGTGCATCTACTATTGCCATTACAGCCAGCAAGGGGTTTGAAATACTGTTTCTTGACAAGATGTAATCCCTTTTCTGGGGCTTTGTGCTTCTCTTAGTAGGCACTTTTGGCCTTTTGGACAATGATTCTCCTCTGCGATTGGAGTCGCAGGGAGTTATCTGTTTTGGCTGTATTCATCCAGGTGTTATAAATAATGAGAGAGAAACCAAAAGCACAACTCACAGTCTCAAAGCCCTCAAAGTCTAATTGAATCAGTATTGGATTCTATGGTAGACCCAACCACTAAACTCACTACCAGAACGCTGATTAAGCTCCACAGTGAGCCCAAATCCCAATTTAAATTACAAAGTGACAACACAGTGTGCACGCCAATCCCATATACCCTCTAAGGAACAGATGGCAGGGTGCAATCATATGCTAAAGGCTCAAATTAGATAATACAGCAGTGCTTAAAAGTATCCCAAAGACTCACTGCATACCATAAGGTAGTGTACAATCAAGATTCCAAAAGCGCACAATGAATGAGAAAACAGTAACTAATCAAGATCAGAAAGAGAATCTTGAAAGATCATAGCGCTGTGTTAAATAAGGTCCTGAAGACTCTCTTTAAGCCAGGGGATTCTACACTATGAAAATCCTGATTATGTGGCCTAATACAATAATATTACTTCATTATTTCATCATTTTAACACTTGGCAACACTGCCTGGGCATTGGTTGCACTTCATTAGTATCAGATTAACACCCAAATATAGCAATAAGCAAGAGAAAGGTGACCAGTCTAGTTTTCCAAAGGACCTTCCAGCATATTGAAACATGTGTTGCTGCATTTTCAGTACCTTTTGAACCATGTGAGCTAGAAACAATGTTTTTTTGTTAAAATCTGCAGACTATGTGGCAGATGATGGATTAAGTGGCAAATGTAGCAAATCTACAGTATAATAATGCAAAAAATCAGTGCAGCCACACAATTGCATAATTCCAGTGGCCCTTGCAGTAGGTAGTTATAGTTAGAAAAGGCATTTGTTCACTTGCCTGTATCTTATGCACCCTTTGACGGATCTTCACGTAATTTCCCCCCAAAAAAGTGTCATTAATTCTTGTTGGGCATGGAACGTTTAGGGTTGATTTGTCGAGCAGGGGCTGAGAAAAAAGGGGTTAAAAAAAGTGTGTTTCCCATGTTAATTCCCATAGGAGTTTTGGACACAACTACCACTCGAACCGCTGGATGGAACTACACAAATTTGTCAGAAGGCTAGATTTTGTTCCTCAAGTTGTGCTTTTTGTTATTTGGTGTAAATCTGTTCAGTAGCTGTTGAGAAATTTAAGGAAATCTAAATTTGTATATCTAGGGCTGTGGTTTCTCCGTGATGACTTCACAAACAATAACGAGCTTATGCAGGGAAATGCAGAGCTCTGATTGGCTGCCAACACTTCAACCACGAAGTGTTGACAGACATTTTGAGACTCTGCTTCAACGAGTCTCAGAAACAAACATTAAAAAAATGAATAGGGGGCAGGGTACCTTTAACCTATTCCACTAGCCTTTGTGCAGGGTTTCCCAGGGACTTCCCCCCCCCCCACCCCCCCCCCGGGATATAAAGCATTTTTTTAAAAAAATTGCATTGAAATTCACAATTATTCGCAAATGTTGGCCACTTTTAAAAAAAAAAGGAACTGTGGTTTCCCACGCTTGCTTGTAATATTGCCCCTGGGTGGCCCAGGTCGACTGGGTGGTGAAAAAAGGTGGGGGTGCATGGCATACCCCTCCTAGGGCTTTTCAAAGCCACGGGGACTGCCACCTTCCTAGGCACTGCAAAATAATTATGCAGTGAACCCACCTGTGCCACCTCCCTGGGACAAAAAGTTCTTTAGTGAACACAGGGGGGGCTCGCGTGCCCACTTCCCCCCTCCCCTGCAGCCCCAGGGTCTGCCACTTCCGTGGGATACTGTTAATTATGAATGAAGGTGGGCCTGCTGGGCTTGCCCGCACCACAGAACTACACCTCCCCTGGGCAGAATGCTTTTAATGAATGCGGGGAGCCTGCACGACCACAGGGACTGGCACACCCCTGAGGCAATAGGTATAATATATGAGGGGGATGCACTGCCCTGTGGCATCCCAGGGACCGCCACCTAGCTGGAGCATAAAGTAAATAGCATGCAGGTGGGCCTCACACCCCACCAGGGCCCCAGAGAGTGCTACCTCCCCGGGGATACTAAATAAAAGAAGAAGGGGGTCTATCGCAGGACCATCACCTCCACGGGAAAAATTATAAACGCTGGCGAGGGGTGGTGCTCAGCCCCCCCATGGAGCCATAGATGTCCCTCAGGACTGCCACCTCTCAGGGACAGCTCCTGTTACCTCCTGAGGCGACCACCCTCAGAAGGTAGTTGTTTACTTTTGTTTGGTGGGAGGTAACAGCTCCCGCCAAGCAAAAACAAACACAACTCTGCCTTCTACAGCAGGAGCTGTCAAAGAGCTCCTGCGTGCAGGAAGAGTTTTAATCTGTTTCAGATGAAAACATTGTTCACACAAGCAGGGACCTGCTATTTCAAGCAGCTCCCTGCTTGTGCGAGCAATGCCGGCACCTGCCGGGTTTGGGTAACCGGCTAGGACTGCAGAGCCTTCAGGCTCCCCTGGCGGTCCTCTGTTGGCAGCAAGCATCTTGCTTGCATGCCACTTTGAAGTTATTCTATGGAGAGGCCATTGCAATAACAATAGTGTCTCCATAGATTGACTTCAAACCAGCACATAAGCAAGATGTTTGTTTAAAATGTTAAAGTTATATTTTAAAGCACAGCAGAATGGACTGATGTCTGGCCTACTGTTAAAGCTCTTGGACTGTCACTCATTAGATTGAAGGGTCAAATCCTGGTATCTCATGCAGTGTGTCTGTTTATTTACTAGGGTTTTTACTGTTAAACATTTCTAGTGATAGAACATGTACATCTTTTTGTCATCAAAATCTTTGAGTTGAATGTCATATGTATGTCTGGAAACTGCACAGCAAAGAGTGACCTGTGGTTTAGAGGTTAAGGTTCCTCGCCCTGACAGTTGAGGGTTCCAGTCTAAGGGGGTCATTCTGACCCTGGCGGTCGGTGACCGCCAGGGTCACCGACCACAGGAGCACCGCCAACAGGCTGGCGGTGCTCCGTCGAGCATTCTGCCCGCGGCGGTTCAGCCGTGGTCAGAAACGGAAAGTCGGGAGAATCCTCCCCGTAAGAGGGCCCCACAAAGTATTTCAGTGTCTGCAAAGCAGACACTGAAATACGCGACGGGTGCAACTGCACCCGTCGCACCTTCCCACTACACCGGCTCCATTCGGAGCCGGCGTCCTCGTGGGAAGGTAGATTTGCCCTGGGCTGGGGGGCGGCCTTTTGGCGGCCGCCCGCCAGCCCAGGGCAAATCTCAAAATACCCTCAGCGGTCTTGTGACCGCGGAGCGGTATTTTGTCGGGGGAACATTGGCGGGCGGCCTCCGCTGCCCGCCAATGTTGGAATCACCCCCTAAGTGTGTCATCAGTCAGATTCCTGCTTTCTTTACTTTTCAAATTCAAGTATTTAAGATCTATACCGTACTCATTTTACTTGACAATTACATTGTTATAAAATAGCTCAATTATAAGTACATCATTTACCAAAGTCTAGAAAAACTCTCTGGGTGGAACACAGGGTGGGGTGGTTATTGTAGTGTGCCACACTGGGTGCAGGCCAGGCCCTGTGGCTAATCCCCGTTGTGCATGGCCAAAGACTGTGCATGGTGTGAGGTTGGGTGGTTATAAGGGCTTGTCTGGAGGGCCTGGCTGTATGGTGCTCACGGCCAAATGTTGTACACGGCAGTTAGTATGACTTTTAGTAATTTAAAAAACTATAGACATTCACTGAAAAAAACAAAGGTTGCAAGGATGTTATAGTTAAGTAATAGAATTAAAAAACATAGAAATTCACTTAAAAAAACAAAGGTTTCAGGGTCGTTATAGTTACCTTCTGAATTTACTCGCACAAAACCATAGAAATTCAGCAGTTATAGTTAGAGTTATTTCAAGTAACTATAACTCGTGCCCTGAGGTAACTGTACCTCATACCCTCACCATGCACTGCTAATTACCCCAGATATTACAGTATTCATGACAACTTCTATGACATCATTTAAAATATAAATGAAACATTAGCAGTCAAAATATTGAAGAAAACATTGTGCATGGAGAGGACACAAGTTTAAGTTATCTAGGGGCACAAGTTATAGTCACTTAAACAAACTCTAACAATAACTGCTGAATTTCTATGGTTTTGTGCAAGTAAATTCAGAACCTAGCTCAATATATATAAATATATATATGTAAAATGTATATATATAAATATATATATATATATATATATATATATATATATATATATACATATCAAAACCAATCCCTTTCAGGGTGCCTGGAGCGGTAAATGGCTTTTGTCATTTTACAGCTCGGCAAGGTTGACACTATGTCAAACCTATGCTTAAAGACTTTGCTGTACAAATGGCAAAAGTCTTTGTCACTATCTAGCTCGGCATGGATAGCACTGTGCTGATCCAATGCTTAAAAACTTTGCTAGATAAACAGACATTTGAGGTGAGCAAATTTAGAGTGTCGCTGGTGTTGCAGGGTGCTCCTTACTAGAGCTGATCTCCACCTAAACTTCAGAACTACCCTGAGTTCTCTATTCTTTTTTGCATATATATACATATATATATATATATATATATATATATATATATATATATATATATATATATATATTCACAATTAGATTTAAACAATTTAAGCAAAGAACACTGCTTGGCAAGGAAAGTTCTTTGGACAAATTGTGTGTAGCAGGGTTTATTCAGCAGATGTGGTGTGACACAAAGGTGGAGGCAGGACAAATACATCTGTGATACTCGCCCTGTCTGGCTCCCCTCTAGAGACACCACTGCAAATTGGGAATCTGTAACTTTTCAATGATTTAGGACCGTATTTTTGCTCAGAAACCATTGATACATATGGATTGGAATTGCTGTTTGGAAGGAACACCTACAGTATGCCTCTTCCAAATAGTGACTCCTTTTCCATTTCTAAACCCATTTTGGAGATGGAAAAAGTTACCATCTTCAAAATATGGATTAGAACATTACAAAGAGCACTTTGCAGTCGAAAAATCCAAATCAGAGTATTTGCAGCCAGAAAAATGTGTTCAACATCTGGACCTTAGAGAGGTGAGATTTTTTTCAAAGTGGCTCCTGTTAATGCAAATATGTAAAACTAAATTGGAATTATGCCTGATTATTATAGTGGGCTCATTCCTAACAGGAAGATGCATTTCCATACGCCATTGATATAGGCCCAATTGTTTTTCTGGGTTCTTTTTTTAACAGAAAGATGAGTTTCAGGACACCATATACTGTGAATAAAAGATAAACCCTTAAATGAAAATAAGTTTTATAACACAAATGGGATGCTACAATTAAAAGAAACACAACTTTTACTGTAAGAAGTGTGTACAAGTGTGCTTGTTTTCTGGTGTACAAGTGTGCTTGTTTTCTGTGAGTGCCTGATAGTGTAGGTATTTACAAAATCCATTTCACCTCCTCAAGTAGAAAGAGCAGTGTTAAGAGTGTTAAGAAAAGGCAGTGCTTCCAAGCAAAACAAATCAAAACATGTTTATTTGCATAATATGCTGGATTGGGGTAGCGATTTCTCCTGCATCACCCCCTAAAGCCTGGATCGAGCTCCCCAACACCTACCATATCAGAGCAGCCACTTCCGTACTTGAATTCTGCAAGAAACTGAAAACCTGGCTCTTCTAGTAGCCTACCTCAGACAGGACAGATCACCTAATCCCCAAGCACCAGGATACCCTCCCAGGTGAAATGTGCCTCCTACAAAGTATTAGAACTTAACACAGTACGCCTTTTTCTTGCCCCAGTTTGGCATTCCAAATAATTCACAGTTTCTGTCAGACCCGCACTGCACGCGGCAAAGGTCAGAGGCTTAAGACACTGTGATAAGCTTGAGAGCAAGGGCTGTTTCTTTACACAGCTCTTCTCAGTGACTAGTCCGGTTTCAAGGCTTCATCCCGCTACTAATAACTGCATCATTACTTCAGAGAGCGTGGGTTGGATAAAAGACGCTAAACCTGGTACCCAAGAATACATACATGCAGAAACTGGCACCAAACCAGGCGCCTTAGCTCTGCAAACTAAACCCATTCCTACTCTCCAAGCCCCGAGGCTCTATAGAAAAAGGCATCTTGTCTGTGAAAACCCCGAGCAGGACCTTCTTTAGCCCAGTGTACGTAACCTGGGCCCACCGTCGCCGATCATCTGACCTTTAACAAGGCATCCCCTTGGGGAACGAAGCGGCAACTGTCTCCATAAGGAGATAAAAAGCCGGAAATGAGGGGAGGGGTCAGCAGGGAGGCCGCTGCCTGCTCTTCAGCACCCCCGGGCTTTGGAAAGCCATCTTCCAACATCACCGCGTTCCATTTCAAGTCAAACCGCTTGGTCTCTGCTCACTCAACCGTGTCTCAGCATATGTACCGAACATGACTCCCATCAGGCATGCTTGTAAACAAAGGGCCGTGAAGCAATAGCAGGTATCAGGCACACTGGCACAGCGCAAGCCTCATGAATATTTGAGGAGCCTCGAGAAAGGTCAGGGAATCCCAACTGTTCCTGGGTTTCCCCACAGAAGGCAAAGATTGGGGGGAGGTGGGGTTGGGTCGGGGCGTATCGTCCTAAAAGGAGAAAATTGCGGGCCGGGTTCAAGGAAGGGTTTATGGATTGAGTTTGGGAACAGGTGGCCAGAAAGAAATCAGCAGAGTTTAGTTTGAAAAAACGGACAAACCTGCAAAACAGGCAACATCGAAGAAAACATAGCAAGAAGGACACAGCTGTCATGGGTTTGACAGCGTACGACGACCCAGGCCACTGTAAAATGCGACCGGCAAGGGCAACCACAATAGTCATCACTCTGACCCGGGTTTTCAAGCTGGAAGACTCGCTCTCCCTCTGGAAAATAACTGCAAATAAAACACACGCATACGCACACATATGAGTAAATAATGCAACTACACAATCCAGGAAGCTCCCTGGGTCTCCCTGGAATTAGGAAACTGCTATATGAATACAAATGTACTTACTACTTATAGTTTTTTTTTCCCATTTTCAAACAATGACCCCTAATTGAGGGAAAAAATTAAAGGCAAAAAGGCAGAAATTGAGAACTCGTGCCATGTTGGCTGAGAAAACAAAAAGCGCATCTAGTGAGAATGATGCCTGCTTACAAATTTGGAAAATATGGCAATAATTAGATGAAGGTAAAAAGCTAAAAGCCAATAGGTGCAAGCTCAGGATCTAGGAGAAGGCAAAGTGTGGAAACAATAAAAAAAGCTTTACTTTCTGCAGCTGCTGCTATCTTCACCACCCTGAAATCATGCTCGGTAATTGTGCTCTTGCAGTAGGATTTTCCCCCCAAATTACTCATAATTATGCAAGCAGGAGTATCCGCATAACTATCAGTAATTCTGTGCCTGAGAGTAACGCAGGATTACCTAAATTACTCCAATTACTCCAGGATAATTGCAATTACTCCTGGGCCTACTTAGAACCTGTGTTTGGGGTAAGCACACATGTGCACGCTGAGAGAACCAGAAAGAGGAACATGGAGGAGAGAAAGGATGAGATGGACAGAATATGAAAATGATAGGAAATTAATAGAAGAAAGAGGCAGAGTGATGGATTAAACAGGCATTAGTAAACCAATAGGCCCATACATTTAATACTGTTTCCTGACTTTTTGGCTTTGGCACAGTATTGTGCCAATGTTATCCCACATCACATAAAAGTAAAACAAGGTTTTTTTTTTTACCTGTGCAATACAACATTATCATAAAAAGAAAAAAAACAGCAAGATAAGCCATACATGTAAATGCTTTATGACAGATGCTAGCAATCTTTATTTTGTAATTTGTAATTATATTTATATAGCTCTTACTACCCCTGAGAGGCATCAAAATGCTATTGGGTGAGTAGTATGCTACTCTGGAACCCAAAAGGATCAGTTGTGGATTAGTATAGGAAAATATGAACATAACATTGGTATTAGTTTAGGGAAATATGAGTTAATTTGAGCGGTGGACATGTGAGTCTGTTAGCTGGACCGAATAGAATAATGAAGGGTTAGAAGAGGGAAGAATTCCAGAAGTGTTAATTGGGAGATCATAGTAGTAAGATAAGGTATGGGATGAGTAAAGTGTAGATGTCAACATGCTACGGTAGTGCCAGAGTCAATGCACATACACTTACATGCATCAACACAATGCGTGTGCTGATGCCAGGACATGGTGACCAAAAATGCATCACAAAGTTTTTTTAGAAACTAGCAGCCTGGAAGAAAATTGTAGCTGCTAAGCCCTCCAAAATGTTTTTTAAAGAATGAGACAGTGATAGAGGAAAGTGGGAGGAAGATGGATAGCACCTGGGGAAACGGGGAGGGGGGAGTTCAATGGAGTATAAAACAAATGCATTTGAATGCAGTACTAAAGAAAAAGTAGTTCCCAGAATATAAGAAGACGATAAATCATCCAAATAAAAGGATGGTAAATAAGTACTAGTGCAGGTGTGAGACAGAAGAAGAAAAGAGCCATTGAATAAAAATCAGGAAAATGAAACTGACGAATAAGCCACCAATGGTAAGCAGTCAGAGACTTAAAGCACCTTGTGAGTATTGGTATTGTCCACAATAGGTCTTTGATAACATCCAGCTAACTGTTGTATGTGAGTCAGACCTACAAACTAAGATACAGAGAGATGAGGAGATGAATAAAGAGAAACAGTCAGACAGATAATTAGAGAATGAAACAGAGAGAGAGAGAGACAGAGAGATAAAAAGTGAAGAATAAACAAGAAGAGGAAAAGGGAAATGAGGCAGAGATAAAAAAAAAACAGAGATGGTGAGGAATGAAAGTCGAAATGGGAATGGGTACAGAAGGGCAAAAAGAAAGATGAAAATAGAGATTGAGTGAAAGGGGAGATAATAACAGGGGGGCACAGAGAGAAACAGTGCATGAAAGTGCAAGGGAGAACATTAGCACAAGAAAGAGAGCAGGATTGAGAGAACAAGCGAGAGAGAAAGAGATGAGAAAGAGAGAAAGAAAGAAACTAATATGGGAGAAACAGGAAAAGTAAGAGAAAATCAGAAAAGACAAAAAGCGAAAGAGTGAAAAAGAAAAGCAAAGAGAGGAAGAAACAGTGGGACATAGATACAAAGCAAGAAAGATATAGGTAAATGAATAAGATGGACACCAGGACAGGTGGAGATAGGGACAGAACAGAATGGAAGTTATTACAATATACATTTTAAAAGCAATATAAAAGAGAACTGAAAATAAAGAGAACATGGGACATAGGAAGGTGAAACAGCGTGGAGACGATCGAACAGAGTTAGAGACATGTGAACAAAGAGTGCATTTATTGTGCTTTAACCATGGGCCTCATTTAGAGGTCGCAGTTGCTATCCCTGACTTGCCCATTATGACCCCTGGCACTGTCTTTGCGACCCCGGCCTCAGAGGTGGCAAAGTCAGTCCCAGGATCACGGCAGCTCATCCTTATAAACCACTTTCTCTCAAGTTTTTATTACACTAATAGTGAATAATGTTTCATTAGTCACTGTTAGCGTAATAGAAATAGAGTACAATTAACTGGAATATAGCCTTCTCTGGCAGCTGAGGTAAGTAAAAAAAATGTTTTTCAAATGTATGCTGTGTGCTTGCTTGCGGGTGTTTTTGTGAGAGAGAGTATATATGTCAGTGCAAATGTGTGTATGTGTAAGAATGTGTGACTTTGAAATTGAAGGTCAAAGGGTGAGTGATGTCACTTCCACTACCCCTAGCATTTTGGTGAATTGACATTCATGGCTTTAACACTACAGCAGAGCTCACTTTCATGCCGGCCTCTCTTGGGCCACAAAACAATTCACCGATTTTAAAAGATCCCAGCACGCGCATCCATCCATCTGTCTATCCAAGCAGAGCTCAGAGCCCCTGCCAGGGGCAGTGGGTGCATCTTGAAACAGGAAGAGGAAAAAGGAAGGGAAGAAAGCAGACGTGGCAGAGAAAAGGGGACAAAGAAACACAAATGAAATTAATTAGTAGAAGAAAGGGAGGGTCTTAAATAGGGGCACGGAGAGAGAGAGAGAAGGCTGAAAATAGAGAGGGATTGAGAGACTGGAGAGAAAGTACCTCATAGCTGAACGCACTGTCAGGCCAACCTCCCCTTTGCCACGGTGCAATGTATCACTTTAAAAGATCTCTGAACGTGCACCCGAGCATAGCTGTCAGGGACAGTGAGAGCAATGTGAAGCTATGACACTTGTCTGAGGGGGTGTGAGATTAAAGCGTGCGGGGGTTGCAGCCGGTTCAGGCCCTGATGAGGAGGCAGGCGCTGGCATCCTCACACGCAGCCAGAGCTCTATGTGGGTCAGCTTAACCTCTAGCGTGCGGGAATTCCCAGCACCTGGGTGGGTCGAGGAAATCTGCGGGAGGGGACAGGCCGAGGAATGAAACCATGCAAGTTAAAGCATGGATCATTGAGATGCTTGAAGTATGTGTGTGATGTGTGATACTGTGAACAGCTGCGAGGTATACAAACTGCAAGAGTTTTTGCACTAGAAAAGAGACAGACGTGAATTGTAACGAACGGAACATGGAACCCGGATCCCTGGTTCACACTCTTCTCAACTCACTCAATCATGTGACCCTGGGCAAATGATTTGAATTCCTTCGAATCGGTTACTTCATATGTCAAAAATAGAGCGCAAACAAATAATTACTAATAGTTAGCACTATATACAGATTTGTCAATGAACATTTACATTATTTACAGCCCCAAATTTCACTCTATACCTTCTGTAGTGGTAGTTAGTTACTATTATGATGTTCTACTCTGAATTTTAGAATACAAATCTGCCCGGTAGCAGCTCTACACTAACTTTGTTTGGTTAATTTGTGGCATTGACCAGGACTCTGGGGACGTTTTAATCCTCTCAACATTTAGGAGCTCTAAAGAACCAGATACACACATTTTATGTTGGCCAGCTCTGAAAACTGAAAAAACGAATCTACTTCCAGAGGAAGGCAGAAGTCCAAACGCTGTAGTGGAAATACGATTTTATTCTTCAGTGGGATAATTTGTTTGAAACATTTCTTAAGGTACACAGCATTGTAGTGCAATATTGTAGGAGTGTAAGGATCTTTTTGACATGGGTTGTGCATACCGTGTCAGGGAGGGTTGGGACTGCTAAGGCATGGTGGGGCAGGAGTATCCTTTTCAATGGTAAATGAGGTATCCCAGAAGGAGTTGGGTCCTTGCCTTCTTTCTATGTTTTTGGGGTGACGAGGTGAGCCTGACATGCATGAAGGTTCTGTTCAATAGCCTTGTTACCTAAATCAAGATTTGTCTCCTGACCCTCTTTTTTTATGCATTTCATGGTTTTGAGTCTTTAAATATTGTGGCTTCTACATCAAGGAATATTGTGCTGGCTAAAAAAATAATAACAAAATAATACACCCCACTTTAATGAACAATAAATATATGCATCAGTGAGGGGCTTTCACTTGCCCTTCACACTGAAAATGTTCATAAAAGAGGGATACTAAATTCAGTTTCAAAGCCTGTGAGCGCCTACTGAGGATGCCTTGGACCCAAGAAAGAATAATAGCTCGTCTTCCAAACAGCCTGCAAGAATGATTGACAGCTGGCATAAACATTGATTTTTATAGTTAGTTGCCATAGAGAAGGCATCGTCTATGGTAGAAATGTATTGAAACTGGGGTTGCTGCAGGGTCTGACATTCTGCGAATACTTTGGTTGGGATAGTCAAAATGGCTAGCTTCTCTGCGTATGAAGTACATATTGGCACCCTAAAGGTTAATAACAATGTCCTTTCCCACAACATAAGCCACACAGACCCCCTGAACACATCGCATATGGCTTAAATAATAGTCACGCATCTGTTCATGCTTCAGAGAGCTCAAGCTGCAGTCACTTTAATCACATGTAGGCAGCCCCTGTTTTTTGTGCACTGCTGAGGCCACCCATGGGATAGACGAGGTCTGAAAGCAAAAAGGAGGGCTAGGTTTTCCAAATGAGCCAGAGGCACTGACAAGCTGACCAAAGACTACATTAGGGTGGCTTGCACAGGATCTGATGTGCATTCCAGCCTCAAGTCAGAGAAGAGATTATCAACTCCTTATGTGACGTCTTCCTGGCTGTTGTTGGGAAGTGTTTGCAATCATTACTGAAGCTGACTGGGTGGGAAGGTTTATTGAATCTCCCCAAGACAAGAGGGGTAAAAAAGGAATGGGAGATGAGGAGGCCATTGCGCTGCCTTGGCATACACACAGCAAAGTTTTTGGTCAAAAAAGTGCACAACTCAATACAAACGTGTAGCGCTCTCTCACAGTGGTTCAAAGAAACATAGTGCCAGTTACAGTGAGTAATCTCCTGAGGTCCAGTAATGCTGTACCTCAAAAAATATGATTGACTCCCCCGCAAGTGACTTATCAGTGGGCACTCCTTTGAGAAATATTCATGGGGGGACATTATGGAGCTCCCCTTCTCCAAACAGTGCTCTGGTGGGGAGCATTAGAGGCAGGATCTGGGTGGTCTAAGGGCTTAACGTGCATCAGGCATGCCATGATAGAAGAACTATCAGAAGAAGAATAAAACTGCATTATGGCCAGCTGATACAGGTACATACCATCATAGAATGCAAACCATACATTCTGAATGCCCATGCTTGCTCTGTTTCCTCAAGGCTAGTACCACTCTGTGTTTTCAAATAAACCCACAGTATCAATTACATGTTCTCCTTTCCCTTGATATCCTTTGCAGGGGTGGCTCCTCCGCTATGGTGAAGAAGCATCGCCCCACTGGCTGAGCCAGAAGCAGAAAAATAAAATGATAGTTTACTATTGTTTTATTTTTTCTGCTTTTGGCACAGCCAGCAGTGCAGGGAGTGGCGGGGCTGGGCCACGGGAGGTGGGATGGGGAAGGAGGGGAGAGTGCACCTAAGTGCGCATGTGTGTTTGGCTGGTCATCTGAGGCCGGCCAAACATACATGCGCACTTGGCTTTCTCCAGCCCAGCTGAGTTTAACAGCCTGGCTGGAGAAACTGCACAGACCCCAGGACTGTGTCTGAGCGGCAGTACTGCTGCTCAGACCAATCCTGGTGCTGCTTTCATGTTAGGTTTTGCATAAAAGCAGCACCAGGATTGCTGGGGAGCCTGTGCTGGTGTCCCAGCAGTGAATGCTGGGACACCAAAAACAGAGGAGAGCGAGGCGGCAGGAGGTGGCAGGGACGGAGGCAAGGTAAGTGCTTTTTATTATTTTTTTATTTTTTACCTCGTCTCCGTAGGCCCCTCTTCTTGAATTATGTGGCAGCCTCTGCTGATCCCATGTCACTTAATTGGTAGACTGAAGAGACAGTAGGAGAAGGGACAGGGAGGCTGTAGGATACAGAGGACCACCACTCTAGCCTCCTAAACACTGTACTCCAGTTCCTGTTTGTGTGAGTTAATACAAAAGGCGATTCAGAGATAGGATAGACCAAAATCCAAAATTAGTATGGTGAGCGAAAGGGTCCCCCAAAAGTAGATAAACAAGAATCAGAGAGGGTTTTAAAAACTTAAAGAAGTCATTACAACTCACTGTAGCCAGTGTTCCAGATGTTGTGATGTGGTGAGAAAGTCTCATGCTCCATTAAACACCTTCCTCAACTAACCACGCCCTTGTGTTCTCCCTCTTACTCTTAGGAAAAACACTCCACAAATATCCTTAAATTAACTTTTTATCCTTCCACATCTGAGGTATCCAATCCTTTGTTTTCCTTCCCTCTGGTACTTAATTGCATGATGCATCTATGCTCACCTTCCTCATCCCTTCTCGTCCTTCTGCCGATATTCCCTCTCTGTGTCACAGATTCCACACCTCACATGTTTGTGTCCCTCTGTTCATACTCCTCACACATTGTTATGGTATTTTCACCTTGCTTGCCCCTGGTTCTACTTGCTCACCTTGCTATCTCCTTGGTGCCTCGTTATTCACCAACCTACCTCTCCATTGGACATCTGCTTCTCTTCTTAACATACTGATGCACAATATCTTGGAGAAAGGAAATGTTGTCAAACTATAAAACATTTTCAATGGATTCTAATTGTGGTTTATACGTTTTTTTAACAGTGGATTACATATTAGAAGTGGAAAAAAGGGAATTTCAATTAGGGAATTATTACCACCTGAGAACAAATACATTTCAGTATGCTCCATAAGCAAGTCTAGAATGCAGCAGAAAAACACTGACATTTTCACCAGAGCAGCTCACCGTTCTCGTCCCTAGAGCCCTAGGTCTTTCATGTAGCATCCTAATGCCCAACAGCCCCTGCCACCAGCCCTTGATGACCCTATTTGACAACGTCTCATTCAAGTGTAGTATTTTGCGTTGCCTTTAACAAACACCTAAGCCCAGCTCTCCTATCACAACTTCTAGGTAATCCTGACCCTCCACCCTCTTTCCCTTTCATTTCCATTCTCTCACTCTAAACCCTAGTGCCTTTCTCCTGACCCTTCTAACCCCAATTGTCCCTGCATACTCCCAACCACGTCCAGTTCGGATAATGGAAACAGCAATTTAAATTTTCCAATTCAACATCTTATTGTGAAAGCCTGATAATCTTGATTGCAGCCAAAAATAGGTTAGTTTCCAAAACTGGTTTAAAAGTGGTGCAGATGTACTAATCTTTTACACCTCACTAACTTTGCCAGGTTTAATTTTTGCAGGTAAATGCTACATGTTACAAGTTTTTGAGGCGTAGCTCAAGTGAAAGTGGTGAGATTATTGTCACCAGTAACACACTGGTACCAGGCAGCAGCAGGGTGCGTTTTTACTAGCCCTGGGCGGAATTTGAATTATATTGGAATAATCGAAATTATTTTGGTAATTGTGCATTACACTTTGACGTGGAATTACTGATAATAACGCAAAGGGGGGGGGGGGAGAATCCTACTGCAAGACCACATTAAGGGCCAGATGTAGGTAGAAAGCAATTTGCGAGTTGCAGATTGTGAGTCCTTCCGACTCGCAATTTGCAACTCGCAAATTGGTATGCAGAAAGGTGTCTCAGACACCTTCTGCGACTCGCTATGTGGTCGCAAAGACCCACCTCATAAATATTTATGAGGTGGGTCGCAGTTTGCGACCCCATAGCGAGTCTAGGCACTCACGGGGATGGTGGCCTGCTGGAGACAGCAGACCACCTTGTCCGTGACTGCTTTTAAATAAAGCAGTTTTTTTTTTCTCTTTGCAGCCCGTTTTCCTTAAAGGAAAACGAGCTGCAAATAGAAAAAAATACAGAAACCTTTTGTTTCGGTTTTTTTCAGAGTAGGCAGTGGTCCATAGGACCATTGCCTGCTCTGAAAAAATTATTTTGTGAGCATTCACAAAGGGGAAGGGGTCCCATGGGGACCCCTTCTCGTTTGCAAATGAGTTACCATCCACTTCAAGTGGATGGTAACTGCGAGTTGAAATCAACTTACATCGCGGTGCGAGTCGCAAATAGGAAGGGAACACCCCTTCCTATTTGCAAGTCGGAAACACATTTTGCGAGTCGGTTCCGACTCGCAAAATGTGTTTCTGCATCGCGTGAGGGCATTAGCGCCTCTCAAACGGCGTTTTTTGCTGTTTGCGAGGTGCTAATGCCTTCGCACATCTGGCCCTTAGTGAGCCTGTGCTGCTGCTCGTACTGCTTTTTATGTCCGTCGTACTTTGCACTATTTTCTTAGTGCAAAATGCATCTTTGCATTCATTTGGGACGCAAGAGTGCATTTTGCTCTAAGAAACTAGAGCTAAATGCAACAGAACATTAACACCAGCAAACTATTTACAGCGGCTGCTACATATTTGGATGATCACATATATTGTAGCAGCCCAGACCGGGGCCCATGATACTTTATCCCCGTTTTATAATGCTGTATGCTATGTTATAAGATGTATAAGAAGTGTCTGATCCGATTCTTGTGCTTTAGCACAAGATGAAAAAAACAAAGAAAGTTTTAAAAAGAATGCATAAGTGTCCAACGTAGATTAGCGGGGGCATAGGGTTGGAGAAAGAATCCATGAGAGATTTTTAAAATATTCACATTACTGTCACATTCAATTAATCTATATGAAATATATTAACATGCTCGTTATTCTGAAAATATGGCAATAATCTGGAACGTTTGGACACCCCTGCTGTAGTACATAAATCCGAAAATGAAAAGATCTTGAGGGATCACTTTCTTACACAATTACGAACTGGCTATGAACCCCTTTTCTAGCACAGGTATATCCTAGTATCTCCTGATTCAAGGATGGGCTTTACTTTCTCTGGATGTTGTGAATGCAAAGCTCTCATTGAAGATACCAGACAGAAAAATAAACCTTCTCTGTTACTATTTGATTTGAAAAGTCTTACCCTTAAACATATCTAAAATCACAATAGTTTAGTGGATTCAATTGTAAAAAAGGGACATGGCTGAGATAATTGGAACCTTGCATTGAGGTCCCTTCTGCTTTCGGCCTGCATGACCGCTCCTCACCAGCGCCCGGGGAGCTCACGACCATAGCAAAAAGACTCAGATCGGTGCCCAAAGGGATCAGCATCACACCAGGCGTCCTGTCAGGTTGTAACAGTATCAAGGGGGCAGCCAGGGCCTGCCGTCACAAAGAGAAAAGGATATCATTTCAAACACACAGCTCTCTTGAATAGGGCGAGAACATCCCTACCAACCACTGCTTCTTCACTCAAAGTGCACCTGCACTAGAGAGACAAGAACATTAGAAAATCAAAAATATTTCACCTCAAGACACGAACATTAGAAAATCACACTCATTTACACTTCACCAGATCCTTCAGCCAAAAATGGGTTTGAGGGAGACATCCGATAGAACTCAAAATCCTGTCTGGTGCTGTGAGTGGCCTGATAGGCCTGTAATTAGAACAAGTAAACACTTTCAGAGAAACTGTAGTTAAAGTCTGATGATCTGAACTGACTGGAAAAACACCAAAGTATCCTCATGCTCCCTGAATTATTGTAACTCACTTATAATATTTAGCACAAGATACATTTGTGAGACCTGTATATTTAGGTGAATAGATTAAGTAAGATAGTGTGTGTCTGATTAGGAGATATGTGAGTTGGCTGGAGCCCAGAGTAAGACAAATCAGCTTCCCATCATTTCAGGGTCAACAAAAGCTGAACTTTACAGCTGTGTAACTGTAACGGTTAGTTTTTTTTAATAGTATGTGTTTTATGTGTTATATAATGGACCTGTAGCCTCTCTGTATATCTACAGTGAGAATTTAAAGTGCACCATTCATACTCAATAGACCCAGTGCTGACCAGATGAATAGCTACACTCCTATACAGGAAATATAATGGTTCTGATTCAAGAGTAATATCGGTCCTAGTAAAAACAGTAACCACAAATGATTTAAAAGACCCCAAACCAATCGCATCCGGAGGTAGCTAAGGTGTACCACTTTACGAGGGACTTACAAGTAATTTAAAATGCCAGTTGGGTATAAGATAATCTTACCATGTCTTAAGGACAGCACAATCACTTTAACACTGGTTAGCAGTGGCAAATTTTGCAGAGTCCCTAGCACAGCAAATACGAAGTCAGCAATACAATAGGCCTGAAGGCAAAAAGTTAGGGGGAAAACCATACTGAGGATGCCAGGTTTAAAACTCTTTCTCTCTTTCTATGCCACATTGCAGAGGTGTTTGACCTATGTGCATAGTTTTAACAGTTGTAGTTAGTTGTATAAGTTTCATATTTCCGTATACCACTGACAACTGGTGTAAGGAATTTCTGAATTATCATGAACACTAAGGGCCAGATGTACTAAAGGATTTTACCCATTCTGTGTCTATGGGAAAAAGCATTTGTGCATATGGCCCTAAATAACCACAAGTTGGTTCAGCTTGCTCCCATCAAATTTGAAAAATGAAGTGATTTAAACATCTACTCTTGACCTCTTTGTACATCATCTCCAGTGCCTACCATCGCTCAACATTTATCTCTTGAGACCTTATAATAGGATGCAACCTACAAGGTTCTAAAACTGGGATTAAGCATATGGGACCTACCTTCATGCTTTTGAAAGCAGAGAAATTGGTGCCATCAAAAGCCTTTGTAACTTCGAAGATGAATGGAATTGGAACCCTTTCTCTATGCTGAACTCATGCAAGCTAAGGCTCTAAATTATGTCTTGGTGGTATGTTTAATCTATCACAATGGTGACAAAATATATATGTCACTAAGATAATGGTCTACCCACCTGATTTATATGTAGGCGGATCATACTTGTAATCACAGCGAGACTACTCCATCTCTTCATGATTAAACAGCTCCTATGAAATAAGGGCCTTTGAAGGCAGACCTCTAACTCCACCCATCTAATTTAGATTGGTGGAAATAGAGGTCATTTTAAACTGCTTATCACTGCCAGGAAAACCCAGGTGGGGAAGGGCAGTGAAACTGTTAAATGCTCCCCTCACCATGGGAGAGGGCTTTCATAATGAGGGGAACAATTTCTTCCTTTTCAAAAAGAAAATCCTACTTCAGGATTTTCTTTTTGAAAAGAAAAAAGAAAACAGTTTGCTGCAGGGCTCCGTAATGTTGACAGAGCCCTGCACCAAACTGTAAACAGCCATGATTGGAACCAACCTGACAACAGTTCCTGCAAATGCTGTAGAAATGACCGCCAGTTGTTGTAGAGAGACAGCACACATCAAAGACACATAGGCGCTCATTACAACCCTGGAGGTCGGTGATAAAGTAGCAGGAATACTGCCAACAGGCTGGCGGTAACTACTGCCAAATTATGACCATGGCGGAAAGATCTTAGATAGACAGTCACTTTACCACACCGACCGCTAGGGCAGAAACAACAGGCACCACGGCTGTAGCTGCCTACAGCCAGGCGGAAGTCAATGTTCCGCCCACCATATTATGATTCCTGAAACAGCCACCTTTTCCGGGGTGGTACCAACAACAGCAAAAGCCTGGCAGAAACACTGCACAGAAGGGAAAGGACTCACCTTTGGAGACACAGGGAACAACCACAACACAATGGAGCCCGAGATGAAAATCTTTCCCATTATATTTTACGTCCTGCCCCACCACGAACACCAACAACGGTGAAGACGACCACGGTGAGCACAGCTGCCTAGCACACAAGGGAGGGAGGGAGGAAAAGAGAGTGATACACACACGCACAACACACACACCCAACCCCAACACCATACACACAATCAGATGCAGTAAGAAAACATATTTACCCCGTACACCTCAGGAATAATCCTAGGACAACATGAAGAGATGAAAGTGAGTGTAATATAATGAATACAGTAAAAATACGAACATTCAATCCAAAAGTATATAAATATGTACAGTTCAAGGGACACTGCCCAGTCCTCAATGTGCGTGGGCCACAGGGCCACAGGACAAAGTCCAAGGCCCCACCTGTCTCCTGTACCAACACGGAGAGAACACTGCAGGATCATCAGTTGTAAAATAAGCAGGCACCTCAGGGGGATGGGAAAAGTGGGGGCACCTCAGCCAGCAGATGGAACAAAACCACTGGTTCTGGAGGGGGCAACATGCCCTGTGCTTGGTCCTGGGGGTGCAAGGCCACAGTCTCTCAAGTGGGTGACTTGCCCACTGGCTCTGGAGGGGGCAACATGCCCTGTTCTTGGTCCTGGGGAGTGCAAGGCCACAGTCTCTCAAGTGGGTGACTTGCCCACATGCTCCAGAGGGGGCAACATGCCCTGTGCTTGGTCCTGGGGAGTGCAAGGCCACAGTCTCCCAAGTGGGTGACTTGCCCACATGCTCTGGAGGGGGCAACATGCCCTGTGCTTGATCCTGGGGAGTGTAAGGCCACAGTCTCTCAAGTGGGTGACTTGCCCACTGGTTCTGGTGGGGGCATCGTGCCCCATGCTTCAGATCTTGGGGAGGATGGGGTGAGTGGGTGTCATACCCAGTGGTTCTGGAGGAGGCATCGTGCCCTATGCTTCAGATCCTGGTGAGGATGGGGTGAGTGGGTATCATTCCCACTGGTTCTGGAGGGGGCAACGTGCCCTGTGCTTCTGATCCTGGGGAGTGCAAGGTCACAGTCTCTCAGCTGGGTTCATACCCACAGGAGTTGCAGGGGGCAGGCCACACAACAGCCCATGGAGGTAGGTCGATAGACCGTCCGCCGGCGGTGACGGCTGCTCAGTAGTGGTAGTGGTGCTGCTGCTGGTGGCGGTTGTGGGGGGAGGCTCCTGCCCATCCCCTGCAGCCTTGGATGGCTGCCCACTGCTGGTGGTGGTGGTGCTGCAGCTCCTGCTGGTGGCGGTTATGGGGGGAAGCTACTGCCCATCCCCTGCATCCTCGGATGGCTGCACAACCATGGTTGGTGGTGGGGGCTCCGGTTGAGCCCCAGCACCAGGACCCTTGTCCTTACTGCCTGCTGGCACAGGCCCCTTGCCCTCCCTGGCAGCAGCTGGAGATTTCTCCTTGCTCATCCTTGCAGCTCTTGGGGCAGGCTCCTTGCCCTTCCTGGCAGCAGCTGGGGATGGCACCTTGCTCTTCTTTGCAGCACTTGGGGCAGGCTCCTTGCCCCTTCCTGCCAGCAGCTGAGGATGGAACCTTGCCCTTCTTTGCAGCACTTGGGGTAGGCTCCTTGCCCTGCCAGGCAGCACTTGGGGATGGCACCCCTTCCTTGAGGCTGCCTGGTGCCCTCGATCCTTTACCACCATGAGTGGGTGTGGACACTGCTGGGCCCGTGGTCTGGGTGGCTGAGGTGCTTGCCTGTTTTTTTTTACTCTGGACAGACGCAAAGGATGGGGGGAGAGTTAGGGAAGAGGTCAATGGTGGAGAGGAAAAGCTTCTCAGGGACACTGGGGCGGGAAGAGGGAGTAGGTGTGGGAGTGGAGGAAGAGGCAGTGGTTGTAGGAGGTGTCTGTCTGCTGAATTAGGGTGCAGGTGAATGGGCTGGATGCTGTTGTGACGTGGATGGCTGTTGGGTGTCTGAGTGCTTGCGTTCGTGTACCTGGGGGGGGGGCAGACACAGTGGGAAAGGACACAGGGGACGTGTGCATGGCTGTTGTAGTGGTGTCTGCAAGTGAGGTGTGTGTTCTGCTATGTGTGGTGGTGATGCTAGTAGTGGATGAGGATGTAGTGCATGCAGGTGTGAGTGTAGACGCAACTGGGAGGGAGGTGGAGGAGGAGGGTGGCACACTTGAAATTGTGGATGTTGGTATGCCTGCATCTGGATGGTCTTTGTGTGAGTGCCTGTGGGATGATATGTGGTGCCTGTGTTTGCCAGTACCACTCTTGTGTGTTGTCCTGTGTGCATGCTCGGCTGCCTGTGTGCTTGGGATAGGTTGAGGTTGAGGGGAATGGGATTGGGAACAGGAAATTGGAGGGGGGAGGGTGGAAACAGGGACAATGGCTGCCATCAGAGGGGAGGCCTGAGCCTGGATTGATCTTTGTTGGGCCGCCAAGCCAGTGTGAATGCCCTATTTGTCTGTTGCATTTGGGCTGCCAGCCCCTGAATGGCATTCACAATGGTTGACTGGCCAACAGAGATGGATCTCAGGAGGCCAATAGCCTCCTCACTCAGGGCAGCAGGACTCACTAGCACAAGGCCTGAGGTGCCTGGGGCAAAGGAGATGCCCACCCTCCTGGGTGAACAGGCACGGGCAACTCGATGAGGGGCTGCTGGGAGGGCGGTGCTGGTATGGGGGTGGTGGCTGTACCTGTAGCTGGGATGGTCACAGAGGTGTCCACCACCACCAGGGAGCTTCTATTGGAGGAGGTATCTGTGTCAGAACTGTCCCCTCCAGTCTCCGCCGTGGTGCTCCCCTCGCCCTCCATCGCACTGATGACCTCGCCGTCAGGGGGCTCTGCCTCATGGGTCCTGTGGGATGCAGCTCCCACCGTCGCCGGTGCCTCTGCTCCTCCGCCAGATGATGCTAATGCACATAAGGACAGGATAACAAAAGGAAAAGGGGGGGAAGAGACAAAGGATACACCTGGTCAATAGCTGCATTAACACTACTGTTGGCATACATACCACCCTGACACACAGGGAACAGGCCCACACACTATGTTATTCACTACCAGTACCAATGCTAGCCACCAGGGCATGGGGAGGGACACATACCGTCAATTGCAGCACTCCAGTGCATTCATGCCCCATCCATCGTGCTCACAGTGTACTCACCTGTTGGTCTGGAGGTCCATACAGCAGTCCGTACTGGGGTAGGACCCCATCCACCAGTCGCTCCTACTCCTCCGAGGTGAAGGTAGGGGCCCTTTCCCCAGTCACACATGCCATGGTAGGTCCCAGACACAGGTCACAGCAGCGAATGCTACACAAGAAGTAATGAGCTACCGTCAGATCATATTTCATACATATATACAAACCTAGAAAAAAATATATATAACAATATTCATCTTATTATGTATGTCAACATTAACACAAAGCTATATGTCCAGTCTGAGGCTGCAACACATGTCATACATTATTTACATCATCATCAATATCATTACACACAAATACAGTATTGTTATAGCAATATTTTATTAATTTAAATATATCATAAAACAACCAATACCTACGTCATTCATTCTACATTAATATGTACAGCAATATACCACAAAATACTCAAATATTAATTCTTAATCAGATATTACAATATATATATTTTTACTTAGACCTATACAATCCAGTCTCTTAATACTCTCATATGATGCTCCAAGAACATAGTAGGAACCAAAGGCCTATGCTTGTTTTGGGGATCCTCTCATAAGGAGGCCACCTTCATCAGGGCCGTTCCCAAATCTATATTCATAGGTAGACTCCAACTCCATCCGACAGACGTATATGCTAAACCCGGAGCTGTTATCTTGATTAATGCCACTTCGGATAGGAATATCTGCTGCTTGCTCTAGGTGGATAATATGGAAGGAAATGCATACTCCATCTGGAGTCTGGTAGATGGCCTCTTGCACTGCGCCTTAACGTTTGTGTTTCCTCTTAATGGATAGGCCTTTCTCTATTGCTGACTCGTTTCTTTAGAAGCCAACTGGGCAGTAGCAATATGATGTTATAAAAATTACAGTCCTCACTCCGGTAGCGATGTCCATTATATTATTCAAAGACCGAAGATGGTCCGACTCGTATATCCTATATATCGGCATCTTCTTTGTGACCCCATCTACCAGTCGCTCCTACTCCTCGGAGGTGAAGGCAGGGGCCCTTTCCCCAGTCACACACGCCATGGTAGGTCCCAGACACAGGTCACAGCAGCACATGCAGTGTAGGTCCTCTTCTGTTGAAGGTCAGGTAGCAAGTGAGAGAACATATAGAAAATGGCAGTGATGTCCGTGGCGGTGCATACTGTCACTGCCGTAGTACATCACCATTGGCCACTGTACCCCATAGGGGCCAATATTATCCAATGAGGAGTTGTACGGCAGTTCCCGACCGCCTCCCGCAATGGAGCACAACGTCAGCGGAATTACCTCACTTCCACCTGTCCCTCCACACAGGACAGGCGGACACTATTTCAGGGGGGGCAGGCCCTGGATCATAACTGCGTTATAGTTCACAATTGGACATAAGGGACAAATGCCACTTATACATTTCAAATTATCATCATGCTTTGTACTGTTGTGGCTACAATGTTCAGTTTGTGACCAGCTCCTCACTCTTTTGTCCCTTAGACTGCGACCGCTGCAGATGAATAGGAGGTGGAGACATACACCTGTGTACAGACCCCTGGTGAACTTGGCAACAATGGAGGACAGGCACATTATCCTCACCTACAGACTTGACAGGACCACAATCACGGAGCTGTGTGCCTAACTGGAGCCTGACCTGATATCTGATATCCGTCACGCCACTGGGATCCCCCCTCTTGTGCTATCAGTGCTCCATTTCCTGGCAACTGGTTCTTTCCAAGTGACAGTGGGCTTGGCAGCAGGAATGTCACAGCCAATGTTCTCAATAGTGCTGACCAGAGTGTTGTTTGCCCTGATAAAACACATGTGCAGCTACATTGTATTCCCCCAGGTGGAGGATTTGGCCACAGTGAAGGCAGACTTCTATGCAATGGGACATATCCCCAACATAATTGGGGCAATTGATGGAACACATATTGCGTTTGTACCCCCGGGCAAAATGAACAGGTATTCTGAAATCGAAAGAGTTATCATTCCAGAATGTCCAGATGGTATGCCTGGCGGACCAGTTCATCTCCCATGTCAAAGCTAAGTATCCTGGGTCTGTGCACGATGCCTTTATCCTGAGGAATAGCAGCATTCCAAACGTGATGGCCCAACTACAGAGGCACAGGTTGTGGCTAGTAGGTGAGCCCTGGTTCCAACCCAGTGGATGTTGGTGTATGGGTATGGTGTAGGCCATATGGGATGGTGTGTAGCTTAATGTTGTCCCACCATATTTGCAGGTGACTCAGGTTACCCCAACCTATCATGGCCACTGAACCCTGTGAGGAATCCCAGGACAAGGGTAGAAGAACGTTACAATGAGGCACATGGGTGTACATGAAGGATGATAGAACGTACCTTGGGCCTCCTGAAGGCCAGGTTTCGGTGCCTCCATCTAACAGGTGGATCCCTGTGCTACTCACCCAAGACAGTCTGCCAGATCATCGGGGCATGCTGTATGTTGCACAACCTTGCCTTGAGATGCCATGTGCCTTTTCTGCAGGAGGAGGAGGCTGGAGATGGTCGTGTGACAGCAGTGGACCCTGTGGACAGTGAGGATGAGGAACCAGAGGAGGCAGAGGATGAAGATAAGGACAACAGAACTGCAGTGATCAGACAATACTTCCAAAGACACACAAGTAGGACAGTATTACTTCATCTTTCATTTACATTTTCTTATTTATCTTTGTCACTGGCATGCTGTTTTTCCCACTTCTATGCCCACTCACTGTACCCTTTGGTAACTCATTTTGCAGATGTTGGTGCCACACTATCACTCCTTGTGTGATCACCGCAGCCAACTACAGGTCTTCCAATGTGAGCATTACTGTACATTTGAAATGCAATGTTTGAACCTGGTTAAACAAATACATTCTTAAATCATTTGACATACTCCATACTTGTATTTTTTCCAAGGGTGTTTATTTAAGTGCTAAGAAGTAGAGGGGCAAGTGCATTGGGCTCGGGTGATGATGGAGGAAAGTCCAGGGTATAGTTCCAGTCTATTTAGTGCACAGGTGCATTGTCCATGGGGACATAGGAAGGGGAGAAATGGCAGTTCAGGGTGGACAGGGTGAAAGAGTGGGACACAAGGGTGACAATCAGGAGAGTCTCATTTCCTGGTGGGGGTCTTGGCAATAGTCTCTGGCTTCTGCCTGGATCACAGGGAATGTTTGTGGGGTGGTTCTCCCTCTGCAGGGGAGGGGTGCTGGTGGCCTGTTGGTCCTGTGGCGGGGCCTCCTGTCCACTAGCGTCAGCGGAGGTGGAAGGCAGTTCAGATGTCTGGCTAGTGGCAGGGGCCCACTTTTCTGAGGCTGCCACTCTCATAATGTTGGCCATGTCTGCCAGCACCCCAGCAATGGAGACCAGGGTGGTGTTAATGGCCTGCAAGTCCTCCCTGATCCCCTGGTACTTTCCCACCTGCAGCCACCTGTTCTCCTGCATGTTAGCCATGATCTGGCCCAGCGTATCTTGGGAATGTTGGTATGCTCCCAAGATCTCAGTGAGTGCCTTCTGGAGAGTTTGTTCCCTGGGCCTGTTCCCCCCTGGTGCACAGCAGTCCTCCCAGTGTCCCTGTTGTCCTGTGCCTCTGTCCCCTGAACGGTGTGCCCACTGCCACTTACCCCCGGTCCCTGATTGTCTTGTGGGCGAGTTGTGCCCTGGGTGCCTGTAGTGGTGGACACACTGCTGATTGACGTGTCCTGGGGACAGAGGTATAGGTATGCTGGGTGGGGGCTGTGGTGGTGTTTCCTGAGGGGGGAGGCTCTGTGGTGGTGTGTGACTGTGGCTGGGTTACCGACTGTCCAGAGGTCCCTGATGGACCAGGTTGTTCATCCAGATCCAGGTGTCCAGAGTCGCCGTCATCACTGTGAGCCTCTTCTGTGGGAGGACTGGATATTGCTGGCACCTCTTCTCCGGTGATATTGGCTGGGGTACCTGTGGGGATGTAAATGCAGTGTTATTGTTTCTGTGTGTGACATATTGTGCCTCAGTGGGTTGCCCTCTTTGGTTGTATTCACCCTGGCAGCTTTCACTTGTGTACGTTGGTGTATGGAGGGATGATTAGTTCTCTGTAGTGTCATGCTTTAGTGATAGGTGTCCATGCAGGTCTGTGAGTGGTGTCCATGCATTGGTAGATCATGCAGGGCTTGGCATTGGGATGAGTGAGATGTGATGGGGGTGTGTGGGAAGTGGTGGAGTGATGGGAGTGATGGTGAGGGTGGGGGTATGTGGTGGCATGCAGGTAGGGGGGTAGTAGTAGTATAGAGTTGACTTACCAGAGTCCAGTCCTCCTGCTACTTCTGCCAGGCCCTCTTGATGCATGAGTGCCAAGACTTGCTCCTCCCATGTTGTTAGTTGTGGGGCAGAGGAGGGAGTTCACCGCCAGTGAGTTGGTGTCTTGCTGCAATAGAACGTACCTTCCCCCATAGGTTGTTCCACCTCTTCCTGATGTCATCCCTGGTTCTTGGGTGCTGTCCCATGGGGTTGACCCTGTCCACGATCCTCTGCCATAACTCCATCTTCCTAGCAATGGATATGTGCTGCACCTGTGCTCCAAATAGCTGTGGCTCTACCCGGATGATTTCCTCCACCATGACCCTTAGCTCCTCCTCTGAGAATCAGGGGTGTCTTTGTGGTGCCATGGGTGTTGTGTGAGTAGTGTGGGTGAAGGTGTGTAGGGTGATGTGTTGGGGTGTGTGATGTAAGGTGCGTGGGTGGTGTATAGGTGATGGTTGTGTTTGGGTCTGGTCTTGTCTGTAGTTGTGATGTCAGTCTGTTGGAAATGATTTGTATTCATAAGGGGTTGTGGGTAATGTGGGTGTGTGTTTTATAGTGGTGTGGGTGTGTGGGTGTGATGTGTGTCTGTGATGTTGTTTTGTATGTGTGTCTGTGTGTATTTTGAGCGCGGCGGTGTCTACCGCCAATGGTTTACCACTGTTGAATATCCGCCGTGGTGATTCGTGGGTCATAATGTGGTGGGTGTAGTTCTGTTGGCTTAACGGTGTGGGTTTTGATACTGCCAGTTTATCACTGACCTTTGGTGTGGCTGACTTGTGTCTGTGGCTGAATAGTGACTGATTGGTGTATGTGTATCATAATATGGTGAGCGGATGTCTGCCGCGGTGGTGGTAGGTTGGCGGCAGTCACCGTGGCAGTAAGCAGGATTTTCTGCCAATGTCATAATGAGGGCCATAATATCAACATATAGCTCATTTCCATCATAGTACTTTACTTTAACATTTTGTATGTGCAAACTATTGGCATTTGCAGCCTTAGATTTAGATATCTAGCTTGCTAATAATACAATATTTTGCTTCTTCACAGTACTAGGTGGGACTCATAAATGCCGTACATGTAAGGTGGTTAGTGTCCTCTTGATAAAAGCCAATTAAGAGAGGTCTTCGGCAATAGCCCATGTGACTAAGAGCCACATGTACAAAACATTTTTCTAGTTGCAAATGGACTGATTCTGCAAATCGGCCCGTTTGCGACTAGAAAAATGTTTTTGGGGATGTACAAAGCCCAAATTGTGGTTCAGTAACTTGTTACCAAATCGCAATTTGGGTTTTGCAATTCACTATTAGGAATGGGAGTATTCAGGGTGTCCCTTCCAAATGCCGAATCTGATCGGTATGTATGATTGTTTTGCGACCATTAATGCAGTCGCAAAACTTTCGCAGTTAACACCAATTTCAAATTGGTGTTAACTTATTTGCAAACCAGAAAGGGTCCCTTGTGGACCCCTTCCCTTTTGTGAATGGTAACGAAAATATTTTTTCAGGGCAGGTATTGGTCCCACGGACCACTGCCTACTATGAAAAAATTTAAAGAAAACTTTAAATTTTTCTTTTTGAAATGCATCCCATTTTCCCTTAAGGAAAACTAGCTGTATTTCTAAAAGAAAAAAAACTGCTTAGGTCCCTTTGGAACAGTGTACCTTATTAATTTGTTATTTAAAAAATGGTCACAGGCATGGTGGTCTACTGTCCTCAGCAGGCCACCATCCCTTTGAATGCGACTATTTTCCATTGGATCGCAAATGCGACCTACCTCATGAATATTGATGAGGTAGGTCATCTGCGACCCGAGTGGGAATTACAAACAGTGTACTTAACACTGTTGTAATGTTTTTTTTTGCGACTCGCAATTTGCGATTTCCAAATGGATTGCAAATTGCGAGCTGCAAAACAAAAGGTTGTACATCTGACCCTAAGTCCCTTTCAGCATTCCAGCACAACTAATTCATATTGTTAGACCAATAACAAACTTAGATTCATAAACCAATACATTCCAATAATTTCCTTATTTCCCAAGTAATCATTGCTCTCCAGATTGCTCTGTGTTGATGTGGACTTTCATGTTGTGGGTCCTGTCTACTACAGTAGGTGCATTCCAACCCAAAGCTTGTGTACAGCATACCCGGTGCCTAACCTTTTTTTGCCTGCCATTTTTCTTATCTACCTGGAGCAGGTTTTTGCCATAGTTGCTCTCTACCATAGCTGGTGTCTTCCATAGCTTTTGTCTATGATTGATGGGTTTTACAATAGTCTGTCTGCACCATAGCTGGTGTGTGCCATAACCATGATGTTATATTTACATAGCAATACAGGTTATCCATATATAGTGAGATCAGATATATATATTGCAGCTTGCAAATACTCTTTAACATCACAATCTAGGAGTAAGTCTCAGAACATTGGGAGAATAGTAAAACAAGATCCCAAGGTTTTTACAGAGGTCAAAATACCTGGTCCTTAATATAAAGATAAGAGGAAAAATAATAAAACACAGGTTGTCATGCTGTTGAATGATAGCTTAAAAAGGCATATTAATGTCCAAATATATCTTAAATATCAGTGTTGTTTTTGAGGTGAGTCACTTTTCATAAATTTCAGATCAAAACATCAGGCTAGGTACAAATAAGGCCTCTGTGTAGAGTCGTTATTAATTATTGGTGCTGATCAAGATGGTAACCTTCCTTATGGACGAAAACATTCTACTAATCCCATTATTTATATTTATAGGCACTTAACTCTGAAAGGTTTGACTAGTAAGATTGGGTTGGTTGTTTACCCGGAGACGTTCTGAGCCCTATTAACAAACGTTTTTCCCACCTAAGCAGGAACAGCATAACAATTGTCATTCTCAATTTTGCATCCTGTTTCACTTAATCAGAATCAGTGGAATTTTAGAAGCACAGCAGGCACATATTGTGATGCACAAGTCACCAAATAGCAAATGTCCTGCTGATTAAGGTCAGGAAATCTGTTGAGATGCAAAATGCAAGGAACATCCCATATTATAAGCTTCAGGCTATTCATTAATATAGTCTACCTATGAAATGACTAGGAGTCATCAGCATATTGGTGAAAGGCATTTCCCTGTTTTGCTAATACTATATGGTGTCTTCACATAAGTATTTAAAAGTAAGGAAGATAGAATGAAGCCTTGACATTTAAATATGGTTCCAGAAAGTGGAGGCAATGTTGATGCTTTGTGATTTCTCTGATATGTTGGCCCTGAACCAGTTGAGCACATTCCTCTAAGACCCATTTTGTTGCTGAGGCCTTTTAGGATGGTTTCATGGCCTACGATATAAAACGCCACTGATATGTCAACAAGAGTCAGGATGTTGCAGCTCCCTTTGTCAAAGAGACAAAAAGTATCAGGTTTCTTGAAAAGAGGGTGAACATGGCCTTACTTCAGGAAATCTGTGAAAGTGTTCTGGTTTACATACAGGTTTATGATTTATTGTCTTAGAGACAAGAGGGTATTTGAGTGTTCCTTTGTTGAAATGGGTTTGAGGAGAAACTTGATGACGTAGATTTATCAATGTTTTTCCCTAATGTATTTTTGTTCATGAAGTGGAAGGTACACCAGGCTACATGGGGATTTTTCTTGGTAAAGGTGTGATTATCTGTACAAGATAGATAATTTTAGTTAACTATGTCCATTCTAATTGTAAGGTTTTTGTTCGATCAGCGGATGTGAACTTGTTACATTTGCATTTGATGACGGAAAGAAGGACACAATCTGGATTAGGAGTTTCCCACAGGTTGATTACGAGTTACCAATAGCTCACAGCCTGTCTTGGAGTAGCTTATTTTGCCAGTTGAGTTTAGGAGTACACAGCTGCCTTCCAGCTAATGTTGCATTTTCTTTGTAACTCTGGTCCTGTGTGGCAGAGAAAGGTGAGAGGAATAGCAACGCAGCCCACCCTCTTCATCAGTAAACAATCACGTACTGCTGCCTGGGCAGAGGCTTATAATGAAGTGTAAACTTTGACCCTGATTACTATGTTGCATTAAGCTCGGTGTAAAAAATTGGAGTGTTACCATGGTGTATCCAAAGACACAATTTTCAGAGTTGCTCTATAGTGACATTATTTTGTGTTCATTGATTCTGCTTTTCTATCTTCCTCTCCTTTCTTTTTCATCTTCTTTCTTTCCTTTCTTTTTTGTACTTGTTGTCTGTCTTTCTTTTTCTTCTTTCTGTCTCTTTCTCCATTTGTCTCTCGTTCTTTCTCCTTTCTATCCTCTTCTCTTTCTTTCTTGCTAGTCCACTGTCTTTCTTTCCTATTCTTCTTCATTGCTCTCCTTTCTTCCAATCCTTGCTCTCTGTTTCTTGCTGTTAATTTTGTTCTCTCTTCTTTTTCTTCTCTCTTACTTTCTTGCTCTCTTTTCTGTCTCTTCTGTTTGCTTTCATACCTTCTGTCATTTGTTCTTCTTTTGTTTTGTCAAGTATTTTCTTATCTCCTACATTAATTCTTTCCTTCTCCCCTTACCTTTCATTGTCTCTGTTTTACATTTGTTCCTTCACTTATTTGGCCCTTCTTTCCTTTCCTCCTACTCTGCTTCATCCCATCTTTCCTTTTCTTGCGCTACTTTTATCGCTTTCCTTTCCTCTTCAATGGTTGCTTTCTGCCCCCTCTCTTCTACATTCATTTTCGTTCCATCTCTCCTTGTTTCCTTTGTCCATTCTTTCCTTTTTTTTTCCTTCTTTCCTTCTTTCCTTTCATTACTTCCTTTCCATTTTTCTCTCCTCTTCTTCTGTCATTATTTGCACTTCTTCCTTCTTCGTTCCTGTTTCACTCCCTTCCTTCCTCCTTCTGTTCCTTTTTTCCCGCCCTTTGTTCCTTGATTTGGTCTTTCCTTTCTCACATACTTCTTTTCTTTCTTTTCTTCTTTCTCTCATTTCTTTCTTTCCTTCACCTTTCCCCTTTCCTTCTTTCCTCCTCTCTGTTCTTTTGTCTTTTTCGCTCCTTCCTTTCTTCACGAGCACTTAACTTCCTAAAAATAAATCTCTTCACTCATTTATTTGTCTTTCATCTTTGCCTCAGATGTATAACCATGGACATGAGGATGGCTGCACAGATATGTTTGCTTGTAGTGCGCTATAAGACTGCATGTATATATTTCTAATGGTCATAGTTAAAAGTGAAATGTGTATGCCAAACAATACCTTATGATTTAGTGTATTTTTGTGTGGGAAAAGAGTACTTAGTTATTCTCTTCTACACCAGCAAATCTATAGGGTTGGCTTTGCCAATAATTATTGTACCATTCAAGCCATCAGTAATTGTTATACCTAATCTTGAATTAATAAGGTAGTGCCAGTTTCTGGACATTATCCCATGTATTTTTGGCAATTAGCAGGACAATGAAAGTCTTTCAGGTAAAACCTTTCTTCATGACAACAGTGTCATTCCATGCATTTTATGGACCACAAACCCCGAAGAGACACTCACGTCTCACAGGTGATTCATAAACAAGTGTAAAAGGACGAAGCAGTTCCTTGGGGATGCAACAGGATGTAGCTTTTATACCTACACAGCAGGACAGGGGGTTCTGGAGGAAGTGTTAAGTTGATTGGACTTTATGCATCTTCATATAATCCATATATTAGGCAGTATCTCGGGATGGGTTTCAGTGATCGTAAGTAGCTATCACTATTGATGAGGCTGGAAAATGCTGCAACTCTGGAACAGTTAAGAGTTTTAGGGATGTTACATAGTTTGCATGTATGACTTCCTGTCCATTTTCCGTTTGATGAGATGGACAGATATGGGTGAATTTGTCCATTTGTTTTCAGAGGCATTCTAGGATTTTTGTATTTTGTTTATGTCAGCATAGTACCAGTTAGGGGTTTTCTTAGATCTTTTCAGTCGTTTCAGTTTGTATGAAGTGAGCGTTAGTCTGTACATAATGCCGGTGATCACATTACTACATCTTGATATTTTATTTTATTGTATCTAGTTGGTTGCCCATGTGTGATTTTCCTTTAAATCAGTCGCTTTGAATTTGACCATTGAGTCCAATTTCAGCAAGCACAGGTTTTTGAGTATCAACATGACGCAAATATTTGCAGCTAATGGATATGGCAAATTACAAGATGGCTCATCCGGTTACACACTCACTGTTGGCATTTGGGGGCCTATTTATGAGGAAGTCACACAGTGAAGCGCAGCAAGTCAGCTTGCTGCACTGCATGACAGGAAGGGCAGGAATGCGCCATATTTAAGGCAACATGGCACATTTCTGTCTTTTCCCCAGGGCTGGCGCCCTCTTGGCAGCCCCTGTGTTGCATGCAGGATTGTTTTTGTGCAGGAAGGGACAACTTCCTGAACAAAAACAATCTTGAGAGGCATAATCCTCTTTCTATGTGTGCTGTAGCATGCAGCACACCCAGAAAGAGGAAGTAATGAGGAGAAATTAAGATATTTCTCCTTCTTACGCCTCACCCGAGAAAGTGTATCTTTTTGGCACATTCCCAGGTCTACCACTGCTGGTGAAACTAGGAATGCATCAAAAACCATGGGAGTTCTGTGGGAACACCCACACAATGTCCAAGGTATGCCTTCCAGGGGCAACAGTGATTTGTGCTGCGTTGCCTTACTACAGATATATGGAGCCACTCAAGGCCACGCAAAGCAAGGCCATGGTGCAAGAGCAATGCAAACCAGCTCATAAATAGGCCGGCCCCTTAGTGTCACCTCAACGCAGTAAGTTTGAATGTTGGAAAATTCAGCTCAGCCTCAGATCATTCTGAACTCGGCACTTGTATATAGTTGTATTTCGGTAAATGTAACACTTGCTCTCTACAGAGTTCTGAAACAGCAAAGAATGTTATATTAATTGCCCTATAAATGTCCTATGGACTTTGGTATTTGGATTCTATTTAGAGATGCCATTCATTTTGTAATGGAGGCCTATGCACAGTATTTTAATTTTCAGCATTCTACTTTGGTCCTGTGATAGTTCTGTATGTGTAACACTGAATAATACTGATTATCTGGTTATTCTACTTTTTCTGTGAGATTACTGTAGACGAAACTAGAACTACAATGACGAGTAGATTCTTTAAAGTAACTGTACATGGTATGTTACATTGTATTTGTACACCAAACGTGTACCATTGGCTCATAGCACTGTGGGCTTTCTGCAAGATACACTTCTGCGTGGTTGTGGGGTTACCCGCAATCTGGATTTTGTTTAGCAGGAAGCTGTATCCCTTCCCTACATGTCTTTTAGTGCCTGATCACCAAGTTTCCATGTCACTTGTGTGTTCTTGTTCCACGGTGTCCCTGTGTCTTTGTCTTCCAGTGTTAATGTCTCTAAGTGACTGTATCTCTATGTCTGTGGATCCCTGTGTCCTTGTATCCTACGGACCATTTATTCCATTGTCGATAACTCTTAGTGTCCATCTCCCACTATTTGTCCATGCCCTTTAGAATATTTCTCTCTCAGTGGCTGTGTTACCCACTATCAATGTCACCTAGTGCCTTTGTCTCTCATTGTCATGCCGGTGTTTCACAGAGTCAGTGTCTTCCAGTGCTTTTGCATCCCAATGTCCTTGTCTCCTGGAGTCCACATTTCACAATATCCATTTTCCCATTTTCAATGTAGAAATTAGTGTCTTCCAATGCCAGTGACTCCCTGCTTTGGTCTATCAGGGTCTGTGTCTCTTAGCCCCACTCTTTGTATGTCTCTGTTCTAGGGCTGGGTCTCTGAATTTCGTAGTGTCTATGTGCCCCATGCATGTGTCTACTAGCACCATGTCTTCCAATGTCCTTGTCTGCTAGTGTCTGTGACTCAGTGTGTTATATGTCAGGAAGTTTGTCTTTCAGTTTCCCTTCTTAATATGTATGCATCTCTCAGTAGTGCAGTGCCTCTAACAGCCCAAGTACTGTGCCAGTTGCCTTGTTCTGTGCCTCTCTGTTTCAATGCTGTCTTGTCAAAGGGGTGAGCTGACCCAGTGCCACATGGTCGAAGACTCATCCTCCACTACTGCTACCCTGCCCAAGAGTCACCAGCCCAAGTTCCACCCTTTATAAGTGTCACTCCATCGATCACAATTGAATATTTTTCCAGAAATCCTAGAAGAATTGAAATACTGAGATATAGGTTGGGATAGATTTCTGACAAGAATAAAACAAAATATTTACCAGCAGCATTTACACAGAGTTAAATGTCATGGTTAGAATGCCCTAGTGGAAGGTATGACTGTACAATGCATGCTTTTACCACGCATGCCTTAAGCATGCATCCTTTACCACCTATGCCTTTACCACACTTGCCTTTACCATGCATATGCCTATTATAATTTTATTTTTTTTCTTTATTTGAGGGGTGTGGCTCAACCCCTCTTTTTAAATTGCCTTTTCCACCATATATCCCTACCCACCCGACACCCTAAAAATTCCCTTACCACACATACCCTTACCCAACTCTAAACCTTATAGATACACTTACCACCCTATTCCCCACCCACCCTTAAAGCTTAAAAATACCTTTAGCACCCTATGCCCCTATCCACCCCTAAACCATCAAAATTCCCTTACCACCCTATGTTCCTACCCCACCCTAAACCCTGAAAAATACCCTTACCACTATCTATCACTAGCCACCCCTCAACACTAAAAGTACCCTTACCACTCTATACCCTCACCTATACTCTAAAAATATCCTCACCGGCCTATGCTTCTACCCACACTAAAACCTTCAAAATACCCTTGCCACCCTATATTCGTCCTCACACGTAAACCCTAAAAATACCCTTATCACCCTATACCCTTACCACCCCTATACCATAAAATACTTTTACCACCCCATGCCCCTACCCACCCCTAAACCCTAACAATAACTTTAAATCCCCATGCCTCTTCCAACCCCTTAAATCTCAAACTACCCTTACCACCCTATATCCTTGCCCACCCCAAACCCTTGAAAATACCTTTATCATCCCATGCCCCTAGTCACCCCTAAATCCTAACAATAGCCTTAAAACTCCATACCCCTACCCAGTCCTAAACCGACAAAATACCCTTATCACCCTATACCCTTATCCGCCTGTTAACCCCCAAAAACACCCTTACCACCCTATACTCCTGCACATGCCTAAACCCTAAAAATATGTGTGGAAAAGTCATGTGTGGTAAATGATGCATGGCAAAGGCATTGTGTGGTAAAGATTGTAGTAAAGGACGTTTACCCCCTTGTGGATAAGCACGTCATAATGTCTGACTTCCTACCACCTCTAAAGAACCAAACGTCCGGTTGTATGTACCCATGGGTTCAGAGGAATATGGATGAAGGTATTGATTGCTCCAGACAATTTCTCCATGACAATGATTGCAGTACCTCCTTATGTACTTTCTGCAGAACTATCATCTATAATTTGACACTATGTGCTGCAAACGCCTCAGAGTGAGAGAAGGGAACATTCACAGTTAAAATGAAATTAAAGTGCTTTATTCTGTCCAGGAGGGTGTTTTTCAGGAAGGAAACAAATAGAAATACATTTGGGATCACTCTCTCCAATTTCCACATAACTCTGGTGTTGTAATATGTATGGACACACGCTGATGCATAACAAACATATATAATTTCTAAAGAGTTTCTACTGGAACAAAGTAATATCTGCCAAAAACATCAGCAACGATGCATGATACATCACATGAAATTGTCGAATTCATAGCAAGGCAGAATGTTTCTACAAATGTGTTAGGAATAGAAGAACGCAGATTCCTGACTTATTCACACAATAAAGCTACAGTGACTCTCTATTTCACGCGGCACAGAACAGGATCTCCCGCAGATCCCACCAAGTCCTAAATACTTACCTTACCTAGTAATGCACTGAACAGGACTTTGTGTATGTGTGTTTACAGTAGTTAGTGACACATTCCATTCTTCCAGACCAGCTTCCCTCTTGGCGAGGAAACTTACCCTCAGTGTGTGATTCTATTCACAGAAATCTGAAACGTCTAGAGGGCATAACGAAGATGTTATCCCTCATATGCTTTAGGCACCAGGTCGCAGTGCCACAGCATCTCTCGCTTAGTTCTATATTGAGTATGCCACATGTCTATCATCGACCACTCAAAGGCGCATATGAATGAAAGGTTTTAGCATTTCTTAACAGGCCGAATCTCAATTTCGGCCCATTAAGAAACGCAAAACTCCCTTTTCAAATGTACAAAGGGCTCGTGGTGTTGCAAAATGCGATTTCTACTCGGTAGAAATTGCAACTTGTAAGTCACAAAATAGGAAATTGCAAATAGCGATTTTCTATTTGTGATTCCGTAAGCACATGTACATAGCAATTCCTAAATGGGAAATGGGCATTTAGGAAATGCTATTACTATTGAATCCAATTAGATGGTAGCCATGAACAAAATGGGAAAAGTCACCCAAAATGCACTTTTTGCATTGTCTTGAAGAGTGCACGTGACTAGGGGGCATACAAGTGCTTCTCAAGAGCATCACTTTTTCTTCTCTTAGACTTAAGGGAGGCCTTAGGCAAGTAGGTAGGAATGGTTTTGCCTTTCCTAAAATAATGATTTCCTGATAGCAATTGCAACTATGTAGGAATAGCCATTAAGAAATCAGAATTTTTTACATTCCATTTTGCATTTCCTAAATAGCGATTTCTTAGGATTCGCTATTTATGAAATGCAAAATGGAACTTTGATACATATGGCCCATAATCCTTCAGTTACCACAGCATTCACTAAGCATTGCTCTGTCCTGTGGCATTTCTATCACTTTTTTTCTTCCTATTGTTTCGTTCACAGTTGGATTTGAATGAACTCCCATCAAACTCTTATTCATACTCCCCTAAGACGTCTTAAAGTTTTTTTTTTTTTTCAAATTTGAAGTTGTTGTGTTACCCTTTCTCAACAACAGCAGAGTCGAGCTCCTATTTTTATGCGCTTGAACTGTCTTAAGTGCATTCACTTAATCCAATTTTAATTCTGAGTTAGTGCATGATTTTAGTCAGCACAGCTGAGAAACAGAAAGAGGCAAATCCTGCTGTTTGTTAGTGATGCCGTCCAGTAATCAATCTCTAACTCTGAGAAATGGTAGGTTAGATGAATGCACTTTTGAAAGGGCAAATTCTTAAAATTACGCTCTTACCTGCAGCTGTTTTTAATACTGGCCCATTTGCATTAACCCCATTCACTCCTCCTTTGTACACTCTTAAAAAAGCACCATCTTTGCACCGTCATCTTCTTTTCTCCCTCCATACTTGCTCTTTATCTTTCAGAAGCAGAATGTGCAAAGTGAAGCCAGGCTATCATGTGCCAGGCTTTTCTTTAAAAAACAATTAAAATAATACCTAATACACACCCTTAACTTATTTTTTTTTAAATCCAGCTGGGATTCAAGTGAGGATTTCTCAAAAGTTACAGTAAAATTGCAGCTTTAGTAGCATCAATTTTTTTCCCTGTTGTACTTGTTGTAGCCTTTTTATGCTTTGTAGGAATCAATGCTCACTGAGGTGGATGAATCTTTGGATCCAATAAGTGGTGTGGTAGAACCATCAACAGAATGTCAACAACACCCCAAACAATTTAAACACCATGACAAATGAAGCCATGGAAGGAAAACTCCAATCAGAATAAAATTAAGTGATTTATTACAAACACAATTCATGTAGACAATTCGCAAAACGAAATTATAAAAATACATGATCACTAAGGGTTGACCAAGGCATCAAAATAGATTTAGGTGAACTAACTTTAATTAAACTAAGAATTCAAGAAGAATAATGCATATCATCAATACAAATTTGAAATACAGAGATAACACATTGCTCAGAGTTAACAATTATTAGTCTATTCTAATTTAGTAGAGTCAGTAACCTTTGGCTGGAAACAGGTCAAACCTACAACTAACCAAATCTAGGAAACACATGTGTGGGGAGGAACACATGCAGTCAAAATACATTAAGTACAAAAAGAACAAACATAATTTGGAAAAGGGTAATCTTGGACTGCAGGTAACTAGCTACGTTAGGCAAAAGATAGGTAAAAAGGGAAAGCGTCAGCATCTCAGAAGCTCGATCAAGAATCAGTAAGGAGTGAAGGGAAATAAAAAGGATGTCTAAACCTAAAAGGACATTTCAAAAGGGGAAATGGTTGAGAGGGAAATACCTCTCCAAAGGTGATAGCATTAAAGGAATCCTCATCAGCAAATTATAAGGATAAGCTAGCATCACAACAGCTTCTGGGGACTGCACAAATCTATCAGGGACTGCTCAGGACTGCTCAAAGTTCAAATGTCCATCAATATTTTAGAATGCCCAAAGCATTCTGATTTGCCTAAGATATCAGTTCATGTCACGTTGAATGGGTATCATCCAATAGAAATGAATCCTATGACTCCAAATTGAAACAGTCCAATTGCTTCACAGGTCTGCCATGGGAACATCTTCCATCTGTGTGGCTCCACGTACATTGGTAACAACTGCATACAATACCAGTCCATGTGTCACTTAGTTCTTCTGTCAAGGACTCTACGCTACATTCTTTCTATACCTAAACAATAGAGTCTATTACCTACTAGCTAAGCTTCTCATGAGAACATAACCTAAAAAGAAAGTTCACGTTTGGAAATGAATTAGCATTTCTAGCACTGTCACAAATTATAAAATTCAACAGGCCTCACTCATGCTAACACAAAAGAAATGCTAAAATACTTTTAATTAATGTGTTTTAGTAGAACACACATTATATGCAAACTTATAAATTCAGCATTATTAATTTTTCTTTAATATGAATAATGCATTTCATTTGGAATAGAAAAGCATTGTTACTGCATTCCATTATGTACAATAGAGAATTGCATTTCTCTTTCTTTTGCACATATATTTAAACTCATTAATTGTTTACTAATCATTACAATTTCAATGTCATTTCTATACGCACTGTTAGTCTAGAGTCTAAATTACAATATAACATAAGTTTTGTCCCTCTAACATGCAATTTAATTCAAAGGCCACCTAAGTCTATAATACAAGCAAATGGACATTTTATACTGCATGTCAGTGCAGCTTTCTACGTTTAATCATTAAAACTACGATTAACATAAACATAAACTATCATATTCTGATTACCTTTGTGATACGAGAGACTCTGCTAACAGTTAGACTACATCAGTCCCCAATTTGATGACAACTATGCCATCACAAATTACTCCCACTTCACATTTTCAATGAGACAGCCCAAAACTTGAGAGGTTCATTTCAGGTAAGATCTTCTGAAATCCTCTAACTGCTTGATAATACTGACTGCAATACAGGATTCTCCTAGTCTCCATTTCTATCTCTTCCGGTCTCTGTTCACTCTTAGCTCTTTTCTCCTTCAGAATTTTGTATATTCTGTAAACTCTAACTGTATCTAGGGCTGATAAGATCACTATCAGTAGGGGTCTCAGTATGGTTCCCACAATACTTGTTCCTAGATTTCCAAACCATCTACCAATGGCAGTTAAACCACTTCCTATAGCTTCCCATGCACCTGCTGCTGTCAGTTCTTTCAGGTCTCCTTTCAAGTCAGTCATGTTTCAAATGTGCTTTCTTATCCCCTTACTATTGTCAGGTATGTAAGTGCAACATTGTTGCAGATGTAGCATTTTGCAGATTCTTCCTTCCTTTGCGAGTAATATGTCTAAAGCAAGACAATTTCGCAAAACCATTGATCTCATAGCCACCATTTCTGTATCCATTAGTAATATGGCACCTGCGGTGTCTGTAGATAACTGATCTACTATTGTTGACAACTTTAGTATCATTCAAGATCACACCTACTGATAGAATTATAGTACCAAAAATATCTCCTGTAATCTCTGATGCACTTGCTCCTCTTTTGACTCTGGGGTTTGATTGCTCACTCCAAACTGGATCACTAAAATGTTCCACATGATAAATCTTTATAAAAACTACTCCCAGGTAACATGTGCCATACCAGCTTTTCGGCAGCTTGTAATTGGGTTTTTTCACAATATTAAATAAACCTGGAATGGCGGGGTCTTGACCATTCAGCATAAAGGTCCCAACACTGTTAAACAAAAATACATGTCTATGCTTACTAGTACCTACAAAGAGAGTGTCAGTCTTTGATTTCAGCCTATATATGCATAGCTTACCTATATGATGCCAATCAATAACCAGGAATCCTTGATTTCCAGCCACTGAATGTGTTGCATCGTTCTCCCAATTCTGCAAAACGACTCCTTTTTCTATTTTGGATTTCATTGCTCTCCTTCTTTCCTCTACTTGTCCAATGAATTCCTTTTTTACAGGACTAAGAATGCAAGTTGAATTATTCCTGTGCGCATATACTGTTCCAAATGTCAATGTAGGTTCAAAGAAACCTCCCACATATTTAATGTTCTTCGCCTTTGCAATGTTGCTTACATTTTTCAGGACAGGGACAATTGAAAACACTAAATCATAATTTGACTAGAAATATTGATTATGCTTCTGCTGACAAACAGTGTTACTAACAGACTACATGATATTCCATAGGTTAGGGGCAAACTGTGATATGTAATTCCTTCACTAACTGATGAAAGCAACTGTGTACACATATAACAGCCTCTAACTTCCATTGTCTCAACATACTCATAAAATAACTCATAATGCACATTTGCTGATAAATCACCTTTAGAACTCTCTGTGTGTAAGTACTTCTCATCAGTGTGAAATTAATTCTGATATTCAAGGGGATTTACTAAATTCAAAACAAGTGTGGGTGCAATCTGATCTGAATCATTTGCTGTGAGCAAGCTCAAACCTATAAGCAATAATATAATAATGAGAACAGTCACTGCTGCTAAACCTATACTTGTGTATTTATATATGCAATGGTTATTGTGATTTAACTCCATCAATTCTGTAATTCCAGACCGAAAAATAAAATCTGAATACAAATCAAAAATCAAAATCAAAACAAAAAAATCCAAGAAGCAAAGTGGCTTATGTTTATAAGTATTTCTTCAGTCCTTTTTATTTGTGAACAAAGCAATCGAAAATAGTCTGTTTAAAAAAAAAAATCCAATTATTCACAAAGTTCCTTGATCTTCTAGAAAGTTCCTTAACAGTTTCTCTACTTGCAAATGTTCAAAAACTTCTACTAAAACTTTCAAATGTCTCTAATGAAGGCACAGTTCACACTCACTGGTAATCACTTCCAAAATGTAATGTCACTCTTCATCGACTGTCAATGAGATTTCAAAGTTCAGTTCCAAAGCAATCTCAAACTCAAAAATATTGAGCTGAATTCAAATTGTTACCACAAAAGGTAACAAACTCCTTGCAGTCATCAGCAGACTAATATGTCCATTCATGTGCTGAGTATTTTCTACTCTGCACTCTTTCTTCCTGACCTTCTATTTGCTTGATTCTCAGCATCACTTTCACTTTTACTTGCTTCTTCAGCAATAGTTGAAGGTATTTGTACAGCAGGAACAGTTTTCTCTTTAGGCAAGTTGTGTCTGGATACAACTCTTTTATCTAGCTGACTGATCCTTCATCATCACCCAGGCTTGCATGAGTCAACTGATTCTGCCTCAACCCTTCTGTACCAGTTACTGTTGTTGACTCACTCAGAACCCCATGAGACACAGTCTGTGCTGCAGCCACTTGCCCAGCTCCTACAGCTTGGCTAACCTGATCACTCACTATAACCGACCCTTCTGGAACAGGCTCTGTTTCATCAAGGGGACCTGAAACTTTGCGAGTGTGGCTAGCATGTACCCAGTGTAGGAAAGTACCATCTTGCCTGGCATGTTACCCCCATTTTTCACTGTATATATGTTGTTTTAGTTGTATGTGTCACTGGGACCCTGCCAGCCAGGACCCCAGTGCTCATAAGTGTGCCTGAATGTGTTACCTGTGTTATGACTAACTGTCTCACTGAGGCTCTGCTAATCAGAACCTCAGTGGTTATGCTCTCTCATTCCTTTCAAATTGTCACTAACAGGCTAGTGACCAATTTTACCAATTTACATTGGCATACTGGAACACCCTTATAATTCCCTAGTATATGGTACTGAGGTACCCAGGGTATTGGGGTTCCAGGAGATCCCTATGGGCTGCAGCATTTCTTTTGACACCCATAGGGAGCTCTGACAATTCTTACAAAGGCCTGCCATTGCAGCCTGAGTGAAATAACGTCCACGTTATTTCACAGCCATTTTACACTGCACTTAAGTAACTTATAAGTCACCTATATGTCTAACCTTTACCTGGTAAAGGTTGGGTGCTAAGTTACTTAGTGTGTGGGCACCTTGGCACTAGCCAAGGTGCCCCCACAGTGTTCAGGGCCAATTCCCCGGACTTTGTGAGTGCAGGGACACCATTACACGCGTGCACTACATATAGGTCACTACCTATATGTAGCTTCACAATGGTAACTCCGAATATGGCCATGTAACATGTCTATGATCATGGAATTGCCCCCTCTATACCATCCTGGCATAGTTGGCACAATCCCATGATCCCACGGGTCTCTAGCACAGACCCTGGCACTGCCAAACTGCCTTTCCCGGGGTTTCACTGCAGCTGCTGCTGCTGCCAACCCCTCAGACAGGTTTCTGCCCTCCTGGGGTCCAGCCAGGCCTGGCCCAGGAAGGCAGAACAAAGGACTTCCTCAGAGAAAGGGTGTTACACCCTCTCCCTTTGGAAAATGGTGTTAGGGCTGGGGAGGAGTAGCCTCCCCCAGCCTCTGGAAATGCTTTCATGGGATGTTGCCCATTTCTGCATAAGCCAGTCTACACCGGTTCAGGGACCCCTCAGCCCTGCTCTGGCACGAAACTGGACAAACGAAAGGGGAGTAACCACTCCCCTGACCTGCACCTCCCATGGGAGGTGCCCAGAGCTCCTCCAGTGTGCTCCAGACCTCTGCCATCTTGGAAACAGAGGTGCTGCTGGCACACTGGACTGCTCTGAGTGGCCAGTGCCAGCAGGTGAAGTCAGAGATTCCTTCTGATAGGCTCCTTCAGGTGTTGCTAGCCTATCCTCTCTCCTAAGTAGCCAAACCCTCTTTTCTGGCTATTTAGGGTCTCTGCTTTGGGGATTTCCTTAGATAACGAATGCAAGAGCTCATCCGAGTTCCTCTGCATCTCTCTCTTCACCTTCTGCCAAGGAATCGACTGCTGACCGCGCTGGAAGCCTGCAATACTGCAACAAAGTAGCGAAGACAACTACTGCAACTCTGTAACGCTGATCCTGCAGCCTTCTCGACTGCTTTCCTGGTGGTGCATGCTGTGGGGATAGTCTGCCTCCTCTCTGCACTAGAAGCTCCGAAGAAATCTCCCGTGGGTCGACAGAATCGTCCCCCTGCAACCGCAGGCACCAAAGAACTGCATCACCTGTACCATGGGTCTCCTCTCAGTATGACGAGCGAGGTCCCTTGAATCCTACAACTCTGTCCAAGTGACTCCAACAGTCCAGTGACTCTTCAGTCCAGGTTTGGTGGAGGTAAGTCCTTGCCTCCCTACGCCAGACTGCATTGCTGGGAACCGCGACTTTTGCAGCTACTCCGGCGTCTGTGCACTTCCGGCGGAAATCCTTTGTGCACAGCCAAGCCTGGGTCCACGGCACTGTAACCTGCATTGCACGACCTTCTAAGTTGTCCTCTGGCGACGTGGGACTCCTTTGTGCGACTTCGGATGAGCACCATTTCACTCCAATTTGTTGTGCCTGTTCCGGCACTTCTGCGGATGCTGCCTGCTTCTGAGAGGGCTCCCTGTCTTACTCGACGCCCCCTCTGTCCCCAGACGCAATTGGCGACATCCTGGTCCCTCCTGGGCCACAGCAGCATCCAAAAACCCTAACTGCACGACTTGCAGCTAGCAAGGCTTGTTTGCGGTCTTTCTTCAGGAAAATACTTCTGCACGACTCTCCACGGCGTGGGGCATCCATCCTCCAAAGGGGAAGTCTCTGGCCCTTGTCGTTCCTGCAGAATCTTCAGCTTCTACTGTCCAGTAGCAGCTTCGTTGCACCCACAGCTGGCATTTCCTGGGCATCGGCCCATCTCCGACTTGCTTGTGACTTTTGGACTTGGTCCCCTTGTTCCACAGGTACCCTCGTTTGGAAATCCATCGTTGTTGCATTGCTGATTTGTGTCTTTCCTGCAGAATTCCCCTATCACGACTTCTGTGCTCTTTGGGGAACTTTAGTGCACTTTGCACTCACTTTTCAGGGTCTTGGGGTGGGCTATTTTTCTAACCCTAACTGTTTTCTTACAGTCCCAGCGACCCTCTACAAGGTCACATAGGTTTGGGGTCCATTCGTGGTTCGCATTCCACTTTTGGAGTATATGGTTTGTGTTGCCCCTATCCCTATGTGTCCCCATTGCATCCTATTGTAACTATACATTGTTTGCACTGTTTTCTAATACTATACTGCATATTTTTGGTATTGTGTACATATATCTTGTGTATATTTGCTATTCTCATACTGAGGGTACTCACTGAGATACTTTTGGCATATTGTCATAAAAATAAAGTACCTTTATTTTTAGTATATCTGTGTATTGTGTTTTCTTATGATATTGTGCATATGACACTAGTGGTACTGTAGGAGCTTCACTCGTCTCCTAGTTCAGCCTAAGCTGCTCTGCTAAGCTACCATTATCTATCAGCCTAAGCTGCTAGACACCCTATACACTAATAAGGGATACCTGGGCCTGGTGCAAGGTGTAAGTACCCCTTGGTACTCACTACAAGCCAGTCCAGCCTCCTACATTGGTTGTGCAGTGGTGGGATAAGTGCTCTGTAACTACTTACCACTTTTGTCATTGTACTTTTCATAAGAGAAAAATATACAAAACAAGTTCAGTGTATGTACACCTAACCAAAAAGTTTTGCATTTCTTTTCTCACTTCTTTTCTAAAGTGCTGAAAAGTACCTCTAACTTTCTAAAAAGTTCTTAAAAAGTTAAAAAAGTTTTTTTTCTGTCTTTCTAAAAGTTCTGAAAAACTTTTTCTTCCTTTTTTCTATCACTTAAACACTTTCTAAAATGTCTGGCACAGGCCAAACTGTTGATCTGTCCAAACGTCCTTATGATCACCTTAGCTGGAAAGGAGCAAGGAGTCTCTGCATAGAAAGAGGTTTAAGTGTAGGGAAGAATCCCCCTAGAGAACTGTTGGTGAATATGCTTGTTGAACAGGATAAGGCCAGAGCTGGCACTCCTGTTGAAAAGTTAGCTGATGGTTCCCACTCTGATTCTGGGGCACCCCTAGCAAAAGAGGTGGGAGGGAAACTTCCAAGCCTGCCCCCTAGCAAACCACCTAGCATAGCTGGTACAGATGTAGAGTCACACCATACTGATAGTGTTGTCTCACATCACAGTAAGAGTATCCTTTCTCATCATAGTAGAAGTGCTGTTTCTGTTAGCCAAGTTGTTAAGGTCCCATCTGTTAGGGCCAGGTCTCCTTCTGTTCTATCTCCGCATACTTCTGTCTCTAGACATGCCTCACCCACCCACCCTGAATACAGAGTGTTAGAAAGGGAGCTCAATAGATTGAGAGTGGAACAAACCAGACTGAAGCTCAAGAAGCAACAGCTGGATTTGGATAGGCAGTCCCTAGAGGTGGAAAGGGAAAGACAGAAATTGGGTTTAGAAACCCATGGTGGCAGCAGCAGTATTCCCCACCGTCACCTTGTAAAAGAGCATGATTCTAGGAATCTGCATAAGATAGTTCCCCCTTATAAGGAGGGGGATGACATTAACAAGTGGTTTGCTGCACTTGAGATGGCCTGTGTTGTACAGGATGTCCCTCAAAGGCAGTGGGCTGCTATCCTATGGCTATCATTTAGTGGAAAGGGTAGGAATAGGCTCCTTACTGTGAAAGAAAGTGATGCCAATAATTTTGCAGTTCTTAAGAATGCACTCCTAGATGGTTATGGCTTAACCACTGAACAGTACAGGATGAAGTTCAGAGAAACCAAAAAGGAGTCTTCACAAGACTGGGTAGACTTTGTTGACCATTCAGTGAAGGCCTTGGAGGGGTGGTTACATGGCAGTAAAGTTACTGATTATGAAAGCCTGTATAACTTAATCCTGAGAGAGCATATACTTAATAACGGTGTGTCTGATTTGTTGCACCAGTACCTGGTGGACTCTGATCTGACCTCTCCCCAAGAATTGGGAAAGAAGGCAGACAAATGGGTCAGAACAAGGGTGAACAGAAAAGTTCATACAGGAGGTGACAAAGATGGCAACAAGAAGAAGGATGGTAAGTCTTCTGACAAGGGTGGGGACAAATCTAAAAATGAGTCTTCATCAGGCCGACAAAAACACTCTGGTGGGGGTGGTGGGTCCAAATCCTCTTCAAATCAAAACAAAGAAAAGAAACCATGGTGCTATTTATGTAAAATAAAAGGCCATTGGACAACAGATCCCAGTTGTCCAAAGAAAAGCACCAAGCCTCCTACCACTACAACCCCTACTGCTAGACCTAGTGTCCCTACTAATAGCAGTGGTGGTGGGAGCAAACCTACTAATAGCCAATCCAAGGGAGTAGCTGGGCTCACTTTTGGTAACTTAGTTGGGGTTGGTCTTGTTAGGGACACCACAGAGGCTGTGTTAGTCTCTGAGGGGGCTATTGATTTAGCCACCTTAGTTGCTTGTCCGCAACTACCCCTAATAAATGGTGTTGAGGTTCAGGCCTACAGGGACACTGGTGCCAGTGTTACAATGGTAATAGAGAAACTGGTCCACCCTGAACAACACCTACTTGGTCACCAGTACCAAGTAACCGATGCTCACAACAACACACTTAGCCACTCCATGGCTGTTGTAAATCTCAACTGGGGGGGGGTTACTGGTCCAAAGAAAGTTGTGGTTGCCTCAGATTTACCTGTAGACTGTCTACTTGGAAATGATTTAGAGACATCAGCTTGGTCAGATGTGGAGTTGGAGGCCCATGCAGCAATGCTGGGCATTCCAGGGCATATTTTTGCTTTGACAAGGGCTCAGGCCAAAAAGCAAAAAGGACAGGGTGACGTGGATCCTGGAACAATGGACCAAGTGCTCCCTAAAGCTAGGGCTAGTAGAAGTAAAGCACTACCTACTATCCCTCCCTCTACAGTGGATTCTACTTCTGAGGAAGAAGAATTTCCACCCTGTGCAGAACCTACACCAGAGGAGCTGGAAGCAGACACTGCTGAGCTTTTGGGTGAAGGGGGGCCTGCCAGGGAGGAGCTGAGTGTGGCACAGCAAACCTGTCCCACACTAGAGGGTCTAAGACAGCAAGCTGTCAAACAAGCTAATGGGGATGTCAGTGACTCTCACAGAGTTTACTGGGAGGACAACCTCTTGTACACTGAAGCAAGGGATCCTAAACCTGGAACTGCCAGGAGGTTAGTGATTCCTCAGGAGTACAGAAAGTTCCTCCTAACTCTAGCCCACGACATTCCCCTAGCTGGACATTTGGGGCTAATGAAAACTTGGGACAGACTTGTTCCCTTGTTTCATTGGCCTAGAATGTCAGAGGACACAAAGGAATTTTGTAAGTCCTGTGAAACCTGTCAAGCCAGTGGCAAGACAGGTGGCACTCCAAAGGCACCCCTTATCCCACTGCCTGTGGTTGGGGTTCCCTTTGAAAGGGTAGGGGTTGACATAGTTCGCCCCCTTGACCCTCCTACTGCTTCAGGCAATAGGTTTATCTTGGTGGTAGTGGACCATGCCACCAGATATCCTGAAGCAATTCCTCTAAGGATCACTACAGCCCCTGCAGTGGCAAAGGCCCTCCTGGGAATCTTTTCCAGGGTGGGCTTCCCAAAAGAGGTGGTATCAGACAGAGGAAGCAATTTCATGTCTGCTTATTTAAAGGCCATGTGGAAGGAGTGTGGTGTGACATACAAGTTCACTACACCCTATCATCCACAAACAAATGGACTGGTGGAGAGATTTAACAAAACTCTCAAAGGCATGATTATGGGACTTCCTGAAAAACTCTGCAGGAGATGGGATATCCTTTTACCATGCCTCCTTTTTGCTTACAGGGAGGTACCCCAGAAAGGAGTGGGCTTCAGCCCCTTTGAACTCCTATTTGGACACCCTGTGAGAGGTCCTCTAACACTTGTTAAGGAGGGTTGGGAACAACCTTTAAAAGCTCCAAAGCAAGACATAGTGGACTATGTACTTGGCCTCAGATCAAGGATGGCTGAGTACATGAAAAAGGCCAGTAAAAACCTTCAGGCCAGCCAAGAGCTCCAAAAGCAATGGCATGACCAGAAGGCTGTTTTGGTTCAGTACCAACCAGGGCAGAAAGTGTGGGTCTTGGAGCCTGTGGCCCCAAGAGCACTCCAAGATAAATGGAGTGGACCCCACACAATTGTTGAGAAAAAGGGTGAAGTCACCTACTTAGTTGACTTAGGCACTGCCAGGAGTCCCCTTAGGGTGCTCCATGTCAATCGCCTGAAACCCTACTATGACAGGGCTGATCTCACCCTGCTCATGGCAACTGATGAGGGACAGGAAGAAGAGAGTGACCCTCTCCCTGATCTCTTCTCTTCCACAGAACAAGATGCTCTGGTGGAAGGGGTAATACTGGCAGATTGTCTGACTGCTGAGCAGAAAGACCACTGCATAAATCTCCTGGGTCAGTTTTCTGAACTCTTCTCTACTGTGCCAGGCACCACTTCTTGGTGTGAGCACACTATAGATACTGGAGACAGCTTGCCTGTCAAAAGTAAGATCTATAGGCAGCCTGACCATGTCAGAGACTGCATAAAACAAGAAGTGCAGAAAATGTTAGAACTGGGAGTGGTTGAGCACTCTGAAAGTCCATGGGCCTCTCCTGTGGTACTTGTACCAAAACCTCATTCCAAAGATGGAAAGAAGGAAATGCGGTTTTGTGTAGACTATAGAGGTCTCAACCAAGTAACTAAAACTGATGCTCACCCTATACCCAGGGCAGATGAGCTCATAGATACACTGGCATCTGCCAAATATCTAAGCACTTTTGACTTGACTGCAGGGTATTGGCAGATCAAATTATCAGAAGATGCAAAAGCAAAAACTGCATTTTCAACCATTGGAGGCCATTACCAATTCACAGTAATGCCTTTTGGATTGAAAAATGCACCTGCCACTTTTCAAAGGTTGGTGAATACAGTCCTGCAAGGGCTGGAGGCTTTTAGTGCAGCATATCTGGACGATATAGCTGTCTTTAGCTCCAGTTGGGATGATCACCTGGTCCACCTATGGAAAGTTTTGGAGGCCCTGCAAAAGGCAGGCCTCACTATCAAGGCTTCAAAGTGCCAGATAGGGCAGGGGAAGGTGGTTTATCTGGGACACCTGGTAGGTGGAGAACAGATTGCACCACTTCAGGGGAAAATCCAAACTATTATAGATTGGGTTCCCCCTACTACTCAGACCCAGGTGAGAGCCTTCTTAGGCCTCACTGGGTATTACAGGAGGTTCATTAAGAACTATGGCTCCATTGCAGCCCCTCTTAATGACCTCACATCCAAGAAAATGCCTAAAAAGGTATTGTGGACAGCTAGCTGTCAGAAAGCTTTTGAGGAGCTGAAGCAGGCCATGTGCTCTGCACCTGTCCTGAAAAGCCCCTGTTACTCCAAGAAATTCATTGTCCAAACTGATGCATCTGAATTAGGGGTAGGGGCAGTCCTTTAACAACTTAATTCTGAGGGCCAGGATCAACCTGTTGCTTTTATTAGTAGAAGGTTGACCCCCAGAGAAAAGTGTTGGTCTGCCATAGAGAGGGAGGCCTTTGCTGTGGTCTGGGCACTGAAGAAGTTGAGGCCATACCTGTTTGGCACTCACTTCATTGTTCAAACAGACCACAAACCTCTACTTTGGCTAAAACAAATGAAAGGTGAAAATCCTAAATTGTTGAGGTGGTCTATATCCCTACAGGGAATGGACTATACAGTGGAACATAGACCTGGGAGTACCCACTCCAATGCAGATGGACTCTCCAGATATTTCCACTTAGACAATGAAGACTCATCAGGTCATGGCTAGTCTTATTGTCCTTCGTTTGGGGGGGGTTGTGTAGGAAAGTACCATCTTGCCTGGCATGTTACCCCCATTTTTCACTATATATATGTTGTTTTAGTTGTATGTGTCACTGAGACCCTGCCAGCCAGGACCCCAGTGCTCATAGGTGTGCCTGAATGTGTTACCTGTGTTATGACTAACTGTCTCACTGAGGCTCTGCTAATCAGAACCTCAGTGGTTATGCTTTCTCATTCCTTTCAAATTGTCACTAACAGGCTAGTGATCAATTTTACCAATTTACATTGGCATACCGGAACACCCTTATAATTCCCTAGTATATGGTACTGAGGTACACAGGGTATCGGGGTTCCAGGAGATCCCTATGGGCTGCAGCATTTCTTTTGCCACCCATAGGGAGCTCTGACAATTCTTACACAGGCCTGCCACTGCAGCCTGAGTGAAATAACGTCCACGTTATTTCACAGCCATTTTACACTGCACTTAAGTAACTTATAAGTCACCTATATGTCTAACCTTTACCTGGTAAAGGTTGGGTGCTAAGTTACTTAGTGTGTGGGCACCCTGGCACTAGTCAAGGTACCCCCACATTGTTCAGGGCCAATTCCCCGGACTTTGTGAGTGCGGGGACACCATTACACGTGTGCACTACATATAGGTCACTACCTATATGTAGCTTCACAATGGTAACTCCGAATATGGCCATGTAACATTTCTATGATCATGGAATTGCCCCCTCTATACCATCCTGGCATAGTTGGCACAATCCCATGATCCCATGGGTCTCTAGCACAGACCCTGGCACTGCCAAACTGCCTTTCCCGGGGTTTCACTGTAGCTGCTGCTGCTGCCAACCCCTCAGACAGGTTTCTGCCCTCCTGGGGTCCAGCCAAGCCTGGCCCAGGAAGGCAGAACAAAGGACTTCCTCAGAGAGAGGGTGTTACACCCTCTCCCTTTGGAAAATGGTGTTAGGGCTGGGGCGGAGTAGCCTCCCCCAGCCTCTGGAAATGCTTTCATGGGCACAGATGGTGCCCATTTCTGCATAAGCCAGTCTACACCGGTTCAGGGACCCCTCAGCCCTGCTCTGGTGCGAAACTGGACAAAGGAAAGGGGAGTGACCACTCCCCTGACCTGCACCTCCCATGGGAGGTGCCCAGAGCTCCTCCAGTGTGCTCCAGACCTCTGCCATCTTGGAAACAGAGGTGCTGCTGGCACACTGGACTGCTCTGAGTGGACAGTGCCAGCAGGTGACGTCAGAGAATCCTTCTGATAGGCTCCTTCAGGTGTTGCTAGCCTATCCTCTCTCCTAAATAGCCAAACCCTCTTTTCTGGCTATTTAGGGTCTCTGCTTTGGGGATTTCCTTAGATAACGAATGCAAGAGCTCATCCGAGTTCCTCTGCATCTCTCTCTTCACCTTCTGCCAAGGAATCGACTGCTGACCGCGCTGGAAGCCTGCAAAACTGCAACAAAGTAGCGAAGACGACTACTGAAACTCTGTAACGCTGATCCTGCCACCTTCTCGACTGCTTTCCTGGTGGTGCATGCTGTGGGGGTAGTCTGCCTCCTCTCTGCACTAGAAGCTCCGAAGAAATCTCCCGTGGGTCGACGGAATCGTCCCCCTGCAACCGCAGGCACCAAAGAACTGCATCACTGGTACCCTGGGTCCCCTCTCAGCACGACGAGCGAGGTCCCTTGAATCCAGAAACTCTGTACAAGTGACTCCCACAGTCCAGTGACTCTTCAGTCCAAGTTTGGTGGAGGTAAGTCCTTGCCTCCCCACGCCAGACTGCATTGCTGGGAACCGTGACTTTTGCAGCTACTCCGGCCTCTGTGCACTTCCTGCGGAAATCCTTTGTGCACAGCCAAACCTGGGTCCACGGCACTCTACCCTGCATTGCACGACCTTCTAAGTTGTCCTCCGGCGACGTGAGACTCCTTTGTGCGACTTCGAGTGAGCACCGTTTCACTCCACTTTGTAGTGCCTGTTCCGGCACTTCTGCGGGTGATGCCTGCTTCTGAGAGGGCTCCTTGTCTTGCTCGACGCCCCCTCTGTCCCCAGACGCAATTGGCAACATCCTGGTCCCTCCTGGGCCACAGCAGCGTCCAAAAACCTTAACTGCATGACTTGCAGCTAGCAAGGCTTGTTTGTGGTCTTTCTTCAGGAAAACACTTCTGCACAACTCTCCACGGCGTGGGGCATCCATCCTCCAAAGGGGAAGTCTCTGGCCCTTGTCGTTCTTGCAGAATCTTCAGCTTCTACTGTCCAGTAGCAGCTTCATTGCACCCACAGCTGGCATTTCCTGGGCATCGGCCCATCTCCGACTTGCTGTGACTTTTGGACTTGGTCCCCTTGTTCCACAGGTACCCTCGTTTGGAAATCCATTGTTGTTGCATTGCTGATTTGTGTCTTTCCTGCAGAATTCCCCTATCACGACTTCTGTGCTCTTTGGGGAACTTTAGTGCACTTTGCACTCACTTTTCAGGGTCTTGGGGTGGGCTACTTTTCTAACCCTAACTGTTTTCTTACAGTCCCAGCGACCCTCTACAAGGTCACATAGGTTTGGGGTCCATTCGTGGTTCGCATTCCACTTTTGGAGTATATGGTTTGTGTTGCCCCTATCCCTATGTGTCCCCATTGCATCCTATTGTAACTATACATTGTTTGCACTGTTTTCTAATACTATACTGCATATTTTTGGTATTGTGTACATATATCTTGTGTATATTTGCTATCCTCATACTGAAGGTACTCACTGAGATACTTTTGGCATATTGTCATAAAAATAAAGTACCTTTATTTTTAGTATATCTGTGTATTGTGTTTTCTTATGATATTGTGCATATGACACTAGTGGTACTGTAGGAGCTTCACTCGTCTCCTAGTTCAGCCTAAGCTGCTCTGCTAAGCTACCATTATCTATCAGCCTAAGCTGCTAGACACCCTATACACTAATAAGGGATACCTGGGCCTGGTGCAAGGTGTAAGTACCCCTTGGTACTCGCTACAAGCCAGTCCAGCCTCCTACACCCAGTTCATGAGACCAGTGCACTTCACAGCTGTTGTCACCACAAGAACCACTTGGTAAAGACCTTTCCGACATGGCCATAATCATGTCTTCCTTACATGTTTTTTTAGCATAACCCTGTCACCAGAACATAGGTCATGACTAGGGGTGGGCAGAGCTCACAAACTTCAACTCCGTGGAATTCTGCAGAATTGGTTTACAGCTCTGTGGAATTCTGTGGAGTTCCCTGAGCAGTGAAGTGTCGCCTTCCCTGGCCTGAATGCACCTGATCTCAGTTGCGCTAAACAGGGTCGGCCCTGCTTGGCACTTCTGAGATAGGGCTCATTCAGGTCAGAGCAAGCGGCAGCGAAAGCTGCCATTTTCAGGCTTCTTGTGCACCAGCTTGCCCCATGTGCAGTGAATGCACACGGACAGGCCGGGAACACAAGTGGCCTTGAAACGGCAGCTTAGGCAGTGAAAGCTGCAGTTTCAGAAATCTTGTGCACCGGCCTGCCTCGTGTGCACTGCACAGGGGGCAGGTCGGTGCACAAGAGGCCAAGGCAGGCCAGTGCACAAAAGGCCTGAAATGGCAGCTTTCGGTGCTTACGGCCCTGGCCTGAATTCAGGCCAGGACTGTAGACAGCGAAAGCTGCCATTTCAGGCCTCTTGTGCACCAGTGTGTGCACACACAGGACTTACTGGGGTCCTCCCAGGGAGTACTCGATGCCAGCTGCCTGGTGCCCTGCCTCCCTCTGCCCCCTGCTCGAGCCAGGCCTGAGCTGCTGGCAGAGGGTGGCCTGGATTAGGAGCCTCTGGCAACAGCGAGCAGCTCCATTACCGACGTGGGCCGAGTGTGCACTGCAGCCAGTTATGGGCCACACAGCCCAAGCTGGCGGGGCTGACAGAGCTTTTCGTCAAACTCCGCGCTCCAAGCGGAGCGCAGAGGGCCAAAAACTCTGTTAGCTTCGCCAGCAGATCAGAGCTCGCCGCCCACCATTAGTCATGACACAGTTCCTGCTGCAGCTGTACTGTAGCCTCTCCAACCTGATGAGACAAAGAACACACCACATCAGCTAGTTATTTGCAATAATCCAGCACTAAGTAATCTGTAATGTTCACAAGCACATTTGCAGGCACTAGAGCAATCTCTTAGCGCACCCCATGATAATTTCATGAGGTGACAATCCTGTTTTCCTGTCAGGTGTAGTGCGCACACTCATCAAAACAGGAGGCAATGCATTTGGCCATTTCAGTGTTGTTTATGCACATACTTTCGCCAGTCTAGACTTCAGTGTTCCATTTATTTGTTCTTCCAGACCTGAAGCTTCTGGACGATAACTGCGATGCAATCTTTGCTCAACTTGTAATGCAGCACCCCACATTTTAAGGACCTCATTGTTAAAATTAGTTGGTTGGTCTGACTGAAGGGAAGTCAGGAATCCAAACCTAGGTATCATCTGTCTACATAACAGCTTCACCTCTGTGAGACTATCATCTCTCCTTGTGGGGTAAGCCTCAACCATATACAAACATACAAGATTTGCCAATTGTTTATTGGTGACTCCTACCACCTGAACTCTCATTCCTGAAGGGGGCAAATTTGGTACTTCAGCAGTTCTGACAGTGGAACATGTAGCTCCAGTGTCAACCAACAATGACACATCATGGCCCATAACGTTTGCATTTTCATAGGGACCACATTGATCTACCTCTAGGGATGCACCTAACATGCAATCCTCATCATCAGAACTATCACTGTGAAATGTTTCTAACAATTTATCATCACTCAAATCAATTAAGGAAAATTGTGATGCCATCTGATTCACGTTTGTGTTTGCCATTTGATTCATGTTCTGCTGAAGGACAATCACCTGCTGCTGTGTTGTTGGGGCTTGTGGTACCTACATTTGTTGCCCTGAGGATGCATGTACATTCTGGATTCTGGGTGTTTGAACTCTTTGAATTTGTCCCTGATTATTACCTTGGGTCTGAGCAACTTCAGCATTGTGCACTTGAACATTCACATTATTATATTGACATTCCCATCGCCAATTACCCACATTTCCGCTTGCATGACATGGATTAGTCTTTGTCAAACACAGGATATCATCAGCACCTCCACTCTGATCTATCTGAACACCACGTCTAGACTGGATAACATTTGTCACCTATTGTGGTACTCCTTGTATTGCACTAGTGTTCACCATCATAGGCGGATTCCCATTTGCTTTCTGTTCAGCTTTAAATTGCAAAACCATGACCTTTTCTTTAAGCTTCTTCTGTTTCAACTCTGTCTCACCACTACAATATTTCACATAATGCAGAATCTTATCAATCAGTTTATTCTGCTAACAAATCAGGCATTGCTCAATCATCTCACTTATGTCTGGCCTCAATCCCAGTACAAATCTAAACTCAAAATGACCAATATCCTTAGTTTCTATAGTCTCAGTACCACTGTGATGCCTGGAAGCCTGCACAAATCTCTCATAATAATCATGGATCGAATCTTCTGTCTCATGGGCTGTTCTGCCAATCTTCTGCCAGTCAATATCTTTCGGGGACCCTTAATTTTTCAGGATCTCAATCACCTTGTTATAGTTTTTCATTACCTCTTCACCTGTTACTGGATCTCTTGAAGGTTTATGATCAAGCCAATCAACATGCACTTTATACGTAGTCCACAAATCAGTTGGAACCACAATTTCAAACAATGTTTTCAAATCCTCCCACAGGCATTTTGAAAGTTTCACAAATATCTCTGTCTGCTTGTACCACTCCATAGGCTTTTCTCTCAATATTGGGTAATCATTTGTGAATGACAGTATATGACTCCAACTCCAAGGTACACAGACATAACCTCTACCTGGTATTTCTCTCATGGGCATCATTTTCACATTGTCTTTGGTTTGATGTGCTCCTGCCGATGGCACATTTGGCTTTGCCTTCTTCTTAGCTCTTTTCTTGGCCCATCTGCCTTCCCACTTATCTAATGATCCACAGGTCTGTATATTCATAATCAATTCCTTAATGTGCAACCTCATTATGTCTTTTGAACTGAACTCTAATCTGTAACATCTATACAAGGGTTTTGATTTTTCTAAACCCACAACATATTTCTCGGCTAATTCAGCTAATCTCTCAAAAGCCTGTCCTGCACATTGAGTAACATCCTTACACATGAACCGCAGTTCATCTTCTGTGTAAGTTTCCAATTGAGCTATAGCCAATGTTCCCAGAATCAATTAATTCAATTCTAATTTCGATCTGGCCACATCCACAATTGGTCTCTCTCTTCTGTTCTAGCACTACCATTTGTAAATCCTTTTTTTGACCTTGTGGACTCAGATTATTTAACCAATCTGTCAATTGCTCTGCTGTGAAACCTTGTAAACTGATATTATTTCTCTGGGTTAAGTCTTGCAGGGTACTGCAATGTACATTCGGAATCTGATCTGGTCTGAGCATGGGATACAATGGGGTTCCCTGAGGAAACCTTGTATTAAGAACTGGTCCTGCCTGATTTAACATCCAGTTAGGTTCTACAAATGGTGTAGTGGTCAAAGGTGGAACAAGAGAAGCTATTCTCTCCCTCTCCAAATTGTTTGAATATACCACTCTCTGCATAACAATTGGTAATGTCCTAGCAGATTTCAGGAACAGTCGGGACATTTATTGAATGGGTATTACTTACAGTACTACCTGAAGCATACAAGGGAACAACTGGGACTATAGTCACGGGAACTGCCATTGCATTGGGACCCATAAGATTTGTCGGATTCTGAGGAATTTGCATTCCTGTGCAATGTCCTGTTAAGAGAGTACTGTAAGTCTATCCTGTTTGACTCAGAGTAACATTTGACATTGTCTGAACATGCGTAAACATAGGCATAGGCTGATTCTAATTGAAATTCTCCACAGCATAGTCACACTAGGTGTCAGCACTATCTGATTCACAATAGAATTTGGGACAATTTGGTTTATAATTGAGCTTGAAATGGGCTGAAATGTATTTACAGTTGGAACTGGTGCATAAACCATGGGCACTTGTGTCTCTGCACTTACAGGTGTACCTGGAACAATCTAATTTGGGATCTGTGCAACTTGACCAGTTGGCACATTCAGGACCTCATTCTGTACAGCTCCACATCTCCTTCCTGTCTCAACTGAATGATACGGTGGTGGATGATTCATTAATAACTGATATATAAACTCATCATCTGAACCACTATCATACATTACTTTCTTTTTACTCTCGGCTTCTGCTGTCTGCCCTGCTTTCTCTGCCTGTTTCTTTTGAGTCCTCACATCTTGTACTCCCATCACCCTTCTCTGTAATAGCTGGAAACATTTTGACTCCATGTAATATACATGCTCTTCACATTTTCTCCTCTGCATCCCATCTAGCTTCTGAAGCTTTCTGCATCCTATTTTCAAATTTAGCCAGCATTCTTCTGACAGTTGTTTATAACAAAAGGGAGGAATATGCTACTGTTTTGCAATGAAAGAAAATTAGAGTTAACATTATTTTAGGGGTTGTGTTTGTCATGAGCTGAAGACTTCGGTGATACATTTTCCCCGGTACTACTGCAACTCCTCCTTCGACGCAGATTTAGACTTTCAGTGGCTGAGATGCGCTGACACTGGATTGGCCCTACTTCTTCCCACTCCAACTTGTGTGCTACTAGCCATTTGTGTTGCTTGAATAGTTTCCACTGCATTAGTGACATGTATGAGTCCTCTTTTAACACCTGAGCTATAGTACCCAATTTTCATTTGTACGTTTTCAGGCCGGCGAGATAAGATGGTGTGAGTTGTGCTAGCCGATTGATTGCTCAAGTTAAGCCATCAATCTGGGATGAGGTATGGCGCAACCTAAATGTGTGATGTATGTTTTCCTGATATAATTCGAGACATAAGGTCTTGAGTGCATCAGTCAAATTATCAAATTTGTCATTCAAGGACATTTGATTGATAGCTAGGTTATTAGACAGAGTTTGTAATATAGTAGTAATATTTCTATCCAGTGTTACCAGTTGTTGGTTGATTAACCTTATTTGTTTCTGTTGCAGTTACTGAACCTTTAGCATTGAGGTTTCTAATACTCCAAATAGCTGTGGATTTTATGCCCTGAACACATTCGCAACAAGTGACTGGAATAAGTGTGTGCAAGACTATTAATGCCATGTTGATATATTGGTAGCAGGACAGTGGGGGAACCTTCTCCAGCTCCTCTTGTCTAACATAAATTGCCATCTTCTCCTTGGTATGTGATCTGAGATCACGCCATCTCTTATGTATCTCCTCTATGGTTCTCTGAGTCACTCTTACTGCACTGGTGTTTTCCTGCATTGACTTCCATAACTTTTTTTCTAGGATTCAGTCACTGTCAGGGATGACTTTCTAAATAGTTGATCACGGTGCCCAACACAGTCTTCTGTAAGGATTTCTAGTTCTTTCTCAGAGAATTTTTGTTTCCTTTTTCTGCTCCCAGTATCCTTGTCACTGTCCTTATGTGACATTTTAGGGTTCAAAGTGGGTGGATGGCAAACATACCCTCTGATTTAGATGGAATTCTCCTGGGGATCTCCAGCATCACTGAGTTTTAACCACAGGGCTATTTCCTGGTTTTGATGTTATCACTCTTTGCCACATGCGACGCTAGCTAGCTGCGAGTCCATTTGCTATTTAACAATTCGCAAAATTAGATTTCCTAAATACTGCACCAACAACATAACAAATCCCTATATTTCCTTTCTTACATACCGATTAGGGATTACCAAATTGCAGTTTTCAAGTATTCACTTTTTGGTAATTGCTGTTTTGTTAATTTGTACATCTGGCCCTTAGTTGTGTTCTTAAGTCTAAGAATAGTTTCTGTCTATGGCCCATCACAGCAACATGTTGGGAAAATACATTTTTTTGACAGGCCATGTTAACTGTTTCTTTAAGTATACTGCATGCAGAACTTTAACAAGATCAGTATGCTTCGAAAATAGCAGTATATCTCCTCTAGGTTGAGTAGTTTGGGAATAAAAGTTTTAAAACACTCTATCAGATCATTGCCTTCCACATCTTCCAGAATACCATATATTATTTCTATGAGATCTATTTGTAAGGTCTTCAGCATGCCTCTGAAAATCAGTTACTTCTAACATGACCCAGTTTTTCTCTGGTAGCGTCACCAGAATCTGGAACTTTCTGCCTTCCTCACTCCATCTAACCACATGCCTAATAACCTTCAAAAAGGACCTCAAACTCCTCCATTTTGACAGACATCTTTGTTAATTCACCCTCGACCAGAAGTGTTTATGTTCTCCGCCGCGCCCTGATCTGCTTCAGTTACCTACTCATGTCCTCTGCCCTATTGTTGTAAGTGTCTCTTGTGGTAACTCCTGTATACATGCACTGATGTAAACATCCAAGTTTAAGTAGTATTAATGTAACCCGCTGTAACCCTGTAGCCTGTGTGTTGTAAAGTGCTCTAATGCCTTCGGGCCATGTTTGCGCTACAAAAAATTGCAAAAATAAATAAATAAAATGAAACTGGTCAGCTGGACACTTGCAGCCAAAGGCCTCCTGTAGCTTGTTGTGCCCATGTGTCTTTAACAGGAGGTCAGCCTTATGAACCTTGGAGTGTACCTACAGTTCATAAGGGGTGTGTATCAGGACCCCCAAAATGTGCAGGTCTGTTTTGGGATTTGTGATATGTATCCAAAAAAGTGAAGTCCATGTTAGCGCTCCAGAAATGTCTGTAGATCAGTGTTTCCCAAATTGTGCGTTGTGACCAACTGGTGGGTAGTGAGATGATTTTTGATGGGGCAGAAATGTCCAAAGATTAAATAAAGATGTCTTTAAATTCTGTATTTATTTTGTCACATTTGCTGCACTTCAAAGACAGATGTCAAATGTAAGGCCATGTCTTCCTACAAATTGCAGCTTATGTTTATTAACACTGGTATTGGTGTTTACAACCTCCTCTCACTGCAGACAAAGAAAAGTGAATTATGTGACACTCTTGGTGGGGCACAGGGTATGTGAAAGGGAAGGCTGTAGGATGTCATTTTTTTGTATTGTGCAACAAAATGTAAATACATGTCAATGAACTGTACACATTCAGCCAGTGCTTAATTTTTAAATAAAAACTGGATGGTGTCCAAAGCTCTTCCCTGAAATATGTGGCTGCTGCAATTAAATATTCAACACAGAATACTGAGGCAGTGTAATACTAAAGCCATCTCAGGCCTCTTTAATTCATTGACAGTCACTCCCTGCCCCTTCAGCTCACTCTTGCAGCTTTCTGCTTTCTCCCTGGTGACACTTTTCTGTCTTTCTCTTCTTCCGTCTTTCTGATATGTGCCTTTGTGAATGGATGCTTTCGGAGGCTGCCCGACCATTGTCACAAGTGCCAGATCACTTGGCATCACCGTTGATAATCGTCTCAATCTTCACAGACACATAGCAGCCTTGGCCTACAGCACACAACAACAACTTAGGGAGCTGTGGGGCATCAGACAACTGATTCCAGAACAAGACCTCCAAACAGTGGTGCAATCTCTCATTTTCTTTAGACTGGACCATGGAACTGCCCTTCTCTCAGGCATTCTCAAAGTTCACCTTCACCGAGAGCAACACTACAGACTGCAACACGCTCCGTCATAGGTCTCAAGAAATTTTACCACATTTCCCTTGCCATGCTAACCCTCCAATGTGAAAGGGAATGATGTAGGATGTCATTTTTTGTAATGTGCAATAAAATGTATATACATGTAAATTAACTGTGCACATTCAGCCAGTGCCTAATTTGTAAATTAAAACGTGCCGGTGTCCAAAGCTCTCCTCTGAAATATGCAGTTGCTGCAATTAAATATTCAGCACAGAATACTGAGGCAGTGTAATCCTAAAGCCATCTCTGGCCTCTTTAATTCGTTGACAGTCACTTCCTGTCCCTTCAGCTCACTATTGCAGCTTCCTGCTTTCTCCCTTGTGATGCTTTTCTGTCTTTCTCCTCTCCCATCTTTCCGATATGTGTCTTTTACTCGCAGTAAATTCCTGATGAACATAAATGTGTGCCAGCCCCAAAAAATAAGTACCGGTGCCCCCTACTGGCAACCACCGGCTCAAATTAAGCACTGAGAGTTAGGAAAGCAAAAATGAAGCACTTTTTTGTAATTCTGAAGTGTGATGGAATCAAAGATTTTAATAGGTTCAAACAATACATGACACTTTAATTGGTTATGCACCAATAATAAATTTTCACTGAAACATGATTTCCACACATCATTTCTAATCAATATAGTTTTACCTTTCCTTTCCCAGTTCTGCCTCATAATAGGGATAACTGCTTATATTCAAAGTGACATTGGTTTAACGATTTATGGATACGAATGAGTAACAACCAAACTGAGGCCCATATTTACAATAAAATGATGCAGCGTGACACTGCAAGCCAGCTCGCTTCACTACACCATTAGGAATGTGCAGGGATGTGTTGTATTTACAAGAACGTGATGCATCCCTGTACTTTCCTCTGTGCTGGTGCACAATTGGCTGCCTAGCGCCAACCTAGGCACCTTTGCACAGTAACTACATTGCAAGGATGGTTGTTTATGCGCAGGAAGAGACACCAGAATGCACCACACATAAAAAGAGCAAAAAACTTGTTGAGCCACTTTTATGCCACCCCTAGGGTGGCATAGGGTTCTGACATATTCCCGGTGTTGTAAATCTGGGAATGTGCCAGATTCCATTGGTGTTGCATGGGAACACCCACAGCAATGCCCCTTTCACTAGAGCTATGCGTGAAAGGAGGTCATATTTAAAATGCCATGAAAAGCCACACCAGGTGGCTTTACGTGGCCTTGTAAATATGGGTTGGCACACTGCGCTGCTGAAGCGTCACAAAAGTGACACTCGGGCGGCCTTAGTGCGCCACAGGGGCGTTGTATATATGCCCCCGAGTTTTCAGCCAAGCACCTCAAAGATAGGGGCAGCTTTATCCATAGTAGAATGTGACATTAAGCAAACCACGAATGGCTCGTTAAACTATTCGAGGAGAACAGGCTGAACGCACCATACGGAACCGCTGACACACCCGCTCTTGGAAAGAGCTCTTCGGAGCGACCTGCCTCTCACTCTTTGGAGAGCCACTTCTCATCCTGACAGCCAGCCATACCCTGCCAACCTCTTGAAACCCGTTCACAGATTTTCCGACCGAATTTCCACAGGACATTCAAAGCTAAACTTGAAACGCTTCGTAGAAGGGAATCGAAGACGGTGCGTTCAGCTGGATGAAAAGCGCTTACATGGATTAGACCATAAAACAGGATTAATATTTTTGGTTATGGGGGGCTTTCGGGACTATATTCCTCGCCTCCTGTCCAGATGAAAGAGGCGTGTGCCAAAGAGTAGGAATTACGATACCCCTGTATCTTTCCTTGGCCTGATTCATCTCACGAGCCACATCTGCTTCCGTCTTACAGGCCTGCACAAAGCCTCTCTTGTTGGGCGGGAACACCACAGAGATTCGCGTCTCTGCCACAGCTGGCTGAGTGCCTCAGGGCCTATGGCCGCTCGGAGCCAGTGGTGCATTGCCAGCAGAAGCCATTTGTCCAGAGGGGCTCCATGTGTATTGACGCTCCTGACAATGCAGCAATACTTGAAAGGTGGATGCTGTTGCCACTAACTTCGTCTTCAGGGACAAGAGCCGCAGTGACGTAAACAGATGATGCGAGTGCATTTATTACCAGAGAGAACTTGTGTTGGGTAAGAAGGGTTGTAGGGATAGGCAAAGCAGATTCAAGAGTCACTGTACGTATGGGTAGAGAGGAGGTTGAGTTGTAGTAGCTCTCTTGTTGGAGCAATTTGGATGCTTTACATCTCATGCAGCCCCAAGTGCCTACCGTTTGCACAGTCTACACATGACACAATGTTAACGATGGTGAGCTTAAGTTCTGCGGATATCCTTAGTTTGGGCCAGTGGTTGCAGATGGTAGGCACAAGCACTCTTTTTTGAGGATCAGGATATATTTTAAATATCAAACTACATCCAGAGCAAGAGAATTAAAGGAGAAACAATGAAGCAGAAAAAGATAGGCACATAGTGAGAAAGGGAGAAAGCAGGGTGAGATAATGAGAAAGGAAGTGTTGGAAGACAGAAAGAGCCACGAGGTAAAATCAAGACCAGAAAACAATGGTGTTACATAACCCTGGTATTCTGCACCACCGGTGGCAGGCTCTTAAGAAAGAAATTGGGCCCTTCGTTTTTATTTACGTATTAACCAATAGGGAAGATATGTCTGAGTTTTCGTATTATGTAGAAGCAACTTTTTGCTACTTACTCATTTGAGGGATCAAGGAAAGGTTGGTGTCCACAATCACTCACACATTTGCAGGTTCATTTCATGTCTAAGGTGGAGTCTTTTGCGGGTGTACAAGAGCACACCGGCCATGGAAAAGGGAGGACCAGGAGCAGAGGGATTTGGTGCATATAAGCAGTGCGAACATGAAGAGAGGCCCAAATCCTGGCAAAAAGTAATATAGAGACACATTCCAGATCGCTGGATTTTAAATATGTGAAGCTTGTTCGTTTGAATATAAGATGATGCAAAGAGGCATTCAAAAAACTGATACCAAGTATTTTTGTCTCCCCAAAAGCCCCTTAAAAGGATTCAGGGATGCCAGAAAGAGCCACGCCTGAAATCTGTAATTCCTCAAGCAGAGACATGGAGCCGAGTACAACCCAAAGCAAATACCTGCTAAGTAGCTCACAAGGATAGTCAGCTCCTAAGGGAATTCAGGGAGCAATCCCCAGAGAAAGTTCCGATCCCCAGAGAATGCTCATGCTCAACACAAAAGACATGGGAGTTCAACACAAAACTGGAGCATAGGGGAAGGAAGAATAATCGAGGATCAGCTACCTACAAACCCTAAGTCTAACAGGGAAAGGGTAGCATGCCCAAAGGAGACCAAGATGGACAAGGAATACCCACCAAAACAGGAAACATGTGCCAGATTGGTTCAAAGCTCAACCGATATTCCAGGACCCACAAAACGTGGGGGATAACCTAGAAAATAAACAAATAGTTGCCCCAAAACTGTCATTTTTTTAGCCCTACCAGGGTGCACCACCATATCACCCTCTACTTTGGGGAGAGACTCAGTCGACACAAAGATAACATTCCAGGATTCTTGATCCAGTTGGTGTGCACACCTTTGTTAATCAGAAAAAATCCACTGTTGTCTAAATTCACATTGTAAGGAACTGTTTTTAATTCTTTACATTCTTAGAGCAACTTCATGTTACTATCTAGTAGATCATGATTTGTCTTTAGTAAATAGTCAATGAGTATTCATACTTTTCCCCCATTTATTCATTCTTTGAATCGTTAATAATATGACAATCGCTACACGTTTCGGTTAAAATTCTTCTTCAAGAGTTAGGTGGAAATCAATGTTTATAGCTAAAATGACAACAATATATTAGACAAGAACATAATGTGAGTGTTTGTTTTTTTGCACTTGGACAATGGCAGCGTGCACCTAAGTACTGTAATTTTGCAGGTTACTATGTTAAGAAACGTATGTTGCCAAAACAATTTTTGATAACTTTCTTGAAAGCCTATTTTTGTGCCAACTTCACAGTGTAAAAGCGCTTACATATAAATTTGATTACAACTACAGAATACAAAAGTTTATGCTTATTTTCCGAATTCTTACTGCTACGTTCTGCACACCCACAAAAAACATCACAATAAGAAACAAGCATTTTCAATGGAATGGGGCTCAAGTTTTCTCCAGTTAGAGCTATTAGCGTTGAAATTCCTAACTGGACTTTTCTTGCCACATAAATTGAAAATGAAAAGCAAAACAGTTGACAGAAGCAAGCTGATTGAAAGCACCACTGCCGCCATGAGCATGAGCGCAAGAGTTATTGGCTCCCTGCTTGAATGTCTAGAAAGAATTGCGGCTGAGATGAAAGGCAAACTGAAACTGGGGGAGGAGCCATCACACGCTGTAACAGGAGGAGGAAGCGTGACATAGTGTGATGGCCAACAGAAATGTTCACTTAGTTAAATCAACTGTGGAGGGATCTCAGCACACAAAGGAGGTACATTTCACAATATGCACCAGTAAAAATTAAGCATTTAAGACAAGCACAACAAAGAATGAATAGCAAGAGTGAGTGTGGTTAAAAGCCCACAGAGAGATTACAACAGGCTAGAGCACTTTCGTTCTCTACCCTAAAAAGCAGGGTGACACTCATGTGACCTCCTGCTATGGTGGGGTTGAAGATCTGTAAACACTGTAGGTACACCCCAGCCTAAAGCACAGCAGGGAGCGAAAGGAAAAGGGCAAACAGTCAGCTCCAGTTGGTGGGGATTTGGAATTTGCAACCATTAGGAGGGGCCCTTAGCACAATACTGCAAATATATCTCAATCCTGTACAAGCCTAGAAGGACACAATGGAAACATAGCATAGCATAGTAAATAGCAGCACCATGAATGTGGAGTCACCTTATTGACAGGGTTAGATGATGTGACCTCAAACACTCTTTGACATGAATTACTTCATAGGGTTAACCACTTGTTGCCCTGTGGCCACAACTAGTCTTCTATTTGCTGCTGATTGATATGGGACAGACCAAGATTTAGAAACTATAAAAAGTAAACTGGTCTGGAGATCTCTGTGTACTTCCATTGTATGAGGGTTTGCAAGGCCAGTGCCAGTGATAGCAAAGGGCACACCAGGATGTGCAATTGTTACCTCAGGCTACACCTAATTGACGTCCACCAACACCACAGTGCACCCAATAATCCCAATATCAAGACAGCAGGGCACACACACTGTCAGCTGAACCTGGGCCGCATGCTCAGCAAGGGCACATGAAGGCACCAAAAAGAATGAAGAAATAGTCAAAACATAGGCATTCTGAGTGAAGTGGTCCGTTTTGGGCATATCTGGAGGGGTCAGAGATTACATTTTTTTTCTTTTAGGTAGACAGAGCAGTGCTTGTTTTCAGGGCGTGTGGCACCACTCATGATGCAAGAACTGTTACAAGGACGTGAGAAGGAGACCTTGCATATACTAGTTTTATTTATATACGTTGGAAAACGTGTGTCTCTATGTGTACATTTCCAGTTGTTTGAGTGCATGTGTGTGTATGTTTGCATTCTAGTGTATATGAGGGGAACTGGTTACACTTCTGCACTGTTTTATGTGAGTGTGAGACATTTCTATGGACATTGTATGTTAGCTGTATGGCTGGAAGATCTGTTATTCGCTGGTACGTATGCACTTTACACGATTCATTTTGGTGAAAAAAGCACAAAACCCCTACATGACTGTGGGACTGCACTCATTCACATCTCCTGAGCATGTCTGTGCAGGTGTCCATTTGCTTTTTATTTATAGACTCAGTATCTCTTTCCGCGTGTGCGTGCCTAATCTATTAATCTTATCAAATAAACTAAAATATGAGTTAAACAACCCCTTTTAGTAAACATTGTAATTTAGAACTATCAGTTGGCACGAACAATAGGCAGGAAATCCTGCCCACCTTTGCAGAGATAATGTGTTTAAGTGGAGACTATCTAATTAGTAAAAGATGTGGCTTCTCCGATTTCCTCTTCCAAAAAAATTGACCCCTCTTTTATAAGTCAAGGAGAGGTTTGGGAATGTGAATGGCATGATTTTGACAACTTCAACCTCCCAACCCTGTTGTTTTAATTCACTGAACGGTGTAATGAGATGTTGTTTTGCTCTTTCTACCTTTTAAATATCAGGCATGTTTACCGCCTTCTGAAGGTTCTCCACCCGGCGTCCTCAGGAAGACTCAGTGCGTGCCCTCACCACGTGAGCACGCTTCGTTCCGGCATTTAGCAGCAGGAGACCATTACCCAATCAGAACATCCATACCGGCGACATGATCTCTTAATTAGAAGACATGATTAAACGAACCATGGATGGAGACTGGAACCAGATACTGGCTCGACCTGCTGGGCTCCAGCGGGTGGAAACACTTAAAGAAACGAGCAGCTATGGCACTGCAGGTTTGGTCTTGATTCCTTCCAATGTAATGCGCATCTGAGGGAAAGGCTGGGACAGTGTTTCTTAGAAGAATCTTCAGTGGAAAGTAATTGTGAGAGTTTCCTCCATCTAAATGGATAAATATAGCAGCTTTCTGTGCCAAGAGATGAAATTAGATCAGAGTATGACATGCAGGCAGGTATCTGGCATGTGAAACTCATTTAAGTTACAAAGAATAGGAAATTCACTTCAAGTTTCTCTCCAGAACTTCGACCCGTTCTGAGGCTGACTGATCCTTCATTGAGACAAACACTGTGTATCTCAAATTTAATCTGCAAGAACATCTTCTGTTGGGGGCCTGCAAGTACATTTGAAACCAGACCGGTAGCACCCCCTCTTCTCCCACCAATAGGCTGTAATAATGACGCTCAAGTCAGATCTGCTGCAGCCAGCAATGTAGCAGGTCTCAGACCCACTTATCCCATTCCATTTTCACCACATTTGTGCCAGCTTTGACTATTCGACTATTAGAAGACATGTAGAAGTCTGCGTGGGACCCTGCATTGTGGTTCTGACTTCTAGCCTTCCAGTGTTGGCCTTCAGATTTTAGGCTAGACCTCCACTGCTCCCTGCTGTTGAAGCTCCTTCTTTCAGAACAAGAAGCTGCCACTGGATTCTGGAGGACCTTTAATATTCATGTTCTGGGACTCATAAAAGTATCTTCTAAAGTACCTCGTCACACCTGCCGTACTCTGTACATTTCCCTCTTTTGTCTCCATTTACAGATCTCCATGTTCAGCATATTGATGTCCGAAAGCCCCCGACTCCACTATTCCATGGAGATGTTTGTGATGATGTACCAGAAAGTAGACACTGAACACTCACGGCTATTAAAGCAGAGCGACCCAGTGACATAGACCTTCCATTGCACTTTAACCCTGACCTTCAGAACCTCCTGCGAACTCAACACACAACTGCATACATTCTGTAAATATGTCAAGTTAATCCATAGTAAATCATTCTGAGCCTCTCCATTACTTACCAGTGCAGCATTGGACAGGCCTGCAACGTCATTGGTCCCAACATAAGTAAGAGAGACATGGTACCTCTGCGCCTGTCTTTCATAAAGCTGGATCCTCCTTCACTCAGCACAGACAGTGTGCTCTTTGAACACTTTTAACACTCGCTGCTGTTATCCGACTGAGACAGTCTGGGACTGAGAGATCTGTCTTGGTGTCCCAAAACAGACCCTTTAATCCACTGCTGTTAACAGTCTGGACTGCCTCACACAGTACTGTAAGTACAACTTAAGACAAACTCGCAGCACAGAATAGTTTGCAATGGATAGAACACTCAAGATGCAGAGAGAACATGCAAATACTGATCTGAAACCCTCCTGCATTTCCAGGAATTTGACTCCTATCATATTCCTCTTGCAACATACCACCCTTTCCAGATCTGGTATCCGCACACAGCACAGCCCGTTTATCTGATTATACTGTAGACATTTTACACCCCTGCTATAAGGGCGCCAAACTGCTATTCAAGAAGCAAAGCCAGTACACATTTTTGCCAATGCTTTAACACAATTGCTTTTACAAGGCTGGATGTACTCTTTTTCTCAGTAGAGTTTGCACACCTCTATTCATACCACAAACAATTTTGCTAAAAAAAAATCCTCACACTGCATACCAAGTATATTTAAATGCAAGAGCGCAACACCCTTTATTTTAAAAGACTGATACCTCTCAGAAAGTACTGACAATTAACTTAACAAAGAACAACGACACAGTTTCTATTCAGGGTCAAGTTCCACACACATAACACCAGTCTGCTACTATTTAAAACTTGGGAACGCTTCACAAGATGTGTATGGCCTTCAGACATTCATTGAACAATTTTTCAAATCCAGAATTTTTCCAACTTTCGCAGAACAAACCTGTGGAGTCACAGGGAAAGGGGGTTGTCCCAGTAGTCAGGACTTAGTCAGAGGAAGCAACTGAAGCAGGTGGACGGAGGATTGATTCTTATGAGCCATTGCCCTTACAGACCCCCAAGGACATTGCAGCGTGGATCTGAAAATCTTGCCACACAAAAACTTAAATTTTGCGGCGCACTATTGCGTTTTTTACAGAAATTTTGAGCATTTTATTATATTGGCAATCATCAGTCATTCATATTTATGAGTTGCGATGTCCTTTTAAACCTATGGTTATCCATTCCACATACCCGCGAATTGTTCATTAGTAACACCTTCAGCCGCTCCGGGCAAGAGGACTTTGTGTTTTGAAATTGCACAGTGTCTCAGTCACACGAGGGCTGAAGTAATTGTGACTTTGTGAACTCCTGCTGAATTAATAACAGAATTACGACCATAGTATTCCATGCTCAGGCTTCACAAAATAAGACTCCCCATGTTTCTCCGTTTTTTTGATCATTAATCTTTATACTGATCAGAAGATCATCCACTCCACCACACACAAGGTAGGCCTATTGCTTTAACTGTTATGACAATATAACACTATAAAGTAGCAGTACCTAAACACTGAGGGGCATATTTATACTCTGTTTGCACCGGATTTGTGTAATTTTTTTGTTTTTTTTCCTCAAATCTGGCGCAAACTTAACTCCATATTTATATTTTGGCGCTAGACATGTCTAGCGCCAAAATATTGGAGTTAAAGTAAGTTTTCCTTGTGGAAAACTTCCTTGCGTCAATTAGATGCAAGGTAGGCGTGCCTGGGCAAAAAATGGCTCAAAGGCCCTAGCACCTTATTTATCCTCCCGTGCAAAAATCACACACATGAGGAGGAGGGCCTTAAATAATGGCGCTAAGCCTGCTTAGCACCATTATTTAACACCTGGGTCAGGGCAGGCGTTTGGGGACCTGTTGGCCTTTTTCCATGGTCAGAGACCATGGAAACAGCCCACAGGTGCCCTTCCCTCCCCCCAGGTACACACCCGCCCTCCCGCACCCACACCTGTAGGACACCTAAGGATGGGGGGACCAATCCCAGGTGAGTCCAGGTAAGTCTTTTTTTTTGTTTTGCAAAGTACCATAGGAGGGCCTAACTTGGGCCCCCCTACATGGCACTGTGCCCAATGGCCATGCCCAGGGGACTTATGTCCCCTGGGCATGGCCTTTGGTCTGAGGGGCATCACTTCTGTCTTTACTTAGACAGGAGTCATGTCCATGGGGTTGTGTGTGGAAATATTGACGCTATTCAGGTTAGAGTCATTTTTTTTACTCTAACCTGACTAGCACCATTCTTTCACGCACAACCTCCAGTTTCCCCTAAACCTCCCCCACCCGGTTAGCGTCAATAATTTTGACACTAAGTGGGCCTTACCGCTGGCTAGCGTCATGGCTTAAATATGACGCCGGGCTGGCGTCCAGGAAAGGCGCTAGCCAGCAGTATACTTTTTGACGCAAACCTGTGCTAATGCAGGTTTGTGTCAAAAAGTATAAATCAGGGCCTAATGACCGAATTTAAGAAAAGTGTTGCTGCATCCAATGCAGCGCCAGTTTTCTTGCGCCTCTTAGAGCCCCCCTTCTGCCACCATGTGTGTGCCATATTTAATATACAGCGCACCATGGGGCAGGGTAGGGGGATTGGCCACAAGGTTTTGTCTTGCACCACGCACTGTGGCCAAACCCCAAACAGCCTGCCAACCCCACACTGTGCACAGTGCTTGGCGTGTGTAGCATATGGTTGGCCTTAGAACCCTAGGGACCCCATCCCCTAGGGCTAAAAAAATATATTAAGGGCAGCCCCTTCTCCAACCCCTAACTGGCACTAGTTACCCAACCCCTGGGGCCAGTTCCAATAAAAAGGAGAAAGGGCCAGTGTGGCCTACCTCCCCAAGCCTTAACAGGCCTGTGGACCCAAATCCCCATGGCCAAATACAATTGAACAGGGGAGTACCTTGCACTTTTCTCTCCCCAAGTTTTTTTTGGGCCCCAGGGACCCCTTCCCCAGAGCCAAAATCTAGGAGGAGGGAGGGGGGCATGCAGCTCTCCTCCCTGATCATTATGAGGACTCCATTCCCCAGGCCTAACCACCAAAAAAGGGAAGGCGGACCATGTGGCCTCCCTCGCCGAGTCTTTATAGGTCCTGAGGACCACATCCCAGGGCTGTTTTTTGTTTAAATAGGGAGGGCAGTTGCACAGGCCCCTTCCCTGAGCCTTATAAGCTCAAGGCCTAGTGATTAATAAAGGGAGGAGGGAATGCGACCACCTGTCCCTTAGCCTAAACAGGCCCCAGTGACCCCATCCCTCAGGGCTGAAATGTAAATGAAAGCGGTCAAAGAGCCCCAATCCCTGAGCATTTTTAGACCATGAGGAACCCATCGCCCTAGGTTGTGCCGTAGTTCAAAGTGGAGAGGTGCCTTGTCCCCTCTCCCTGAACCTTCTCAGACCCTGAGGACCACATCCCCTTGGTCCCCCATTATTTAAAGTGTGTCCCCAGGTTCTCACCCAGGGTACCTACCAAGCACAACATTAGGGGCCATGAGGGGAGCCCCCAAGGCTCCCATGTCCCCAGCCTCTTCAATGTGCACTGCAGGAGCCAGAATTACTTCTACCCAGGGGGAGCAGCTATTTATGCTGCTCCCTCTCAACAGAAGCAATGTGTTCGGTTTCCCTGCCCACATTCAGTGTGGGCAGGAAAACAGATCACAGGTCTGCTCCTAGCCGGAGGAAGCATCTTTAAAACTCCTGCCCACTGGGAGCAGACTTTGTGTTTGCTCCTGTTTCACACAGATATGAAAATGGTCCCACCAAACATGTTCCCCTGCCTGTGCGAGTGCAGGCAGGGAAATCACTGTTTGCGGGAGTGGGCTCCCCGGGACACAGCAATTGTTAAAATTTTGTCCCTGAGCCATGGGGTCCCCAGGGCCTTTTTAAGGTTCATGGAGGGGGCTGTGTGGCTCCCCCACCATATAAAATACATTGGGCCCCAGATAATGGGGTCCCCAGGGCCAAATAAGACTCAGGCAGGAGTGCTGCACCCCTCCTACAAAATTAAATTGGGCCCAGGGGTAGGGTGTTCAAAAATGGCTCAAAAATTGTGGCTGCAAACCCCACTCCCTTTAATAACCAGATTAGGCTATGGGGGATTTGGCATTGAGGTCAAAAACAGTTCAGGGAAGGGGTCCACCTGCCCCCTCTCCTTAATTATACATGACGCTGTTGTATGGTGTCCTTGGGGCCCTAAATGGGCTGGTGCCCCCTCCCTTTAGATAAATTATGAAATGGCGGCTGACATTTTATAAATTTTTTGGCCGTGATTGCTGCGATCCCCAAAATTTGCATATTGTTTTTTATTTACATCCTGTGGGGGAGCCCCTCTGGGTCCCTCCTATGCAGCGTAAGGGGGCAGGGTATGCCTACCCTGCCCACATATATATTTGACATTTTAAACATTTTTTAAAAGACCAGGACAGGGGACTAAGGGGCAGACTAGTGCAGTGCCACTTTTCTTGCACCCTTTAGCACCCCCCAATGCCACCATTTGTGGGCTGTATTTAACATACGGTGCACCAAGGTGGTAGTTAGGGAACTTGCATAAACATTTCTGATGCTAGCTCGATGCTTTGCAGGATTAGCGTAAAAAATGATTATGCTAATCCTGCAAAGCACCCAGAGGACCATTGAAGACAATGGGAGCCTCCTTTTAACACCTGCTCTGAGAACGTGTTAAAATGGCAATATAAATGACTCAAAGAAATCGCTTAGATTTCTTTGGACCATTTATTAGGACACCCTAACGAAGGAATGCCCCCTTTGCAAACATTATGCCTGGCACAGGCATAATGTGGAGCAAGGAGTTACAGAGTGGCGCAGTGCAAGCATTGCGCCACTTTGTAAATAGGGTGCAGCGTTTTTGGCCATCTAACGCCACATTAGCATAAAAAAATGATGCTAATGTGTTGTGATATGATGCTAGGCCCTCTTAAATCTGGGCCTAAGTCCCTGACTCCTGTAATGACTGCCAGCAGCATTTCTGTCATGTGTCTGGCAGCCAATAAGAGAGCTCACTCCTGCATGAGCCTGATTCCCACAGGAGTGAGATGGCCCAAGGGAAAAAGAGGTCCCTGGGCCAATTTTTAAATTTGCGCTCGCTCAAGACTCTCAAGGGCCTCTCATGGATCCAACCACCCAGATATACAAATATTTGTAAACATTAATTTCTCAAAAACTGCTGACCAGATTTTCATCACATCACAAAAAGCATGATTTGTGATCTATGATCTAGCTTTCTGCAAAATCTGGTGTAATTCTGTTCAGCAGTTTTTGATGTAGCCCCACCTAAAGAAGTCTATGGAAAATGGACTTGGATTTTGCATTTTGAGACCCACATTTTTCTCATTCTCTTGGCCCCTTCTTGACAGATCATCCTGAAACTTTCCAGGAAGGAGCTAAAGTGAATTTTCTTTTTTTTTTCGGAACGTTCCCGGATGATTGCTTAAACTGCGCCAAAGTCATTAGCAAACCAAAAAATGCCTTTTCTATGGAAACTAACTAGTGGTAAATAATTATGAAATAATTATTTAATTATTTTTAAAAGCAACAATAATTGCAAGTTAAAATAGACATTAAAATATACTTTTACATCTTTGATAAAAACAAAATTTATAAAATATATAAAAGTAAACATACACATATATGTGTGGACATTTGATATTTAAAATTATTCTTGACAAAATAGTATGTATACATTAAAGAAATGTAGTTTAATTAGTTGAATTCATTATTTATTTAATTAATACACATTATTAAATATAATTAATACATTTGCAGTATATCTAATTTTATTATGTAGAGCTTACTGATAAATGTTTTGAAAGAACTTATGTTTATATTTTATATGAAACATTTTGCCCTTTTTAAAATGTATTTATATACCAAGAAAAAACACTTACAGCAAGCAGAAGAATGCTGGGAATAAATTAGATTTGCAAAATTGAAAATATTTTTTCACACTATATTGGTCCAAGTCTCAATGTTTGATCAAATACTGATCATTCGCCACATTTTTCGTATTTTTTTATTTTATTTTATTAGTTTGATATCAGGCCATACAAACTCAATATCTCATCAAATTACAATCAACAGTACCCCCTTTCACATAAATACAATAAACAATACAAAGGTCTTAAAAATCATGGAAATGTCACTAAAACATATCAATAATCATAAACAGACCCATCCCTCACACCCTGGTGGCTCATGCATGAATAGCATGGTGTACAAAAAAAAACACAAATATGTTCTAATCCATTATGAAATGCATCTTACACTTTTAGGAGGGTAACCCTGTGCACAATGCCCCTAACCCTGCTCATGAGTAGTTATACACATGAAAATTACATTACAGCACATACACAAAATTCGGTAAGATAAAAAAGTGCTTTAAAAATTAAATACTAGACCTTCTCCTTTCTTCAGCTCCTCCATATGCATAAAATCATCCCGCATAAAGCCCCCCTGTTCTCAGTCGTAATTATTTGCGACAAGTATATAACTTGTGAACATTGAACTTGAGTGCAACAGTGGAAGATAATGACCAATCTGAAACACGCCTTCCCATAATCCACAATCATGCAAAAATGGCAATATCATAAAATCAAGTCATTTCCACTAACCTATTAGACACCACAGAAAAAAGAAATTAGCCCTGCTTCAGCAAACCAGCATGTTGATGCACTGCATATTTAACCGCTCTGAGCTTGATAGAGCAGGAAAAAAAGGGAGTGCCACAGTGGAAGATGGCAACCAGTCTAGACCATACCTTCTCATAATCCACAATCATGTGGAAAAATAGCAATCTTAATTAACTGAGATCAATATATGACTTGTGGACATTAAGCTTAATAGAACAGATGGCAACCTGTCTGAAGGATGCTTTCCCAGAATCCACAATCATGTGCAAAAGATAGCAATATCATAAGATCAAGTCATACCTGCTAACCTTTCAGAGACCACAGATACAAATTTAACCATGGCCCAGCAAACAGGCATATTGTTGCACTGCATAATTAACCACTCCAGATCTCTCACGCGGCATACCTGGAACTTTCTAAAAATGGGTTATAGCGTACTGCATTGTATATTACAGAAGGAGCAACAAAAAACAAGGATATACACCAAAGAAAGTGATTTCAGCTTACAGAAAGGACAGAGATCCCAAACCAAACCCCTCCTGGCTAATACTCCTCCATCTGATAAAGACAAGACCAAGGTCCTTAATAGAGGTATGGGCTTTGTACCCACTCCAAAAGAAGATTTCTTCCGCCTCCAGTGCGAACTTTCCAAATTCTTTAGAAAAATCAGACTGCAGGTCTTCTCTAAAGAAAAACCCAATGATAACTTACCTACAGATTCAGGTCTTAAAAAACCGTCTACATTCACGCCTCCTTCATTTTCAATGCCTTGTGAGGTCTTGGCATTTGAACAAGCAGTTACGACTGATGTAACTAAATTACGACCAAAACATAGCTTTGTCAATCTACCCATAGCTGAGAGCAACGCTCTCAAAGGACTGGCAGCTGATACCAGTATCGCCATCAAATCAGCTGATAAGGGTGGTGCTATAGTCATAATGAACACCGAGGACTACAGACAAGAATGCTTACGCCTCCTCAGTGACTCGACTTACTATGCTCAGATTGACCGTGATCCCACAGACAGAATACACACTGAAATACGAGGAATGATAGAGGAGGCACTAGGAAATTCATGGATACCACAGAAAGAAGCTGAATTTTAGGACACTGTGAATCCTCGCACACCTTACTTCTACTGTCTCCCGAAGATCCAGAAAGGTAAAACCCCCCCTCCGGGTCGCCCTATAGTTTCAGGGATAGGATCGATTCTCGAACCCCTATCCACTTTTTGTGACCATTTTCTACAACCCCTTGTACAAGAGTCAACTACTTACCTGAGGGATACTAAAGATGTCCTTAATCTGATAGAGTCTATTAATTCTACAGATGACGTTGATGCTCTTATCACCTTAGACGTGGAAGCACTATATACCAACATTCCGCAAGAAGCCACTCTAAGGGTGGTCGAGACAGCCCTTCTAGCTGCCCGACTAGATTTAGCAACTCCAGTCCATTTTATAATGCATTGTGCCAGTTTAGCTATGACCGAAAATTTCTTCCAGTTCGAAGATCAGCTCTTCCACCAGATACGGGGCACGTCCATGAGTAGTACCTTTGCTCCCAGTTTGGCTTACCTCTATATGTATGACTTCGAAAAACGTTTCATATTACCAGATTCCAATCCTTTTTTTGACCATATCAAATTATGGCGTCGTTAAATAGACGACATTTTGGTGGTCTGGCATGGTTCCATTAATGAGGTAGACACATTCACAAAATGGGTCAACGGTTTGGACCCTTCTTTGAAATTCACTTCTTCGGTCTCTACCACCAATATTCCATTATTGGATTTGGAGATCAACATTGAGGAAGGCAAACTAACTACATGCACATATCAGAAAACAACAGATCGCAATAGTTTGTTACAGTATGAGAGTCATCACCCCAAAGCACTTAGAGATAATTTGCCTTATGGCCAGTTTCTGCGACTCCGTCGTAATTGCAGTAATATACACTCATTTGACACGCAAGCATCTGACTTGCGGAGTAAATTAGGTGATCGGCATTATCCCTACAGAGTGGTTAATACTGCCTACAAACGAGCAAGGTATAGCGATAGGGACGCATTGCTTCAGATGACCTCTAGACCGGCAGAGAATAAATTGACATATGTGTCTACATTTCTGTCCAATACCATCAAGAAAGTAATCAACAAGAGATGGGATATCCTCTGCAGTGGTGGAAATGCTATCCCTAAACCTTTGTTTGCTTTCAAAAGGACCACCAATCTTAAGGATATGATGGTCCACACTTGTCCCAGACCCCGAATTGTCTCGACTATACAAAGGTCTCTTTGGGATCTCCCTTCAGTCATAGGCCATTTCCCTTGTGGCAACTGCAACGTGTGTTCACTTACTAAACACGCAGAGTCCCTTGAATTAGAACCAATAGGGAAGTGGCGGTTATTAAAACATACCAATTGCAATACCTCCAACTGTGTCTATTTGATCACCTGCTCGTGTAACCTACGTTATGTGGGAATGACCACAAGAGCAGTAAAAGTAAGGATTAATGAACATCGTAGCAATATTCGTTGCGGTAAAACCACGACTAAATTGAGTGTCCACTACATAGATACTAATCATAGTCCGGACGACATGTGGTGGGTCATACTACAAACCTGCGCCCAGAAGGGGACGAAAGGTCTCTTTGAATTGGAACAGCGTTGGGTGTACAAACTTAACACACATCGCCAAGGGCTAAACAATGATATTCCCTGGACTAATTTTTCATATTGAAGTACTAATACCCTGTAGGGTCATTAATTTAGATTTATCCAGATTGTTCACTACTCAATAGGTGGAATCTATCTACCCTTAGAGTATGGCCTTCACCCAATTTGAGATTGCTCCCCTTATATACACCATTGAAAGGCATCTTGCCAGTGCACTTTTTGGGCTACATTCCTACCGACAACATATGGGATAATATTAATTTATAAATTTTTTGGTATATGTACGTGCCCCTTTGTCTTAGGCGAATCAGCAGTTCAGCGCAGTACTTTTAAATTTAAATTATGCCTACATTATGTTATAAAATATCAGTTTTGTAATGGCTGCCGCCTGGAGGCTCTTAGCAGTTCGCAACCAGGACCGCTGCCCTTCTTCTATTTTTACTTTTCTAAATAGGAACGACTAGAATGCGCGTATGCGCGTTGTTGGGCAACGAGAACGTCAGTTCGGCGTCGGGTTATGCATTATTTCTACCCCTCGGCCTGCGGCTCTCACTAACATTCGGGAGCGCGGCCAGGGGTAGGTGACCCTCTTCAACCCAGGACTATTATAGGTAAGTGCCCTTGGCATCGGTTTATATTTTTTGTCTTGTATGCTCTACTGGTAACGATGAGGCGATCTCCCCCATGACGGGGATCACAACTCGAGCACGCTGCCTTTTAAGCGTGCGCTTTCCCTTATGGAAAGGAGTGCTCAAATGGACCTAATTTTGAGTCCGTGTTCCCACTCCGGTTTTTTCCTGGGTTTGACTTCGAATTTAGAGGACCTTCTACCGATTTTTTTACATATCACATTTGTCCTTGTCATACTGTTCGCATTTCGAACATTGCACTTATTTATCTTTCTCTTTTTTCGTGTGCACTTTTTAAAAAAAAAATTTAAAAGACCTGCTCAAATGACAGCATAAGAATGGGCTAAACAGTTGCTCACGTATGAGTGTTATTTTACAGATTATGAATGTGCAAGTCAAACACACTATGTGACGCATATAATTTAGTTTCCATTTTGTGTCCCGTTTTATGGTCGCTTGCTGCACTGACGATTAGAGTGTTTGTAAGCCTGGCTATAGGCCGACGCGGTCCCATGAAGCCCTGTCCTACTTGGGAGGGTAAGCTCATCTTCATTTAATTTGCATGGGTTTGCCACCTTTTTACACTAACACTTAGTGGTGCACGGTTTGCCACCTGTTTCTTGTTTTATCGGCGTTATTTTTGTACCCATTCTGATAACTATTATCTACTGACTAAGTCATGTGTTGCTCACTGTTATTTTATATCCTCAGGGTGACTTATAGGAACAGCAAGTTCGGGTCAGATTGGACTCGTGTAAGTGACTGGTATCCTTCCTTTTTTCTTTTTGCTGACAGTTATAGACCGCAGGAGTCTAGTTATTTATAGTAGGAGAGATTCAAGATACATTAGGTCCTGAAGAAGCGTTGCTGGATCCTTTGAGGACCATTGAGACGCGAAACATGTCGACCTCATTTTCGAGGTGCGTCAGGTAGTTCCTGGCCTCCTCCCTTTCTCAATAAACCGATATAGAGTGGTTGAGAATTATCTCTTTCCCACTCCTGTGTTATGTTTTTAATCTTGGCCATTACCCTACACAGATTAATAAATTGGATTACTCAGAGGGTCTTGAACCAATTTTAATTTTTCTGTTGTTCTCCCCACTTTTTCTCCTTACTCACTTTTGGGGTTTGTGGCATCATCGAGAAAAGATCTCCGGCAAAGAGCCCCCAGACATTGCAGTGCCGGTCTGACGAGGAGCACGTCCGATGATGAAGCATGACACCCAATAGGGTGTGTGAGGACTCTTGCTCCTAATTATTAGGACCCTATTTTCACCCTTTCTTGCACTTTTTGGAACAGTGTATTTCATTATTTAAGAGTGACTGGGGCCATCCTAACATTCAGGGCCCACTGTTGTACAGACCTACTTTTGATATCCTTCAGATAGGGCTGTAAATGACCCCTGTATTTAACCTCCTATAATTGCTCCAGTTTAATACTCTTGCGGACGTCAGCCACGTCGCTATTATGTGGACACTTTTTTTTATTAATCCTTTCAGTACTTATTTTTGATGAGACGCTGACATCTTCAAGGGATCATACTCAGCTGGAAAATTAAGAGCTGACTCAATGGCCTGTACATTATTTACCCATTCTCCCAGATGTATCTCTTTTAAAAGTGATTTTATTAAAAACCAAAAAGTCCCTGCTTCAGCCTTTAGGAGCCCAGTCCAAAAGTGGAGCACCCATGGTCTATTTTTAATTAGTATATCTATGAGTCCCAGATCTAGCAGCAAGGCAGTACTAACCGAACCCCTCAGCAAGCCTAACCAGCATTTCCAAATGTTGTTTCTGTAGTTTGCATACGCTTTACCTGTTTTTCAAGTAGTGCCTCACAGCCATATAGCAACAAGGAGACAACTTTAGCATTATACACCAACCAAAGTACTTCTACAGATTTATGGCCTAAGGCAGAATCCAATCTCTGCAATGCCCCTGCTTTTTAAAATATATTTATTTATTGGTTTTTAACAGTTCAGTACATACATGGTTAAATTCACAACATAATTAGGTTACTATGTACTGTGGTTGTCGAGTAGGAATAATGGAGTATTTGTTGCTGTATATTTGAACAGTATCAACGTTTTTGACGCCTGGTTATTTGAGCGATAGGGATAAGCATATTAGTAACATCATATAGTCATCTAAAACTCGTTGCAAAGTTAGCATTCCCATATTCCAATAAAGTGAACTGGGAATGGAAAAAAGGAAAGTGATCTAGGAGCCAAGTATTGCGGCATGTGTAAGGTTTTCTTTTGTTTTCCCCCCTTAGGTGGGAGAATGAGAGGAGACTGCATGGGTGATCTGTGATCGGGAGGTTGGTAGGCTGTCTGCCTCAGCACTCTACAGTGGTCGATCATCTGACTTAAGTTTGGACTCTATCATTTTGAGGTATGTCTGCCAGTCTGGCAATATGCTAGTTGTATGTTGGATGAAACCTCTCTCTGTTAGTGCGTAGTGTTCTATCAGGGGTGCTGTTTGTGAATCAATCAGCCACAGCCTGATCGGGGGGAACAGTGGATTTCCATAACTTAGCTATTCTATGTTTTGCCAGCACCAGTGCTAGATCTGTGAATTTATTGATAGGCTTCAGTGCCACCGATCTAGTGGTGATGCCCAGTAGGCAGTGTGATTTGTCCTTTTGGATAGGGGTGCCCAAAATGTCAGTCAAGAGGCCCATGACCTCATCCTATTAGGAGGAGAGAGTCCGGCAGTCCCACACCATATGAATAAAGTCAGCTGATGTGGCATGGCATCGGGGGCAGGAGTCAGGTATCCCTGGGTGCATATGCAATATTTGTTTAAGGGTCAGATAAGTATGATGTAGGTAATTAAAGTGTGTGTATTTATGTCTGGTATTCATTGAGATTATTTTCGGCACACTCAGACATTGTACCTGTCATTTATCTGTTAATTTTGTCTTGAGTGCCATGTCCTAATAGGCTCGGAGTTGGTGTAAAGGGGTACCCTTTCTGAATTTACAGCGGAGTACAGTTGTGTAACTGCTTTGGGGATTGTACCTGCAATACCAGGGAGGGTTCCGGCTCATTGTGTTTTTCCTCTATATCATATGTAGGATCTGGGCAAGTGTAGCAAAGAGTCGATTGGAACCTCGTGGGATTCTTTAATCTTCAATCAGGGTGTCTAAGGTACTGAGGATCTTGTCAAAGAATAAGTCTTCCCAAGTAGTTAGCCCAGTTCGGGCCCATGCCATTGCATTAGGGCATCCCTGTAAGTCCCTACTCTCCGGGAGTGCCCATAGGGAAAGTGTCAAGAAGTATGGAGGGTGATTGTGCATGCCAGTGACATACTTAGTCCAACATGATTTAGCTACTCTCGTCAGAGCATTCCCACTAGCTCCCAGGCCCTCTACACCCGGCCCCAGGAGCCACTGCAATATTTGATCAGTTGTGAGTCCCCGGCGCTTGTGTCCCATTTGTGTGGTGTTGTGATTTGTGAGCCACCGCATGGGTCACTGGAGTTAGGTAGCAGCGTAATAATACTCATAATTCGGGACACAAAGCCCACCCCCGTCGATTGGGGAGTATAATTTAGTTATTGCTACCCTGCATCTGTTAGTGTCCCAGATCAGTGCAGTGAGGAGGGTGCAGAGGTCAGCAAAGATTTTCACTGGTAGTGTTACCGGTAAGGCCGAGATGAAGTAGAGTACCCTGGGAAGGATGAGAATTTTTGGATTTATAACCACTCTGCCCATTGGAGAAAGTGGAAGGAATAACCAGAAGGGTAGAGAGGCTCTGGTATTACTAACAGCCTTACCTATGTTACCCTCTATAAGGTCTGGGGGCGAGTGGATACACCCGTACTCCCAAGTTTTTATGAAGTCTAACTCACAGGGGATTGGAGCATGTGGCAGGCCCCTCGTCTGTGTGTCAGTCAATGCTGTCATGAGGAACTGGTGAGATTTATTCCAGTTTACTCAGAGGCCAGATGCCTCTCCAAAATGCTGCAGGAGGTCTAGAAAGTGAGGGAGAACGTTGCGGTCATTTTTGAGATATATAAGGGCATCATCTGCGTTCAATGATATAATGTGCCAACAACCATCGGCGTATATTCCTCATTCCAGAGCCCGTGCTCGGAGTGTACAGGCTAAAGTTTCTATAGCCAATGTGAAGATGATTGGTGACAATGGACATCCCTCTTGAGTGCTGCATTCTATTATGAATGGGTCTGATATGATGCGCCCGGTTCTGACACATGCTTGTGGGGAACTATAGAGTGTTTTGATTCATTGCGTAAACACGAGTCCGAATCCCATCTACTCGAGTACCGCTTGGTGGTACGGTCACCCATGTCTATCAAATGCTTTTTCTATGTCTAGTGAGGCAACCCAGAGACCTGTTCCTGCAAGTCTCGCCCAGTTCATCAGCATAAATAAGTGGCAGAGATTCAGGAAAGTGTTTTGCCCCGGGATAAACCCATTCTTGTTGTGATACACCAATTGTTGGGTTACAGGCATCAATGGGTTAGCCAGGACCTTCCCCAAGATCTTGCAATCAGTACTGAGCAGGAAGAGAGGGCAATAACAGCCCAATAGGAGTGGGATTAGGTCTGGTTTGGGAAGGACTACCAAACCAGCTTCTTGGAGTGATGACGGTAACATGCAATTGGCGTATGCCTCAGAGTAGACCTTTAGTAGGAAAAGCATGAGAGTGTGGCGATATGCAGAATAAAATTCAGCTGGTCAACAGTCTGTCTCCGGTGTCTTGACCCCTCACCAGTTGTTGGATCGCCTCAGTTATTTTGTCAGTTAAAAGGGGTGCATCAAGGGTCTCTCTCTATGCGTTGCCTGTAGGAAGGAGAGCTGTATCATGTCTAGAAATGCAGTGAGTGGGATAGTGCTTACTCTTGGTGGAACAGAATAGAGGGTAGTGCAATAGGTCAGAAATGCCCTCCTGGGTGTTGAGGATGGTTCCCTTTGTGTCCCATATGGCCGTGGTTGGCATCTTGGGGACTTTGGATTTGAGGAGCCATGCTAAGAGCCTACCGGCCTTATCCCCCTCAACATGTTTTCCATTTTGGTATTCCCTGTAATATAGTTGACAGAGGCCTTCCAGAGTCACTTTGTGGGTCAATCGTGTGGCAGCAAGTGAAGCCGCCACTGTCTGGTCGGTAAGTGGCTTACATCCCAGGCTGCGCAGGTCAGACTCCAGTGTGTCCAACTCTCTGCATAGTGTTCTTCGAGGGCCGTATACTGTGTTAATTGCGTGGCCTCGCAGAACTACTTTAAAGGTGTCCCACTCCACACCGGGCCCGACGCCGTGCCCTTGTTGTCTTTAAAGTATGTTGTGATTTGGGTGGACATTGCTTCTTGAAACAGTGTGTCCTGGGGAGAGCATCTATTGTGAGCCTCCAGATGGGTATGCAAGGGCGAAGTTGCCCCAATTTCATGTGTAAGAGTAGTGGGCAGTGATCCGAGGCACTGCACCCCAAGTATTCTGCACCAGTGATTCCTGACAGTGCATCCGCATTAAAATAAAATGTGTCTATCCTGGTGTGGGTGTCGTTTATAGGAGTGTAGAATTAATATTCACTCTCTGTAAGCTCTGACACATATCTGTGATCTGCATGTGTGTTGCCCAACTCATCAGTTGTTGTGAGAGTGCTATGGACTGTGCTCCTGTAAAGGATGGGCGATAACGGTCTGCCATAGTGTCAGGTACGCAGTTGAAGTCCCCAACCCCCCAGTAACTAGGAGCATTTAAGTTCAGAATTATTTTTTTGATAAACAAGTTTTTATTGTTTTTGGGAAGAAGGAAAGAAAGGAAAAAGAAAAATAATAAAAGAAAGTGCAGAGCAGATAAAATTTACAATGCAGTGTAGCAATGCAGTAAATTCCAACATCGGCCCACCATTATCAGTAATATTGGGGCGGTAGTCTGGGCCAGAAGGTAAGCCACAGTTTAGATCCTGTTACAACAATCATATTTGTGTTCTTACCCCGCTCTATGGCATCATGTCCACCCATCTTCCCCATATTTTCTCAAATTTCCGGGGGCAGCCTCTGGATTCATACACCAATTTCTCTTGGTTTGCACGCCAGTCAACTCCCCTTATCCACTTTTGGAGTGATGGGCCTTTGGAGGAGAACCAGGCCGCAGCTATGTCTCTTTTGGTGACCAGCGTGGCTGTGGCGGCCAAGGCTCATTTTGCCCGTGATACTCCCATCTCCTCCATCACCCCTAGCAGGACCAATTTTGCGGATCTCTGTACCTCTTGTCCCAGGGCCTTCCCCAAATCTTGGAGCTCTTTGCCCCAATAGGACTGTATCACTTGATAGGTCCAAACCATGTGGAAGAAATTAACAGGCTCACTCGAGCATTGTGGGCATTGGGCGGAGGGGCAGAGACCCGCTTGGTGTAATCTGGATGGTGTCAGGTATGCGCCATGTAAGTCATAGAATTGCACTGTACGGAGTCTAACCGACACTGCCAATACCTTGGGTGCCATCATAGCCTCCTTCCATTCCGTCTCTTCCAGGGCCCGACCCATGACTCCCACCTGGTTCTAACAAAGTCCAGGTCCCCGGGAGCATTGTTAAATAGCATTTTATAGATTGGAGAGACACCTTTCCCTCCCAGGTTCCCCATGAGTAGTTTGGCCTCAAGTGGGTTAAATTCTGGCAAGGGAACCGTGGCTGGTAAATGGACCCTCAAGGCATGTCTAAGCTGGAGATATCTGAAGAACTGTGTCTGGGTTAGTTGGAAATCTACCTGTAGGTCTTGAAATGATTTCATAGCTTCTCCTTTCCATACATCTCCCACCGCAGAGATGCCTAACAGATCCCATTCTGTGAACCCCTCCAGCGCTGCAGTTGCGCTTAACCACTTCCCTCTCCACAATGGGGTCCGGTGGGTGATGACGGTATTCCAGCGGGTGTGTCTTAATGCAGCACGCCACGCCACAAAAACCACCCTGGTTATCTCTGCCATATCTCGGGGGAGAGGTTTACCATACCTCACATCTAAGGTATGCGGGAATCCCAGGAGCTCCAATTCTACCCGATAGGCCGGGTCTCCCCATCCCTCGTTGAACCAATCGTGAATCACTATTAGCTAGGTGGCTAGATAATACAGGTAGGGATCCGAGGTGCCCAGACCCCTGTCGTATGTCCCTCTTCGGCAATGTTGAGTCGCTACTCGATGTCTGGCACCCTTCCAGAGGAACAGCCCTGTGGCGCTTTCAAGAGCTCTAAACCAGGAGCGGGGGATAGGGAGGGGAAAATTCTGAAAGGTATATAGGAGCCTTGGCAGGATCATCATCTTGTATAGGGCTACTCGGCCCATTACATTTAGCGGCAGAGTTTGCCATCTCTGCAGGGCTGTTTTAACGCGTGCTAACAACAGCGACAGGTTTTTGGCCCACATCAGTTCAGGAAGAAGGGACACCCAGATTCCTAGTTATTTGAATCTGCGTAGCGGTATTGTATCCTGCCAGTCAAAGCAGTCACGCGAACCTGCCAGTAGGATCAGTATCGATTTGGTAGGGTTAATTTTTAGTCCTGACGCTTGCTCATAGCGCCGTAAAAAGGTCACGACTACGCGGGCCCATTATGGTGGGCTCCTCCATGTACAACAGGATGTCATCAGCGTATAGCGCTATCCTATCCTCTTGGGAGTGACCCCAGTTCCAGCAGCGATATACCGGGTCTGTCCTAATCATCTGGGCCAGAGGCTCAATGGCCAGAGTAAACAGAAGGGGGGACAAGGGGCATCCTTGCCGTGTGCCCCGGTGATCCTCAAAAGTTGGGGACAGGGTCGCGGGCTGTAGGATTGGCGTATAGTGCTTGAACCAGGCGACAGAACCTCGGACCCAGGCCCACGCGCCGAAGCACCAAAAAGAGAAACCCCCAGTCAACAGAATCAAAGGCCTTTTCTAAGTTGATGAGTAAAAGGGCAAGGTCTCGGTGCAGCCGGCGACGTTCAGCCAGAGCCACGTGTAGCTGACGGATACAGTGCCGGGTACTGCGAGTGGTCATGGATCCACATTGGTCTGGGTGGATCAGTTGCGGCAGAACCCTCTTGAGACGGGTGGCGAGAATAGAGGCAAAGATTTTAATTTCGGTGTTAAGCAACGATATCGGTCTATAGTCTGCACAGTACAGCGAGGGGGGTTGAGTTTTGGGGAGTACTACAATGGTGGCGGCGTCTAACTCTGGGGGGAAGGTTCCACTATTTTCCACTTCTGTAAAGAGTTTTAATAAATGTGGGGTTAAGTCATCCCTGAAAGTTTTGTAGTATTCTGAGGGGAACCTGTCAGGTCCCGGCGTTTTCCCGGTACCTCGTGCCGACGTGGCTGCCCCTACCTCCTCTGCGCTAATGGGTTCGTCCAAGATTCGTATCTCCACCGCTGGCAGTTGCAGGAGGGGGACCTCGTCCAACAGTTGGCGGGCATATCCCAAATCGACTAGCGCAGACGCTTGATATAGTGTTTGGTAGTACCTGGCATAGGCATTCGCTATTTCTGTGTGTTTCATAACAAGGCCACCCTCCCCATGATAAATTTCAGGGACAATCCTGGAGGCAAGATGGCGAGATACCAACCAATATAGCATTTTCCCTGTTTTGTCCCTCCACCCATAGATTTTCACCGTGGTTGCCCTCCTCAGGGGTTTCGCCGCCTCCAAGGATTGATCTTTGATTTCCTCACGGATTAGGTGGAGTTGTCGCATTGCCCTTTCACTTGGGTTTGTTTCATTTTCATTCTCCAGGTCCGTCGCCCGAAGCTCCAGCTGTTCGATACGTTGGGCTCGCTCGCGTTCTTGGTTTCGTATCAAGTTCCTTGCTGCACCCCGCAGCACCGCTTTACTCGCCGCCCACAGAGCACCCACGGAGGCCACCGACCCCTTGTTCAGTTCAAAGTACTCTCGCTGTGCTTGTCGCTGCTGCTCAGTGTAGTTCCTGTCTTTGAGGTACCACGCGTTTAATCACCACATAGGACGAGACTGAGACCGAGCGGGACCCACGACAAACCGAAGTGGGGCTTGGTCAGAAATTTCCCTGGCAAATATTTCAATGTGGGAGAGGGCTGTGCAGTCCATGCTCGGGAGTAGCACCAGGTCATTTCTGGAGTGCGAGCCATGAGCTGCTGAAGAGTGGGTGAACTGTCGCCGTCTTGGGTGCCATACCGGCCAAGCATCACAGAGCCCCGTCACAGAGAACCACCCAGTGAGACCCACCGCTGCTGCGTGTCTATATACGGAGAGCGAACCAGCTACATCCACGGCCGGATCTAGAGTTGCGTTGAAGTCACCGCCCACCATAGTGAGCCCAGGTGGTAGATCTAAAAGTAACTTGGTGAGGTCCTCGAGGGTTCTACGAACCAGTGGAGGAGGAGCATAAACAATGACCATGTTAATTGAGGTTCCCTCAACTTTGCTGGTGATGGCTACATAGCGTCCCTGTCGGTCCCTCAACACCTGGATGTGTGTCATGGGAAATGTCCGTGTAGGAGTATGGCCACCCCCGCGATCTGCGTGTGAACCCGGCATGGTACACCCTGTCAAAACCCCTATGGATCAAGAAGGGGCAGTTGTCTCCCAAGAGATGTGTCTCCTGCAGCAGGAGTACCTCCCGTCGATATTGGTGTATGAATGCAAACACTGCGGTACGTTTAATCTTGTCCAGGAAGCCATTAACATTCCATGAGTTGACTCATGTCTGGTTCATGGGGGGTGGGTGTTTGGAAAGTTCCCATAGTAGCTACCAAGACTCTCTATTGCTGGGTCGGGGGATCTTGGAGAGCCCTCATATGCTCCCTGTCGCTGTGGGGGCACGTGTCCCTATGGTGTCGGTGGAATCCCTACATTCTTTGCTCTGTGCACTAAATAAGAAACACAAATATTGCAATAACCTAAAAATGGTAACAACGGCCTTTAGAACCAGGCCAGAACTCCCTCGCCCCCCAACTCCCACCCCACCCCATACTTCCCCCAGAAGTATCTGTCACTATATATATAGCACCTCACTTCTGGAACTAGTGAGGTGAACCGTCAACTGATAGGGTAGCAGTGGTGGTGGTGGACCCCTCCATATTGTCGGATCAAGTACAGAAGCACAGTAAACGGTAATGGATTGAGCTTGGCATAGTCCCCATCAGCCCAGCAGATTGTTTCTTCCTTGGAGATTTCACATTGGTGAGATCACAATACCGGACTACGGGACAAGTCTGTGTCCTCCAGGGACCCTGATTGGGCCTGCTTCTCACTCCGTGGGTCGCGGTCCCTCTGGGCGTCCTCAGAGGCATCCCTTGGTTGTGGGCTCAGCGGCTCCTCGGCTCCGTTCGGTGGGTCTTCGAAGATGAGTCGGAGTGGGATCCGCGTGGCATCCTGCACCGCCGCGAGCGTGTGCAATGGCGTCAGTCGGGCTGTTGTCCCCTCTGGTGACTCGATAGTGCCTCCCACAGGGGACCAGACCCTTACCTGTAGGAACCCAGAGGAATTTCCTCTGTCAGCCAGGTCCATGCCGTGGCCGTCTTATTTTTGTAAACCACACGGAGTCCATTGCTCTCGTTTTCTGTTTCACCTTGGTGAATGATCAATGCTGTTGTTGTACTTCTCGCGTGTAGTCAGGGAAGAGGAGGACCTTCACTCCGCTGCAGAAGAGGTCTCCCTTCGAGCGTGCCTCCTGCAGCACCACGTCTCTGTCCTTAAAGTTGAAGAGACGAAGTATCACTGATCTGGGCGGGGAGCCAGGCAGAGGTTTCGATTGCAGGGCCCTGTGGGCTCGTTCGATCTCAACCATGGCGTGAGGCGATCCGACGGCATCCAAGAGCGGAACCGATCCTCCAGGTACCTGGCCAGAGATGATTCTTCTGTGTTTTCAGGAAGGCCCACCACACGAAGGTTGTTATGCCTAGACCTGTTTTCGGCATCTTCAGCTCTCCTGTGTAGCTCTGACGTGCGGGCGGTCAGGGCAGAGACCTGAGCCTTGAGAGCAGTCACGTCATCTTCCACCGTGGAGATCCTAGATTTGTCATCTTCCGTGATTCGGGCTGTGGTGTTGCGAAGGTCTTGCCGGACCAGGGCCATGTCCACCCTAACCTCTCCTATCTTGGATTCACCGGCCACCTGGGACGCCTGGATCGCCTGGTTCCAGTCGCGTATTCAGGAGGGAGAGGAAGGGCCGATTTTCACCACCATGCCAGGAGCCACAATTCCGGTCTGGGCGTTTTTCTCCAGCAAGGCAGGGAGAGGGGAGGGATATGGGAGAGGACCCCCCTCCGCCCCCAACACAGGTCCTCCAGTCCTGTACCCCGGTGGCCACCTCCGCCCACGGCTCACCTCTGTGCAGCTCTTCTCAAATTTGGTCACCAGCAGGGCATGATTCCCTTTTAATTGTGGGGGGGCCTGCGGGCGTGTGTTAGACCTGCAGCGCCCCAGGCCTCTTCTTGCTGTGGATCGCGGCGCCCGTTCATGGTCTGGCTCCAGGGCCCGAGCAGTCGTGGGGTGTTTTCTCGCCCGCTTCTGGGCTATGGGTCGGCCCTATCCTCTTTCTCTTGCCCCTTTCATCTCGGGAGGGAAGGGGAGGCCTCACACGAGGGCAGCAGGTCTCGGCCTGCCTTGGGCGGACCAGGATATGGCCCGTCGTCAGCAGTGTAGCGCGCCGCTCTTCACTACCCTGAAGCCGAGCGCCACTCCACACCGAGGCGCTGCAGCAGGACCCGCAAGCACACACAAGCCGCCGCGGCGTCCCCGGTTTCCAGCAGCCCGTGCCACGGCTTTACCTGCCGTCCGCCATCTTGATCGCGGGCGGCCGCCACAGTTCAGTTATCGGCACTCGGGCCGAGTGGTCCGGAGACTTTGTTTTCTTTTCCCTGGGGAGGCAGCAGAGCCCCGGGGGTCAGTCTGTGGCGCCGAAGGGGATGGATTGCATTCTTTGCAGGAGGCGGATGACAGAGGGGTCCAGAGCACCACGAAAGTGCAACCACCATCTTGACACCTCGGCCACGCCCCTTAAGTTCTGAATTAATGCTGGTGTGAGGGCTTACAGGAAATTACTTTGGTTAGTGTTTGGAGCATACAAGGAGATCCACGCAATGGGGAGACCATCTAGTACCCCTTCTAGTATTGCATATTTCCCTTCTGAGTCCACCTTAGTGTGAGTGATATGCAGGAGTGTGCTGATGCCACCCAGAAGAGAACCCCTCTGGCATATCATAAGTATGTGATGCCTATCAAGTGGCCCCTCCACCGTTTATGCAAGCTTTGGAGGTCAGGTGTTGTGAGGTGCATTTTCTTCAAGACAGCTATTGGTATACATCGCCTGTGGAGATACTTTAGTATATTTCACCATTCTCCATATGTTCCAGGTCAGTAACCAATATTGTGCGCCTGATCTAGTCCCTACAGTGGCCATGTTGGTATTTTGTCTAGTGTGGCTGATGTAGTGCTCCCTCCCAGTCATGTCGGCTCACTGTCATCTTCAATAGTCACTGCACACAACATGCCTGATTCCAGTATGAACAAATGAACAGAAACTGAAAGAGTAACACAACCCCTTAACTTAAATACCCCTTCCCGGGCTAGTGCGCCAACGGGCGCCCAGCTATTTGCACTCAACTGCTGTATGGTATAAACCAAATAGGGTAACAGATGAGCTATGACATCAAGTTGTCAATGCAAGGGTGGGCTGCTGTTGTAATCTCAGTATATAACCGAGTAGGTCATGCAATACCAAGCCTACCTCGTTCAGTCTGCAAAGACTCTCCATCTCAAGTGTGGCATTTGCGGTCTGTTCCAGGTGATTTTAACTTGGATAATTGTCAAGCGACAGAGCACGGTCTCCATCAGTGTCTGAGAGAGGCTCAGTGTGTCCTCATCCTGGTGGCCTGACAGGGAATCAGGATGAGGGGCAGTGCTCAACCCCCCTAGGTTTGCCCGTATCTGTTCTTTAGCTGCTTGTTCTTTGGTGGGGCCCAGTTGAGGGAGCGCCCGCGGGGCCTGAGTCACTTCTGTGTGATCCAACTTCTGGAGGCAGTTGGCGTCTCTGGCGATGTCAGAGCTATGCCTTTGGATTCTAACCAGTTCCCAAACCCCTCCGGTGGTGCTGCAGAATGTGGTGGTGTCTTTGTGTGTGATCTGCAGTTTGGCAGAGAATTGCAGTGCGTATTTGTTGCTGTGATCTTGTAGGCATCTCTTGACCTATAGGAAGGATGAGCAGCAGCGTTGCACATCAGTAGTATAGTCCAGAAAAATATTAAATTGGCACTTATCCTCCACCCACGGACCCTTAGAGAGGGTAACCTGCAAATATATGGTCCCTGTAACTCAAGAGCTTGGCTACTACCGGGAATCTAGGGGCACCAGGGGGGAGAAAGCCTACCAGGCACCCTATGTACCAGTTCCATGGAAAAGAAGGTTGAGTACTTGCCTTGTAGGATAGTCGAAGTGAATCATTTCACAAGGTAGAGCTCCTCACAGGGACCCTCAACCCCCTTAGGAAGACCCACTATCTGGACGTTATTCCGTCTGGACCTGCCTTCTTGGTTGTCAATATGTTTTTGTAGGTAGTCTACCTCTTCTTGGAGGGCTTTGATTCAGGTTATGCCTTCCGTCACTGTTGGCCTGAGGAATGCCAGTGTTGGCTCCACTGTCAACACGTACTCTTTCAGTTTGCTATGGTCATCTCACAATGAGCCAATGTCAGCCATCAGGTCATCGTTTTTGGGCTCCATTGTTGCTTTAACGTCCAATACTGCAGAGAGGATCTCGTCGAAAGTCTGGAATTGGGTGGCCAAAGATGACTCTACAGAGCCACTTATGGTGGATAAGACCGTACCTGACTCCAGGCACGGTTTTGCGATTATCAGGCCCGCCTGTGCCTTCTCATTCTTCATGCGGACAATGGTCGGGTCCTTCGTCAGCGCCAAATGGGTGCACAATGTAGGCAGGTGTAAGGTGCTGTGTAAGGTCCTGTCGTTAGGACAGATCGTGGTTGTTGTACATTCATGGTTGCACAGCAGGGATCAATTTGCAGTCTATGTAAGCACTAGCATTCATAGCTCCTGGCACCTATGGCAGTGCTGTGGTATGGCAATCCCAGGCCACCTCCCCAGGCTCTGTATGTTATGGAGTGTCTGGTAAGGGCTGGGCCAACACTCGCCGTCTCTGTCTCTGGACCGGGCCCGTTACCTTAAGTATGTGGTTACTCAGAGGTATGCCCTTTCGCTATGATGATCAGTCATTATCTGTTTTGACAATGTGTGAGGATGCATGCCAGTGCCCCCGTAATCACCAGGGCAGTGTCACAGTCTCTGAGTGACTGGCCCTTAAGAAGTATAGCGACCCAGAGAAGATATAAGCTGTTCCTTGGAGCTATTAAGCCATGGCACCGCTTCCCCTCCCTTGCACCTGGGCCAGGCCAGCCATCTGCCTACTTTTTCATAATGTCTGTGGTGAAATGGGTCTGTTTTGTGTAGGTTGCCACTGGTGTCCTAGATTGGGGGTACATAGCAGTAGGGGAGATTGTCCCCGGCAGGCCTACTGGCGGCCTCCTCCAGGCCCTACCAGGGCAGTTCCTCACACTGAGGAGGGTGCCCACAGTTGGCAGTAGGCCCAAGGAGGGAGGGCCCGCCACAGTTCTCATGGTGTTCCGCCCAGTTTTGGCTCATTAGGTAGGCCCTGGTGAGCGGGTGTGGCCTGCAGGGAGGTGCGCAGACTGGAGAGCACTGGCGCTCCATCAAGCAATGAATGACGCTCCCTGCTGTGGTTGGAATACCAGGCAGGAGGAGGGATGAGCCCTTCTGTCTCCTCGTGGAGTCCCCTGCCACAGTGATCTTGTCAGCTCTCTGCCCTGCGCGGATGTCAGGGCCTCTCTGTGCGGGTTGCCATGGATGACTGTGTGGTGACGTGGGACCGCTGTGGAGGTTGTCTTGTCTTTCGAGAGCCTTGAAGGATCCTGGCGCGTATCGGACGCATGGTGTTTGGACGGTAGGATGGGGTTGTGCCCGTTTTTCTTTCTTTTGTAGTGCTGTGTGCTGGACTGCAGGGGAGTGCTGTCACTCAGTCACCTGCTCATTCGGTTTATTGCCTTGCTGAGGTCCCCATGACCTCTTGCCTGGGTGCCACTGTTTCAGTGCGATGTGGTTGGCTTTCATGTCACTGTAGCCTTCCAGGTATCATTTAGACATCCGGGGTCACGTTATCGCGGATGTCTCTGGCGCTATAGTCAAGGGTACGTCGGTGTTCCTATGATTATCGAACATCCTTTACCTCCCATAGTTTACCGGCATCACCTTGTAGCCTTTGTTCCCCACGCTAATCGGGGCTTCCTTTGCAGACTGTGGCCCTGTTACTTTGCTTTTTCCACACCTGGGACATTGGTCTTTTGCGTGTCTGTTGCTTTGATGCTGGCGGATGGTTAGGGGTGTTTTGTTCTGCCACTGGCTGGGTGACTTTTGGTGGTGCTCCCCAGTGTTCGGATCTCCATCGCTCACACTGGCAGTTGTGGATTCTGGTCAGTTGAGTCTGATGTCCTTTCCCTACTGGGTTGTTTTTGGATACATGGATGTTTCTTTCTTTCCTTCGTGGGGAAAGTGTTTGTGTTACTTCTTTCCGGTTCTTGACGTTTCTTCCCACGGTTTCAGTGTTGCCCCTCCTGGACGGCCTGCGTCCTCGCTTTGCTTTTGGTGGGTGCTCCTTTTGGCAGCATGTATCCTGCTTTTGGATTGATACAGTGATGGTTCATGTGGCCACTGTGCTAGGATGGCATGCAAATTCATGTAACCTTCCCTGCTGGAATGCCATAGACTGAGGGTGCTGCTGTGCAATTGTGTGCCTTCCCTTGCTCTGAGCACAGTGGTGCGGTTGTGACAGTCCTTTCTCGCCTCCAATGTCTTGATGAGGACAAGCATTTCGACTTTGGATGGGACTCTACTGGTAGTCTGTAGCCTGGGGATTCGGGCCCCCACTCCTCGCACTGTGGCCTGTATGTTTCTGTCTCCTCTCTCACTACGTGTTGTGGGGTATCTTACTGGGGTCTTCTTTGGTCCTTTCCCTTCTGTGCGGGTGTTGGTTGTCTGTTCCCTGCTTTTCAGGGGCACATACTGGCACCGGCTGTTGCCTCATTGGATGTTCCTGTCCCCCAAGGCTCTCTCTGCTGCCACTTTTGTCCCGTTCACCTCTGGGTTGGGACTGGTACTGCTGGGCTGCTGGTTTTGTCCACTTATCTTTCTCAGCGGCTTTAATGCTCTACTTGGTGCTGGTCTTTGTTTTACTGGCTGTGGTCTTTTGGGGGTTGCTGTGGTGTGCTCTGCTCTGTTGGCTGCTGTGGTGGCGTCTGCAGGATTGCTGCAGCTATTTAGTTGGCCGACTTCCTTCTTCCTTGGGGCTCTGGCTGAGGTCAGGTGTTTTTTTTTTTGGGGGCTACTTGGTTGGCAATTCAGTGGGTTCGTACCTTGAAGCTGCTTCTGGTGTGGGTCGGGAGCTCTTAGTGGGAGGGACCCTGCATTGTTCTCTGGGCCCTTTCCTGCATGTTTGCTTGCCTTGCCCTTTTGGAGGTGTGGCTGGTCATTGGATCCGGGTCATTGTGACCTGTGGCTATGCTGTGGTCTTTGTTCCTGTTCCCCCTTCCGTGGCTGTGTCCTGTCTCCGGTTTGGGGGGCTGTGGGCATGTGGTTGGCCTTTTGGTTATCCTTTGGTGAGTTTATGGGCATTTGAGGCCTTGTGAGTGCTGCCTGTTTCTGGTCTTGTGTTTGGGGATCCTTTCCTCAAGTTTTTGTGTCTGTTGGTGTCTGGGGTGTTTTTGTTAGACCTGCTTGGTGCCGGGGTCGGTCCCTTGGGGCGTGCCATGCTATTCCACGCCTGATTTGGGATGGTAGGCATTGTTCCACTCTGACTTTCCTTTAGGTCTGGGTATTGTTTCCGCATGCGGGTCTCTGGCCTATCTGACCGTGCCTTTTCACTATCCATTTCTGTGGGTTCTCCGGCCTTTCTGGATTGGGTTCTTCCCTGTGACCTCGACTTGTGTTTTAATGCTAGGCTTTCGTTTGTTCCCTGGGGCTGTTCTCTATTCAGCTGGAGTTCCAGCTGGAGTGCCAGCTGCAGGGCTTTGTCATTGCCTTCTGGGTCTGTTTTGACCTTTCCACCTTTCCTTTAGGTCCAGCCATTAATAGTGCTGGACTGTTAGTGGGTTTCAGTGTTTTTTGTTTTTCCCCATGCCGGCACTGGGTGCCTTTCTTTCACTTCTGGCATGTTGGGGGAGTGGTCTGGTAGGGGGTCTTCCCTTGGCCTATCTCCCTTCTTCTTTCTGGCTCTTTCTCTGGATGGTCTGATGCATGCCTTTGCTCCTGGTATGGTCCGCCCTTTCTCTGATTGGGCTTGGCAGTTCCTGTTGGTGACCTTTTCGTCCATTTGCTTGGTGGCTTTTGGCCCTTCATTCTTGGTTTCGGTGGACCTCTATGGTGATTGTGTTGCAAAGGTTCTCTATGGTTAGGTTTTGTGGGGCTCCGCCTTGGATTTCACCATAGTTTTTTGGTTTTCCCTTGTTCAGCTTACTGAGTGGAACAATCTGGATTTGGTTAATAAGGAAGGCGAGAGAGGGAGAGGAGGTAATGCATCCATTACTTACGGTAATGGCATTACTCCTAGTCCTACTTCCTCGCCTTCCTTCTAGTTCATTCCCACCCTCCAGTACACACCAACTGAGTGTTTGGGTTGGCTTGTTTACATACAGGATGAGGACGGGGGTGGAGGGAGTTTTCATTTGGAGGAGGGAGGGGTCTATCGGAGGCAAGGGGCCACATTGGTTAAGAAGGAATGCGAGGAAGTAGCACTAGGAGTAATGCCATTAACGGTAAGTAATGGACGCATTAGACCATAACTTAATTCTGGTCCATGAACCTCATGTAACTGAGCTATCAGTTTCAAAAGACCCCTTGGGCATTTCTATTTCACCATTTTTCCCCACAGAAGGGATCTGTTCATGACATCATGTGGTTCTCAACATTTGTGATGCTCTTGCTGGGATTAGAGTTTACATATAATTTTTCTTAAGTCTCTTTGGATTGATGATTCGCTTTCCAGATAGGTCCTCGTTAGTAGTTATATAAACATTGGCATTTGTACTTAACATTTCAAAGTGGATACGGTTTGCCAGTTCTGATTAATGATAATTTTAAAATGATTGGTTCTGGTTACAGAATGTGGTAATAGAATCGATTGTTTTTTGCCTTCTTTACTCATTTTTTATGAGATTTTCTTGCAGACCATGCCTTTAAACACGAGTTCTTTAGTAGTTTCTTTGGATTTCCCTTTTAATTTAATTTGCTATTGAATTCCTCGGAATGTTTGCAATAATGTTACTTATTTGTGCAATTCCTACAAATTCGTAAGAAATTGACCACAAGGGAGCTAATCACCAATATGACTACTTGGATAAGAGCTCTCATGTCATAGGAAGCAATTACTATTAGTAGGTTTCCTAAAAAATAAAGCGAAGTGTGCCGTTTTTAGTATTCGTATTATTCAACTTTTTTAGCTAGTGTTCTTGGATTTATAGATTTCCATTTGAGAAATACAGCAAAATATTGGGTATACTTTTTTAAAAACATAAAAATATCTATGCAATGTTCATTATATCTTGTGTTTGCTATGAGATAATGATGTAGGGTTTGCACAAAACTGTAGCCCTGAATGGTCCAAAAAATAAAAATGCATAGATTGTACAGGTGCACATCGAGACCAAAGAAGTTCCTGTGCTTGAACAACTAATCCCGAACTCTGAAAATAATTCCAGCACAGAGGTGCGCAAACACGCGAGGAGTGAAAGAGTTAAAACCTAAACCTAAACCTAAGAAACGAAAACACCAACTTTGGGATACTGATTTAAAAGACACCATCCTCAGGAAGGTCACTTCCATTGTTTACTCTTTGCTCACCCTCAGAATGCATACGTGCCTGCGGTAAAATCCAAATTCACATTTTCACCATTGTTTCCTATTAAAGGGGCTTTTTTGTTAGGAAACTGGACCAATTTAAAAATGATTAAAAGTAATGTTACCCACATCCGTTGAAATCTGTTTCCAATTTCACAAAAGATGGCTAGCCATTTAGGTCTACAGTAGGATAAGTCACTGTTTTGTTAGACTTTATTCAGCAAAGAAGAAATAGGTAAGAAACATCTCCGAGGCGCCATACATTCGTACTGCTGCCTGATTGATGAATAAATATGTAAACAAAGACAGCAGATAATGACATAAAGACTATCTAGTTTGGCCACTTCCTTCCTGCTCTTCTGCTCTTAACAAATAGACCATTCTGGCTTCTTCCTTCTTAGTAATACTGTTCCCTACTACTGCAGCAGGTATTTTTCACTCATTTCCTGATGTACTATTTTTGTCTTTACAGTGTCAGATATGTGAGGTCCATTAAAGTCATTTGTGTCTTACCCACAAAATGGAGGGCCAAAATGCAGAAGCAGCATGCAGGATGCTTTCAAGTCATTGAGGTGTAGTGCTCGGAGCAAAAGGAGTTTCACTGCAGCGAGGCAGGCTTGAGCAAAAGCAATAAAGGAAAACTCTGCTTTGCTCTTAAGCTGGATTACCTTCAGTGGAAAACAGAATGACCATATTCACATGTCCCAGCTCTCTGGTAGTTCAGGCTAGCACTTTGCTTTTACAGGTTTAGCTCTGATGCAGTGTAGCTTGAATTGCCTTACATACAATACTACGCTGTGTAAAAATTGGAATCATTCTAATCTAAAACATTTCTGGCCTCACCTTTTGGCAGTGATTAACTTGTAATAATATAAGGGCCGGACCCCATATTGAGAGGCAGGGCTCAGTGCCCCTGCTCCCGGGACTCCACCCATCTCTGCATTACCTGCATAGTCAGCAGGCTGGAAGAGCAGCAGGAAAGGAAACAGCCTGAACCATGACTCTTTAACAACGATTATATTGTTCACGAAAGCGTAACCACGCCTGCATGAATAATGACTCTCTTTATCTCTGCCTTAACCACGCATGTGCTGAACAACACACACGCGTTCAGGTAAGTGGGACTGGGGCAAGGGGCGGGTAGTTTTAGTTTTTTGGGGTGGGGTGGAGGGTCGGGTAGTTTTAGTTTTAGGGGCGGGTGGGGGTAGTTTTAGTTTGAGGGGTAGGGGTCCAGGTAGTTTTAGTTTTTTAGGGGCGGGGAGTGGGTGGGGGGTTGGGGTAGTTTTGTTTCAGGGGTGGGGGGTCGAGGGGTCGCATGCTGGAACCAAGCATGCTGTGCCACACATGCCTTTACAATGAAAAATCATTATAAAGGCATTCGTAGTTAAGGCATTCGTGGTAACAAAGCGGTCGTTGTTCCGACCGCGTTGTTCAGGCATACATGGTTCCAGCATGCGTTGTTCCATCGTATATTCCAGCAGGAAGGCTAGGATGGATAAAGAGCAGTAGTCCTCTTTTCATTTTCAGTGTGTTTCATGGAAATATAAGAAGTACTGCCAAGAAACAATGGCACTGTACTTAAACGTGCAACGAAAATTGATTGTTGATTGAAAATAAAACAGTCAAAAACCGAACAAACTCGTTTGCAAACAAGCGATGACTGTCAAGTAAACACATGGTATCACAACGGAAGCACATGAAATATTACAAACACAGCAAAATGATGATTAGGTAGCATGCCCCCGAATAACCAGATGAGCAAAGGCTATGTAAATGCAAAAAGCCCGCAGTCCCAATCCACAACCCAAACAGGAAGCATAAAGATGGACTAAAGTGATGTGGACAACCGTCTGGAAGAGCAGCGCCTCAGAGACACGCAACTCTGCCTGACACACATACCCGAAAAAGAAACCAGGAGATAGACAAGCACTCAAATGAAAAGGAGGATCCAGTAATTTACAATGTTTAGCGATTTATGGACTTGTAATTTCTGCACAGCATTGCTTAATCAAGAGCATCATCAAAAGCATAATGTACATGACGACACCGTTTGTCAGACTCCAAAATACACCACCTCATGCAATACCACTCGCAATATGAGTGTCCCTGCCAAACGTTGAAATATGTGGACATAGGGATTTTACTATCAGCCGCCTGCAAGGCAGCAGGGGATGTCACTCACAACTGTACTCAAATTCCATATGATATGATACTAACCCTTCATCGTACAAAAAGAATCTCACAAGCCTACGGAGACTTCTACAACTTAAATGGCTGCACCCTTTTTAAAATAAATGTTCCTCTGATTGCACACCCTCACCTTTAACAAGCCTCAGACTCCATTTCACAACCACGAGAAATACGAAGGCCTCATCTTACTATTGGAAATAAATGGTCACCTAATTTTCCCAATACACTCCAGTCACTTCCCTGGGACCTTGCATAGCACTGCTGTCCCGAATTCCAGTAGATTATCTCAGAGAAGGATACACAGACTGTGTTGTAATTAATACTCCACTGCATAGAGTACACCATGAATGCAGGCACACAAACACACACATACACACACGCCGTCATGTCACATATGATACCCAACTTCCTTTCTATAAGCTGAAGAAATGTTTGACAGTTCCCTACCACAAACTATCCAACCGGATAACAAGAATATACTTCTTTACACACATATTTACATGATGTAGTTACTAGGGACACTCACACAATGCTTTGCATGTCCGGATCCAGGGATTCATAGGAACTAATATGTCAGCTCGAGTTCAGCAACACAGATCGGTGGCTCCTGGGCTGCAACCTTTGTGGCTAAGGCTGTGTGCCACTTGTGTCCAGGGTGTATTCGACCATGCCTCTGAAAAATGGGCCAAGTACATCTTGTCTGCACTGGACTCTCATGGTAGGGATGGTGAGCAGTTAAAATTTCCCAGGGAAATAGTGTTGTTGGGGCAACAGCTCAGAACTCAACAGTCAAATAACAGACACAATAATATAGTGTCAAGCAAGTGCTTACCTTTTAGTTAAAAGAAAGTACTTTAATTATACATAAAAACAAAATACTACGCTCCAAGGGTGGCTTGGTTACAGAGTTTCAGCCTCCCTATAAGATTTAGTGAAATTATGACATCCACTCTGTTCCATCTAGGGTAAATTAGGCAAAAGATAATGATATGGCTTAGACTAGATACAACTGCAGACCATTGTTAATTATCCCAATGTCATCTCGTAGGTTAGTTCATTGGTCTTTTAGGCCCAACAGGTTTATATTGTCAATGGTAAGCATTCTAGCAGCAAACTTCCTCTTTGCCTAAATTAATCCTATTTTGTCGATTTGTGTGAGCGCAGCCCTGCATAACCTGTTCAAGCAAAATGCTGAATAAATGGTATGGACTGGTAAGGTCAGCAATCTTGCACCCCTCGGCCTTCAGCGCTAGCTAAGGGGACCATAGACTGCAGTTTGGTGCCTATCTCACTCACTGGGTTGAACAGCACGCTTGAATGGTAAATCGGCTGTCACAGGGGATCATTCATCTTCTGCAGATAAAGCCTGTGGGGCTAATGGGGCATACCAACACTTTGTCTTCGGTACTTGCAGCCTCTGGCACCAATTCAGGCAGATGCTTGTCTTGGGCAGTTCTGGTCTCTGGAGCCAATGCAGGAGGGCGTTTGTCTTCAGCCGTTGCTGCTCCATGGAGAAGTGGGAGCTCCTCAAGGATGTACACCTGTTAATGGCAGAATAAAGACCCTTAGTAACCAATCAGACAGAGGCAGGGAACCCATCAACACAGCAGACTCTAGGATGCCGAACAGTAAGACCAGCTAGAAATGGATGGGTTACCCCCTGAAACAGAGATGGCGCGCAAAGCCCAAGTCGATCTGGGATGGCAGCATGGAGTAACAAATTAATGGTTATCGAGTTAAGCCTGCAATTTGGAGGGAGGTTTAACCAAACATTATCAAAGGCCATTACTCTCACAGCGAACGGTCCAACTAGAAAATGATGATAATTATTATTAAATGTTGCATCATCTTTGCACTAATGAAGCTGCAGCCATTCAACTCCACCACTAGTCTCAGCAATTATGCTGGTTTATGAAATGGGGTTCAATGTTGAGAGTGCTCTAACCACTTGAGTTAAGGAAGTAATGGGACTTCATTAAATGATAATGGCTACCACCTCTAATTGCACAGATGTTTACTCTCACTGGACTTTGGTATGCCACTGACTCTAAAATCTGCATAGTTGTTAGACTTGACACCTTTGGGTGGTAATCTCCCAAATGTTTTGTCTTCACACCCTCCTATTATTCTTAATTTGTTGTTATTGGCTTAGGACTCTGTACACTTTACCACTGCTAACCAGTGCTAAAGTGCTTGTGCATTATCCTTAAAATATGGTGAAATTGGTCTACACTTAATTTGCACATTTAATTTATTGTAAGTACCTAGTATATGGTGCTACTTGTACTCAGGACCTGTATATTAAATGCTATTAAATTGCAGCACTCATTGTGCCACCCAATAAACTCAGGTTCTACTAATTGAATTTTGTTTCTTTTATATGTCATTTTATTTATTAAAATGTATGCTATTTTTCTAAATTGTTGTTGGAGTTTTCTTGTGTTGTGTTTTCACTTTATTACTGTTTGTGGGTAGCATAAATATTTTACGCATTGCCTATAAGTTAAGGCTAACTGCTTTTGTGCCAAAGCAAGTAAATAGGGATAAAGGGTGATGTAGTTTGGTACACACATAGTCGCACCTTATCCTCTCCCAGCTCCATCTCAAACAGAAGTGGAAGGCTATGGCCTGCTCCCCATGCTGCAGTGTGATGTGACTGGAAGCAAATGGTAACAGTTTGTCAGGAAGTGTGATATAGCCTTCATGCAGCAAGTTAACATAATTTAGAACTGGTTATGTGTGCACATACTTGAGATGCCATAGAAGGCATGGCTTCAGTAGAGGCACCGATGCAAGTACTGAATTGCCTTTGGTCCCCAACTTGTGGATTTACAGCCTAGGATAGCTCCCTATGAGCAGAGTGCCTTGGTCACTATGGAATTATCTCTCTAACCATACTCTTGGCATTGAGATACATACATCATTTCTCCAATGTGCCTGCGTGAACCATATCCTTTGGTGTCAGCATTTGTGACTCCTTTAGTGTGCTCCCTTGCCTGGATGATAACTGACCATTCGTATTATTGGAAATTTGAGGTGCACTTTTATTCACCAAGGATTGGCATTGTGTATTAGTATGACATAAACATATAAGAAAATAGAAGCAGCAAATAAAAATGACTAACTCTTCCAACTATAAAAACAGAATGTTTAACACGCCTATTTTGTCTGACAAACTTTTTTGATTCCATCAGATCCTTCTGCTCTCTAAGGGCAACAGAATGCTTAAAATCTCTCACCATCTTCTTTCCTTAAAAGGTCAGAAATCGTACCAGTAATTCTCAAACTGCTCCCCCACCTTTGGCCAATCACAGAATTCCAACTGAAATAGAAGCACCAGTTCTGACACAATGTATCCTACTATTTCAAGATGATTTCAGCAACATACATAATAAGGGGGATACCTTTGACTCCTCGTGAGGCTCTATCTCACATCTTTTTAAAAGTCATAGACCTAGAGGGAGGCTCCTCAAAATTTTCAACATGATGGCAGAGAAGATTCTTTCACTTTGTTCATGGTAACTTCCGTTTTGAAGAAAGTTTATTTGGATCCAGAGGCTTTGGCACATTTTCCCGCAGTCTTGCAGCTCCAGCAGGGATCTGAATTATGAAAAAAATGGGTGTGTTGACTGTTAATGAGCTTCAATTAAACTAATAATATTGTGCACAATCTTCATTTGGGTTTCTGTCCTTAACTGTGTACTCTTTGTGGCAGCCATAGATGAGTTAAAAGACCACTCAGAGGATGAGTGTGTCACTTCCCATGTTTTATTTGATCTATCAGCTGTGTTTGACACTGTTGACCGCCAGATTTTACTTACCAGATTCTGCCACACTTGAGTTTAGGAGACTGCCCTTGACTAGTTCAAAGACTTTCTTATTGGAAAATTGCTCCCCTCCTGTTCTTCTACAACCCAGGCCAGTGCCATGCACGATCCCTGAAGATTCTGTGATGTAAACCCTTCTGTTCAATCTGCACACCATCCATTGACCTACAAGATCAATTAATTTGGATTCTCTTTCTGCAATTATACTGATGATACTCAGCTACCACTAAAACTTAGAACGAATATTAGGCCTTAATTGAGAACTGCTAGATATGCCTTCACTTAATGGATGTATGGACATGTTACAACCACTTGAGGTTAAATGTAAGCAAGATTTTAGATCCTACTAGCTTTTAATGAGATGTTCCTATGGTCCTCCCAATGTTGGCCAAGATTTTCTTGGATCTCCTCCAGTCTCTGTAGTAATCATGTAAAACCTGTGGGTACAAAATAGATTCCAAAATGTTACTTCCTCACCCAAAATAATGGAATATCCTAGACCTCTTTCATAGAGTATCAGATTCTGAAGAGAACCTTAAATTCCATGCAAAGCGATTCTGATCAGTAGGCATTGCTTCTCTACTACTGAAGCTCAATGTATCAGCATTTCCAAGAATACAGTAAATAAGTTAATGTTGATTCTAAATTAAGTCACAAGGACTTTGCTGGAATGGAAGAGGGTTGATCAGCTTTCCAGTCCGGGCTTCTCCCTTGTCTTCTAATCCACAAGTTTATTATACACAGATTAGTCTGCTTGGTTTTTAGGGACATTGACATGTGTAGATCCTTGTGTCTGGGACCTGATGTATACTTTTCATTCAGACCATCATTTGAAGTTTAAGGCCCGTCAAAGATTACTCATTCAGAATCTGAAGAGACCCTGGGCTAATGGTGGAGTTCTTTTCAGTTTAACCTGCTCAGCTGTGGAATTCCCTCCTTTTGTATATTCATAAATTGCCAATCCTACTGAAGTATAGGAAAGCTTACAAACATGGCTGTTGTGCCATTAATTCCACTCAATCTCTGGATTGTATTGGTCTGCTAGCTAGAACCAAAAGCATGTGGGTAAATTATGCACTTTATAAAACCAATATTAAATGAAAATGTAAATTATGCAGCAACTGTTAGCGGTGCATAAAATATTAAATGTCAAATTATTGCTCCAGCTTTACATGGTTAGGCATGAAGGGCATCTGTGATGCTCTTGTCAGGTTAAAGCATATGAAGGACACCTTTGATTCTTCTGGATAGCAATGGGATCTTTGATTTGGAAGTTTTGCTTGAGTTTGTATACCAGATGGAGTTGCATTTTCCTGAAGTGTAGCTATTATGGCATTCTGTTAGAAATATCATGAGCCAAGCTGTGAAACTTCATTATTTCCTCCCTGCATCCAATCGAGCATGATATTGGTTTGCATGAGTTTCTATTGTGACACTGCGTTCTTGATATGTGGCTGCATTAATTTATAACTATGTTTAGCATTTGGTTTTACATAAAGGGGGTCATTAAACATTGGCGGTAAAAGCCGCTTACCGCCGTGCAGAAGACCGCCAACACACCGCCGCAGCCGTGGAATTCCGCCACAGCTATTATGACCCACAGCTCGGAATCCGCCAAAATTCAGACACCCACACAAGTCCCCCACACCAAAGGTCAGTAATAAACTGGCGAAAACAAATCCTCCACCGTCATGCCAACAGAAACACGCCCATGCTATCACAACCCACGAATCCACGCAGCAGTCTTTCAACCGCGGTATTCCATTGGCGGTACACACCGCCGCGCTCAAAATACACACACATCTCCAAAACACCGCCACATTGGACATTTCGAAATACACACACCTGATACACATACACACACAACTCCCACACTCTCAATACTATATAAAACACACACCCACATCACCCACAAACCCTTACGACCAAACATTTAGACGAAGGCCAGAGAGACAGCACAGCATAGACAACCCCACCATACAGAGGCACACAACACCATCACTCACACTACTTCCACGCACAAAACACCACACACCACTACATATCACCACACTCATCACCACATACACCACTGCACACATCACCTACACCACCCCATGGCACGGCAAAGACACCCCAGGTTCTAGGAGGAGGAGCACAGGGTCATGGTGGAGGAAATCGTACGGGTAGAGCCACAGCTATTTGGAGCACAGGTGCAGCACACCTCCATAGCTAGGAAGATGGAGCTATGGTGAAGAATAGTCGACAGGGTCAACGCAGTGGGACAGCACCCAAGAAATCGGGCCGACATCAGGAAGAGGTGGAACGACCTGCGGGGGAAGGTGCGTTCCGTGGTCTCCAGGCATAACATCGCGGTACAGCAGAATGGCGGCGGACCCCCACCTCCTCCCCCACAACTAACAACATGGGAGGAGCAGGTCTTGACTATCATGCATCCTGAGGGCCTCAGAGGAGTCGGTGGGTGGAGGAATGGACTCTGGTAAGTCAAATCTTAGCTATCATATCCCCCACCCTACCTGCATGCTATCACAGACCCCCACCCTCACCCCCTCCCCTATCACTCCAACTCCTCACATATGTACTACCAACACAAACCACCCATCCCAACACCAAGCCCTGCATGACACAACAAAGCATGGACACCCATCACTAAAGCATGCCCACTGCACATACCCATAACACCCCCCTCAACCATCATCACACAAGCCCCCACACAGGAATGCTTGCACTGGGGTACACGGCCACCCACCCATTGCACACCATGACACACACAGATGCAATAATCATGCTTTTATACCCCTGTAGGACCACTACCCAACGTCACCAGACCTGAGGGTCCAGACATCTCTACCCCACCCACAGAAGAGGCCCACAGTGATGACAGCAACTCTGTCCAACTGGATCCAGATGACCAGCCCGGACCATCATGGGCGTCAGGACAGTCGGTTCCCCACACCCAGTTACAGGCCACCACAGACCTTCCACCCTCTGGTTACACCAGCACAGCACCCACCCAACGGGCCCATACCTCCGTACCCAGGACACGTCAATCAGCTGTGTGTCCACCACTACAGGGGACCCAGGATAACCCACCACCCCAACATCAACAGGGACCTAGGGGCAGTGGTAGTGGGCACACGGTCCAGGGTGCGGAGCCACAGGAACACAGGGGAACTGGGAGGGCTGCTGTGCGACAGGGGGCGGACAGGCCTAGGGAACCCACTCTCCACGAGGCCCTCTCCTCCATCATGGGAGCATACCACCACTCCCAGGAGACGATGGCAACGGTACTGGCCAAGTTTCAGGAGACCCAGCGCCTGCAGGAGGAACAGTATTTGGGCTTCAGGGAGGAAATCAGAACCATCAGCACCACCCTGGGCAACATCGTAGGGGTGCTGAAGGAGATACTTAACACCAGGAGGGACACCGTGGCACTCCAAGGGGCCCCTGACACTAGCATGGACGAAGAACTGCCCACCACCTCCGCCGGCGCTAGTGGACAGGAGTCACCGCCACTGGACCACCATACCAGCACTCCACCCCCTGCAGACGGAGAACCACCCTGCAAGCGGTCCCTGAGATCCAGGAACAGGGCAGAGCACGATGCCAAGACCCCCGCCAAGAAATGAGACCACCCTGATTGTCATCCCACTGTCCCATTTTGTAACCCTGTCCATATTGGAACTGCCCCAGCTCCACTTCCTATGCACTGCAATAAACACCCTTGAAGCACAAAACAATCTGGAGTCAGTCTGTGATTTTGAAAATGTGTATTAGCAATGACAGTGACAAAATCCGTTCTCAAATGTAATGTCAACATACCTATGTCACACATCTCAAATCCATGAGGAATCTAAGCAGATGACACACGTTGGTAACCACACCTGTGAAACAGTAATGGAAATGTACAACTCAGTTACCATATACTGGTTGAAATAGACAGACAGGATTGAGGTAGAAGTGTTAAAGTACTTGTAGTAGACAGGAATGTGTTCTCACCTGTGTGTCACTGGAAATATTGCTGGATAACTGAGTCCCTGTTGTCAATGTCTTCTTCCTCTGCTTCTTCCTCATCACTGTCCACAGGCTCCACAGCTGCCACAACACCGTCATCTGGACCATCCTCCTGCAGAAAAGGCACCTGTCGTCGCAAAGCCAGATTGTGAAGCATACAGCAGGCCACGATGATCTGGCACACCTTCCTTGGTGAGTACAATAGGGAATCACCTGTCATATGGAGGCACCTGAACCTGGCCTTCAGGAGGCCTAAGGTGCATTCGATCACCCTCCTAGTCCGCCCATAGGCCTCATTGTAGCGTTCCTCTGCCCTGGGATTCCTCACTGGGGTCAGTAGCCATGACAGGTTTGGGTAACCAGAGTCCCCTAATAACCACACCCAGTGCCTCTGGAGTTTACCCATCACATAAGGGATGCTGCTATTCCACAGGATGTAGGCGTCATGCACGGAGCCAGGGAGCATAGCATTTACCTGGGAGATGTACTGGTCTGCCAAACATACCATCTGTACATTCATCGAATGATACCTCTTCCGGTTCCTGTACACCTGTTCACTCCTGTGGGAGGGGACCAGAGCTACATGGGTCCCATCAATGGCACCTATGATGTGAGGGATATGTCCAAGGGCATAGAAGTCACCTTTCACTGTAGGCAAATCCTCCACCTGAGGGAAAACGATGTAGCTCTGCATGTGTGTCAGCAGGGCAGACAACACTCTGGACAACACGTTAGAAAACATAGGCTGGGACATCCCTGATGCCATGGCCACTGTAGTTTGAAATGACCCACTTGCAAGGAAATGGAGCACTGATAGCACCTGCACTTGAGGGGGGATCCCTGTGGGATGGCGGATTGCTGACATCAGGTCTGGCTCCAACTGGGTACACAGTTCCTGGATTGTGGCACGGTCAAACCTGTAGGTGATGATTAAATGTTGCTCCTCCATTGTCAACAGGTCCACCAGCGGTCGGTACACCGGAGGATTCCGCCATCTCCTCACATGTCCCAGCGGACGGTGCCTAGGAAGGACAACAGCGACCACAGAGTCAAACAACACAGAGGTATGTACCCACAGTCTACACAGAACACGAAACATAATCCAAAACGTTGCCTGTATGTGTGTTGAGTCTAGGCCTAGGTATGTATGACGCAGTTGAAAATGAAGCCATGTGGGCCCCTGAAATGGCGGCTGCCTCACCTCTAAAGTGGGACAATGGGATGTGAGGTAACTGCGCTGGCGTTGTACACCGTCGCGGTAGGCGGTAGAAGATCGCGGCGCAATGCTGCATTGGTTAACATTGGACCCTATGGGTCCCAGGAGCCAATGACGAAGTGCGCCGGCGGTGATGATACGCACCGCCGCGGACGTGACCACCACGGACGTGACCGCCATTTTCTATCTGTTGAATCACTTGATACCTGATCTTCGACAGGAGAGGACCTACACTGCAAGTGCTGCTGTGACCTCGGTCTGGAAGAGACAATGGCTCGTGCGTCTGGGGAAAGGGCCCCTGCCTTCACTGCAGAGGAGTTGGAGAAGCTTGACGACGGGGTCCTCCCCCAGTACACGCTACTCTATGGTCCTCCAGACCAACAGGTAAGTACACAGGGAGCACGTTTGTATGGGCTATGCCTGAGTGTAGAGGGCTGGTTGTAAGAAGGAAGGGGCCACAGTTCTGCGTGCATGAAGGTCTGTGAATGCATGTGCCACATGGCAAGGCTAGGGATGTGGGCCACTCACTTCGACTGTGCAGTTGCTAATGACTTCTCTTTTTCACCTGTACATTTCATGTAGGTCAGCGCCCACCAGAAGAAGGATATTTGGCATGCCATCGCCAAGGACGTCCGGACCATGGGGGTCCACCAGAGACGGAGCACCCACTGCCGTAAAAGATGGGAGGACATTCACCGCTGGAGCAAGAAGACGGCGGAGGCTCAGCTGGGGATGGCCTCCCAACGTGGGAGGGGTGCCCGTCGCACCATGACCCCCCTGATGTTCCGGATCCTGGCGGTGGCCTACCCTGAGTTGGATGGGCGCTTGAGGGCATCACAGCAGACACAAGGGGATGAGTACATCATCATTCTGCGGACTTTGCACGCAGTGAAGGTGTCTGGATGGGGGAGGAGGGCTGTGGGGTCCCCTAGGCCAGGGCGAGTTCCGTAGGCTAGGCACCTCCGTAATGCAGGCCATGTGGCACTCCACCCCACCTCTGCAGAGTGCCAAGTACAGGTATACATGCCCCTGTGTCATCTATGTGTGCAGATGTCTACCATAGCCATGTAGGCCGTATCCCAGGTACTGCATCTGTAGAGCCCAACAGCACGGCGTAGTGCAGGGAGATGCTGTGTCTGTATTGTCCACCAACGGTAGCGGTAAGCCATGCACTCAAACTGTCTTTCTTCTGTCGTCCCCCCCCCTTTTTGTGGTCTCCCTGTTCTTGTGTGCATCATCATCATCAGGCGGAGGTACAGTGGCACCGGAGCACGAGGGAGCTGCATCCCTCATGGCCATGGAGGGCCACACCACGGACTCTGAATACACCAGTGGGACGGAGGGCGAGGTGAGCTTCACGGCGGTCACAGGATCTGCAACCAGCGACACGGACTCGTCCTCCGATGGGAGGTCCCTTGTGGTGGTGGCAAAATCTGTGCCCCCCACTTCTAGAGGTACAGCCGCCCCCCCCCTACCAGCACCGCCCTCCCAGCAGCCCCTCAGCCTTCGCCCCGTGCCCTCTCACCCAGGAGGGTGGGCATCACCTTCGCACCAGGCACCTCAGCCCCTGCACCTGTCACCTCTGCTGCCCTCAGTGAGGAGGCCATTGACCTCCTCAGGTCACTCACTGTTGGGCAGTCTACCACTTTGAATGCCATGCAGGGTGTAGAAAGAGAATTGCAACACACAAATGCATTCCTGGAGGGCAGTCATTCTGGTCAGGCTGCCCTTCATCAAACCCTGCAAACTCTGACCTCAGCACTGATGGCAGCCATTGTCCCTGTGTCTAGCCTCCCCCCTCCAACTTCCTCCACCCAGACCAATCCCCTGTACCCCAGCCTATCCCAAGCACACCATCAGACCAGCATGCACACACGTCAACACACAAGGGAAGCTCAGGCAAACATAAGCACCACACATCCCACAGGCACTCATGCAAGCATCACACACATACCGACACAGCAGTATCCACTGCCTCCACTGTGTCCCCCTCCTCGTCGTCTCCCTCCTCCCTCCAAGTCTCGTCTACACTCTCACCTGCATGCACTACCACTACAGCCACTAGGTCCCGCACCAGCACACCCACCACCACACCCCACTCACCTGCACTTACCACCCCCACTACCATTTACACGTCCCCTGTGTCCTCTCCCAGTGTGTCTGTGACACCCCCTCCCAAAGTACACAAACACAGGCACACACCCACCCAACATACATCCACCTCACGACAGCCTCCAGCGCATGCACCTGCACCCAAAGCCACAAAAGTTACACCTCCTACAACCACCTCCTCTTCCTCCACTCCCAGATCCCCTCCAGCTACCCGTCCCAGTGTTCCTAAGAAACTTATCATGACCTAGCTTGACCTCTTTCCCACCACCCCCCTCCAATTCATAGGTCCCGTACTAGCACCTCAGCCAAAAAATCTCCGGGACCAGTGGTGCCTGTTGTTACAGGTATGTGGAGTGCACCGGCCACCAGGGCAGCCAGTGTGGCACGGAGCCACAGCACAGCCAGTCCCCCCCGTGAAGCACCAGAAGTTGGACAGTGCCCGGCGGGACTGGGGGAAGACTCCAGCCAGCAAAGCCGCTCACAAGGGTCCCGAGGAGAGTGTCCACTCAGCTGTGACTCCTCCCAAGGTGGAGAAGGGGCAGAAGAAATCACCAAAGTCTGGGAGGAGCAGCACGGCGGAGAAGACCGCCATCATCCCTGCTGCCCAGGAGGCCACCGCCAGCCCCATCGTCACTGGCCAGGAGGCCAACGCCAGAGTCAGTGCCCAGGAGGGCAGCCCCATCGTCACTGGCCAGGAGGCCACCGCCAGAGTCAGTGCCCAGGAGGGCAGCCCCATCGTCACTGGCCAGGAGGCCACCACCAGAGTCAGTGCCCAGGAGGGCAGCCCCATTGTCACTGGCCAGGAGGCCACTGCCAGAGTTAGTGCCCAGAAGGGCAGCCCCATCGTCAGTGGCCAGGAGGCCACCACCAGAGTCAGTGCCCAGGAGGGCAGCCCCATCGTCAGTGGCCAGGAGGCCACCGCCAGCCACAGCCCAGCTGCCCAGGAGGGCCCCGGCAGCCACAGCCCAGCTGCCCAATGAAGGACCGCCAGCCCCAGCCCAGCTGGGCAATGAAGGACCGCCATGGCAAGCACCGCTGAACAGGGCAAGCACCGCTGAACAGGGCAAAGACCGCCATGTCAAGCACCGCTGAACAGGGCAAAGACCGCCATGTCAAGCACCGCTGAACACAGCAAGCACCGCTGAACAGGGCAAAGACCGCCATGTCAAGCACCGCTGAACAGGTCAGAAACTACAAACTCAAGCACCGCAGAACAGGGCAAGCACCGCTGAACAGGGCAAAGACCGCCATCGCAAGCACTGCTAGCCCATGAGCGGCAGGGGCAGTGATGCAACTGGGACCGTCACAGGGAGAGTGATGCACTCTGGGCACCAGTCTCCCTCCAGAACCAGTGGAGACATGCATCCACTACCTCTGTCCTTAACAGGATGAAGCACTCTGGGCACCAGTCCCCCTCCAGAACCAGTGGATACATGCATCCACTACGTCTGTCCTTAACAGGATGAAGCACTCTGGGCTCCAGTCCCCCTCCAGAACCAGTGGAGACATGCATCCACTACGTCTGTCCTTAACAGGATGAAGCACTCTGGGCACCAGTCCCCCTCCAGAACCAGTGGAGACATGCATCCACTACGTCTGTCCTTAACAGGATGAAGCACTCTGGGCACCAGTCTCCCTCCAGAACCAGTGGAGACATGCATCCACTACGTCTGTCCTTAACGGGATGAAGCACTCTGGGCACCAGTCCCCCTCCAGAACCAGTGGAGACATGCATCCACTAAGTCTGTCCTTCACAGGATGAAAAACTCTGGGCACCAGTCCCCCTCCAGAACCAGTGGAGACTGTTATCCACTTGGAGACTGTGGCTTTGCTCTCCCCAGGATGGTACAGTGGGCAACCCACCCACTGTAGAGACTTGAGAGACTGTGGCTTTGCACTCCCCAGGATAAAGCATTGGGCAAACCACCCACTGTAGAGACTTGAGAGACTGTGGCTTTGCACTCCCCAGGACGGTACAGTGGGCAAACCACCCACTGTAGAGACTTGAGAGACTGTGGCTTTGCACTCCCCAGGATGGTACAGTGGGCAAACCACTCACTGTAGAGACTTGAGAGACTGTGGCTTTGCACTCCCCAGGATACAGCAGTGGGCATGGAGCCCCCTCGTGGATCTGGCGTGGTGCACTCATCCGGCTGAGGTGCCCCCCTTCCATTCCCCCGAGGTGCCTGTTTTATTTCTATCTGATGCCCCGGCAGTGTTCTCTCCATTTTGATCAGGTATCTGATGTGGGCCTCGCCCATGCATTTTGGGCCCAATGGTCCACGGACAATGATTGGTGCATTACCTGCACTACTAATCGTGATGTATATTTTGTTGAATGTGTATTTATATATGTATATATTTGGTTTCTGTATTTTGATATATTACAATGGTTCCACTCATTTCCTTTTGTCTTTGCATTCTTCCGGGGGGGTTTGGGGGTTGTTACTGTAATGTTTGGATATGCATTGGTGTGTGTGTTGTAGTGGGTAAGGGTGGGGGTGGGGGTGTTGTGTGTGTGTGTCCCTGACTTTTGTTTCCCCCTCCCCTATGTCGTAGGTGCAGTACTCACCGTTGTCTTCACCGTCGCCGTTGATGTTGGTCGTATAGGAGCAGGAAGACTATTGCAGGGAGGATTGGGAGTTCCGGTTCCATGGTGTTGTCTTTCCTCGTGGGGTGTGTAGAGGTGAGCGTTTTCCCTTTGAAATGGCTGTTTCCGCCGTGTTTTTATCCGCGGTGTATCCACCCCGGAAAAGGTGGCGGATTGGTAGGTTGTGATACTGTGGGCGGTACATTGTCTCCCGTCTGTCTGTTGGCGGTGACCGCCAAGCTGTTTGTCTGTAGCTCTGTGGCGGTCGGAGTGTTAAAGTTGCTGTCTATGTTGGTAGTTTCCGCCACGGTCATAATTCCCATTTTTTTTACTGCCGGCCTGTTTGCGGTCTTACCGCTGCTTTAACACCGTCCGCCAGGGTTGTAATGACCCCCTATATTTGTTAAGTTTTCATTCTTTACTTTGCAAGCATTAGAAGGTTTATTCTCTCCTCCAGGCTGTTTTTTCATTGTCATAAAAATGCTGATAAGAAAAGATTGAGAAATATCCTTACAGTGACCATATTTATATGAGCTTTGACAACTGAGAAGAAGGGAGTTCTGCACATCTTGGTGGGTATTGAGTTCCAGGGTTTAGGAGTATTGCTGTAGAAAGTTTGCATTATGTTAGAGCTTTTCTTGAACCTCAGAAAGTTGAGGCATCATGAGGCTTTTCCTCTCTGGTTCCTATTTCCTCCCTACAGAGACACTTTAGTGGGCAAGTATGAAGGGGTGGCTGAGTATAGAGCCTTCTAGGTAATGTAATGCGGGTAGTTCTCCATGTACACTGAACCTAAAGGGTTGCTGGTTAAAGTTGTCAGAGTTGATGAGATTTTCCCAGCTGTGGGACAATCGGCAGAGTGAAGTACAGCTGTTAGCAGTACTTAGAGGTGACGGTGTCTGATGCATTGCTATATTTTGTTTTTGAAATAACATTGTCTTGGACTATATTTTGTAGGCCTCATCTAGGGACAATTGCTTAATGTTTCTTTATGATTTAGCGATAGTAGCTGGCCCACTTACCTGTTGCTTTTATGTGAGATTCCAGAATAGGTTTTCAGTCAAGTATAATACTAAAAGATTTTTACAGAACAAATGGTCTTGGATGAGAGTCCCATGCAGTACACTTCTTTTCGTTTTTGGCAGTAGGATGGTGGTGCACTGTTGGGTTTTGAAGGGAGAACAAGGAATCTGCTTTCTTGTTGTTGAGTTTCAGCTTTATGTTGCCCATCCGGTTATAGATATCAGTAGCACCTGGTCAAGTAGGAGGCTCCGGATTTAGCCGATCTTCTATAACATTACAAATGTATTGATGTCCAGACTACTTATCCATCGTGCAGTGTGGAAACTTTGCTTTCACACAATGGCAATGTGGGAATGCAACCACTATCAAAGCAGCTGTAAAGATGTTCAAATCTCTCAAAGTACTACTATTACTGGAACATGTTAGTAATAGACTGGAGATTTTCAAATCTCTCTGAATATTTATGAAAGCGTGTACTATGAAAAGTAGCCCAAAGGTGTTCAAGTCCTTTATAGTAATTGCACAAGTCATGTGTTAATCACTAAATAACTGCATTCATATATCTTGGTTAACAATAACAACTTGTTTGTACCTAGTGCTTCATACTGCACCTCTGTTGTATCTTGGTGGTGTAAAGAACAGATATCCAAGTCAGGGTACACAATTTACCAATCTTGAAAGAATGAAAGGTGGAGACTGATGGGATTAGAACTGTTCACATCTTATGACAGAAATGACCATTCAACTTTTTCAGCCATCGTTCTGGTATTGTCATAGAAGTGCATTAGTAATAACGGACTGTCAGTATAAATTTGTAAATAGTCCTTTCTTGCAATGACACAGGCAAGCGAAAACAATGAAATAATGGTCTAATTGCTATATCTCTGGAAAAATAGTTATGAATACTGAGATAAAAAAGCCAGCTGCAGATACCCACCAGTTTTTTCTAACTGAGTTTGGCAGCTGGGAAGGAGGACAGCTGGACCGTATCTGCCAAAGTCCTACAGAGCTTCCAATTTTCAATATAAATATTCCAGTTTGCATTGTGACTTTGGTCCTGATATAGAGTCTGGCATCATGTAGGAACTGATCTGTCAATAAGGCTGGTGAAATTCAGTGATGGAATAAATGTATTTAAGGTTTGTCATAGGGGTTGCTGTCAATCAGAAGGGAGGACAGTCCATCAGCTGATCCCCAGTCCCCCGTCATGGGTCTCCCAGCCCACTGGTAATACATACAACTCTGTCGATATTGCTACAGTGGACAACCATCTGCTATATTTAGAGTTAACTGTGGTTTCCCCAATAGGACGAGGACCTTCATGATGGGGAGCTGGGTTCCTGGTGGCAGGCATATCTGCCATATTGACGAGTCTGTCAACACACTCCTACTCAAAATCAACTTATTAAAACACATGCACCTCACACTAAAAAAACAATCCTCAAACCACATAAACCATTTACAATGCACAACACAAAGCATCAGCTTCTCATTTCAAAATAACTGAAAGAAGACAACACAGGTTCTCAGAAAATGAGCTGTTATGGTTGATGAAATAATTAGGGGTGAGCCATGGTTGTATGGAAACCTAGTCCAGGCAACAACCATTATCCAGGGAAGGCAAATGTGTGCCAAAATAGCAGAAAAGGTGAATGTTGTCTCCAACTCCAGACACTCAAAGTAGGACATTCACAAGTGTTGGAATGATCTGTGGGGACTGTTGTTTGCTCATTTCCAGGGCACTTCGTGAAGCCTTGGCAGCTGGTGGTGGCTTTCCAAGGCAGGAGAAAATATTGTCCATATTCCATAATAAAAGCACTGTGGGCAATCTAGGGAGAGTGGAGACTAGTATGAGTAAGCACTGGTTAGTACAAATCCTATTTCTCTATTACTAACAAATTCACCTAATATGCACTCTGGTTCCCCAGATTTTCCAACACAAATCTCTCCAGTAATGCCAACCTTTTAACACAACTTCCATACAATATTTCTGCCACAAAATAATACATACTGCTTAATCGGCAATGCTAGCTGCCATTTCATCACTCAGTTAAATAATTTTCCTTAACATCCATCCAAACAGGTGTAAAATCCTATTTGGAGCACAGATCACACCCTCCATATGTAAAGCCTTCATCTAACACTTTACCTAATATCAGTGTAATACAAATAAGCTAAGTAAATTGTGGTAGTCGAAACTATAAGTAGAAGTTATAACAGATGAATCCATGTTACTAGGAAAACAATATTCCAGGTCTGTTTTTTTTTAACAATGCCTATTACTACATTTTGAGAGTTTATTTTTATGTATTTTTGGGCCATTAGAATGTATAATGACAAAAATAAAACTGTCATCAAGAAGGGGGTAGAAGATATAGAAGTAAGCTAAATCCACACCCTTTCCATTTTAGGGACCTATGACAAGATTACAAATGTAAGAGGATGCTTGGGATGTGTTAGTATTCTGGGTCAATAGGCCTACATGTTATATATGTAATTTGTATAATATAATAATATCAATTTATATTAATATGTTTCATTACAAACAATACAACTTATATTAATATTTTTCATTAAAAACTACACTATTTTCAATAGTAATATTTTCTCTACTCAAAACACATTTCTACATGTATTCTATATTTTAGCTGTAAAAATATAAAAATGTGTTAAGTATTTTCCTTTAAATAAATGTTTAAATACAAGAATATTGTTTTAAATATGTATGCTGTGTTTTAAAGTATTTCCTTTTTTATACGTATTAATTTTGTACTGTCTGTCAAGATTCTTTAGATTTTGCAGCTTGTAATATTGCATCAGAAATATAAGGCTCACATTTATGTTCTGGTGTAGAGTTTTACCAAGATTACTCCATCCCAAGTGTTATGTATGTCCCATCCAATTTATTCCAAGTGGCATACGATATTATGCGGTAGCATAAAGACTGATGTGACATTTGACAGTGTTGTGATGAAGTTAAACATCCAACTAAATAGATTTTAGTACATTGAAGCTTCTAAAATGCTGTGAGTAGAAGCCACATAAATTAAATTATACTTTGCCACATATTTTAGGCTGGATCTTGGGTTTTTCAAACAGGTTACTCTCTCAGGACCTGACCGATATGACATCTGCTTTATAATAAATGAATTGCAATACAATGCACATTTAATAATGCAGATGGGCTAATCATCATGTTGTGATGGTAAAAACTGTCGGAAAAACTCAAAATCAGGGCATAAAGTAGGCATGTAGAGAAAAGTAAACTCCGAAGCATGGAAATGCAGCATTTCTTTAATTAGCTGAGGAGCACGAAAGGACACTAGCTTCTCACCAACCGTCTCCCTAGGCAACATTCTACACCTTAAACTAATACATTCTATGAATGCCAGCTAGCCCAGTATTCTACAAGCAAAGCTTCATTTAAAACATAACACTTCCCCCTCCCATACAGAGAAAAACAAAATAAAAAAAATAAAAAAGTAAATACATATGTAAGGCACATTTAACATAATGGCAGAAACAATCTGTACTGAAAGCAACAATCTAAATAAACGTACATATGGCTGACAATATAGGCCCTCATTCCAACATTGACGGGCGGCGGAGGCCGCCCGTCAATGTTGCGCGTCAGGAATACCGCTCCGCGGTTCAGAGACCGCGGAGGGTATTCCAAGTTTTCCCCTGGGCTGGCGGGCGGCCGCCGAAAGGCCGCCCGCCAGCCCAGGGGAAAACGACCTTCCCACCATGAAGCCGGCTCGTAATCGAGCCGGCGGAGTGGGAAGGTGCGACGGGTGCTACTGCACCCGTCGCGTATTTCACTGTCTGCTATGCAGACAGTGAAATACAAGCGGGGCCCTCTTACGGGGGCCCCTGCAGTGCCCATGCCATTGGCATGGGCACTGCAGGGGCCCCCAGGGGCCCCGCGACTCCCCCTCCCGCCATCCGGTTCCCGGCGGGAGAACCGCCAGGAACTGGATGGCGGGAGGGGGAGTCGGAATCCCCAAGCCGGCGCAGCAAGCTGCGCCGGCTTGGAGGATTCCTTGGGGGCAGCGGGAAACCGGCGGGAGACCGCCGGTTTCCCTTCTCTGACCGCGGCTAAGCCGCCGCGGTCAGAATGCCCCGCGGGGCACCGCCGGCCTGTCAGCGGTGCCACCGCGTCCCGCGGCCCTGGCGGAAGTAATCCGCCAGGGTCGTAATGACCACCATAGTCTCTTAACCAACTCAGTGCCTTCCATTCTCCAACTTCCCTTTGTTCCAAAACAGGACCATCCTTCGAACCACTCGATGCACCTTTACTGACTGGCTCATCCTGCTTCCTGGTTTCGTCATCTGACCGATCCATATTACATTCGTCAAGCATGGATTCCTGTGTAAAGTTTGTTTCCCTAGTTAACCCACTTGTACCCAGTTCCCTAGTTAAACCGCATGTACCCGGTTTATTCTCTGGCTCAACATCCCTGATTTCATCCTGAAGCCATTCAAATAATTTCCTATAGTGTCAACACCTTTCCTATCCATAGCAATCCTGTTCAAATTCCACACTTTCCCATTCCTCTTTTTGACAGCATTTTGGAACACTTCAACAACCTCCTCAGGATCATAAAATCGATTTTCTCTCTTACACACCAACCCAGGTTTCTTAACTTATACCCAGTCCCCCTTCTCAATTTTAACAGATTTAGCGCCATATTTAGAATCATAATACCTTTTCCTTTTGTCATGAATCATTTCCATTCTGTTCCTTACTTGATCCCTTGAACACAACTCCACACCCGTGGAAAATAACCATCCAGGATTATACTTGGATCTTGGCTTCCGCCCTGTCATGATTACAGATGGTGGTAGCCCAGTTGCATCATTGCACGTGACTCGATAAGCCCGAATCATCTTCCCTACTTATGTAATCCAATCTTCTTTTTTTTAAATAGCAAACTGGATTATACCTCTCAAAACACGGTTAGATCTTTCTACCATTCCATTTCCACTGGGATTATACAAGGACGTTGTTCTATGTTTAATATCAAGTTTTCCAAAATATGCCTTAGCTTTATTGAAAAGAAACTGTACACCACTGTCACTCACAATAGATAAGGGAGTGCCCTCAACTGTAAACACCTCATCCAAGAATTCTAGGACTGCATCTGGATCGCCCTTATCCACAATTTTCACCACAGGCCAATGGGAAAACTAATTAATTAACAACAAAAGCTATCTATGTGGATCCCCCATTGGGCCCATGGTGTCAATTGCCACTGTTTCCCATGGTTCCTTGGGAAGAAACCTATCAGACATGGGTGGTGGCATGGTTTGTAATGACTTATCAGAAGTAGAACATGCAACACATTCTCTCAATACACGCTCAACAGCCATGTCCATTCTAGGCCACCAAAATTGACAATTCCAGAATGTCCCTCATGACATAAATCCACAATTGTATGCGTAACGTTTCTGGAGGAATTATTCTGTTCCCTCTAGATAAAATGACCTCATCATTAATAGACAACTCTGCTCTTACTTCCCAAAACGGTTTGAATACTGAGTTAATCGATACCTTCTTAGGCCACCCATTTTTCCTATTCAATAATATCGCCTGTAAAATATGGTCCTTCAGATACTCAGGACCTGATTTATGAAAAGTTTGCACCACATTAGCGTCATTTTTTGACGCAAAAAACGGCGCATATTTACAAAATATAATTGTATTTTATATGTTTGCGCCTCTTTTGCATCAAAAAAGGACGCTAAGGCGGCACAAACTTTTCATAAATCTGGCCCTCAGTTTGACATTCATATAATGGCAGGGTAACCTTGGTCGTGTATTAAGGCCACTTGGAAACCATTCCACGTTTCATCTTTACACCGCTCCAACATAACTGGCATTCTTGACAAAAAATCTGCTACCATGTTCTTTTTTCCTGGGGTATACACAATGTTGTATATAAAATTTTGCATTTGCATCGAGATTCTGGCCAGTCTAGGAGAAGCAGTGGCTGACCCTTCTTTTGTTAAAATGTTGACCAAAGGTTTGTGATCACAGTGGATTGTGCAAGCTTTCCCCCAAATAAAAGATTTAAAATGTTCCAATGCCCACCAACAAGACAACGCTTCTTTTTTAATTATAGGATACTTCTCCTCACTCAGTGACAAGGATCTAGAAGCATACGCAATAACATGTTCCCTACCCTTACCATCTGTCTGTGACAATACAGCTCCTAAACCTTTATTAATAGCATCCGTTGTAATGATGCTCTCAGCTAAAGGGTCAAAACTCCTCAAGGCTATTGCATTGGCAATTGCTGCTTCAATGATTCTGAAATCATTATCACAATCCTGATTCCACAGAAAAACACAATCCTTTTTAAGTAGCTGACAAATATCATGAGATTTTTCTGCTAAATTAGGAAGGAACTTCACACAGAATTATGCCATACTCAAAAATGACCTTACATCTTCTTTACTGGTGGGGATCAGCGCGTCCCTTAAGGCAGAAACTAATGAAGGTTTTGGTTTGACGCCAAATTCACTAATGACATGCCCCAAATATGCAACACTCCTACATGCAAACGTACATTTAGAGTGTTCTACAGTAAGCCCTTTTTGCTCAAGAATCCTTAGGACTGTTAATAACCTATTCTCATGTTCTTCCTTACTAGATCCAAATATCAGAATATCATCTTGAAAAAAAAGTTATGCCATGTTCTTTGCTAAAAAGATGAAGCATTAAATACTGAAAAACTGCAGCAGCAGAGGCTAGACCAAATGGCATACGTTTAAACTGGAAGCAACTGAAAGTTTTAATGAATGATGTTAATTTCTTCAACTCAGGTGATAAGGAGACATGATGATAAGCAGAGGATAGATCAATGGTCGAAAACCATTTTGTGCTCTTCTAACATGTGATTATTTCATTAATTTTTGGTAAAGGAAATCTATCTATAAGAATATTATTATTCAAATAGCGTAAATAAACACATAACCTTATTTTGTTATTACTACGTCTGGCAATTACTACCGGAGAAATCCACTCAGAAGCTTCTTTAGGTTCTATCACCTGAGCGGCAACTGGTTTGTCTAACTCCTTGGAAACGTATTGCTTCAATAAAATTGGTATATTACGACATTTATGCACCCTTGGTACGGCACCGCCCTTGAGTATTATCTTATGCTCAAAAGCTTGAAGGTCTTCAACTTTCTGTCCAAGGGAATTTTTCCAAAGGTTCCCATTGATTATTGTATAAGGTGAACCTGAGTTAGAGAACATTTTTACCGTCACCCCTCCAATTTCTATTAAACATTCTGGTTTATTTTTGTTGATCTCATCATTAATGTTTAACACTAGGTTATCCCTGATGTTCAGGACAAAGTCACTAACTGAACCCTTCTCATCATCATCCTACAGCCCACTTCGGTCACACACATATTTAACTTTTCACCTCCTTTTCCTACATACTTTAGCACAATGACCTAATATGCCACAATTATTACATTTTTGTTTGGCCGCATGCTAAGTGATCTAAACTACTGCATCTATAGCATTTAGTAGATTCTCTGGTTTTACCCTTATCAAAACTAAATTTTGAAGCCATACTCTTATGCTTATTTGTATTAATCCTACAAACCACTTCAGATTCTTGCGCATCCTGTTTGAGAACCATCGCACACCTGCTAGAGATTTCCACCTTGCGCAAATGGCAAGAACTTTCTCTAAAGATGCATCGTCGTTAACCCAAAGTTGTTCTTGTATGGTTGGATTGCATGTATGCATGACGACTTGATCCCTAATCAATTCTTCACATAAATTTCAAAATTTGCAATCCAAAATTAGTTTTTTTTAGCTCAGCGCCATAATTATCAATCAACTCCAACTTATTTAGCTTCCTCTGGAAAAATTTAAACCTTGTAATTCCTATACATACTTTAGGCATAAAGTAATTATCTAAATTTAATAGTGCTAAATCATACACATTCATATCTCCGGAGATAATTACTCTAGTCATTTGGTTATACACCTTTAACCCAAATGGTCCTAAAGAATGTAGCAAAATTATTTGTTTCTGTTCCGGAGCCATCTTCGCTGACTCATTTACTGCATCAATGTCAGTAGTGAAATACACTTTCCATTCCAACCATTTTAAAGAAGGTTCTAATCCATCTGACCAAAATGGTTGAGGTGGACAAATGCTGTAATTTTGTGTGGTCTTTATAAATGGACTTGTCCAGTGTCCACACTTTACCCCAAGGGGACTAGTTCACTGTCCAGTCTTCACCATAAGAACCTTAAAGGTGAGAGAAAAAAAACAGAGTAAAATACCCCCAAACAGTGTAAAATACCTTCAACCATTGATTATTGGATACAGGAATTGACCAAACAATGTGGTGCCTTGCTTATCATAAAACCAGTAACTGCGGAACAAGAACTCAAAAATCACGGTAACAATGACTGGCTACTAATAAATCCAATCCAAAGTGGCCGCCCACACGCAAGGTCACGTAACTTGACGCTATGCGCTGTTGACGCTTCCCAACAATGGCTGCGGTGTGGGAGGTCACGCTGTGTAAGATCGTCTCTTCAAAGAAGAAAGTTGCTCCATAGACCCCAAGTGTTCCAACGAGGCCAGCTCTTCACTCGAATCCAGCACGAGCGTCATCAGGTAAGATTCTGCGCTCAAGCTTAGAAATAATGTTTTTTTTAAAACAATAAATGAAAATAGCTGAACACTTTAAAAAGTTTGATTATCTGGAAGGTAGAAGGCCACGAACGTAGGATCTCTGGAATAAAACAGATCCACTTTTGCCACAAAAACAGCAGTAGTTGTAGCGTAGGTCCTACAGCTCCGTCAGCTCCATCAGCACTCATCGCCAGTGTAGAGAAAAGTAAACTCCGAAGCATGGAAATGCAGTGTTTCTTTATTCAACTGGGAGCACGAAAGGACACCAGCTTCACAGATGTCCTCTTACCAGCTGTCTCCCTAGGCAACATTCTGAATCTTAAACGTATACATTCTATGAATGCTAGCTAGCCCAGCATTCTATAAGCAAAGCTTCATTTAAAACATAACAAGGCCCCTTGCATCTGTTGGAACGCTATCCCATCCCAAATATAGCAGGTATATAATCTACTTTACAACGTGAATTTACATATAAGGCTTTCATAAGTGCAATAAGGCAGACAAGATATATGTCACATTTGTGACACAGTAACTGAAGTCTCTAAATATAAATCTGGGTCATACTTTACTGTAGTTGTACCTTTGCTGATGTCATATCTAGCACAGAAGGATTAAGACAGCTAACAGAATTTCAACATGGCCTCTCATCTTCTGGTTCCTCAGACTCATACTCCTAGGGCACACTCAAGACTTTGACAAATGGTTCATATATATTAAACATAATTATTTTCAATATTTATGACTGATTGTATATTATGTGACTTGGATAATTTCAGTTGGCTATAGTTCCAGCCTCTAAATGGTCAAAGTCATCCAGGAACAGGCCTAGAGTAGGAACAAACTCTGTTAAAAAGGTGGCCTATGCCTTCATATAAAAACGTGTTTCTATTTCTGACTGTGTATATAGGGCCTGGTTTAGATATTGTGTCCACCTAATTACAATTGCCTAAGGGTATAATTCACTTGGAATAATGTAGACAGGATACCCATCACTTTGTGATGAGGTACCTGTCCATCAACCTCTTATTCAGTCCCATAGTTATTGAAGTCTGAGAACTGATATGTCTGAATGTCAGTGTTGGGCATGGCCTATCAGTTTACATCATGTGCATAAAAGAGGTCTCAACACAATTTTGATTAACAAAAAAATACCCATTTACTAGAGTTCCTTTTTAAAAGAAAGGAGAATCTTCGAAAAATGTCTAAGCAGAGCTACAGCTTTTTACATCATTATCGAATTATATAAATGTTGCAATATGTTGAGCAAAAAGTATGGGCCACATTTATAATTTGTTGGCTGTGTTAATCCATCACAAATGTGCCAGATATCTTGCCCACCTTTTAAAAGTATTAGATTTTATAATCCACTTTTAGCAAGGCAGGCAGAATATCTTTAAAATTTGTGAAAAGCAATTGGTGTTTCAAAATCACAACCAGGTGCTTTAATTTTGCCATTTTCTTTGCCCTTTACTGAGAACAGAATGGTAAAAGGGATTATGTCTGTTCCTCTTTGATGTATGTAGGTGTTATAATTGACATGTGCACTCTGTAACTGATGAGTGCATATGTGTGTTTTTAGCTTCCTCTGTAACTAGTGACGGAGATGTTGGTTTTGGGAGCCACTGGGAGTCAGGAGGTGGACCCACCAACACCAAAGGAACCAGTGGCACTGATGGTGATGGAGCTGGTCATGAGGCCAGAACAATACCAGACTCTAAGGCATCAGGCCATGCCCTCATGGTGGCAGACAAATGATTCCAGGATGTTCCGTCTGTTTCTGTGTTCGCTACCATCACTACTACTATAAGCACTTTCAATCTTGTACCCCAAGAAAAGAGCCAATACCCAATCCAGAAACAGGCTGGGGTCTCCTTCGGTCCAGCTACCTCTCTCCCTGCACCCATCCCCGAGCACGGGTCTCGGAGGAGGCCCTTGAAGTTCTGAAGAGCATCTCTGTAGATCAGATGGCGTTGCTGCATGCTGACCAGAGTGTCATTCAGCAACTGATACAGGTACTGGATGGGATGCACTTTGTTCTGTCTGCCTTATATAGAGATTCACTATTTACTAGTGCCTCCTCTGACACAGTGCTTCTCACACACTTTCCCCTATTCCCCTTTTGACCCTATTACCCCATACCACAGCATTCCAAGCCCTGACCCCTTTCTACATCCCACTCCAATTTCACCTTCTAACATCATCCGTGCACCTCCCTCCACCATTCGAACTGCCCCAACCTCAACCAAAATCCATAAACCGTCCTATGCACCGAAATCTTCCGATGCATCTAAACATTCACATGGCTTTTAACCTGCCCATACCCATAAACCCCTCAATACCCGAAGAACCAAGTGGATGCTCTTAATGGCATTAGAGTGTGTGTGTGTGTGTGTGTGTGTGTCTGCGCACTCCCATCCGAGATCAAGCAAATCTGGCTTCTTTCACAAACGTTTATTATGTGAACATGGTGGCCACAAAAAAACAATGCGTTTCAGCACTACAAACATGAGGCTTACTCGCGGGTCAATATCCCACATCACCAACACCAGTGAAATACGTGTAGCCAAGCACCCATCACGCATGCCTGAAGGCTGTGGGCAAATTGGGGGTTGGATGCATGTGGGGGATTGTCAGCAGGGTCTGCCCACAGGCAGGTTCCTGCGGCCAACCCCCTATCGGGCATGGCAGAAGGTCATGCACAACAGCAGTTGGATTAACGTACGGTATTTAAATAATACTTTACATTTTTTTTTAAAACAAGAAATTCTCTGAAAAACCAAAGGTTACAGGGACATTATAATTAGGGTATAGAATTAAAATAAAACCTTAGAAAAACACTAACATACCAAAGTAACAAGGACGTTATAGTTAGGTTCTAATTTTGCAAACACATGCATAGAAAGTCAGTTATAGATCTACTTATCTCAAGAACTATAGCTAGTGCCCTAAGGTAATCATGACTTATGCTCTCGCCATGCACTGCCTACATATTACATCACTGATGACATCTTCTATGACATCATTGATAATATCACTGCAACATTTGCAAAACAATTATTGATGAGAAAACTGTGCATGGTTGTGTTATCTTTTTTTTTCAGTGTGTCGACGGTACTGCAGTACTATCAAGGGAGTACCACAGTACTTTGCAAGAGTAGCACAGACTCTGATAGGCTGGAAACCGTTCTTTCCAGCCAACAGGAAGGTGGTTTCTACTTCGGATAATTCCTCTTCTGGTTTTGAGCTGTTCAAAACTCAACCAGGCCCGCTGCTTCTTCTGCTGCTGTTTTACTGGAGTTTTGGCAGATGGGGCTGAAGGAGGTCAACCTGCTGCAGCTGCTCAATATCTATTGGATGAGGAAGTGGAGGAGATTGCAATAGCAGTGGTCATATGGCAATTCTTCTCCATTCCATCAGGTGAGAAGAAAGTCAACCACAGCAGGTGACTTGTTGTTAGTGTAATAAAATCATCTTACATGGAATAGGGCAGCAGTACTACCTAGGGACAATGGGAATGAAAAAGCAACCACGTGCCATGCATTCAACCCATTTGACATGAGCAGAAAGGCAGAGGCGGGAGTGGGAATTGGACCGACTTAAGGAGGGAACCTCTGGTGCACCTGGGATGTACCATCCATTTCTGCCATTCTGACTCAACCATGACCCCTACCTCCTACTTCGAGTCCACCCACCTTTCCTGCAGCTGGGTCGCAAGTTGCCGTCAACCAAGTTTGGCAGCAGCATAGCATTGCAGTGCCGTACACGGGAACTGCAAACTACTTTCTCTATTATCAGACAGTTATCATGGCAGGGGAGAGTGACTTACATTTTCATTGAGTGGTTGTTATTGCCCACTGCAGTCCTCTCCCAAACCCTAAGGTTTTTGTTGTCTTTTTTTGGAGCAGGTTTCTTGGTGCCTTGTTGGGTGCATGTTGGTTTTGGTATATAGTTGGTCCTGTTGACAAACAGTTAATGGACAAAAAACACAAAACAAAAAGAAGAAAGAAAAAAGTTCTTCTTATTTGTTTATAAAGAATTGGTTATTATCACTAACTTTTCCCTTACAGGCACTGGTAATAATTGGATGCATCCGAAAAGTACAGGAGAAGGTAAGTCAATGGTAAATCTCTTGAAAAAGATATATGTATTATATTAATAAATACTATGGTTATTTTGTAATTACCAAATGTTTTGCTTTTATTTCAATGAAAAACACTACAGTAGAAAAGATGTCACATACATTAACATGCATACATGTGAAAACACACTTGTTTTATTTAGTGTTGTTCAGATGTTAGTAATAGGAATGTTACTGATGTATGGTATAATTTATCACACATCAGGGTGCAGATTAGCATTATCTTGTATTCATCATGCAACACTGGGGATAAACATAAATCAAATGGATTGTGAAAAAAACAACATAAAACTATGGGGGTCATTCTGACCCGACCGCGGGAGCACCGCCAACAGGCTGGCAGTGCTCCCAAGGGCATTCTGACCGCGGCGGTTTGGCCGCGGTCAGAAAGGGAAAACCGGCGGTCTCCCGCCGGTTTTCCGCTGCCCTAAGGAATCCCAGCTGCGCCGCCATGGGGATTCCGACACCCCATACCGCCATCCTGTTCCTGGCGGTTCGGCCGCCAGGAACAGGATGGCGGTATGGGGTGTCGTGGGGCCCCTGGGGGCCCCTGCAGTGCCCATGCCAATGGCATGGGCACTGCAGGGGCCCCCGTAAGAGGGCCCCAAAAAGAATTTCAGTGTCTGCTTAGCAGACACTGAAATTCTCGACGGGTGCAACTGCACCCGTCGCACCCTTCCCACTCCACCGGCTCCATTCGGAGCCGACTTCCTCGTGGGAAGGGGTTTCCCGCTGGGCTGGCGGGCGGCCTTCTGGCGGTCGCCCGCCAGCCCAGCGGGAAACACAGAATCACTGCGGCGGTCTTCTGACCGCGGAGCGGTGTTCTGGAGGGGGAACTCTGGCGGGCGGCCTCCGCCGCCCGCCAGAGTTAGAATGACCCCCTATGTTTGTTCAACTATGGGTTGAACTGTGATCGCTAAAGCTGTTCCTAATATGTAACTAAATTGTTTACCTAACGCAGTAGTTTTCTTCGGAAGTCACCAAACATGCAAGGCCACATAATGACATATCTACTGTAGGTAGTATGTAGTATACGTTCTCTTTATTTCCCAACAGTTCACTTCCTAACCTACAATTAAAATTTAGTTGTTAGTATGTGAATGTAGCAGTTCATTAGGTTTTTTGACAATCTGTGTTTAAAGGTTATCTTAGTGCCATCACATTCAGTCCATCCTGTATTGTTTCTTAAATATATGGTGTAATGAATAGAAATGGTGTGCTCTTTATAGTGGAAAATCCTTGCAGGGCAAGGAAAAGCATGTCCAGATACTGAAATTTGAGTAACAGTGAAATCAATTGTTACGGTTTTCATGGAGCACTTCTTCGTATCATTACACATAAATACTTATTCACCATAGTTAAGTCTACATCCACAGTTTAAACAAAAGTTAGACGGCACAGCTTGATAAATCTATTTCTTAAATGATATTGATTTACAATTCGGAAAAGGTAGATATAGAAATGTTACAAATTCTGACTGATGACAAAGCATTTAAGAATTGGAAACTTTCATGTTCCCAATAGTAGCTCATTGCAAAAAGGTCAGGATGAGGTAAAGTCTTACTTGCTAGCATTTCAAGAATAGCCATATAAAGTTCCTGATCAAAGAAGCTACCTATCATTCAACACTTCTATAGGGTAGTAGCCAACCAAAACAAAAGAATGAGAAGCAGAGCTGATTATTAAAAACTACACTTTCTTCTACAAACACCTACAAGTGTGTTTGGACATGCCAACCAAATTATGACAAAAGTTAATTCAGAAAACATGTTTTCAAATCTCAAACTCAGCCCTCATAATCTTGGCATTCAGTTTTACATTTATTTATGCTCACAATTCTTGAAATTGTGTAGTTAACTTCTGCTACTTTAAAAATAATATACAATGGTGGATTATATTGCTGAGTTGATATGCATACAAAGCTCTTATATACTACACATCTGTCCTCAAAAACATTCTATAAACCATTCATTTAACTTATCGAGCCATTGTTGTTTTGGAGTATATTTAGCCACAAAAGTGGTTCTACATATCAACTCAGCAATATAATCCACCATTCAGATCTCTGTGTGCATAACACACATCTCTCTTTGTGTGCCAATTCATTTAGCACATGGAGCATCGATTTCTAACATTATCTCTTTCACATTGGCTCTGTGAAAACAGTGATGTTGACGCGTTTCGGCCTTAATTATTTATTGGCTTCATCAGGACCTATGGATGATAGGTAATTCTATAAATTAAAAACACATATATTCATGTTAGTTTTCTCTATTACTGATAAACAAGCCATAAACCTCCACCAATAGTGATTACTCTCTCACTTCTTAATCAATGAAAGTATTGGTGTTTAGATATAATAAATGACAAATGCCATCTCTAATTAATGACATGGCATGAGCAATGAATGACTTGATAGTTCAAAACCAAGTATGCCCAACAGGTTGACGCCCACCAGAATAGAGCTTAAAGGAAAGATACATATTTCCTCTGTGTATTTCGAAAGTGACACATCTACATCAAACAAAGGAAATTCCACATCAGTGACCAAATAGACAGGCAGACATGCTTGTGGAGCAAGAAAGTTAACGGATAACATCTCCAAATACCTGGGCTAAACACGGCCACCAAATCCATTAGTAGATGCCATGTGTAAAATAGCATTTCCTAGAGAAAAGTATTTAATACCAAATTAGTTAATTCTGTTGCCCAATTGCCATACCATCATAGCAAATTAGTATTCACCAGTTTGAGCTTACTAAACATTCATTAGAATCCAGCAGGACCCATCGAGCATGGCTAGCATCTAAATTGTCTGTGTAAAACAAAGAAACACTATGGTGGTTATTACGAGTTTGGCGGTACCCGGACCGCCATGTTGGTGGTGGCGGTCGTACTGCCGAAGGCCCGGTGGTGAAGACCGTCAAATTATTACCATGGCAGTCTTCCAGACCGAACACAGCCAAACTACCACCAGTGTGGTCAGGCCATTGTGGACAGTGGTAGGCACCTTCAGACCTGCAGGGACCATGTTTACATTGGACATATTACGAGGCTGCACACAAGGGTTTCCACCACGGTCGCAGCACCACCAAAACCCTGGCGGAAACCAACTCTATAAAAGGAAACAGTCACCTTCAAGGACACAGACCTTCCTGGAGCCTCCATGGAGCCTGAACTCAAAGTCCTCCCACTGCTCCCGCTGGTACAATGACTTTGAAACCAGAAACGGCGGCGAAGACAACAACCATAAGTACACACACCTAGCAAACAGTGGAGGGAAAGACATTTGTGTACACCCACACAAAACACACACATCTGGGAAGGCTCGAGATGAACACACACACACATAAACATATGAACACCCACACCTACATGCACATACGTGAACAGATATCACACACACGTACACCCAAACTACATACACCACGGCCAACACACACATGTCATACACTCACAGCACGGCCACTGTCTAACACAATCATACACAACACCACCGACTCACACAACTGCAACTACACAAATGCTTCGCCAAGCACTCTCACTGCACACCTCCACGTGACAACACATACATACCACAACACATAACAATACCACACAACCAACCAATCAACACTACCACCCAGGAATTATTTGCCACACCACTACCCACACCACATACAATGCATGGGACGTAGCCAACACCACACACACGCACGCACACACAACAACCACACAAGGACACACAGCACCACCATAACACATGCCAGCACTAACTTTACACAATTTGGCTACACACATGCATGGAACAAACACAAACATATCCAACACACAAAACACAGCACTGAGAGTGGGACCAGTGGCAGGGTGACACACACACACACGCACATGCAGCCCAGGCATAACAGCTAGCACAACCAACACACACACACAAGTCACACACACACAAACCAAAGCCCACAAACACTAAACAGCCATGTAGAAAGAAAGGCAGGACAGGCATGTTACCATTGAATAGAACAGCAGGTTGGACCAGATGTATTAAGATATGTTGTGCGATAAAAATATTAAAACTATATACAATTTAAAAGGCCAATGGCCAGTCCACAATCTCAGGTGCCCAAGGCACAAATGGCACCACACTGTGCCCCTACTTGCACCTGGCTGCAAAATGACCTCTATAGTGTAGGACATCAAGGGGGCAGTCAGGCACCTCATGAATTAGGGGGCAAGGGTGGAGGGGTTCTAGGCTTGGGAGGGGGGTCCTTGGGCTTGGGTCTGGGCTTGGGAGGGGACCCTTGGGCTTGGAAGGAGGGTCCTTAGCCTTGGGCATGGGAAGGAAAGACTTCTTGGCAGGAGGAGGGGTATGGGCACTATCGGGGGGCAGCAGAGGACTTGGAGGTGAAAGTGCTGGACTTGTGGAGGGACACAGAATGCTTGGGGGTTTCACGGGGTGGGGGAGGGACAGGGAAAACTCTGCGAGGAAATGTTTCTTTGACACACAGGGCAGTCATGGCAAAAGGGTTTGGGAGAGGAGGGAGAGGGAGTCATTGTGAGGTGTCTTGGTTGATGTCTTGGGTGCAGGTGCATGCGTGGAATGCTTGTGAGTGTCTGTTAGGTGGGTGAGTGCAGGCATTTAGGTGTTTTGGGAGGAGGCAGGAAGGAGGTGCTGGGAGATGCCATGGTGGATGAGTGACTGCTGGGGTGGTGTCTGCAGGTATGGTACATGTGCTGCATGTGGGTGTGTCAGTGGTTGTTTTGGGTGTAGATTTTGAGACTGGGGTGGATATCTGTGGGTCTGATATTGTGCTGACTGTGGGTAAGATGGGACTGGTGGCAGGATCTGTCATTGATGGTGTGGTGGCTGCAGGTGTGTCTGGTGTAGTGTCTGTGAGGGAGGTGGTTGTGGGGGAGTCAGTGCAGGGAGTGGATGTTGGTGTGTCTGCAGGTGGTTGTTGCTTGTCTGCATGCCGGTGGTGGGTCTTATGGTGCTTATGTTTATCTGTGGAACCCTTGTCTGTTGAGGTGGATGCATGCCTATGTGTACGTGTGCCCCAGATGGGTATGGGGAGAGGGGTTTGGGAACAGGTAGTTGGAGGGGGGGGGACGGTAGACAAAAGAACACTGGCTGTCAGCCCAGAGCCTGAAAGGATCTCTGTAGGCCAACCATGGCACTGTGAATGCCCTCCAGGAACGTATTGCTCTGTTGGACTTGAGCTGCCAGTCCCTGGATGGCATTGACAATAGTCGACTAACCCACAGAGATGTACCTCAGGAGGTCAATAGCCTCCTCACTGAATACAGCAGGACTGACTGGGGAAGCGGTGAAGGAGACGCCCACCCTCCGGGTGAGTGGGCATGGGCAACTGGGTGGGGAGCTACAGGGAGGGCAGTGGTAGTAAGGGGTGGCGGACAAAGATGGGGTGGTCCCAGATGGGTCTGCCACAACCAGGGAGTGTCCACTGGAGGAGGACTCTGATGAAGAGGTGGTAGATCCGGTCTCCCCGTGGCACTCCCCTCACCCTCTGTCCCACTGGGTCCTTTGGTGTTGCTGGTGCCAGCTTTCTGGATCCTGTGGGCTGCTGCTCCCCTACTCACCTGTGTCCCTTCTTCTACGCAAGATGATGTTGATGAACAAAATGAGAGAGCGAGAGGGGGGGATAGGGAGAGAGAGGTAGGGGGCAAAATGATTAACATATACCTCCCATTGACACATCTAAACATGTACATCTGTCACAATACATATTATGGCTAGGCAATCGCATTTGCCAATACACATTACCTACATCATGTCATGACATGTCACTACTACCCACACCTGTCTGCCAACCCTCACACCTACAGGAATATCTAAGTAGGAAATGACTACTAGACTCATCCCCATGATGCCAACCAATGCCCTTTGAAGCTGGCACAGCATGCCCTAGATGCACTATCAATACTATGCCTGAATACACACCTTACCTCTTCATACCCCTATCACCCACTGGATGTGCAGCTCACACAACAAAACACTGCAGGCCTCTACAGTGACAACACCTGATTAGTCAATGTTTTCTGTAACATGTCCATTTCAGTGAAGACAACTCCACTCCACTTACCTGTCCTTAGACATGACTGCTCACTCAGGATAGCGATGCCATTATGGAAGACAACTCAGTTTAGCCATTACCAGTCAGACACCCAAACACTTCACATCAGATATGGACCCTATCACAAAGCCAGAGCTGCTGACACAAAACACATATATCATTACTCAGCATACCACTAAGTGCATCTATAAGAGGCCATGTACAACATGTTAAAAATCCTAACACATCCACTGAGTACAGTGTCACGACAGATGTACCTTTGGAACACACATACCATATCATGGACCACTTCCCATGCCACAGCACATGCAGGTACACCAGTTGAAATAGGCACCATGACAACTCCACCCTCAAACACAACTTTCTACATTTGGCAAGACCTGTCACTGAGCCCAGACAACACACATCTCATGGGCTATATATTTGCATGCATTAGGCACACATGGACAAACACCACTGCCAATACACCTAATACACATCTCACTACCACATAAGCTGTCTGAGGAGACAGAATACAAATTTTCCTTCACCTCAACATGCCATGTGTCACGCAATACCCAAACCCCTCCTAATCTGCCACTACCTATTAACCAAAGCAAGCTGTAAGAGTCACAGGCCTTCAGAAGTGCCCCCAACTATCCATGTCGACATGATGTAGCCATCCAGTCAGCAATGCAGCATAGGAATAGCTAGGGCTTTGTCATACATGCCATATCCACACCATGGTGACACACAAGGGATCTTCCAGGGCACTAACCACCTCCAGTACCAACCCATAGTTTGCAAGGCCACATCCCCACAAATATTGCTCCTAGGAATGCATCTTCTGTGCAATCAGACCTCATCAATTCTACATGTTTCAGTATCCCACGTTGCCTGCATATACATACCCTACAGTCAGCAAATCATCTATATATGCCCAGTCAGCCATCAGGCCAATACTCCGGTCCCATGAAGGCCAATTCTATGGTGGAACTGTCAGGCCCACAATCTGTCAATACCAGAAACAGTACATGATTTCTTTAGTCACAGTGATAAAGGAGAGTCATACAGTCGCATGTACAGGTAGGCAACACAGATGGCATTGCACTGACACCTCAGTGCCACAAATGCAAATAGCAGGGGTTGGTCATACACAATGCTTAGGGTGGTACTGACACTCACATCCATTATATGTCCAAGATAGAGTCACACATGTACCCATGTCATTAGTGCATCTCCACATTACAGACATGGAGAGGTAAGTAATAGGAAGATGTACATCCACTGACTGTAATGCATGAACACTCATCAACAAAGTATACTCTGCCAGGGTACCTATTCACAATTTCCATATGTTGATACACATGTAGCATTAACTACAATGCCACTCTGCCAGAAATGAGGCACCAAATCCCATTTAAGGCCAGCCAAGTCCCAGGATACAGTCAGTACTCAGCCCCCTGTGGCTGCTGCGCTTCACTCAAATGCCCATCCACGTCAGGGTAGGCCACTGCCAAAATGAGGGTCATTAGGGGGGTCAGGGTCCGACGAGCACCCCTCCCTCGTTGGGAGGACATCCCCAGCTGGGCCTTGTGGTCTTCTGGGCCCAGCGTCTCAAGTCCTCCCACCATTTGCAACAATGGGTGCTCTGCCAGGCATGGACCACAAGGGTCCACACTTGCTTGGCGATGGCACCCCATATCCCCTTTTTCTAATGGGTGTTTACCTGCATGGGTGACAGAGACAGAGGGAGAAAGTTATGTAGACTGGCACCATACCAACAGCAGTGGACTATAAACATTAGACCCACAAATGCCCACACATACCGATCCTCACGCTTCACACGCCTAAACTCCATGCCCCCTGCTTGCATTTACTCCCGGACGGGAATATGTACAGCATTCCCCCTCACACACACACCTATCACACATGACTATGGAATTGGACTCGCCTGCTCTTCTGGTGCCCCATACAGCTGTCCATACAGGTGTATGACCCCTTCCATCAGCTTCTCAAGCTCTTCTTCGGTGAAGGCTGGTGTCCTATCACCTGCAGGACATGGCATAATGGCTCTCAGAGACAGTACACAGCAGCTCATGTCGTGGAGGTCATGCTTGTTAGAGTGTCAGGAGTCAAGTGAGCAAGGCTGCAGAAAATGGCGGTCACGGTCACCGCATACAGGACCGTCACCGCCGGCAGTGATGGCCATTGGCCCCATGCCCTATAGGCAGCAATGTTAACCAAAGAGAAGTTGCACAGCAGTTGCGACCACCTACCGCCATGACGACATACGCCAGCGGACTTAGGTCACTTCCATCTGTCCAGTGCTGCAGGGCAGGCGGCTATCATTTTATGCACATATCATTCGTTAATACTGAAAAATAAGTGTGACACAACTTTTTTCAGCTGAATACGGAGTAGGCCTATGTTGTGCCAGCATGGTTTGACTCATACATGTGACATGCATTACACGGATACCTTATATGGCTCGTTGTCAAATGACCTACATGTCCAGATACTCATGGGCTGATTGGCGGTGTAACCATACAGGAATATGGCATTGCTATATACAAGCTCATGCAGGAGAGGTCAGTGTACCACATAGTGAACATGACACATGTGATGTATGACAGAAACGGTTGATCAGGGGTAGCAAGGTGCAGCAAGGATGGCGTCCTTGTTGCTTCAGCATGGCCAAAATTGTATGCGTCAGTAGTGTGCGGCATGTCGACCGTATTAGGCATGTCCGATTATGATATGTTCTGCTAGAATGTGTTGAGTGCATATCACATTGTACATTTTCTCCTCTCTATCCTAGATACCCTGTCATGAGGATGTTGAGGCATGCACCAGTGTACTGTCAGCTTGTGGACCTAGCAACCCTGGAGGAGAGGCACATAATTCAGACCTACCGCCTGAATCTTCAGACCATCAGGGATCTATGTACCCAGTTGGAGCCAGATCTATTGCCTGCCATACGTAATCCCTATGCCATCCCTCCCACAGTTCATGTTCTGTCAGTGCTACACTTTCTTGCCACAGGCTCCTTTCAGATGACAGTGGGCTTGGCAGCATGGATGTCAAAGCCCATGTTCAGTTTTGTGTTGAAGGATGTATTGTGTGCTTTCTTGAAACACCTGGACAGCTATATCAGGTTCCCCCAATGAGTGGATTTGACCTATGTGAAGGCACACTTCTATGATGTGGGACACATCCCTCATGTGATAGGGGCTATAGAGGACACACATATAGCCTTGGTCCCTCTCAGTGCCAATGAACAGGTGTATAGGAACAGGAAATACAACCACTCCATCAATGTTCAGGTGGTGTGTGTAGCAGACCAGTACATCTTCCAAGTAACAGGCAAGTTTCCAAGATCTGTGTATGACTCCTACATATTGAGGAACAGCAATGTCCCACGCATGATGGCACGTCTACACAGAGAGAGGGCCTGGCTCATTGGTAGGTATGCATTTGGATGTGTGCCACTGTTATGGCACCTGTCACCATAATGTCCCCTGTGGTTGTACCTGTCTTGTTAACAGGTCCCATCTATGTGCACACAGGTGACTCTGGCTATCCTAACCTTCCCTGGCTGTTGACACCAGCGACATACCCTCCCACTGAAGGGGCCCACGGCAGGATGAGGTGTAAAATTGAAAGTACATTTGGCCTCCTGAAGGCCAGATTCAGGTGCCTGCAGGTCTCAGGAGGTGTTCTTCTCTACACTCCTCAAACGGTATGCCAGATCATAGTAGCCTGCTGCCTACTACACAGTATAGCCCTGAGACGTCAGATACCCTTACAAGCTGATGATGAGGAGGTGTTGGACCAGTGGCTGGTGATGCAGATATGGAAAGAGATGTGGAGGTAGATGAGGAAGGTGCAGCTGACTCAAGGGCTGAGCTCATCAATCAGTTCTTCCAGTAACATACAGGTATTTTGTCTGTGTATTTGCATGTGCAATATTTCAACATTGCTTGGTATCAATGATCCTCCTGATTTGGAATATCAGTGGTGGTGTAATGTGTTCATATCCCTATGTGTGTGTTGTGGCAGGTGACTGATTACATGTAAGGTGCAGTAGGAAAATGTCTTATCACTAGCATGTGTACTCTCTGCAGGTTGCAAGACTCACATCTCATATGGACAGGACATTCCAGCGACTGACTGTGTACTGTTCATCTTTGTCACTCCTACCTATTGCATGAGGCATTCATGTTCATTGGCCTTTGGTTACTGTTCACAGAGTAGAGTTCTGCACATTACAGGTGCCAGCTACAGTGTTTTGTGATGTATTTCCTGAAACCGGTGACGTAGAGGCGATATCTGTTGTGCCCTGTTTAGTTGTCTACTACACTGGGCACCACAACAATGGACTGCATCAGTGCTTTGGGTGGCACCATGCCTACTTGCCTGATGGCAGTCTCTGTCATGGTCTTTTTGCGGGATGGATCAGTAGATAGCCTCGGGTGTGTGGCTGTATAAGAGACTTCCTTACATCTGCCCTGGCACATACCTGTTGTACTGTGTCTGCTGCAGAGGATGCCTCCCTCTGCAGTCTATTACACTGCCTGTTGAATAAGGGGCCATACCCCCATAACAACTTGGTTAACAAACAATTGTATCTGTACAAATAAAGACACACATGGAGTAGCTGTGATCTATAGTGTTTATCATGCATATATTGTCAAACAAATGATGAGTGGGGTCATGGTCGTTGGAACCCTAAGAGGAGGTGGCAGAGGTCCAGTCTCTATAGGCCATTGAAAAATGGAGAAATGTTAATGAACTGTCTCAGTGGCACACAAGAGAGTGTAATCAGGAGAGGGCCACTTCCTGGCAAAGGGTTTGATCTTGGGTTCTGCTCCAGCCAGATGTCCTTGTTTGTGGGGGGTTCATCAGCTAGAGTGGGAAGGGTGCCTGAGGCCTGTGGTTCCCCTGGCAGGCCTCCATTCCATTAGCAGCCACAGATGTGGATGGCTCAGATGTGCTGTGGTTAGTGGAAGGGGCCTGCTGGCAGGTGGAGGAAGCACACAGGGTGGTGTAGATGTCCCTGAGCACCCCTGCAATGGAGGCCATGGTGGCATAGTGGGTATGCCACTGCTGCATGGCCTCCTGGCAGTATTCCCTCTGCAGCCTCTGGTTTTTCCCCAACACAGACATGATCTGGCTCATTCTGTCCTGGGATAGTTGATATGCTCCCAGCACTTGGGGGATGGCTTTCTGGCCAGATGCCTCCCTTGGTTGCCCCGTCCTCTGGTCCACATGTTCCCTCCCATGGCCCCTGCCCCCATGTGCCCATGCCTCTGGCATGGTGGGCCCACTCCCAGTTCCACCAGGACCTTCATTGTCTTGGGTGTGAGGGATCGACTCAGTTCCCTATACTTTGGGGTACACTAGTGATTGAACAGTCCTTGGGGCACAGCTTTGGGCATGAAGAGTTGGCTGAGATGTTGGTGCCACAGGGTGGGGGGGGGGGGTTGATGTGGGCAAGGTGAGGCAAGGAGTGGTAGACTGACCAGGGGTCCCAGATGGGCCAGGTAGGTCATCACTGTCCAGACATCCAGTGGTGTATTCCTCCCTGGGGCCTCCATCCTGAGGAGGGCTGTCTGTCTCTGGTAACATCTCTGTGGTGGCAGTGGCAGGGGTACCTGTGGATGGAGTGAGTGACAGTTACATTTTGGAGGTGTGAATGGCTGTCTGCTTGTCTGATGCATACATTGCCTTGACTTGATTCCCAGCAATGGCAATGACAGGTGCAGCACTGCTAACAGTAACTTTGTGGATAGTGGATTGAGACGTGTTGCATGCTCCATAGGGGTTGTTGTGAATCAGGCTTGATAACTTTGGTTCGGTGGGTGGGTTCTGTTTCTGTGTGATGGTTCACATGACAGGTGTAACCTATTATCTGGTGGCCACTGTGACTTGGTAGATGTAAGTGGGAATGGCTGTACATTGCAGCATGGTGACCAAGTGGGAGGAGTGTATGTGTGTATGCAAGGTTGTTTGTCCTGTCGGTGCCTGTTGTGCATGGTGTATACCTTCTTACTTTCAAGGCCATGATTATTCCATTTCAGCATAGTAGGCCAGGATCAGTGGCTCTTTGGATTAGTGACAGTGCTGTAGCTGTGTTCTGGTTTGTTTGGCATTGTGTTGTGCCATTGAGTTGCTGTCATTGCCATGTACTGGTGCTCAGTTAAAGCATCTGGTTGTTGTAGCTAGTGCAATAGTCATACATGCAAGAGGTGTGATATGAAGTGCACATAGCAGGTTTTGATGTAGATGGGCTAGTGCATTGTGGGAGTTGTAGAGATTGTAATTGGTTGTGCTATCCGTGCACTTGGTGGAGACTGTGTGGGCACTGGGGTGGGGGTGGTATGGCATGCACAAGAGGGGCTTAGGTGATAAGGTGAGAGGTGTAGTGAGAGATGGGGTGAATTAGGGAGTGTTTGGGTGGTGAGGAAGCATGCTGGACAGAACAAAATAGTGCCAGGGGAGTAGTAGTTACTCACCAGAGTCCAGTCCTTCAGTGATTCCACTCAGGCCCTCAAAATGCAGTATATCCAAGACCTTCTCCTCCTACAGTGTGAGCTTTGAGGGAGGATGTGGGGGCCCACCGCTAGTCTTCTGCGTGACTATCTGGTGTCGTGTAGCCATGGAACGCACCTTTCCCAGTAGGTTGTTCTACCTATTTCTGATGTCCTTCCTTGTGCTGGGATGGTTGCCCACTGAGTTGACCCTGCCGACTATTCTCTGCCATAACTCTGTTTTCCTGGCTGTGGATGTCTGCGGTACCTGTGTTCCAAACAGTTGCAGCTCTACCCTGATGCTTTCATTGACCATTACCATCAACTCATTGTCAGTGAAGTGTGGGTGCTTTTGACGGGACATGGTTTTTGTGTTGTGGGTGGGGGTGGGTGTTGGGTGTGTAGGGTGTAGTGTAGGATGCTAGGTGGGGTGGGGGTCTTTGGCTGTGAGTTCTGGTAGGTTGTGGTGTTTGTGTGTTGTTGTGATGTGTGTATGGTGTTATTCGTGCAGTTGTGTGGTGTGTGCTGAGTGTGCAGTGTATATGTGCTTCTAATGTATAGGTGCAACTTTTGTGATTGTGCCTGCTCTCGTCTCTTTATAATTTGTTTTTGCTGCAAAGGATTGTGTTTTGTGTGGGGGTGTATTATATAGTGAAGTGTGTAGGTGTGTGTGGTATGTGTGTCAGGTGTGGGGTATTCGATGTATCCAATGTGGTGTTATGTTCTGACAAGAGTGTGGTGGTTCGGACCGCCAGTGATATTCTGCAATGGAAGGACCGCTATGCTGATTTGTGGGTTGTAATATGGTGGGTGGAAAGATGTTGGCGTGGTGGTGCAGGTGGTGTAACCGCCTCCTTCCCACCCTACTGAATCAGATTTGTGGCTGTTTTTTGGCAGTGTTCAGTGTGTGTCTGTTAATATGGCTGTAGGGATTCCGCCAGTGTTTTGGCAGCCGCCACCGCAGCAGTCTTGCCAAAAGACCGCTAAAGTCGTAATGAGGGCCCATGTCACACATCTCTACTGCTGCTGTATTACGTAGACTAACCGTTAAGTCATCTTCAAAGTAGAAGCAAACACTTACTACTAAGAAAACTGGGGCTATCCAGTCCATGGCTTATAAAGATAACACCCACTCACCGTGACTGCAGTCTGCATCTTTCCCCAGAGTCAAAGCAACAGCATGCATAACTGTTCTAAAAAAAGACTCGTCCAAGACGAAGGACTACACAGCTGATAAAAAAGAGAGCTTACGTGGCCACTCTTGAAACAGAGTTAAAGATTTTACTTTACCGTTATATATGCATAATTGTCCAACGCAGCATACAAAAAGAACTCCATAACACATGGACAGGGGGTTCACCAACTAAATTTGACCCGGTAAGGTTTCAAATGCGATGTATCTCAGCAGTAAAGTATTACTATTTTGTAGTATTACTCATTACTACAAAAAACTCCTACAACCGTAATGCCCTTTTCTCCAGCTTATATACCTTAATAATGACTGGTCAACTCGGGCTAGCAGAGAAAGATATTTTATACTCAGCTATTTATTATAGCACCATGTATCACCCATTGTGGTATACTGGTTGCACTCTCGTTACATACACTCTTAAGCATTGGATAGTGCAAAGACTACGATGACTCCACAGTTTTAAAATAAAAAAATAAACAATATTTAAGCATTTGAACCAATATTGCTGTAACTGCAAATCTATAGTCTCCTATTCTTGTGAACAGTTGCAGCTCACGACAATAAGGGGCAGCGCGCGCGGGGTGTACAGAAAATTTAAATAAAAACAAAACCACTTACCTCCTCGGCCGTATGCCGCTCCTCTGTCCTTCGTCACTCCAGGCTGCAGACACAGACTCCTAGCCTGCCCTGTGGCCAATCCTGATGCTGCTCAAAGCAGCGTCAGAATTGGCTGGGAGCACCCAGGCAGACTGTGAGCCTGTGCAGGCTCTCCAGCCCGAGAGCCTACTGCGCATGTGTGTTTGGCCAGGTCGAATCAGCTGGCCAAACATACATGCTCAGTGAGGGGGAATGCTGAACACTCCCCCTCGCTGCTCGTCATCCCATATCTCCGCCTCTTTAAAATAAAAGGATAATAAATAAAGTGTATTATCCTTTTCTTTTAAAGGTTTTACAGCTGCAACTGCTTGCGAGGGGCAACGCTCTTCCGCCCTAATGGTTGTGAATGCTCCTCATTGTTGGTAAGTACACATTATTGTCCTGCCTACATGCCATGAACATTCGGTATGCCCAATATAAATTGCTCCTAAGAGCTCATTCTAAATATTTATTTGATTAATGTCCATAGTTCATTGGCATCATTGAGTCCAAATGTTTTTAATTTTCCACCATTCTCGTCTCCTGAATACTTAACACTGTAGCTATACGTTCTGTTCCCATACAATGTTTCACAACACCCACTGACCAATGTATATCATCTTCTGTATGGTTCATCATAGTGAAGTGATGTACCAAGGGAGCACCATGTGTGCAACATCTAATTCTTGAGCAGTGCTGTAAAATGCTAGCCTTAATTGGTTGGGTTGTCTGCCCATTAAATGTTTTATAACATGGCTATGTTATACAAATAATTAAATTTCTTATATCACAATTTGAAAAGAATTTCTGTTGAATATTTACTCAATGTATCTTGATATTTTTTGTATCAGATGAAAAGTGGCATGCAATACAATGTTGCCATCTGTAGTGTCCATGAACAGGGGGCAACCCTAATAATCATGGTAGAGAAGGCAGCTGTTGCACTGCACGTTTTGTGCGCACCAACTGGTCCTTCAAATTCTTTTCTCTTTTAAATGCCACCAAAAGTGTTGGTATTCCAAATCGTGACAAAGTACACCATTTTCGAAGAATAATATTTTTAACCTTGGGTTGTAGTTGAGAACACATGTCAAAGGGCAAGCTTCCACTTTTTTCTTAGAGGTTAATAAAGATTCCAGTTCAGTGTAGTTGAGTGTACCACGCGCGTTTCAATGAATCTTTCAACAATTTCTTAGGATAACCTCTTGACACTAGTTTATCTCTAAGATTTGATGCATTGGTGGAATAGTCTTCTTTTAAAGTACATTTCTTGTTCATTTACAAACACCCTCACATTAAGAAAGGTCACTGTATATTTGTCATATGTGATGGTAATTTTCAAGTCCTCAGTTCTGTTATTTAACCAATTGAAAAAAAAGCTCGTAGGGAGTCCAAAGAACCTTGCCATATCATAAAAGTATTGTGGATGGTCCTATGACAGCAAATAATTGACTGTGAATAGGGATTATTTGTATTTTCGAAAATCGATCCGTCCTCAAACAAGGACATGAAGAAGTATGCCATCTCTGGGACGAATCTGCACCCCATTGTGACTCCCTTTATTTGCAAAAACAGGGCTTCCTTAAACATAAAAGTTGTTTTTTAAGCAAACTGTAGCAAACTCAATCAAAAATTCTATGGGGATCTCATGTGGTGGAGCCTAGAATCTAGGACCACTGTAATCATTGTATTTGTATACAATGATTTTATGTCACAAGTGAGTAGAGTCTGTGTTGTTGTATTAAATTGTTTCCTCTCAATTTTATTGATGAAGTCCATTGAATCTCTTGTATATGCTTGCATAGCTTTTACCAAAGGTTTCAAGAACATATCCACCTATTGGGCCAAAGGTTCCAAAAGCGACCGGCATGCTGAAATAATCAGGCAACCTGGTGGATTAGTCAAACTTTTATGGACTTTTAGAAGGATGTACCCTCGTGCCCTAGGGTAACTATAACTTGCGCCCCTGCCTTGCACAATTTTTTCATCAAAAGGTCTACTGCAAATATTACATTGATATTATCGATGATGTTATCAAAGGTGTCATGAGTGCCGTAATTTGTTGGGTACTTAGCAGTGTATGGCGAGGGCGCGAGTTATAGTTACCTTTCGACACAAGTTATAGTAACTTGAGATAACTCTAACTACAACGGGTGAAGTTCTGTGGTTTTGTACATTCAAAATATGAGCCTAATTATAACATCTCTGTAACCTTTGTTTTTTTAAGTGAATTTCTGTTTCTTAATTCTATTTCCTAACTATAATGTCCCTGTAACCTTTGTTCTTTTCAGTGAATTTCGATGTTTTTTTAATGTACAGTAAATTTCATTACTATACGTTAATCCAACCACCGCCGCGCATGTATGCAGTAACAGTTGGCTGCAGTTACCCTCGCTAGTTGATTACCAATGTTGGTTTTTACAGAAGTGAACTTTGTTCTTGACTGATAGCCAAAGGAAGTTTGCAGTGGCAGGGTATGCAGTATTGTTTTTGCTTACAATATAATGTGCTGGGAGTTGGCTAAATAAAATGTCCCATAGAGACAGTTTCCCAGATATAAAAAGCCCTATTAGGTAAGGAATTTTAATTGAAAGGAGAGAAAAGTCGAGCACAAACAAGTCTTAGGCATGTAAATTTGGCATTTTACTGTTTTGTGAGAAAAAAAAGTCCCAGCATCTTTTGCTAAAAAAATGCAAAATATTTGCTGTTTTATGTCAGCAGAATAGTTTGCAGAAAATTGGTCAATTTCGTTTTTTTTCCCTGCTTCAAAATTTATTTTTGTCAACTGTTTTTCTAACAAAGATGAAAAAAATCTATGGAATTTTACAAAGTTCTTAGAAGGGAAATTCCACAATTTTGAACACTCATAGAGGCCACCTAAGAGGCACAGTCATTAATCCTTCTTCAAAAACCTAATATCCTCATTCATTTATAAAATCAATCTGATCCAGACAAAATCAGTTCTACCAAGGCCCATATGGACGACTGGTGCATTTTTCTGTTCCGAGAATTCACACCTCTAAAGAAGTCGATCAATCAAAGTAAAAAAGAGCAGATGATTACAATTTCAAATATTCTCCCCAGTCACAGATCTGAGCCTAAATCCATTGCTTATTTGCTCCCCACGCAATTCCAGTTTAGTCACAGCCATATGCAAATCACTCTTGACCCAGCTCCCCATGGGAACAGTGCAGCCCGAACTGCCTGGCTAGGTCTTCCCTGGACCAGAAACAAGCATCCTGGGACCGGTTTTGGGGTATCACCCCTCAGCCAGGCTAGCTTGATTCTGGTGTCATTGTGAGCACAGGACCCATATCTGTGTGGTAATATGTGAGGTAATTGGCAGTGCATGATGATGGCATGAGTTATAGTTACCTTGCTTTACCTTATTGTTACCTTAGGGCGTTACTTGAGATAATTATAACTATAACTGGTGAATTTCTGCAGTTTTGTGTGTGTGAAATCTGAATCTAACTATATCATCCCTGTAACCTTTGTTTTTTCAGTAAATTTCTAAGGTTTTTTAATGCTATTTCCTAACTATAGCATCCCAGTAACCTCTATTTCTAGGGTTTTTTAATGTAAAGTAATATTTAATTATCATACGTTAATCCAATTACTGCCTCTCATGGGCTTCGGCTGTACATGGGTTTGGCCAAAATGCCTACAGTCAACCACTGCATACATCCAACCCCATTCAGCGCAAGGCCAAAGGCCATGCACAGTAGGGGTTTGGCCACAAGTCCTGCGACCAGGCCCACAAAGGCAGCAAAACCATGGGCCTCCTCCTTGGTCTGCTTTTAGCCCTGGAGATCCCATCCCTTGAGGCCCAGTATGTGAGTGGTTATCTGGGTCTCTCACTGGGTGTGTGAGTGGCTGTATTGTGTCTGAGTTGGTGTGTAAGTGATTTTCTGATTCTCTGAGTGGGTGTGTGAGTGGCTGTGTAGGTGTGTGAGTGGATGTGTAAGTGGTTGTGTGGGTGTGTATGTGGGTGTGTTAGTGGGTGTGTGAGTGCCTGTGTGAGTCTGTGAGTGGTTGTGTGAGTGATTACCTGGGTCTCTTAATGGATGTATCAGTGACTCTGTAGGTGTGAGAGTAGGTGTGTGAGTGCATGAATGGGTGTGTGAGTGTCTGTGTGGGTCTGTGAGTGGGTGTGTGAGTGGTTCTTTGGGTCTCTGAGTGGATGTATCAGTGACTCTATGGGTGTGTGAGTGGCTGTATGGATGTGTAACTGGGTGTGTGAGTGGCTGCATGGGTGTGTGAGTGGGTGTCCCAGTGGTTTTCTGGGTCTCTGAGTGGGTATGTGAGTGGTTGTGTGGATGCGTAAGTGGGCATGTAAGTGAATGGGTGTATCAGTGGGTGTGTAAGTGGTTGTTTAAGTCTCTGAGTGGTGTGTCAGTGACTCTATGGGTATGTGAGTGGGTGTGTCCGTGGTTTTGCTCTATGGGTGTGTAAGGCTGTGGGTACATGCCTTTGTGAGTCTGTGAGTGGCTATGTGAGTGGTTCCCTGGGTCTCTGAGTGGGTGTGTGAGTGGTTGTATGGATGTGTGAATGGGAATTGCTGTATGGATGTGTGAGTGGGGGTGTGAGTGGCTGCATGTATGTGAGTGGGTGTTTGTGTGTGGTTTTGTGGTGGTGTAAGTGAGTGTGGGTCTGTGAGTGAGTGCACATTTTTTTTAAATTGGGGGCAGGATCCACGAATCTTCTGCGGATACAAACAGGGCCCACACTGAACACTGCAGTGGATCTGCGGATTCTCGCTCACCCCCCCAAAAAATTTGGGAAATTTCTTGTCCATGAACTGTCTCTCACAGACCCCTGCGTCAGTCCACCCATGGGGTCAGGATACCTTTATCCTGATCCCTTCTATCAGTTTTAAGATTTATTCCCTCTCCCGGGACTGAATGCGAATACACAAAATGGTGGCAGCAACTTTTCTCTCAGGTTGCAGCCAGCCAATCGCGGCATTGCTGTTGGTGCTCTAAAACTACTGAACGGATGTACACCAAATTAGAAAAAGACTCTTTCCGGAACAGGCTCTAGCTTCCTGCCAAATATGGTGTAATTCTGTCCACCGGTTCATACTGTAGTCATGTCTAAAATCACTATGCGAGCTTGCATGTGGAAAACGCATTTTGAGACCCCACTCCCCCATTTTCTCAGCCCCCACTTAATCACCCCAAAACTTACAGACAGCAGCTGAAGTGAGTTGAAGATTTGTCAAACTGAACCAAAGTTATTAGCAAAACAAAAAAAGGTTTTCCTATGGAAACTAGGTCCTAACTATAACTACCTACTGGCGATTGCCAGTAGAATGTATATATACATGCACATATATATATTACAAAAATGTTTCACTTACCTGGCATATACTTACTATTTTGTGGTAAAGTCATGCATGGTAAAGGCATATCAATGGTAATGACTGCATGATAGAGGCAATGCGTGGTAAAGGCATTGATTGGCAATAGATGAGTGGTAAAGACATGTGTGGTAATGGCATGTATGGCTTCATCATACACCCTACAAACTTACATTTTACTTTTTGTATGCTGCACAAGGGAAATTCCAGAACAGCTGTTTCACAAAATTTCCCTGAAGGTGGAAAGATCCAATTTGAATTATTTTAAAATATTTTAGAATAAGCTACAGCCAAGACACTCTAAGTTTCAGAAAAAACAGCTACATGACTCCAAATGCATATTCAGCCTGCATTATCATCATCATATCACACACATGCACAATCAAATGCCCTCACTGACTGTCAATAATTAAACGGGGTAATAGCAGCACGTTACTTTGAGTGCTTTGAAATGGCAGAAGTGTGGTATGAAGGGTTTTGTGGAACGTTATGAGTTGAACTAAATAAATGTTGAAGTTCTGGTTACCATATAAAGCCCACACAACCCTCATTCGCTGCCCCCTTGGATACCTATTCAATATGCTTCTCAATGGACTGCTGGCAGGTGTTAGCCTCCAATGATATCCACTTCATAGGCACACCTATACAAGAGTATCCTTCCCTACAACTGGATGTATGATGCGAATGACATTTCACAGTGCGTGAAATACATAACTCTTGCACCGCCTATGAGTTACACGTGCTCTAATCTTCTAACACCTCTGGTTCAAAAGCTTCCCTGATCCTTGCAATAACCGTCCATGAACTGGCAAGTGCTCAATGCTGGGCGAAGTGCCATGCCCCAGGAGCAATCATCTGAAATATGGCTATTAAAAAGTGGTGCTACTCCTGAACTCTCTGCTCTGAAACTGTGTTGTACTAGGGCAGCCATTTTCTCAGACCCCAAGCATTTGCCACAACACTAACCAAAACAGTCTGCCTAATGATGGCAACCTCTGTCATGACAGGGTTTCAGGACAGTTAGTTCTAGAAGAGAAGCCAAAACAAGAGTTGAAAGACTCTGAAATACTCACAGATTGGCACAAGGCCCACACAAGGCCAGATGGTTGTCGTGAATGCGCCATGCTTTACTAATGCAAAGGCACATTCAGTCCAACCATCCGAAACAATGCATGGCTAAAGTGGGCATGAAGCCAGAGAAATCGTTAGACACTATGAAGGGGTAAAGTGGTCTTGCACGTGAGCCCACTCATAAGACACAATGCTTCTCTAAAGTGTTGTGCATTCAGAAAATTCATATAACACAATACAATTGCAAATTGTGATGTGCATTCAGAACAATCATGTGACACAATGCAGGTTTGTAGTCACCACGCAGCCACAACATTCATTTAACAAAATGCAGGCATAAAGTGGCTGTACACCCGGAAGGATCACCTAACTCACTATCGCCTTCTCGATGCTCAGGTCGCTAGCGATCCCGGTACAGTTGCGTAACACAAGGGACTGTGACATAGCACCAGTGGGAAAATGACTCGATAGTTTTCCACTTTTGAAAAGCCATAGCAGTGAATAACTGGAATCAGAATTCTGCATCCCTGCTAAGGGCTCTATATGTTAGCCATAAGTAACAATATTTAATGCACTGCAAAGGTAGAGACCATGCACCAACAACAATCTTCAGACACATTAAAGTGGAAATACGGTCCTTTCCCCTGATCCTTCTGATTTGACAATTTTTTTCAAAGTGTGGCTGTGCTCCCTGAGACCAATAAGTGACAGAAGGTAGTACCCAGAACAATCATCGAACACAATGCAGGGTAAAAGTGACCATGCACCCTGAGGCCACTGATCTCACACAATGCCATTCTAGATTGGCCATGATCCCAGCACCCAATAACATGGCACTATGGAAAGGTAAGCTGGCAGTGCACACAGAGGAAAAGTGGCCATACACCCAGTCTTTGTCCTGACTACTTGAAGGGATAATGCGGCCTTTCATCCTGAATTCACTTACCTAACTTAATGTCATGCAAGAAGGACCATGCTTCCTGTTCAAAGTAATCAGACACAAGAAGTGCTAAAGTGAACCTGCACAGAGAACAGTCATTAGGGACAATGCAGGACTGAAGAGGACATTTACCCTGAGCACAGCAATCTGACACACAGAAGTATCAAAATGGCCCTGCGACCAGAACAACCATCAAACACAATGCAGGCCTGAACTCGCCATATCTACTGAGCACAGTGACCTGACACAAGGCAGATCCAATGTAACCCTTGACAGAGAACAACCACTGGGCGCAATGAAAGGCTGAAGTGGCCAGGAAACATGAGGACAGTGACCTGACACAAGGCATTATTAAAGTGACCCTCAACTGGAAACAATCATGAGACACAAAGCAGGGCAGAAGTGGTCTTGTACCATGTGCACTGTGATCTGACACAAGGCAGCTCTGTCATGTGCTCCATACTCTCTTACACAATACAGCGGTAAAATGGTTGTACATCTGGACCACTGCAAAACGTCTGTATTTATCGTTAGTAAACCAATGAGCAGTTCTGGAAACACTGAATGTGAGCTGTTTTAACAACAAAATGTTAAAATGGAGAGACCTTTAGTCTAAAGAGAGAGAGCGAGAGTTAGAAATATTCCTTGTGGGAAGAATCCAGCTAAGATAGAAAATGTGGAAATGACTATTGTATGTTTCCTGAAGCAGGGATGACAAAGAGGAGCGGTTGGAGGTGTGCAGCTGCTGTTTGTCATTTGATGGTAATCTTGCTGTCCTTGGATCGCCTTTTCAAGTTGGTTCAGCTTTCGGGAACCATTACAGAAGGGCCCTCCTTGAGACAGACTGGAAGAAAACCTTAACTTTAAATATTTAATGTCCCCTTGGAGCGACGTGAGTGAAGAAGATCCTGTAAATCCCGCCTCCTCTCTGCGTGTTAATAAAGTGCCTTCTGCTGACCCGCACTCCCTCCCCAGGCGCCCCTCTGCCCTCCAGTGCTTGGCCTCAACCAGCACTTACAGCTTCCCAGCGGTTTGGACGTGCTGCACGGTGATTTGTCTCGGCTTTCTCCATCTGCTGGTTTCTTTTTGCTCCTGAAGTTACTTACAGATGAGTTTCAGCGATTATCATCCGCATCCATTAACAATGTACGTGGGGGATGTGGTTAGAATGAAAAGTGGCTGTGCACTTTCTCACGTTCTTTGAGAAAGACATACACTTCCCACCAAGAGCCAATGAACCCGTCTCTGCCCCACCCTCTTGGAAATAGGCATAACCAAAATAACAGGCAATGACCTCATCACAGAAAAGTAGTTAGGCCTGTTACATAAGCAGAAAGGTCTTCACCAAAGAAAACCTACAGGAGAATTACATGGAACTTTTCACCAAGGGGAATGATTTCCACTCAGGGTTCCTGGTTGACAAGAGAGACGACATGAGACGGGCTTGTTATATATCCGATGTCACCTGGAACCCTAAGTTAAAAAAAAGCAAACCCTTGCTGACAGCTGCACAGGTTCTATCTTATGTAAGGGCCTTTCCTCATTTGCATTTTTTGTGTTTTTTGGTGAATTGCCCCTATTGCAGGACGTTGAGCCCAAGCCAGAATTCGAATGTTGCTCACCATGTTTCAGAGTTGATTGTTCTAGCCAGTACTGTTCTTTTTTTCTCTTTTTTTCTAATGTTTATCAGCAAATCAGATAACAAAATGCTTGCAAATATTGTCTTTCTTTACATCTTCCTTTCATTTGATTTGCAGCATTTGGGCTGTATTTTATTGTTTTGTATTTAATTGTAGCATATCTTTTTTATATAAAAAGTGCAACACATGTCATTACTAAAAGCAGCCCCCTTTCTCCTACAAACACAATACTGCAGCAATAAATACATTGTTAATTGTTCACTCTTTTCCAATGTCATACTCTACAATTGTATTCCTGTAGTTTACAGTTTTAAATCTCTGTTTTCGTTTGAAGTTCCAATGTTCTTTGTTTATAAGAGCATAATGTTTCCTTGCTTTTTAGTTCAATGCCTTGTGCAGGTGTTTTTACTGATTATTGTTGTAGGCACAATAAGACCTCGTTTACCTTTAGGAAGCAAAACCATTTAAAGAATTTTTTTTTTGAGCCATTGTGGCATCGGGCACATACAATTTCCTCTCCTGCTGCTTGCTAAGCATACTATACGATATTTTGTACATTTATATTGTGGCATTAACTTTAACCGGAAATTCTTTTTACCTTTTATTGTTAATTCCCTTATTTTAGCTTTATGTCTGACCTTCGAAACAGTAGTAGTTGTCTCACCGGACAATTGTTCTTCTGAAAAATTACTACATAATAACATACATATATTGAGGAGGAGCTTTTAGACAGCGCCCTTTATCCTTTGTGTGTTTGAAACTTTGCTTCTACCTGCCCCAGCATCTAGCGTGCAGCAGTGAAACAGTCTGAATGACCCATTGTTTCCATTCACTTTGAGTGACTGAAAAAAGACTGTGCATATTCACTTAAAAATAGTTCCTTTCTCTTCAGTGACAAAGCTGATTAAAAGTGTGCTTTTTTATAGTATTTTTTTTTACATTAACTTTAAATACCAATTTTCCACCTCCGTTTTATAGTCGATGTTATAAAGTGTTTAAATGGCATTGTAAAATTATGTCTGCCTGCAATATGAGTGCTTGGTTAGGCCATGATTTAATCTTGCCTTCTTCACCAAAATATAATTTTAATAAAATGTATGGCACAGTTCAAAGGCTTTTTAGCTAAAAACATAAGTAGCAACACACCCACATGAGTGAAAGGTTTTAAATGTGTTTTTTTATTGCAAGCATACGGTGGCCACCTTTCTACACTTCACTCTCCAAACCTTCACTCCTTAAACACTTCACCCTTAAACTTCTCAGTCCTTGGTCCTTTACAACTATAGTGTTGCACCATTCACCCCTCTGCTAATCATATTTAGACCTTTCGCCCACAAACCTCTTAATCTTCACCCTTGAAATATTCAACATTAAATGTTAAGCCTCAAACTATCAATCATCTCCCTCGCTAAAGTGTAAAACCTTCACCATAAGCCCTAAACTCTTCACCTTTTAAGCCTACACTATTAAACCCCTGTCACTTTCACTGTCACAAAGCCCCCCTTTATGGGTTGATTTTGCTTACCAAATGTATTGTTGCACCTTGTAACTTCACTTGCAGCCATTGCTGGCTTTAGTATGGTGCAGCCGGTGCAGCCGCACCTTGTGATGAGCTCAGGGGATGGGGACGTTGTGTTTAGAAATAAATTATAGATTTAAAAGCACTTGATGCAGAGTTCCTCATGTGTACAGCAGTTTTCTGGCAGCAATAAAAACATCAGGAAAACTCTTGTGATTAATGTTCCTGGTGGCGAGAGATTAGAGTTTTGTCTGGTGGTAGTTCTGACTCATTATAAAGTAGCGCAGAAGGTTAGTTATGCCTATTGCAAAGACCATGTACCATGCAGATTGCAGAACTGTATTTAATGTGGATAGCTCAGAGGGTTACTGCTTTTGTCACAGAGACTGTTTTGTTAATTCATTTCAACCCTAATATAGCATAGTGAACTATGAACTGTCATCAGAAAGCTGAATGCCATCTGCATGGTACAGGTTAGAATTTTAGGATTTTTTGCCCAGTCTTTCATTATCCTGATGTTGCTAAAAAGGGTTAGTTTGAGTAGAAATTCGATTAGTAAAAGCAAATCTAACTACTGTGGTATATTTTAAACCCAGAGTTTATGCTTCTCCAGTCCAAACACTCTTAAAATAACACTCTTAAAATATACTTCCTGATAGGCTGGACGACATGTGATTCCTACACCTTGAAATCCTTATTGTTTTATGTAACTTTTCCTATAGACTAATTTACAAACATATTATTCATTGTCTCTGTATAATGTGTGTGACATAAAGTGCTTTAGTGCCCTACAATGGTATATTAAGCACTATTAAACAAATTAAATGCTTGTGAGAAGGGCTTTGGAGAGATGAGGGGCACAGGTGGAGGGTGCTAACGAGGGAGTGTGTGGAGAAGGAGGTTAGTTTGGTGGGGGAGTGCCAAAAATAACTGGTGCACCAGGTGCCACCAGGGCTAAAGCTGGTTCTGCTTGCAGCACATATATCTATACACATGCTAATAATAATATCAGCACATCAAAACATTGAAAAGAGAATGCACATTCAATAAGTCCTAATTAAAGGGTAAGCAGAAGGGTGGGTTTCATTGAGAATCGCAAAAGAGGGAGGTCATGGGTTGTCAACAGGTATTAAAACCCCAAACCCAGAAGTGACCTAATTGGAATGAGGAATAAGGGGGACCCAACAGGCCATATTTATTATTTGAAGTGCCTCCCCTTGCAACTCCATCCCAGAACAAGCAGGGGCAAACCCTATAGGTCTCGCCTATGTGAGGTTTTGGATTTGTCAATTTTTTCTTAGCCATGTTATATGACAACCTAGTTGCCAAGCTGCATGGCTGAATGTACAGCAAGGCTGAAAGTAAAACAAATGCTATGACACAGCAAGCGTCATAGAGCTTTTATTTTATTGATGACAGGAGGAATGATGGGGTGAGAGCAACATGGAAGGAGAGGGAAGCACCACAGATGGCAGTGGGTGTGGAGAAAAAAACGTGCATGGTTGCATCATAAAACATTTTTCTGTTATAGCCAATGGGTGGGGGTCAACACGGACAAAGGAGGAAGGGAGGGGATCAGTGCAACACAGACAACAGAAGTAGCGAGAGTGAGTGGAGGCAAGGCAAGCCAACACATAGTGCACAGGGAGAGAGAATGGGGGCATGCCAACAAGGACAACAAAAGGAAGGGGGAGAGTAGGGGCAAGAGAACATGGACAAAGAACAGAGCAATGGAGGGAGGGAAGATGGATGGGCGCAAGCAACAATGGAGTGCGAAGGCCAGGTGGAGCAAGAAAATAAACAGCAGAGGGGGGAGAAACATAAAAGGAAACCTGCTGTAAATGATGCACTCTAATAGCATGTTTAAACTCAAATCAGAAAGGAGTGCGTACAGATTTGAGAAGTGGAAAGACACAAGTAATGTGCCCATGCTCTAGGGGAAGGATAAATACATAAAGAGGAAGTAAACCTGTAGCAGGTGACGAAAGTGAGAGTGACAATGAAGCCAACCAATGGTAAACAATAGGCAATCTATAAGCCCACTGACAGAAAACAAAAGGTCTCAAAGAGACAGTTTGTGCGCTGTCTGGACGAGACCTAAAAATGTAAGTTTTTTTTTTCATTTTTGGCTCATTTCGAAGGCTGAACACTTCTTCCCCAGGCAACTTTTTCTAAAACATTTGAGTACTTTTTCCGTGTGAATCGGTTCCATCCAGGCGTCTGCAACATCTGTAATGAGTGTCCTTTCTTCTTTTCTGGCTCTTCTTTGCTCTTTCTTCTTGTTCTTCCTCAATCGCTAGACGAGCCACCAATGCTTCAGTCTCTCTGTTATGTCCATAACTGACATTTGAACAGTATACAAGGATCTTGGACAAGATGAAAGGATAACATCTCTCACTGTGAGAAGAAGATGCACGGGCTTGAAATGATTATGGATCCGGAGGGGCTGAACACAGGGTGCAAGATGGGCAGTATGAAAAATAGATCTGGGATGTGCTCCGTCAAAGTGCCTAAGAATCATCCTAAAGATGTGCTTGGGTCTGGATTAACAATTAAATATACGTGCACTGAAGGTAGACAAGCAGTCTTTGTTCCCTGTCTTTTTGCAATTCGTGTGCTCTGTACACAACAGCGTCCATGCGCTCAGCCACGTGCACACTCATCCAAAAAGGCAGCCAAAAGCTCATTAATATATGTGACCTTTTCATTCGCAAATTAATTCCAGCTTCGCACATACCGGCCGTGTGGCATGGTATTGTCAAAACGCAACAGTCATTAGTGGGAAGATGCCATGGCTTGGGGGAAGCCTACGTCAGTCACCTCGACTTCGCGTGTGCCGAGTCGACGAACGCTGCCATGCGGGGACTCAGAATGACACGGGGATGTTCTGTCAGCTTTTCACTTGGCATTAATCTTCCTTTCATCAGCCCGGGAAATATTCTCCTCACCACAAAAGAAGGCATGGGACGGGAGCCAGGGTGGCACTACGACAGCCCTGTCTTACGACGCTGCTCTTGTAGTGTTTGTTCCTGGAAGAGTTCTGTTCCAGGGCAGAAGGACGTCTGAGTGGAATGGCACGATTTGTGTGCCAGGTTCGTCTTTCTAGAGGTCTGGCAGTAGACTGGCTACACCCAAATGCCATTTGGGGCTCAGAGGTGTAGTTGTGGGGGCACTAGGCCCTCATGCTACCAAATGAGGTGACACAGACACAGTGGTAGGGTTCTGGTAACTGGTCCTGGGCACGTGCCTTTTGTATTGGCAGGGTCCCCTGATTGGTGACGCCTGTGTTGGATGGGTGTGGGGTGTGTGTGTAAAGCCAGCCCTCAGCCGAGTGGGTGGTGGAACACTAGAACGTGTCCAGCAGGACACTACAAGAGGCAAGGAAGACTAAGCGCACAAGAGAAGGGGTTCTGTGTCAAGGTTCTGTATTTCACCAAGCTCTGACCACTACACGGCATAAAACAAACTATAATGAAATAACACTTTTAGTCACCCTCAAACCATCTGTTATCAGGCCCCTACTTGAAACTCAGTCTGGTCCATGTATAATCAACAGTTCGATGTCAAACCCCTTACCATATTCAGAATGTTTGCAAAAAGAATTGTGTTCATACTGCAATGCTATCTCGACAATCACAAATGATTTGATTCAGTGCTCGCATTGCAGCCAAGAAGGTGGTTGAAGAACGTTGCTTATAAAAAACTCGTAGGCAGAAGTCTATTCACCTGAAAGACCCTGGCCAAGGCCAATGGGTTGGGTCGGTTTGCCATGTAAACACCACCACCCCGAGGAAGCTGTCCTGTGCCATCAGGCTACTTTGATTTACAAAACATGCATGCAGGCACCTGCATCGTTGGGTGTGATGTATACATAAATAAGGAGAAACATGAGTTCCATAGTTATCCAGCAATGTATCTTGAGAGTCTCTCCTGTCCGAAGGTGCTACAATGGTGATGAGGATTTCTTGAAAAGTAGCTCACACTGGAGGGAGAGGGAGAACTGGAATCTTAGAAAAATAGCAGCCGTTTGTTTATATTTTGCTATTTTGGAACAGCCAAGAGCTGTTAGGTGAAAAAGCATTAAAGTAAAATTGTCAGGATTCTCCTATAACATGGCAATTGTGAGAAAGGGCCTCTTTTGACATGGTTAGCTGCCTACTTTTTGCCTGAAAAATGATGTGGTTTCGAACTGTAAGTGTCCTGGGCCTCAGCTAAACAGGTTTCCAGGGCCATATCTATTTTCCCAAACTGTACTATGTTTAGCACCTCAGGCACCCTTTTAAGTCCCTAGTAAATGGTACCCTTGGTACCTAGGGCATGGGTACTGAAGAGGATCCCAGGAGTTGCAGCACCAATTGTGCCACTTTGAGAGGCCCTACACCAACCTCATGCAAACTGCCATTGCAACTGCATGACAAGGTGTACCCAAAGTTGAAAACACAACCTGGCACCCACCAAGAGTGCCATTCCCACTGACAACGCATGCAATGTAGGTAAGTCACCCATCTGCAGCACTTTAAGCCCTAAAGCATGGTGCACTATGATGCATATGAGGGCATATATGTGCATGAGCAGATATGCCCCTACTGCGTCTTTGCCAATTCTTAGACATGGTAAGTGTACAGGGAAGCCATTTCAAATGCATGTGCTGGACACTGGTCATTGCGAGTCCCCAGCTACATGATGGCCTGTCTGAATCCTGGATTGTTTGGTATCAAACAACTAAGAATAATATACCCACACTGATGCCAGTGCAGGTTTTATTATAAAATGTACCCAGGGGGCACCTTAGAGACGCCCCTTGCAAAACCAAACAGCCCTGGCCTGGTTATTGGCTGGTCTTAACAAGACTTCCACCCCCAGACATGATTCTGGACTCCTGATGTGAGAGCCTTTGCTCTCAGGAGCCAGAACACAAAGGGCCTGATTCTAACTTTGGAGGACGGTGTTAAACCGTCCCAAAAGTGGCGGATATACCACCTACCGTATTACGAGTTCCATAGGATATAATGGACTCGTAATACGGTAGGTGGTATATCCGCCACTTTTGGGACGGTTTAACACCGTCCTCCAAAGTTAGAATCAGGCCCAAAGTCTTTCCTGGGAGGAGGTGTCACACCTCCTCCCCCAGGCAGGCACCCTACACCAGGGGTCAGTTTCAAAGGCTTTTCCGCCTTTGAAATCTGATCCCCACCTCTGCTGCTAGAAGCAGATGGCAGCCCAACGGTTTTACGCCCACATTAGGCAGGAAAACTAGCAGGAAACTTAGCAACAAATGGAGGAGTATCGATCCTCAGCCTGCACCACTCCTCAGGTGTGACAAGTGAGGTGACCACTCTATTTCATTTTGCTCCATCCTGGATGGTAGGAAAAATATCCAATCAGAGTCAGGGATGTGTCCTCTTCCCACAGGAAGTGGTCTCTAAGTGGGTTTAGCCACCCTAAGGTAAGTGGCCCATTGGCCACTACCAGGTACTCCCCTTAACACCCCGTAAATACAGTGTTTAGAGGGCATCCCCTGACACAGACATCAGAAAAGACCTACAAAACTGCCAAGTTTGGTGGCACTAGGACTTTCTTGGGCTGTGGTTAACCACTACCCAGGGTACTGAACCCCCAACATCTGACACCTAGAAGCAAAGTCCACTCCCGACTCCCAAAAGCGTGGAAGCAAGCACCAGTCGAGGAACTTCAGGACACCCAAGAACCATCCCCCAGAGCAGTCCTGCAGACCTGCAATCTACCCTCCAAGCTGCCTGCTCCAGACTGCAAGGACTCCAAGACGCACAACACCTGGCTGACCTATCATTGCTGCACCCGGCCTCCCTGGCCCCTGCACTGTGAGTCAGCTGTTCTCTAGGGGTTCCCAAGTCCTTGTGATCTTCCCCCCCCACCAAGGGGGCCCAGCAGACTTACCTTTAAATCCCTCTGTGCAGTGTGTTTCCAAGTGGCCACTTCTCCTTTGTGTGCCTGCTCCAAGACCTTCAGTTGCTGTTCCCACTTGAACTGGGAACCGCTTGAACTTCTCCAGCTGGACCATAGGACCTCTCAACGACCTCAACCTAAGAATAAAAGGTGACACTTGTTAGAGCATTGCCTGATTTTACATGCATTTTACAATATTTTCTCATTGATTCCTATTGTGCGTAATTACGCACAAAAAAGAGCATTTTCCAAACTTAAAAAAATTATAATTAAAAAAGTAATGATCATATCTTTGTGATCTTGGTCTTAAAATTTTTATAAAAATCGGAATTCTTTTTGCAAATTGGTCTTGAGTTATTCTTCTGAGTGTGTGTCTTCATTTATCGATGAGCACAACAAACACTTAGCACTTCTCCTGGATCAGCCTAACTGCTCGCCCACACTACCACAAAAACAGGGCATTAGGTGGTCTGCTTTTTATCCCAGGCTACCAAAGTGGAGCTGCTCAGACTCACTGCACAATGCACGTCATTTTTGTACACTATGGCCCTCATTCTGACCATGGCGGTCTTTTCGCAAGACCGCCGAGTTACCGCCGCGGTGAAGACCGCCGACCGCGGCGGTATGCCGCTGTGCGCATTCTGACCTCTGGGAGCGTACCGCCGGAAAACCGCCAGCAGCCACACTGGCGGTCGGCGGGAAAGTGGAGACTGGTCAACCTCCACCGCCACGCCAGCAGAACACCGCCCACAGAATTACGACCCACATTTCTGTGTGGCGGTCTTCTGTTGGCGGTCTTCTGTTGGCGGTCACCTCCCCATGGCTCTTGTCACCTCCCGGAGGACCAACGCACAAGGTAAGTTGATCGTCCGTGAGGGGAGGGGGTGGGGGGGTGTTGTGTGATGTGTGCGTGCATGGGGGTGTGCGTGGGAGTGTGTAGAGGGGGTGTGTGAGTGCGTGCATGCGGGCGGGGAGTGCTGCTGTGCCTATGGGCAATGTGTGTAGTTCGGCGGGTGCGCATGTCGGCATGTATGTGTGCGGGTATGTGTCCCCGTTGTGTATGTGTGTGTGTAGGGTGTGTGTATATGTGCATGTAGGGGGTGTGTGCATGTCGGGGTGCGTGTATGTGCATGTCGGGGTGGGGTGGGGAGGGGGTTCGTACCACCTCTGGGAGGTGGCAGGGGGGTGGAGGGTGTGGGGGGAGGACTCGGGGGGGCAGTGGGGGGTGGGGGAGACCCCTATCAGTGCCAGGGAAGGAATTCCCTGGCCCCGATAGTGCCTACCGCCATGGTTCGCATGGCGGTTCCCGACTGCCAGAAACCGCGGCGGTAAGCAGGGTCATGATACCGTTGGCGGTCTTGGGTCGACCGCCGGACCGGAGTGCGCAGACTCCAGCCCGTCGGTCATGACCGCCGTGGCTGTCGGAGTGGGGAAGTGGCGGTCGGTCGCGGCGGGGACCGCCGCGGTCAGAATGCCATTTTTAATACCGCCGGTCTGTTCGCGGTCCGACCGCCGTCTCTCCGCCGACCGCCAAGGTCAGAATGAGGGCCTATATAGGGAGCTAGCCTCCTACGCCTATTTTCTCCCCATTTAATCCAGCAATCATAATGAAATGATTTAGACAGTTCTCAAATACTTTTTAACTGATTTTTTATATGTTTTCTCTTACATATTTATATTTGAAAAAGGAAAAAAGTGGACTTCACAGTTTTACTCAATATTTTTACCAGTCTGGACTTAAAAATACAGGCCTGGTTGGTAAAAAGTCCAAGAAAGAAATAGTTCACTGAATTTAAGCAGTAAAGTAATACAAGTCAGCCAATCCAAAGGGTGGCATAGAAAATAAGCTCCAGGAGAGAGACATACATAAGAAGAGGAAGTAAAACAATTGAATAAGAAGCAAGCACATGTGATTTACAAGAATGTCCACAAACGATTAGCAGCGGGCTGACCCAAAGCCCACTGTGAGTACTAGTACTGTACACAATAGGTCTTTTGGCAGCAGAGATGAAAACTGCGTAAAGGGAAAACGTAAAAGACTTTGCATTTTGTGGGGAGAACTTAAAGGTTCATTCCTGGAAAGACTGGCGAAAAAGGAATACAGAGAAAGCAAGCAACCGTAGGGAAGCATCATAGGGGCTATGGAAGCACTATTCGGAGCAGTCCTATATTACCAGAGTATTTATGGATGTAGAAGCCAAATAATGATGAATTTGTTGTTGGTGAGCAGTAGGTTTTGGCTGCCACAAAATCAGCAGATACCAGAGAGAGTTACCTTATCTAAAACGATCTGTGTCAAGAAAGTGACTACTTGAAACAGTGCCTGATAGGTCATTGTTTTTAATCGTAGTGTAACAAAGCCCCAAACCAGAATTTCAAGTGTGGCGCACTCTTGTGAGATAAATCAGCTCGCAAATATGCCTCCAAACATAAACAAAGAAATGCGTTGGTCACTAGACCTTTTTATGTAGTTCCTATTTATGGTTAGACTCCAGACCTTCATAAACCAATAGTGATGTTATTCTGCCATGATTATTGTCAGAAATGGCTCCCAGAGTTGAGAAAGAGAAAGCTAGAGACATAAAGAAAGGGAGCCAGAAACAGAGCGGTAAAATCACCGAAAGAATGCACAGACTGAGGGAGAAAGAAAGAAACGCCAGGCAAAGAGAGTGATGAAGAAAAGATAGAGAGATTCTGAGAGGCCATTAGTGGTTTCCTCTGATATTACCACTGGAGTATCTGATAACAACTCATTAGACTGTAGAAACCTTATCCCCTCCACATGGGAGATAACATGGAAACAAACACGTGTACAGAGATTATGGAACTGATGGCGACAGGAGAGATGGAAAGGGCGGCGAGATCCACAAATGAATTCAGTTAAGAGGAAGAGAGATAGCAAGAAGCACCAGTAGTCTATCCGAATCTTGGCGTTTTATGAGAAGTGACAGAAATAAACACAGTAAAACCTAAACACAACAAAAGTGTCCAGATATAAAACTGTATATTAATTTTACAGCAGGTAAATGTGTATTGTATTTCAGTCCTAGATTAGTTGGCAGGTTTGCACATCTAGGTATGTATTACTGACACCTTGCATTGTTCAAATTTAACAACTCAATTCGCAATGTTCAATTTGCAATGTTGTGCTACTTGTGTGTAATATGGATAGTAGCAAAGTAATTTTGCCCCAGCATATAACATTCTATGGTATGGTTTTAATTCGTTTGCAAATTCTTAAAATCTTTACATTGTAAAACATACACAAAGGTATTACTAAGTTAAAAGACAGGAATATAAAATCAAAAGGGCATATTTATAAGCCCCTAGTGCAGCCTTAGCATAATTTTGTTTATGCTAAGGCAGCGCTAACCACCCCCTACACCCTGCACCATATTTACAAAGTGGCGCAATGCAAGCATTGCGCCACTTAGTAACCCCTTGCACCACATCATACATACCCCAGTTATAATGTATGCAAGGGGGACGTTCCCCCACAGGGAGGCCTAAAAAAATGGTGCAGTGAAATCTACAAGATTTCACTGCACCATTTTAGTGTAATTTCTTAACGCACCATCTTAGTGTAATTTCTTAACGCCTACCCAGGGCAGACATTAACCTATGGGCCTCCCTGTGCTTTGCTGGACTAGCGACAACATTTTTGGCGCTAGTCCAGCAAAGCGCCACAATATTGTCCTAACATGCCCCATTGTGCGCTGTTTTGTAAATATAGGGCTACCATGGTGACGTTTGGGGGTGCAGGGTGACACAGGGAAACTCGCATATGGGTGCAGATGCATCAGTTCCTTGTAAATATGCCCCAAAGTTTCTTACAAAGTCAATAGGAATACACGCAAGGCTGCGTGGCCGAGAGGATTTGCATGATTTACACAGTACTAATATGATTTCATAAAAAAAGTAACTCTATTTAAAGTGATGATGCTTACAGCCTAAAAAAATGGTATAATACATCACTAAGTGCTGAGCGGAATTAAAATACCTAGGCAGAAAACAGGAGTCCACAGTGGCTTTGCGAGGATAAAAAAAGCTTACATTTTTAAGGGACCATCTGGTGAAAGTGCTGATGTTGAGTGCTATTTAAACGTATGGGAAGGCTGCAAGTGCCCATGTTCGCTTTACCAAAATAGTAAGTGCTCAAGATTTAAAAGTCCACCAGGAGACAGTACGGTGGTTGCTTTAAGAAGTGGTTGCATTAAGAAGCAATTTTGCAGGTTTAACTAAAGTGCGTACCATTGGCCTGCAGGGAAAGCTGGTCAGAAATAAGGTGAAATCTTGACCGTAGGAGCCAGCTCACAACAGGTGAAGTGCGGAGCAGATTGTATCTGTAAATTTCCCCAGCACTGCCAGGGTCTGGGAGTGGACTTAGAAAAGCACAAACCAGTGCATAATTTGTAAATAAAGAGGTGCCGGTGCTCAAGCCCTTCTCTTAAACACGAGGCTGCTGTAATGAAATCGGCCAGCACTGAATACTGAGGCAGCGTAATCCTGAAACCATCTCGGGCCTCTTCAATCCATTTACGGCCACCCCTGCCCCTTCAGCTCATCCTGCAACTTTCTACTTTCTCCCTTTATGACGCTTTTTAGTTTTTCCTTCTTCCGTCTTTCCCATATGTATCTTTTGCTCCCAGCAAATACTTGAGGCATAAGAATAAGCCTCACAAATAAGTGCCGGTGCTCAGCACCGGGAACAACAAGCACAAATTAAGTACTGGCACAAACCCAAGATCACTTTGCCGCTTTGCATTCCCCATCTTGTTTCATGAGGCCTAACACTAGTCTGAGCCTCGTTCTTCGTGGCTGCCGAGGTACGTGGCGGAGTTTTTATGGGTGAGCACAAAGTGCTCCGTCCATTCTGTAATCTCTCTTTCGGCTTTAAACCAAGCCCATGCCACGTCAGTCACTTACATTGGTTCGTGGGCTTGCCTTTTAAAATCCACTTGCTTTCATTTGTGAAAGGCAAGCATAAGTCATGCCTTTTCCGGTGTTTTGCCCACCTACACAGCACCGGTAAAGTACCAAAAACATACGAGGCTCAATGTTTTCAGCCTGGAGTTTGGACTACTTTATCTGTTTATTTTACACGAGCAAGATCGCGCTGCATTTTACATAGCGCGATCGCGCTGCTTTTTTTTTTGCTTTACAACGCTAATAGCTCTAACTCGAACAAATGCGAGACCCGTTGCATTGAAAATGCTTGTTTAATATGCTGTGCTGTGGATGTTGTCCAGCAGTGTTGATAGTGCACCAGAAAAAGCTTGGTGACCGTAGTATAAAGATGGAATCCATTTAGCTTTTAATAGTCTTAACATGGGTTCCACAGATGAACTCAGCAGGAGACTGTTAGGTGGTTTAAGCCGTGGACAGCACCTGCACTCTTTTTTTAGATCCTTCAAGTGACCCTTTGGTTTAGCTCCTTCTGAGAACCAGATACCTAGTTAGTTATTTTTTGTGAGCATGTTTTTTGTGAGTACTTACCGAAGATGATTACTTTGTTTTACCTTAATTTACCTGAAATGTATTAGCCTCATTGTTCCTGTGAAGTGCATTAAAGGCTCTGTGCAGGCCTGACTTTGTGTGGTTCATGATCATGATGTGGTCTGCATACTGCAGGATGGGGAGTCTTGATGATCCTAGCCTGGGTTTGATTAGGTTGACGTCTTCTAGAGGTTTGCCCGATTTGTGGTGTTAATGTTAAATAGGAGGGGGGCAGTCCACACCCCTGTTTGAGGATACTCTTGGTAGGAACTTTGGGATAGCTGCAGAAGGGCCAGGTCCCCTGGTATAGGGACATTATTGCTTCTAGGAGATAGGGCAGGCCTCCCATGCCAGTAGTTTTTTCCACAGCGTTCTCAGGTCCACCCTGTTGAAAGTTGCACTATAGTCAATGAAGCAGCAGACCAGCGGGGGCTGTTTTCTCCCTAATGCGTGATTTGACAAGTAGGCTAATGCTGTGATATTGTCAATGCTGGAAGCCACAGCCCTGAACCCTGATTGGAAGAAAGGGAGAATGTTGTTCTCCTTCACCCAGATCTTGAGATCCTCTAACAGGGTTCGTGCATAAGCCTTTGCTTCCAGATCTAATACGGCGATGAGTGGATAGTTCGCGAGTTGAAGCGGTCTCCCTTTTGTGCACTGGGAAGAGGATAGAGCTCCTCCATGAAGCAGGGGTCAAGGTGGTGGTGAACAAGAAATTAAAGAGTGGAGTCAATTGCCTTGCCCAGAAGTCACACTCTGATTTAAATATTACTGCGAGGAGACTGTTATGCTAAGGAGTGCCGTGGCTCCTCATTTTCCCTATTATTGTTAAAACAGCGACTTCTGTGATGGGGGAAATGGCTGGTTAGAAGACTCTGACGATGTATCAGTTTGGTGAAGATTATGGCCAATTGCTTGTTCAGCGGTGTAAAATTTCTTTACATCCATTATTCACTCCCTTTCTGCCATTCCATTTTCCTTGGTCTGGGAGAACGTGATGAATTTGTTTAGGTGCTCCCAAGAAGCAGGATTGATTCCTTTTTTGTAGGAGTGTAATAATCTTAAGCCATTCCTCCTCAGCTTTCTTACGTTTCAGATGCCAGACGTTCTGTCTGTGTTCCACTTTGTATGTACTGAGTGTAATTGAGTGTATGAGCTGAGCCTTCTTTTCCCCTCATTTGTGGGCCACTAGAGTTCTTCAGACATTGTGCTTACTTATGGATAGCTCCTTGGAATTTACTTGGAGACCAGTTGGTTGAGAAATTAGACTTTTTCTGGAGGCCACCTCAGATAATTCACCTAGGGTGGTGCGAAGATCAGCTAGGATTTTGTCCCAGTGTTCTGGTAGAGATGGTGCGATGGATACAACATCGACTGCCTATTTTGATGTTATTCAGCATTCCCCCAGAGTTTTCTTTCCATATGATTCTTGGCAGGACTTTGTGGTGTACTTCCTCAATTGGTTTGCCCAAGAGGATTAACAAGGCAGATTGCTTGAAGACAAGCTCCCGAGACAATTGCAAAGGTCTGTGATCGCTTTCTGTTCTGTCATCCACTTCAAAGGTACTGATAGAGCCTGGGCCCTTTCACTAATTCTGGGGTACGATGAATCTTTTCTTCTCAGTTCTGAGGGGTGAAGAGTAACAAATTTCAATTTCATCAAACAGTTTCCTTTAGAACCCAAATGTCACACAATAACATTCAGAGTCCGTTCATAGGGTTTTAAGGGTTTATTACAGACTCAAGGTCAATTTTACGTAAATGAGTCTCAAAACCATAGTATAAACATATCATATCACTAAAGGAGAATTAAAGCGTGACACAATGTTAAACCTAGTTAGCATATACAAGACTTACACTTCTACTGCAACAATACAAAAGATCAGGAAAAGCATATTATTCTTGATCCCCAGAACCAAACTCTCCTGCCTAACCATTTAAACTAAACTTTAACCATCCTAATACTAAAAATATTTGAAAAAGGTCTGCAAACAGAAATTCAGTAGAATATTCTGTGAAGAGAGCTGTGATGGCATGAAGCCACACAAAGTATGAAGTCTATGCCTCAGAAGGGTCCATTCAGCTCTAAAGATGAGAAAGGGTCTTAACCTTCACCAACTGAACCCTACTTAAATCACAATTTCCAAGGACGATGACATCACAGTTAAAGCTTCTCAAATGAAACCCTAATTAAAATGTATTTGAAGTTATAATTTCCATCCCCTGATTTGTCCCATCTTGATGCTTTTCAATCTCAGCAAATTCATAAGAGTTATGACTGCCAAGCTTCCAGAACACTCCTCTCCTCATCCTTGCATATACAGTATGTGACACGCTTTATTATCTTTCACCCACAATGAGCTTCTTGTTGACTCCGTCTCTGCTCCTAACACCTTCATCTTGAAAGAAATATTCAAGAAAACAACTGCATAGTGAATGTTAAGTGGAAAAAGAAAATTATATGTGTAGGCCTTCACTCCAGCCAAGTTAATATAACATGGATAGTCTTTGAAAGTAAATTAATTCTAAACACTACATATAAGAACATACCAGATGAGCATCCAAATAAAACTTTTAAAACATTAGTCTTGAAAAGATAGTCATAAAATGTTGATTATATGCCATAAACAAAGATGCACTCCATCCACATGCTTTGCAGTGGATCATAAATCATCTTAAATGTTACACAAAATGTGACCACCATCTTGTGACCATCAGAAACAATCACCCTTTCACATTATTTTTCCCAGAGACTTAGTGGCACAGCCAAGCTATGCTCTTTCATTACTGAGTCCGGGGTTCAAAGGTTGATATGTCCCTGAATATAGAAGAAAAGACACAGAATAACTTGCTTACGCCTTTAAAGGTTTGCGAGGAGGCTAGTTTGTGGGTGTTGATGAGGCTCTGATGGGGGCACCGTCAATCATGCTGTTTGAAGTGGTTCAGTGGCACATGCCCCGGATGTTAGTGTCACCCACTAAAATTGGTACACAAATTGGATATTTATTTAACAGTTCTTCGATTGCAGTACATAGGTCATCTAGTACCTGTGTTTTTTTTTTCTGTCCTGCATTAAAGTAACACTTTAGAAGCAACAGTGAAAATGGTTTAAAGTTACATTTGAGGCCCTGGGAGTGTAGGTAAGTTAATGCTAATTGCTGTGACCTTTAATTTAAGGTTGTGTTTCACATAGAACAACAGACCTCCTGAGGGGTGGCCGAAAATGTTATGTTTGATGGCTTGAGACAGATATTTGTAGTATCCTGGCAGAGGTGTTGTGCACTTGAGATGGCGTGAGGGGCTTGGAAGAAGTGGATGATTAGACCTGTCAGCAGGGGTTTAGGAGGGCTTAGGAGAATAGTGTGTACCTGCAAAAGTTGAATATTGCCCTTGCTTGGTTTCTTTGGCCCTCTCTCTGTGAGTTGATTGTAAGTATGGGGGAAGCTCTCCCCTCAGCTTGCTCGTCAGCTACAGTCTTTGAATGCTTGGGTCTCCATCTAGGAATTCTGCTGCTGTACTCTCCTGCTGTATAAGCCAGAGGGGCTGGCATGTTCAAGCTGTGGATTTTTGGTGAAGTGTTGTTTTTAATAATTCATAATGCTGTGTGGAATTTAGAAGGTGAAGAAGAACACAAGGTCCTTCAGCAGCTAGGGTGAATAGCCAGGTGTTTTTTGCTGTTACAGGCATGGTGGAGCGTGAAGGCGGGGAAGCACACAGAGTGTAGTGAATCCTATCTTGTTTTAATGGCAAGCAGGAGTTAGCTTAGCCTTCTGGCTTGTAGACTTGTGCCCCGTCACCCCGTGACTTTTATCCTACTTAGTTTAATCTGTTTTAGCACAATTATTTAATTATATATTTCCAAGATGGCTGCATTGTTTTTAGTTTCATGTTATCAGTACCACTGTGCTGAGGCGTCACTATCAGCAACAAAGATAAACAAACTGTAGGTATTCATATTGCGCTTTCAAGGGAATTGTTTATGTAATTGCCGCCCCAAGCATGTCTTGAAATCTATAGATTGGGAACAGACCTATGTCAGGAGTCCGATCAGATTTGTATAAATACACCTTACACAGACAGATAGTCAGAGGGATTCCTAACAGATGCCATCGACCTTATCCATGCTACACGTCGCCTTGATCCTGACCCAGTCTTAGTGTCCCCACGGAGTCTGATCTAGAGAACTCATTCCAAGGTAACAATGAATGGGGGGCACTTATCATTGACACGGCATTGGCAGATTAGGTTTATCACACCTAGCTCTCTTTAGGTTAGGGGTTAGGTTCATCATGCTAGGGTATTAGGACATATATCATATCTCATGTCTTTTTATGTTATTGCAAGATGGTGTGGGTCTTTGTACTAATGACTCTCGTTTTCACAATTCTGTTCCTTGCATTGTTCATTATCCTTAACATTGCAGCCCATGCAATTCATTGTAGATTGCAGTATTGTTAATAAAAACCGATTAATCCTTTATTGCATTTCCTTCATTGCCTATGTGTTTGACTGAGACATGTTGTTCATGTGAAAAAGGGCTAATCTCCATTTAACCACAACACTCCGGGAGATGTCATATTCTTGAGTCCATGGGTGAAGGCTGCCACAAATCACCTTTTACTGTTTGGGTTTTTGGTGAGGTACTGCTTGTGAGCCAGGAGGGTTGGGACATCTGTTGCGACTTGTTGTAGGATTGGCATAGTCCCTACAAACATAAGTACTGTCCTCCTTACACCAGCAGTCTTGCCTAGAGCAAGAGTCAAACTACGACATGGCACCACCAACAATGGTGTTTAGCCACTAATTTACGGATATCCTGACTATCACTGTCACACACACAACAGGTACCCTAAGTACCGTTATACGGAGACGTCGTGGTCTTAGGGACGATCCCCCTCAGCTGAACAGGGAGCAGCTAAATAGGTTGTAGGTTGTTCAAGCTCAAACTATTAAATGGACTTTGTTCCTCATTTGGTGTTCCATCTCTTATATCCATTACACAATATGGCTAACGCCATAGACATTCCAGAGAATGTTAGACACTAATTAACATTACACTAAATAGCGCATGGTATGTCAGATGAGGGTGGGTATGTTACATTCATAGTAGAAGCTAATGAAGCTTATCAAACAGAAACATTCTAATCCTAGGTTACCTTTTCTGAGGAAGACAACACTACATTCACGTTCCACAAATACAGAATAGCAAACGTACCTCAATGGTACCAAGCATACCAGTCTCTTGAAATACCGATTACTTATCAAGAACATCAGAACTGGTTTAATGGCACCCTACCACATGTAATACAACCCGTGAGATTAGGTCCCTTAGGTAATGAATGCCCAACGTGGCTTATGTTTGCCACATACACACCACACCCAGGTGTACAAAACATGCAGGCAGCAGATCTGTGCACTTTATACCTTGAGTTAGAAAAACTATATAGATGACTTGTTCAGTTCATAATGCGAACTCTGAACACTACACCAGTGCGTCCTGCATCACCAGCACCTGCTGACTACCTATGGGTGACTACTGGGATTAATCCATTCTTTCATGGGTAAAGTGCCCACAGAACAAGAGAAAATCCTGTTCTGGATGCCCCAGAAGACAAATCAGCTGGAAGCTGTGTTTCCCCATACGGGACCACAGGAAAAAACATAGAGTCCCTCATTATAAGAATGGCGGTAAATGCCGCCTACCGCCACAGAGATGGCCACCAAAATACCGTCACCGCGGCTAACATCCGTCTGCCAAATTATTACCACAGCCGGATTACTGCCACAAGAAGGGTGGAAATCGGACTTCGGCCAGACAGGTGGATGGTGTTAAGGTGGTGCTGCTACCACCAGCAGTGCCACGCTAATAGACCGTCGCCAGCCGTATTATGAAAAATAATACGGCTGGCGGTGTTCTACTGGTGGGTGCTGCTGGTGGTAGCAGTGCCTCATCCCATCCCCTGCCGGATGACCCCTTGGATGCAGGTAAGTTGGGTTTCTGACAGGGGAGGGGGTGTGGGGTGTTGTGTGTGGGTGTGGGTGTGTGTGCATGAATGTGTGAGTGAATGCAAATGTGTGTGTAATGTTGTTTGCGTGTGTGTGTGCATGTGTGAGAATGCATGTATGAATGGAAATGTGAATGTGTGTCTGCGTGTCAGTATGAATGTGTGTACGGATGTGTGCGTGAATGAATAGATGCATGCGTGTATAACTGTGTATGCCTGGGTGAGTGAGTGTGTGAATGCGTGGTGCGTGTCTGCGAGTGTGCGTGTATGGGGGGTGGGGATTGAAAGGGGGGAGCTTGGTTGGAGGGGACAACTGGTGAGTGTTAGGGATGGTGGGTGGGCCTCCTACCAGTGACAGGGAAGGAGTTCCCTGTCACTGGTAGGGCCTACCGACATGGTTTTCATGGCGTTATGAACGCCACGAAAGCCATGGTGGTAGGCAGGGTCAAAATGCCGCCGGCAGTACATTAGCGGCCACCGGGCTGGAGATTGTTATCTCCGACCCAGTGGTTGCTACTGCCATGGCGGTCGGTATGGTATATTGCCAGGTTGGCTTCAGCCAACCCGCCAATGTCACAATGTGGCGGTATGTACCACCAGCCTGTTGGCGGGACTACCGTCACATTAACACCGACCGCCAGGGTTGTAATGACCCCCATAGTGTCATCTGCGATTGCCAAATTATTACCACAGCCGGATTACTGCCACAAGAATGGTGGAAATCGGGCTTTGGCCAGACAGGTGGATGGTGTTAAGGCTGCGCTGCTGCCACCAGCAGCGCCACGCTAGTAGACCTCCACCAGCCAAATTATGAAAAATAATACAGCTGGCAGTGTTCTGCTGACGAGTGCTGGTAGTGGTAGCAGCGCCCCGTCCCATCCCCTTCCGGAAGACCCCCTGGATGCAGGTAAGTTGGGTTTTCCGACAGGGTAGGGTTTGTGGGGTGTTGTGTGTGTGTGTGGGTGTGTGTGCATGAATGTGTGAGTGTGTGCGTGAATGCAAATGTGTGTGTAATGTTGTTTGCATGTGTGTGTGTGCATGTGTGAGAATGCATGTATGAATGGAAATGTGAATGTGTGTCTGCGTGTCAGTATGAATGTGTGTACGGATGTGTGCGTGAATGAATAGATGCATGCGTGTATGACTGTGGATGCCTGGGTGAGTGAGTGTGTGAATGCGTGGTGCGTGTCTGCGAGTGTGCGTGTATGGGGGGTGGGGATTGGAAGGGGGGAGCTTGGTTGGAGGGGACAACTGGTGAGTGTTAGGGATGGTGGGTGGGCCTCCTACCAGTGACAGGGAAGGAGTTCCCTGTCACTGGTAGGGCCTACCGACATGGTTTTCATGGCGTTATGAACGCCACGAAAGCCATGGTGGTAGGCAGGGTCAAAATGCCGCCGGCAGTACATTAGCGGCCACCGGGCTGGAGATTGTTATCTCCGACCCAGTGGTTGCTACTGCCATGGCGGTCGGTATGGTATATTGCCAGGTTGGCTTCAGCCAACCCGCCAATGTCACAATGTGGCGGTATGTACCACCAGCCTGTTGGCGGGACTACCGTCACATTAACACCGACCGCCAGGGTTGTAATGACCCCCATAGTGTCATCTGCGATTGCCAAATTATTACCACAGCCGGATTACTGCCACAAGAATGGTGGAAATCGGGCTTTGGCCAGACAGGTGGATGGTGTTAAGGCTGCGCTGCTGCCACCAGCAGCGCCACGCTAGTAGACCTCCACCAGCCAAATTATGAAAAATAATACAGCTGGCAGTGTTCTGCTGACGAGTGCTGGTAGTGGTAGCAGCGCCCCGTCCCATCCCCTTCCGGAAGACCCCCTGGATGCAGGTAAGTTGGGTTTTCCGACAGGGTAGGGTGTGTGGGGTGTTGTGTGTGTGTGTGTGTGGGTGTGTGTGCATGAGTGTGTACGTGAATGCAAATGTGTGTGTAATGTTGTTTGCATGTGTGTGTGTGCATGTGTGAGAATGCATGTATGAATGGAAATGTGAATGTGTGTCTGCGTGTCAGTATGAATGTGCGTACGGTTGTGTGCGTGAATGAATAGATGCATGCGTGTATGACTGTGGATGCCTGGGTGAGTGAGTGTGTGAATGCGTGGTGCGTGTCTGCGAGTGTGCGTGTATGGGGGGTGGGGATTGGAAGGGGGGAGCTTGGTTGGAGGGGACAACTGGTGAGTGTTAGGGATGGTGGGTGGGCCTCCTACCAGTGACAGGGAAGGAGTTCCCTGTCACTGGAAGGGCCTACCGACATGGTTTTCATGGCGTTATGAACGCCACGAAAGCCATGGTGGTAGGCAGGGTCAAAATGCCGCCGGCAGTACATTAGCGGCCACCGGGCTGGAGATTGTTATCTCCGACCCAGTGGTTGCTACTGCCATGGCGGTCAGTATGGTATATTGCCAGGTTGGCTTCAGCCAACCCGCCAATGTCACAATGTGGCGGTATGTACCACCAGCCTGTTGGCGGTACTACCATCACATTAACACCGACCACCAGGGTTGTAATGACCCCCATAGTGTCATCTGCGATTGCCAAATTATTACCACAGCTGGATTACTGCCACAAGAATGGTGGAAATCGGGCTTTGGCCAGACAGGTGGATGGTGTTAAGGCTGCGCTGCTACCACCAGCAGCGCCACGGTAGTAGACCTCCACCAGCCAAATTATGAAAAATAATACAGCTGGCAGTGTTCTGCTGACGAGTGCTAGTAGTGGTAGCAGCGCCCCGTCCCATCCCCTTCCGGAAGACCCCCTGGATGCAGGTAAGTTGGGTTTTCCGACAGGGTAGGGTGTGTGGGGTGTTGTGTGTGTGTGTGGGTGTGTGTACATGAATGTGTGAGTGTGCGCGTGAATGCAAATGTGTGTGTAATGTTGTTTGCATGTGTGTGTGTGCATGTGTGAGAATGCATGTATGAATGGAAATGAGAATGCGTGTCTGAATGTGTCAGTATGAATGTGTGTACGGATGTGTGCGTGAATGAATAGATGCATGCGTGTATGAGTATGTATGCCTGTGTGAGTGAGTGTGTGAATGCATGGTGCGTGTCTGCGAGTGTGTGTGTATGGGGGGTGGGGATTGGAAGGGGGGAGCTTGGTTGGAGGAGGCAACTGGTGAGTGTTAGGGATGGTGGGTGGGCCTCCTATCAGTGACAGGGAAGGAATTCCCTGTCACTGGTAGGGCCTACCGACATGGTTTTTGTGGCGTTACGAAAGCCACGAAAACCATGGTGGTAGGCAGGGCCAAAATGCCTCCGGCAGTACATTAGCGGCCACCCGGCTAGAGATTGTTATCTTGGGCCCAGTGGTTGCTACCGCCATGGCGGTCAGTGTGGTATATTGCCAGGTTGGATTCAGCCAACCCGCCAATGTCATAATTGGGCGGTATGTACCACCAGCCTAATGGCGGTACTACCATCACATTAACACCGACTGCCAGGGTTGTAATGACCCCCATAGTGTCATCTGCGATTGACATTATTCAGAATGACAGGTCCCTTTTATATCATGGACAAAGTCAGCTACATTCCATCATGCAGTTAGGTTGGACAATACAGACTCCTACTTGCATTATAAATCTACCCATTTCCGCTTTTCGTTTTTTGAAATGCCTGAAACATCTTGTCAAGGGCAGATACGAGTGGCTAGGCAATAGCTATATTAAAGAAGAGTGGGAGTTGCCTTTTCAATATAAATGTTTGAACAGCGAAACAGAGGCCTTTCTTAGCGGAAGCGAATGTAAGACTACTGTTAGTCATTCAATGATCTGCAAACAGGTGTCCCTTCATGGCCTTTGCAATGCGGGGGTCGCAAACGTAGCCTGTTTTCAAAAGGGTACTCCCGTTGCTTTGATTCAACCAACATTTCAGGTATTTTCAAATGGAAGTTATGTGGTGAGGAACGACCAAAGCTGTTGTGGTTTGCGAACAAGGAATTGCCTACTCAATTTCAGTCTCTAAGGTTTTTACATGTAGCGGACATGTTTTATTCCCCCCCACACAAGAGATAAGAGCAGCAGAAATGTGGCCACACATTGATACTGCTAATGTAAATGATGACAAGCTGAGCAGACTAAAGAAACTACTGTTTCAAAACAAGTTGCGTTGACATCGGCTAGAGATACGTATGCTCTCCAGATAACAAGATCATCAGCCGAGATACAATCCCAATTCAATACGAACTTTCCCAAGCATTTTGGAGAGCTGGTATCCAGAATTTTCAATGGTTCAAGTACTACGGTGATTGTCCATTTCTTTAAGGCTGTCTGGTCTGGATTCTTGTTCATCTTCCAAACTGTCTTCTGAGTCATTCCTTCAGCCATCCATTCACTCTTTTCAAGTGTGTTTGGCGGCTTTCCTATAACTTTGGCATTAATAGGCAGAATACTACCGCTATTGGTTCTGATTTGCAGTGGTTGTGCCTTTCCAGCTAAGTGGAGTGATGAAGCAACTGCAAACAGTTCAGCTGTGCCATGAATGCATGGTTCAGTTCTTTAATGCTACATTGTTGGAAGAGTTGGAGCGTGACTGGTCATTATCATTCAGACCAGTCCTATGATGCGTGCAGCCAGTCTTTCGCTGTGTGAGGTGCCTCTTGGAACATTTGCTACACTGTGCCTTGCTGTTTCGCCAGTGCCTCCTGTCAACCAAGAACTGTTGATATGCCCAATGAGGGATCATTCACAGTCATGCCCCTTGAGACTCAGGCTGATTCGCAAGGCCCCTTATGAGCCACCCTTGGTGAACGATCAGGCTCTTTTTGGCACTGTGGAGAGTGCCGCTCCTGCAGGAGGTCCTGCACAAGAGACTGACACACACTACTGCTCCGTGGATCCATCTGCCTATCCTGTCATCAATCTAACATCTGACGATGTGGCCTCCTTTCTGAGGGCCTTTCCATTTAAAGGCTTCGAAGACACTCTTCAAGATCATGACCAATGTTAAATAGATTAGATGAATGGATTATCTTACCGAAATTCAAATATTGCCTTTTACTTTCGTCTGCTGTGCTTGTCATGGTCGACATTATGGCCCTCATTATGACCCTGGCGGTTGGCAGTAATATGGTGGAAAGTACTGCCAACAGGCTGGTGGTAATTTCCACCATATTATGACATTGGCAGTTTGGTTGCAGCCAAACCGCCAATGTACCACACCAACCGCCACATCGGTAACGGGCCCCGGGCTAGAGATATCCATCTCCAGCCCGGCGGCCGCCACTGTACCGCCTGCAGGATAATGACGCCGCCTACCGCCATGGTTTTCGTGGCTTCCTTACTGCCACGAAAACCATGGTGGTAGGCACTATCAGTGACAGGGAATTCCTTCCCTGTCACTGATAGAGGTCTTCCCCAACTCCAGCCCCCTCCCCAGACTCCCCCACCCCCTTTGTGTCCAGACCCCCTTCATTCACGCCCCTCCCTTCACACACGCACACACGCATACACACACCCATTCCCACATTCATCCATGCATGCATACATCCATTCACACAAACATCTGCACATACTTTCATACATACACGCAGACGCATTCACAGAAGACAGCATACATGCACTCACACATCCATACATGCACACACATTCGACATGGAACACACACCCACATACACCCACGCACAAACATTCACACACATACCCCCACACACACACAACACCCCACCCCCTCCCCCTCCCCTGTCGGAGCACCCACTTACCTGTGTTTGGGGGTCCCCCAGCAGGAGACGGGACGGGGCACTTCTGCAAGCAGCAGCGTCCGCCAGCAGAACACCGCCAGGCCGTATTATTTCTCATAATGCGTCTGGCGGCCGTCTACTGGCGTGGCGCAGCAGCTCGCAGCATTGCCACCTTACCCCCATCCACCAGCATGACCATAGCCAGATTTCTGCCATCCTTCTAGCGGAAATCCGGCTGCGGTCATAATACTGCAGACAGCTGGTAGCCACGGCAATGGTCTTTTGGTGGCTTTTGCCGCAGCAGTAGGCGGTTTTTACCACCAATATCATAATGAGGGCCTATATCTCTTAGTGTGTTTTAGCTATTTTTACCATGTTTTTAAATACGATTTTTAGCTAGTTTTTAATTATTTTAGCTTGTTTTAATCCATAGCATTTTTAGCTTGGATTAATTCGCCATCGGTGGTGTCATCCTATGGCATCATACTTGTTCTTGTAATGGGGAGGGTGTAGTGAATCCTATCTTATTTTAATGGGAAGCAGGGGTTAGCTTAATCTTCTGGCTTGTAGATGTATGCCCCCATCACCCAGTGACTTTTACCCTACTTAGTTTGCTCTGTTTGAACACAATTATATCTTTCCAAGATGGCTGCATTGTTTTTAGTTAGGCCAATGTTTTAGTTTGATATTATTAATGCCACCATGCTAAGGCGTCACTATCGGCGACACAGATAAACAAACTGTAAGTATTCATACTAGTTTCTTTCCCTCTTTGCACTTTCGAGGGGACTGTTTATGTAATTGCCGTCCCAAGCACGTCTTGTTAACTATTGTTTGGGTACAGACCTATGTCAGGGGTCCAATCAGATCTGTATAAACACACCTTACACAGACAGATAGTCATAGGGATTCCTACCAGATGCCATTGACGTTATCCATGCTGCACCTCGCCTTGATGCTGACCAGTCTTCGTGTCCCCACGGAATCTGATCTAGAGACCTCAGTCCAAGATAACAAGGGTTGGGGCGGCTCTTCTCATTGACACGGCATTGGCAGATTAGGTTTATCACACCTAGCTCTCTTTAGGTTAGAGGTTAGGTTCATCATGCTAGGGTATTAGGACATATATATCATGTCCTTTTATGTTCTTGCAAGATGGTGGGGGTCTTTCTACTAATGACTCTCATTTTCACAATCCTGTTCCTTGCATTGTTCATTATCCTTATCATTGAAGCTTGTGCAATTTATCGCAGATTGCAGTATTGTTAATAAAAACCTATTAAGCCTTTACTGCATCTCCTTCATTGTCTGTGTATCTGACTGAGATATGTTTTCATGTGAAAAAGGGGTAATCTCCGTTTAACCACAACACTCTCTGAGATGTCGCACTCTTGAGTCCATGCATGAAGGCTGCCACAAATAACCTTTTACTATTTGGGTTTTTGGTGAGGTACTGCTTGTGAGCCAGGAGGGTTGGGACGACAGTTGCGACTTGTAGGATTGGCATAATCGCCTACAAACATAAGTACTGTCCTCCTTAAACCAGCAGTCTTGCCAAGAGCAAACTATAACAAGAGAGAGACAAACCGCACTAGTACCTGGTCTGACCGTCCCTTTCCTTGTACTGCTTGCCCCTCTGGCCGCAGTGATAGAGCTGCTACCACACCTCCCCACTGATGAGCCTCTTGTGAGTTGGCTGCTCGGACCCACGCTTCTACCAGCACTGAATCATCTGGCACAATGTAGGCAAGGTCCAAGGCAGTGCAATGAACCAGGCAGCATAAGGGGCTGGTGGGGTGCAAATGGAGCACCAGGGCTGGGGCAGGGCCTGGGAACCTCTGACTCTTCAATGATGAACCTCTTGTGAATTGGCTGCTCAGACTCACTCTCCTACCAACACTGAATCAACTGGCACAGTGGAGGCAAAGTGCAGGGCAATGCAGTGAACAAGGCAGCATAAGGGGCTGGTGGGTGGAAACGGAGCAGCAGGGCTGGAGCAGGGTCTGGGAATCTCTGACTGTCAAAAGGATGGTAACAGCTAGCTGCTAAATGTTGGAGGTGCTAAATGAGCAGGTGGAGGGTGGTGGCTGGGGTTGGGCAGGAGATGAGTGGAGTGGCTGGAAATGAACAGTGGATGGTGGCAGCTTGGCAGGACAGAGTAAGCTGCTGACAGTGATGACCGAATGGTGTCAGCCACATTGGCCCCTCCTTTGCTCCACCCACTGTCCGTTGCTCGCACTCACCTCGGAATTGACAGAGGCCAAAGGCTTGAGGGTGAGCAAGGCATGAGTGAGGGCACAGGTAAGCAGCTGTGTAGGAGGTCAGAGGAGGGCCCGTGGTATGGGCCAGTTACTCTGCAAGAACTACAAAGACTACTGAAGCCTACTGTGGGACTCCTGACTTCACTCTGCTCGGCACACTGCAGCTGTGGTGATCACCATCCCTCCCCAGCATATTAGTTCAGAAATGAAGGCAAAAGTGAAAACATATGTTTTGGCACCATTGCTAAACACATAAAACACTTGTTTTTCTTTGAAAATACTTTACAAGTATTAAAGGTAATTTAGCAAAAACACCCTAAATTATGATCAAAAAGAAACAGGACAAACTGATTTGGTACAAAATTATTTTGATCTTCTGGGTTGCTACTGCTTGTCCTCTGCTTCAAGGATTTTTCATTGAACTGGAGATGTAATAGAGTATTTTTTGACTTGCTTATATCTTTGGCACTGTTTGACAAATCTTCACGAAATTTTCCAAAAAGTTGGCCCGGTGATTCTTGTTGCACAGGGGAAGTTACGGAGTGGTCCAGCAAGTGGGGGTCGAGAAAAAGGGGGCTAAAAAAACATTGGGGGTCATTCTGACCCTGGCGGTCCAAGACCGCCAGGGCCACGGATGACTGAAACACCGCCAACAGGCTGGCGGTGCTTCATAGCCCATTCCGACCACGGAAAACCGGGTCCGGCGGTTTCCCCGCCGGATTTCCCGCGGCTGGGCGAATCCTCACCATGGGGATTCTGACCCCCTTCCCGCCAGCCTGTTTCTGGCGGTTTTTACCGCCAGGAACAGGCTGGCGGGAACGGGTGTCCTGGGGCCCCTGGCATGGGAAGTGCAGGGGCCCCCTAACAGGGCACCAGTATGCTTTTCACTGTATGCCTAGCAGACAGTGAAAAGCGCGACGGGTGCAACTGCACCCGTCGCACACCTACAACACCGCCGGCTCCATTCGGAGCCGGCTTCAGTGTTGCAGGCCTCTTTCCCGCTGGGCCGGCGGGCGCTATATTGGCTAGCGCCCGCCAGCCCAGCGGGAAAGTCAGAATGGCCCCAGCGGTCTTTCAACCGCGGAGCGGCCATATGGCGGTTCCCGCCAGGTGGGCGGCGACCGCTGCCCACCGGGGTCGGAATGACCCCCTTGTGTTTCCCATGTTAATTCCCATAGGACCTGTCAAAATGTCTACAGCCCGAACCATTGGATGGAATTACACCAAATATGGCAGAAAGCTATCTGTCATTAGGCAGATTGTGCTTTTTGTTATTTGATGGAAACCTGTTAAGTAGTTTAGGAGATATTTATGGGCAAATAAATGTGTATATCTCTGGCTGTGATCAATCACGAAATTTATGAATTTTCACGTATATGCGTGCCAAAAGAAGCATTGCAATTGGCTGACCGCAACCTGACTAGAAAGTTGTGACCGACATTTTATTTCACGGGACACGGTGCCCTGGGGTGAGAATTGAAATTGAAAGTGGCATAAAGGGTCAGGGTGAAAGCACCCTGAACCCAGGGGTGTGATATAGGTGTATTTTAGGGGCAAATTATAAGTCTAATATAATTTTGCATCTCTGTGCGGGATATTCATGAAAATTCACAAATTTTTTGCAAATTTCAAATGGCATAGCATGGACTTGGGTGGTTATAAGGGCTTGGCCTGGCTGGCCTGGCCAGGCCTTGCGACCAAGCCTGGCCGTGAATGGCCAAAGGTCGTGCGCGGCGGGGGTGAAATCACAATAGTAATTACAATAACTTTATGTTAAAAAACCATAGAAATTCACTGAAAAAAACAAAGGTTACAAGGAAGTTATAGCTAGGTTTTGAATTTACTCATACAAAACCATAGAAATTCAGCGGTTATGGTTAGAGTTATTTCAAGTAACTATAACTCGCGCCCTAAGGTAAATATAACTCGCATCTTCTCCATGCCCAGCTAATTACGCCACTTATTATGTCTTTGATGAGATCTTGTATGGCATTTTTGATATCACTGCAGCGTTTGAAATAACTTTATTGATAAGAAAATTGTGCATGACAAGGATACAAGTTATAATTACCTTATGGCGCGAGTTATAGTTAATTGAAAGTACTCTAACCATAGATGCTGAATTTCTGTGGTTTTGTACAAGTAAGTTCAGAACCTAATTATAATGTCCCTGTAAACAACTTTGTTTTTTTTCCAGTGAAAAAAATAAATAAATATATATATATATATATATATATATATATATATATATATATATATATATATATATATATATATATATATATATGTATGTATATATATATATATATATATATATATATATGGCTTTCCCATTGTACTCAACTTATAGCTACCTTTCAAAAGATTCCTATATCAACAGGAATGGGCCACAGATGGATGCCTGAGTAAGATTCAAACCCTGAATCATTTTAATAAAGCCAATTCCTGTCCTTTAATGCTTGTTGGAAGTTCGTATTTCCTTTAAGAATAATATAGAACACTCACCAAATAATAAAAGTCCAGAGAATGTCTAGAAAAGATCTAACCAGATTCTCACACAAGAAGATTTACCCTTACACCAAAACAGACTATGTGGCTAAATCTAGCAACTTGTATGATACATCATCAGGAAAGAACACCAGCACAGACTCCGATAGTGATTCCTCTGTAACTACACGGCAACGACGTGGACGTCGTGGCCAATACCGGGGTAGGTGGAAGGTACACAAAGGGAAGATTCCTCCTCCAGGGAGACCCATCGTTTCGGGAATCGGCTCCGTCCTGGAACCCCTTTCACAATTTTGTAATTTGTTTCATACAGCCGCTGGTTAAACAGATTCCAACATATTTGAAAGAGACTACTGATGTCCTAGTTTTGATAGAGACCATGCCCTTTGATAAAACAACAGAACTCCTGATTACCCTGGACGTTGAATCTCTCTATACTAATATTCCCCAGGAAGCTACCCTTGAGGTCATCTGCAACCAACTAGAGAGGACTAGAGGTGGCTCACGGACACCTCCAGAATTCATACTAGATCTAGCCCATTTGGCACTGACAAGAAATTACTTTGAGTTTGAAAAAACCTTCTACCTACAGACACACAGGTCATCGATGGGCAGCATGTTTGCTCCCAGTTTGGCTTGTCTTGATGTAGACAATTTTGAAAATCAAGTGGTACTCCATGATGACAACCCGTTCCTGAGGCAGATCAAGTTGTGGAAACGCTACCTCGATAACATCCTACTGATTTGGACAGGTACCAAGAGCGAGGCCCAGGCTTTCGCTAATTGGCTTAATACAGCAAACCCTTATCTGAAGTTCACAATGGCGATAGGCAACAACCAGTTGCCCTTTCTTGATTTACTTATTCATGAGAAAAATGAAACTTTAGCCACGGAGGTCTATTATAAACCTACAGACCGTAATAATTTGCTTCAATTCCAGAGCTTCCACCCAGGGTCTCTGCGTGGAAAACTACAGGTGGGCCAGTTTTTGCGGCTGAGACGTAATTGCTCGGATCTGTCTGACTACAAGAAACACACCCAAAGATTATCCACAAAACTATTGGAGAGGAACTATCCGGAGCACCTCGTCAGGAGAGCAAACAAGAGGGCACGCAATAATAATAGAGACCAGTTGTTAGAACCCCACAAACTAAACCAACGACAGAACAGATAGTCTGTGTGACAATCTTTAACCCCCTTTCAAAATTCAGAAAAGAATCAGGAGAATCAGGGAGGATTGGAAAATTCTGACTTCTGGTGGCCTCAGGTTCCAACAACCTCTACATGCTTATAAGAGACCTACTAATATACGAGACATGGTGGTCCACACATGACCCATCATGAAGACACTTCTCAACAATCAGACAACACTGTGGCAGTTACCACCTTTAATGGACCACTACCCCTGTGGAAGATGCAGTGTTTGCTGTTTCACGCACAGATCCACCATGGTGGACTTAGGCCTAAAGACACTGTGGATATTGAAAACTTTCACTAACTGCAACAGCAAGAATGTGATCTATTTGATCAAGTGCCTCTGTCAACTGAAGTACATTGGGATGACAACCAGGAGGGGAGGCACCCGCATCTGTGAACACAGAAGTACCATTCGATGCAAATGGGACGCCACCAAACTTACCAGCCACTTCATTAGGAGATTAGGAGTAACCACTCTCCGGACGAATTGGAATGGGTAAGTACTAGACAAACTGTCACCTACAACAAACAACATGAACCAGAAACTTCTCTACTATGAACAGAGATGGGTCTGGAGACTGCACATAGATGCCATCGGGTTGAATGATGAAATACCTTGGGCATTGTTAACAGATGATAGGATGTGCAAACAGCACTCAATAAGCACTCTTTGGAACAACCAGCCCATATTTCTATCTTCCTCCACCTTTGTCCCCTTCCCCCTCATTCACCTTTGCCTTTTTCTTCTTTCTCTTTTTCTCTTTTTTCCCCCTGTTTTTCTTTCTGTTTTGTCTTTTCATCAATCTCTTTTCCTCTTTCCTCCCCTCTTTTAGTTTTATCTTTCTTCTTCTACCCCTCCCGCTTTCCCTTTATTCCCTTTTTTCCCTTTTTTCCTTCTACACGTTTCTTACCCCTTGTCTTCCCCCCTTAGTCATTTTCTAAACCCTCGCCTTTCTCCCTCCTCTGTTTTCTCCCCTTGATCTTTCCCCGGTCCTCCCCTCTCCCTTCTCTCTCCTCCCTTCCTTCCCTTCTTGTGTTCCTTTTTCCTGCCCCTCGTTCCTCGAGTGTCCCGTGGTCCGCCCGCCTGGGAGACCAGGCACTGCTGTGCCCTGGTCTCCTGGTCTCAGGGATCAGATGTGGACACAACACCCGTGTCCACGCTACCTGCGCCATCTTGGCGCTGTTCTACTGCAGGGGAGCTATGGGACCACAAGTGCCATGCTCCCCTGGGACCTTTGAACGTGGCTTCACACCATGCGCGTTCAGCGCGCCACGCCCCCTGGTCAGGTTCCGGCCGGCGGAAGGACACGTTGCGGGGCTTCTTAAATGCCATTCACCCTCCTGACCCATTTCCACAAGTGGTCAAGGAGGGGAACGGTTTATGTGCATAACGAGTGCCTCCTTAGGTGTAATGAGTTTTACTCGATTCCTCACACAACTGCGACTTCCCGGCACAGATAAGATTTCACCACAGTTGGGTCCTATTGTTTGTTTGTTTGTTTGTTTGTCGAGCCACTGTGTGTACTACTGAGTGATTGCATTCAGAGGCACTCTGATGCTAGTACTGTACATGAACTTTGACTTCTATATATGTGTGTGTGTGTCTCGAACTATTTTATGACTAGACAAGTATTTTTAGAACTGTACACTTGAGCTTACTTTTCCCATTGGTTGGGCTTTATCACTGTAGTACACTCCATGCCCAATCTTTTTTTCCATTGTAGAGCTACCATGGCTGACAGGACATTGACTACATTTCCCCTCCATGGAGCTCATCTGTTGTTCTTTTATTTTGCTTTGCCTTTGTTTCCTGATTCTAGTGTGTGACTACAAGGGAACACTCCCACTCCTTTAGACTTGGGGCCATTTGACCTACAGGATTAGGGTAAGAGACCCTCCTCTTCTATTTGGAAATTCCCCTATATTACTCACGTTAATCTTGCATGACTTTGTGTTTGCTGTGTCACCTCCCTGTGTGCTGTGGTTTGCTTTGTATCACTGATAACATATAGGCGGTCATTCTGACCCTGGCGGTTGAAAACCGCCAGGGCAGAGTGCCGCGGAAGCACCGCCAACAGGCTGGCGGTGCTTCATGGGCAATTCTGACCGCGGCGGTAAAGCCACGGTCAGAAAAGGGCAATCGCCGGTTTCCCGCCGGTTTACACCTGCCCCAAAGAATCCTCCATGGCGGCGCTGCTCGCAGCACCGCCATGGGGATTCCGACCCCCTTCCCGCCATCCTGGTCCTGACAGGATGGCGGGAACGGGTGTCGTGGGGCCCCTGGGGCACCTGCACTGCCCATGCCATAGGCATGGGCAGTGCAGGGGCCCCCTAACAGGGCCCCATAATGATTTTCAGTGTCTGCCTAGCAGACACTGAAAATCGCGACGGGTGCCACTGCACCCGTCGCACACCAGCAACTCCGCCGGCTCCATTCGGAGCCGGCTTCATCGTTGCTGGGGCTTTCCCACTGGAAAGTCAGAATGACCGCCGTGGTAATTTGAACGCGGTGCGGTCTTCTGGCGGTCTCCGCCCGCCGGGGTCGGAATGACCCCCATAATGTACTATCAATTTTGTCTCTTTTAGGCCTCCATAGGGTAGCGTCTCCCAGGTAGGCCCTCTCCTTTTACAGCACCTAAGCTCCTCCAATTGGGATAGCCCCCTTTTCTTGCTTCTATAGTGCATGACACTGTGGGATCCCAGGCCCTGAAGAATGCCCTCAGACCTCCTTTGACTCTTAGCAGTGGGCAGAAACATGTTGGCCAGTAACTACTAGATAAGAGACCCTGTAAGTCTTGACTCTCCTAGAGGTGTCCCATCATTTGTTCTTAACCTCACCAGAGGTCACCACGAATAAAGGTGTATTATTACACAGGTGACTGACTAGGTGTTTTTATATTTCTCCCTAGCATAGCTGGATCCTATATTATTCTAGATAATTTGAATTTCTGCACTCCCTCCTGTTCTTTTAACGGTGAGGTTGAGTCCGTCCAGGTGGCACTATCCTACCCGGATGGGGCTAGGTGGCCATATGATGAAGCAAGACACCATATAGTGTGTGAGACCACCTAGTACGTAAAGGAAATTTCCCCCACCACATAGCTTTAAGCAGCACACATCATGTTGCTCATAATGTGAGATTGGAGAACCCTAGGTAAATTTGTTACCAGCGGTGCCAGCTAACATATAAACCCCATGCTTCTTGTGTTTGTGGTTCTGTTTTTGGGGAGACAGTATGGGGTTTGTCTTCCTTTTCTACCTGACTCTCTGTTTGTGTGAAGATAGAAAAGATCATTCACATAAAAGATGATTCACCATAATCATTTGTGATGGTTCATCAGCTTTACTAGTTTATAACTTCTCTGGTAAACAAAGTATCTTTCTGTCTCTCAACTATTTTGCTATTTGATTTTGGATAATTATTTTATCAATTCTTTCCTTGCCTCTTCACCATGCTTTCCTCTAGTCTGCTTTTCTTGAGGATATAAGATTGTTAAGGCGGTGAGGTTCCTAAGCTTCTGTTTCCTTTGCAAACCCACTTGTTGATTCTTTACATTGTTGACACCATCATAGTTTCTCTTAGGTCTCTGTGATTATTATGCATTGCCTACACATATTTTCTCCATGTGTAAAATAATAGATATTGTCTTCTTCTCAGAGCCTAAGCGTGCATCTTATTCTGCTATTTTACCTCTTTTATTGATCTACCTTCTGTTACGACTGTGGTTCCTGGGATTAAGCCTGCTTCCCATCACTATTGCTGTGACTCTTGCATATTGTTGCATACAGTGCTTAATTTGTAAACTAAGGAGTGCTGGTGCATCTTCCTTTTTAGGTCAAAGTCTACCAGACAGCATAGCTGTCTGATTGGCTTATAACTTCTTTTGGGTATTCTGAAAGCTTCCCTGGGAATGCATTCCACCCATTGCTGACCGTTGATTTTGTGATTTGCATCCCACATTTACAGTCCTTCGATTTGCTACCTTAATTTTTTAAGGCTGTCCAGCCTGGGTTCGTCCCTAGTGTTGCTCAAACCTTGTTCACTGTATTCTTCCATAAACTCGCTTTCTGTGAACAGGACTTCTTCCCATCTTGTCACTTTTGCTGCCCATTAAAAGATAGAGGTCAAATATCAGACTGTGTCTTCTGAGGGAGCTTGGTGTTTTCTTCCCTGCCTTCAATGTTATAGAATTTATTTGATAACTCTGCTGAGTAGCCATGTGAGAGGAGAGGACATAAAATGTTATTTTTTCTAGCACACAACAAAAAAATCTAACTGTGCTGATATTTAGGAATACATCGGAAGTAGAACAGATGAAGCACTTTTTTTATAATCTTGAAGTGTGGTGGAAACAATTATTTGAATACGATCAAAAACATCAATACACTAGGTGATGAAATTTGCACACATCGTTTGTGTGCAGTAAGACAGCATTTTGGTGCAACTATAATGGTAATTTCAATTGAAAATGTGTTGTCTGCAATGGCAGTGCACTACCACACCATGCATACTCCACACTAACCCACACCACCATATGCCCTTCCAATTTATACCATGCCACTCCATTCTGTGACATGCCACTCCGCTCTACACCACTCACTCCATGACAAAACATGCCACTCCATTCTATGCCCCTCCAATCTCCTCCATTCCAATCTACCCCACTTCCCTCCAGTCTACCCCACTCTATTCCAATCTACACAACTCCACTTTGCTACAATATAATCCACCCCATTCTATGCCACTCCACTCCAATTTATCCCACCCCAATCTACCCCACCTCACTCTATACCAGCCCTACATACCAACTCCAGTCTGCCCCACTCCACTCAATCTAACCCAATCAACCCCACCCCACCCAACTCCAATCTACCCCACTCCACCCCAAAGTACTGCACTCCACCCAAACCTACTGCACTCCGCTCCAATCTACCTCAGTCTACCCCACTCCACTCCAATCCACCCAAATTTATCGCACTCCAATCTGCCCCAAGCCATCCCAGCCCAGCCCAATGTACCCCAATGCAACCCACTCCACTCCAATCTATCCCACTCAAATCTACCCCTATCTACTACTCTCCAATCTACCCAAATCAACTCCCATCTACCCAACTCCACTCTAGTCAACCTAACTCCACTCCAATCTAGCACAGTCCAATTTACCCCACTCAATCCCAATTTACCCCAATCCACTCCAAACTCCACTGCAATCTACCAACTCCTTTTCATTCTTAAATACCCGACTCCACTGCAGTCTATACCACTCTGCCACCATCTACCCCACTCAAATCTACACACTGCAATCTGCCTAATCTAATCCACTCCACTCCAATCTACACCACCCCACTCTACCCAAATGTACCCCACTCCACTTCACTCCAATCTATCCCATTCCAATCTGCCAAACTCAACTCAAATCTACCACACTCCAATCTAAGCCACTCCATCCCACACCACCCCACTCCAATCAACCCCACCCATTCTCAATCTACCCTACTCCAATCTAACCTCTCCACTTTACTCCACCCCAATCTACCCTTATCTACTCCACTATTCTCTACTCCACCCGACTCTACCCCACCCCACTAAACTCCAGTCTGCTCCATCATTCCACTCCAAGCCACTACTCTCCACTCCATTCTACCCCAGAATATCCCACTTCACTCCACCCTAGTCTCCCTGATCTACCCCACTCATATCTGCATCACTCCAGTCTACCCCACCCCATGCCAATCTACCCCATTCCAATCTACTCCAATCTACCTCCACTCCATTCCAATCTACCGTACTATAATCCAACCATCTACCCCACTCCACTCAAATCTCCCCCACTCTACTCGTATATACACCACTCCACCTTGGTCTAGCCCACACCACTGCAATGCACCTTAAGCCAGCCCGCTCTGCTCTAATTTTTCCCAATAAAAACCAAACCCCTCTACCCCAATCTACCCCATCTATCCTACTCTTATCCCACACCACTCCAGTCTACCACACTGCAGTGTACCCCACTCCACTCTATCACACCAATCTACTGAACTCTCCCACACCAATCTACCCCGATCTTTTGCACTCCAATTAACCCCTACCTACCCAATCCACATCCATTCAGTTCTAGCCCACTCTACCCCCACTCCACTCTACCATAACCTACCCCATTCCACTCTACCCCAATCTGTCCCACTCTATCCCACTAACTTTTAGCCGTGCTAAATAGCAGCCACACTGCTGAACAATATAGGTAGAGGAAAGACCTGTTGGGTTTGTCAGTGCTTGTCACTTTAGCTGCTATGTTGACAGTGTATTCTCCTTTCACAGTGTATATTTGGTGTGTGCTCAGCTTGATTAAAATATCAGGATGTATTCCCTTTGAAGGGATCATTATTGGGCTATTCAGTATCCTTCGGTTTAGTCTCCACATCATTCTTACCTTATTTGTTGTCTGTCTTTTATTCAACATATCTAGTATTTTTCATACCATGTGTACTAGCATGTTCTAATGTCCCATTGCTGCCCTCATTGTCACAAGAATGACTTCTTATTCAGCTACAGTTAGGAGTTGAAACCTCTTTAAAACCTTGCCCCAGCTTCCCCTCATGAGACAGAGTTGTTTCAGATCTAAGGCATCTGTCCATTCTTTCTCCCTGGACACTGTACATCTTCAGAGGGAGAGTTTTAATTGTTCAAGATTTCAGATTTCTGAGTGTAGTCTGTAATTTGAGTATTATCATTTGATTCACTTCCTGTCTTGATACACTAGCTGTCAGAGATGAAGAATCATCCACCTGCACCAGATTAACCATCCTCTCACACCACAATAATCATTCACTTGTGCCTTGATCTGATCCCCTAATACACTGAAATATTTAACTTAGGAGTGTGGTTTCCATATTAAGTTCTATTTTCTACAGATTATGCAGAGTAATGCAGCTGTGTGTCACCTGCTAACAGCATCAATGTGATGGGCCCTATGGTGGTCCAAAACACAAACATACTATTTGCCTACTTCTAGGTAAATTCAGGTATTATCTTCCTATTATCCACTTTTGATACACAGAAAAACTGGTTATGAAGACATCTCTGAGGCCATATTCTTACCGGGTCTGGATTCTGAATACCAATGTCAAAATTTCGAGTGACCATAATATTGAGGTCACAGTATCATGACTACAGAAATATCAAGACAGCTGCTATCAATCACAAGCGTATATATTACGTGTTTTTAACACAAAATAAGTATTTAAAGTATTTGTTTGGTTATGGAGTTTTTGGTAGTATAATAAGTAATATTCTTTTATGGCCTCAATAAATATGAGAATGTTTTTTTCAATTATATTTGTTAAATTTGTTTTAAATTCAGGTAAAACTGTATTTGATATTATATTTTATCACTCAGGGTGTGGTGGGGAGTGTTTTATATAAAACATAAGTTACTTAGTAAAAATATTCTTTAATACTTTTAATCTAATTTTTGAATTGCTTATGAAGCTGAGTCCCAGACAAAAAGAGTAAAAAAAAGAAAATAGGCCAAAGTAGGGACACCCTGTCTCCTTAGCTCTGGTGCTGGGGTCCCAGAGGGAACCCCCAGACCAAAAGAGCATTTTTTTAAATTTTCCATCCACCAAAAGTTCAAAAGAAAAGAATCAGCACAGGCTCCTGCGCTTGTTTATATGCAGCCCCCAGAGGGGCCAGGTCCCGGGGCCATTTAAATTTTGAATGGGGGCAGCCCCGGTGACAGCCTCCTCTCTTGGGCTTTAAATAAATGCATGGAGGCCACCCACCCCCACCACAGCTCTGGGGACCGCCCCCTCCCTGGGGCTTTAAACTAAATGAATGCAGGGAGCCATGCGGCCTTCCCAGAGTCCCAGAGACTGCCACCTCCACGGGGTATACAAAATGAATGCAGGGGGCCTGTGTGCACCACCCTCCTCAGCCCCAGGGACAACCGCCTCCCTGTGGTTACTTAACATTGGAGGGGGACCGTGCAAATGATGCCAATGAAGGCCCTGGGGACCACCACCCCCAACAGCCAACTCCTGCTATGTCTCGGGGTGCCCACCCTCTGGACATAGCTGTTTGCTTTGACTTGGTGGTAGCTTTGACAGCTCAAGCCAGAGCAAACACTCCAGTTCAAGAAAGGGAGAGCTGTCAAACAACTCTCACTTGCTGGAAGCAGAGGTTTCTTCCGTTTCCTTGCCTGCGGACATGCAGGCAGAGAAACAGATGAAACTATTGCTCTCACAGAGAGGGAGCTGCCTCTTTAGCCGGGGCTGAGATTGGCCTGGGGAGGGGACCCATGCACCCCCCCTGCCAGCAAAAAAAATGTAGGGCCTCATATGTCCGATGATCTTCCGACGGGGAAGTTGTCATCACACAGGCTACCTCCCTGCCTGACCCATTTAGAGTTTCCCGCTAGACTGGCCGGCCGGCGGAAACCTCGGTTTCTGCCCAACAGCCTAGCAGGAAACAGGCTACAGCATTGTCTCCAGCTCGAAATCGAGCTGGTAGCAATGCTGTAGCCAGAAGGGTGCACCATTACCTTTGCAATGTTCACTGTCTGCTTTGCAGACAGTGAACATTGCGATGATGGTGGGCCAAGGGAACCCCTGCACTGCCCATGCCAATTGAATGGGCAGTACAGGGGTCCCCCTGTGGCCCCCTGCACCTGTTCTCTGCCAGCCTTTTCATGGCAGTGTTACTGCCATGAAAAGTCTGGCAAACAATGAGTTTGTAATCCCCAGGGAAGTGTTTCTTGCAGCCCTGCCCTGGCAGATTAGGATCTCCGTCATCTTCAGACTGCCGGATCCAAGATCCTGGCAAGATGAAGGTTCCTTGGCAGTCAGACCACCAGGGTTTTAATGTGAGGGTCGGACCACCGCATTGAAGGCGTTCCAGGCCGCCAGTGCGAGTGTGGCGGTCATAAGACTGCCACACTCGTAATGAGGGCCTTAATGTTTAGGCCGGGCCCGAGGGATAGAGTCCCCAGGGTCGAGATTGGAGCATGGAAGGGTCCTGCATGGCCCCTCTCCCCCAAAAAATAATAATATTTAAAGGCCGGGACCTGGAGGACTGGTTCTCTAGGGCCAAAATCGGCTGGGTGAGGGGGGTCACGCGGACCCCGGGCCATCTCCCACTGTACATGGCCAAAGGCCGTATGCAGAATGGAGTTGGGTAGTTAGGGGGGTTGGCCGCAGGAGCACCGGGAGCCAGGATAGAAGAAGGAAAGCTCCCTTGGGGTCGCATGTGATAATTTCTTAGAACTAATGGGGAGAAGGGTGAGTGAGGGATCTCTCTGCACAAGCCACTGTCCCCTGGGGCACAGATGAAAAACTCACCCACCCTTTTGAGCACCAGCACTTTCTCCTTCTATAGCTCCCAGGGTAGCCACAGCCGCCCGGAGCAAGGCTGAACCCCTCCTCAACCCCATGCTCATGTTTGGGGGAGTGGTCATTGCATCATCAGGGGCACCCCACCAGTTCTCTATGCTGGGGAAGAAGGGCTAATGGCTGTCTCTTGTGCCGGTTGAGCCAGCAAGGCAGCCCCAGACTTGGTCCTCATGCAGTCCCAACATTATCAGAAGTTGTGTGTGTCCCAGGTGGAACCAGGACACCAAAGTTAAAAACTAAAAGAACAGGAAAATGCCATTGCTGCAGAACACAGTGAGAGGGCCTGCTAATTAAATAGTTCAGGCTCAACAAGGGGGCACTCCATATGCTCCACAGGGGCTCTAATTTGCATAAAATTCTTGCTCAATTGTGCCCCAATCTGTTTGCAGCCATCGGGACATGACAAATGGAGCAGATCTGTGTACCACACTTGTAACTAGGATGAATTAACAGAGTCCTTTCTGTAGAAACAGTAGTAAGGATTTCCCATGCATTCCTCACTGTGGGTGGAAGTCTGAGGCATATTATGTTGAGCTGAGCATATCTTTGGACCGCAATGGGAAGTTGGATGAATTAATAGTGTACTGATACAGTATCTCAGGAACAGGGAGCAACAATTGTTGTAATTAATTGCTTTATGACATGTTGTCCTGAGGATGGCCTCAGGGACTGTTTGAGCCTCGGGAGACTGAAACGTTCACCATAGACCTCATGGTGAAATTCTTCGCATTTCTGTTGGAATATTTCATGAAGGATTCTGATTGCCTGTGTGGCATCAGACAGGACTGGAAGTGGAGTAGGTTACCTGTGCTTGTATACATGATTAATTAGTGTTGTTGTTGCTCCTCTGATTTCTTGTATAAAATTGATGGTCAAATAAAATTGACATCCATTTTATATCATGCCATATGTGGGTTTATTCAAATATAGAAGTGGCCTACGCTTGGGCTAGAGCATTAAATGTTGATATTCATCTATATTGAGTTAATTACCAAAATTAGTCCTCCTTGAACATTTGTTACATTAGAATACCAATATGGGTGAAGGCACAACCAACCATATCTTTATGTTTTGTGTGAGGCGCAGGACGAGCAGCGGCCTTCCCAGTAATTATTTCTAAGATGACCCCTATGTCTCCTAAGACATTAAAAACATGACACCAGGAGCAGACTAACATTTATTTAAGCACTATAGAGCCAGAGAATTCGCTTTAAGGCTCTAGTGTGGGGACTCCTACTTGTTGGTCCTATGGCTACTTGATATGGACTGTTGAGGGTAAAGAAGGATTGGACACATATTACTTTAATTAATTTATTTGCAATGCTTTATTTAATGTATTTTATGGATATTTATGTTTGAGAAACATTGCAATGCTTTTATTAATGATAAAGATTGCATTTGAATGAGATTACTGATTCCATTGAATTGTAATGATGATTTTCTAGCATGTGGTTATTCTGGTTAATATGTTGATCCCTTGACAAAGTCAATAATTTTGCCAATAGACCTGCCTTATTTAAAATGAGACCTCCTTCTATTGTGATGTTGCATTTGATATACGTGGGGGTGTAGTGAATATGAGGGTCAAGACCCACAAGGGGTCTAATGGGATACAGGGGTGTCACCAACGTTATTCTCTTCTGCCTGATGTGCATATTTGTAAATTAATGTGTAGTAGTCAGTAGTTTGTGTGTGTAATAATTGCACTTTTCTTGTTTCAAAGAAAAAGTACTGACTGGACGTTAATTTATTAAATGTTGTTGTTGCTTGCCAGGGAATAGAGATTTCCTTGCCTACACCACCTCCCTGAGTAGGCCTTATACTGTTCAGCTTCACTACCCTGAGAGAGTCAAGTGCTACAATGGGGTACATCCTACACAATTAGTAACCTGATTTCTTACACTGTGGCCCTCATTACAACCCTGGCGGTCGATGTTAAAGCGGCGGTAATACCGCCAACAGGCCGGCGGGAAAAAAATGGGATTACGACCATGGCGGAAACTGCCAACATAGAAAGCCACTTTAACACTCCGACCGCCACGGCGGTACAAACAAACAGCGCAACAGACACCTCCAACAGACAGGCGGGAGACAATGTACCGCCCACCCTACCCTATCACAACACGGCTGTATGCCACCTTTTCTGGGGTGGAACCAACAAGAATAAAAACACGGCAGAAACAGTACACAGAAGGGAAAACACTCACCTCTCCACACCCCACGAGGAACCAGGACGCCATGGAACCCGAATTGCAGATCCTGCCGGCGATGGCCTTCCTGCTCCTCTATCAGGAGCTCCAACGACGGCGGCGCCGACCACGGTGAGTACTGAACCTACAACACAGGGGAGGTAAAAGAGAGTGACACACACACGCAACACCCCCACCCTCACCCTCACCCACAACACCGTACACACAAATACATGCTGCAACATTACATATACACCCCCCACCCCCCTGGAAGAACGCAAGGACAAAAGAAAATGATTGTAACAAGTGTAATCAATAAAAATCCATTAGTCAAAAGTCAAAATCCAGTATATACAAATATGTACGCAAACTACACAAGTCTGGATAGTGCACCAATCATTGTCCGTGGACCAATGGGCCCAAAATGCATGAGCGAGGCCCACACATGATACCTGACTCCAAACGGAGAGAACACTGGAGGGACATCACATAGAAAATACACAGGCACCTCAGGGGTAAGGGGAGGGGTAGGGGGAGGGGGCACCTCAGCCTGATGAACGCACAATGCCACTGCTCCACAAGGGGGCTCCATGCCCATTGATGTATCCTGGGGAGTGCAAAGCCACAGTCTCTCAAGTGAGTGGTTTGCCCACTGCTTTATCCTGGGGAGTGCAAAGCCACAGTCTCTCAAGTCTCTCAAGTGGGTGGTTTGCCCACTGCTTTATCCTGGGGAGTGCAAAGCCACAGTCTCTCAAGTCTTTTCAGTGGGTGGTTTACCCACTGCTTTATCCTGGGGAGTGCAAAGCCACAGTCTCTCAAGTCTTTTCAGTGGGTGGGTTGCCCACTGCTTTATCCTGGGGAGTGCAAAGCCACAGTCTCTAAAGTGGATAACAGTCTCCACTGGTTCTGGAGGGGGCTTGGTGCCCAGAGTGCTTCATCCTGCCAAGGACTGAGGTAGTGGATGCTTTTCTCCACTGGTGCTGGAGGGGGCTTTGTGCCCATAGTGCTTCATCCTGCCAAGGACTGAGGTAGTGGATGTCATTCTCCACTGGTTCTGGAGGGGGCTTCGTGCCCAGAGTGCTTCATCCTGCCAAGGAGTGAGGTAGTGGATGCCTTTCTCCACTGGCTCTAGAGGGGGCTTTGTGCCCAGAGTGCTTCATCCTGCCAAGGACTGAGGTAGTGGATGTCATTCTCCACTGGTTCTGGAGGGGGCTTTGTGCCCAGAGCGCTTCATCCTGCCAAGGACTGAGGTAGTGGATGCCTTTCTCCACTGGTTCTGGAGGGGGCTTTGTGTCCAGAGTGCTTCATCCTGCCAAGGACTGAGGTAGTGGATGTCATTCTCCACTGGTTCTGGAGGGGGCCTGGTGCCCAGATTGCTCTACGTGCAGTGTGGCCGGTACAATTCCCTCACCTGGGTGTGTGTGCCACGAGATTGCTGAGGTACAGGTAGCATGATACACTATGAAGGCAGCGACATACCCCACACTGCTGCGGCTTCGCATTCCATATGAAGGTGACAACCGTGATGAGAGTGATGCTTCATGGAAGCTGCCCAGGGTCCTGGAACTCACCACCAGCCTCGGACAACTGACCACTGGGGATGGTAGCCATGTCTGCGGTGGTGCCACTGGCTGATGATGTCACGGGGCCGCTGGCGTTGCTTGCGGCGGTGGTAGTCACGGCGGTGCTGGCGGCGGGGTCTGTGGCGGCGGTGCTGGCTGTGGGCTCTCTGGTGGCAGTGCTGGCTGTGGGCTTTGTGGCGGCGGTGCTGGCAGCGGGATCTGTTGCGGCGGTGCTGGCTGCGGGGTCTGTGGTGGTGGTGCTGGCGGCGGGGTCTGTGGCGGTAGTGCTGGCAGCGGGCTCTGTGGCGGCGGTGCTGGCGACAGGGTCTCTGGCGGTGCAGGTGGCGGTGCAGGTGGCGGTGTTCCTTGCCGTACAGGTTGGCGTCTACGTGGGCAGAAGGTGTGACACTGGTCCCTCAGTCGGTGCCACCATGCCCTCTCCTGACCTGCCCTACAGTTTTTGCCCCTTGCCCACCTTTGATGGTGGCGCATCTATCTTACCACTATCCCCTTTCATTTTCCCTGACCCCTTGGTGGCAGGTGTTTTCGGCTTCTCCCTCTGGGATGTGGGCACCTTTTTCACCTTGACAGGTGGCGGAATGTCCTTGCCCTCGCTCCGTGGCACACTGGCAGCCCTGATGGTTGGCGCACTCTATGACCCTGCAGTTGCTGCCACCACTGTGCCTGTCGATGTGGTGGCTGAGGTGCTGGGCTGGGACCTGGAAAGCCTGGCCCTAGGGTAAGGACGGGGTGGAGGTGTAGGGAAGAGGTCAATATTAGCCAGGAAGAGTTTTTTAGAAACACTGGGATGGGTAGATGGAGGGGGTTTGGGAGTGGAGGTAGTGGTTGTAGGAGGTCTGCTGAATTTGGGTGAAGGTGCATGGGCTGGAGGCTGTTGTGAGGTGGATGGCTGTTGGGTGGGTGTGGGCCTGCGTTTGTGTACTTTGGGAGGAGGTCTCACAGACACACTGGGAGATAACACTGGGGATGTGTGAATGGTAGTGGGGGTGGTGAGTGCACGTGAGTGGTGTGTGGTGATGGGCGTGCTGGTGATGGAGGTAGTGGCTGAGGATGTAGTGCATGCAGGTGTGAGTGGTGATGAGACAGGGAGGGAGGAGGGAGACGTGGAGGAGGGGGACACAGTGGAGGCAGTGGATGTTGGTATGTCTGCATGGGTTTGATGCTTGTGTGAGTGCCTGTGGGATGTGTGGTGCTTATGTTTGCCTGAGCCACCCTTGTGTGTTGAGGTGTGTGCATGCTGGTCTGATGGTGTGCTTGGGATAGGCTGAGGTACAGGGGATTGGGTGTGGGTGGAGGAAGTTAGAGGGGGAGGCTGAACACAGGGACAATGCCTGCTATCAGCGCTGAGGCCAGAGCCTGAAATGCTCTCTGTTGGGCTGCTTGGCCAGAATCAATGCCCTCCAGGTATACATTTGTTTGTTGCAAATGCCTCTCAACACCCTGGATGGCATTCAGAATGGTAGACTGCCCAACAGTGAGGGATCTCAGGAGGTCAAAGCCTCCTCACTGAGGGCAGCACGGCTGACTGGCGCAGGGCCTGTGGTACGTGGGGCGAAGGAGATGCCCACTCTCCTGGGTGAGCGGGCACGGGACACACGCTGAGGGGCTGCTAGGAGGGCGGTGCTGTCAGGGGGGGTGGCGGCTGTACCTCTTGATGCGGGGGGCACAGAGGGGCCCACCACTGCAAGGGAGCTCCCATCAAAGGAGGAGTCGCTGTCACAGCTGTCTGCGCCTGTTCCCACCGTGGAGCTCCCCTCGTCCTCCATCCCACTGGTGGCTTCAGATTCTGTTGTTTTGCCCTCCAGGGCCAAGTGGGTTGCAGCTCCCTCCTGCTCCGGTGCCAATGCTCCTCCGCCTGATGATGCTATTGCACACAAGAACAGGGAGACCACAAAAAAGGGGGGAAAGACAGCAGAAAGACATGTTCAGTGCATGCAACACCACTACCGTTGGCAGACACTACAGACACAGCAGCCCTCTGCACTACGCCATGCACTTATAGTTCCTAGAATAATCAAATGCCCATGGGGTACAAGGCCTAAGCCCGATTGCTGCACACATGGAGGTCACAGGAACCTGACTAGGTGTAGAAGGCACTAACCACTAGTGGGGTTGGGGTGCCACTGAGCCTGCCTCACAAGGGACCTTGCCTACCAAGCTTGCCCTGGCCTAGGGGAACCCACTGCCCACCTCCCCCACCCAGACACATCGTAATGCGTGCAAAGTCAGCTGAATGAAAGTGTACTCACCCCCTTGTGGCTGCTGTGATGCCCTCAACCGCCCATCCAACTCCGGATACGCCACCTCCAGGACCCAGAACATCAGGGGGATCATGGTGCGATGGGCACCCCTCCCACGTTGGGAGGCCATCCCCAGCTGGGACTCCGCCGTCTTCTTGCTCCAGCGGCGAAGGTCCTCCCTTCTTTTCTGGCAGTAGGTGCTCCGTCTGTGGTGGACACCCAGGGTCTGGACGTCCTTGGCGATGGCACGCCAAATAGCCTTCTTCTAGTGAGCGCTGACCTAGAAGAATAGTACAGGGGAAAAGGAAAATCTTTACCCGTCCGGACCGTCATATTCATTGGCCCACGTTCCCACCCTTGCCCTGACGCACATACACTCACCGTCCGCACATGCAGGCCTCAGTCCCCCCATTTATCTTCCATCCACAGCACTCCAAACAGGCATTGCCCATGCAGCATGCTCACAGTGTACTCGCCTGTTTGTCTGGAGGACCGTACAGTTGTGTGTACTGGGGGAGGACCCCATCCACTAGTTTCTCCAACTCCTCTGAAGTGAAGGCAGGGGCCCTTTCCCCAGACACATGAGCCATCATCGCTTCCAGACTGAGGTCATAGCAGCACTTGCAGTGTAGGTCCTCTCCTGTTGAAGGTTAGGTATCAAGTGAGGGAACAGATAGAAGATGGCAGTCACGTCTGCGGCGGTGCGTACCGTCACCACCGGCGTACATCGTCATTGGCTCCTTGGACCCATAGGGTCCAATGTTAACCAATGCAGGATTGCGCTGCGGTCTTTGACCGCCTACCGCGACAGTGTACAACGCCAGCGCAGTTACCTCATATCGCCTTGTCCCACCTTACAGGTCAGGCAGCCGCCATTTCAGGGGGCCACATGGCATTAATCTAACTGCGTCACACCAATGTAGGCCTTGAATACACACAGTAACTGGCACATTGCGGATTAATAAATGTGTGCAATTGACATTTGTGATACCTCAGTGTTGGCTCGCTGTTCTCCTCCACAGGGCACGTCCGCTGGGGTAGGTGATGAGATGGCGGCATCCTTCGGTGTACAGACCTCTGGTGGACCTGTCAAAAATGGAAGAGAGACAAGTAATAGTCACCTACAGACTTGATCATGCAACAATCCATGAACTGTGTGCCCAGTTGAAGCCAGACCTGATGTCAGCTATCTGCCATCCCACAGGAATCCCCCCTCTAGTGCAGGTCCGGTCAGTACTCCATTTCCTGGCAAGTAGTTCCTTTCAAACTACAGTGGCCATTGCATCAGGGATGTCCCAGCCAATGTACTCTAACGTGTTGTCCAGAGTGTTGTCTGCCCTGCTGAAACACATGCGCAGCTACATCGTGTTCGTTCAGGTGGAGGATTTGCCCACAGTGAAAGGTGACTTCTATGCCCTGGGACATATTCCCAACATCATAGGTGCCATTGATGGGACACATGTGGCCTTGGTACCCCCCCGCAGGAGTGAACAGGTGTTCAGAAACCGGAAGAGCTACCATTCGATGAATGTGCAGATGGTGTGTTTGGCCGACCAGTACATCTCCCATGTGAATGCCAAATTTCCTGGCTCACTGCATGACACTTACATTCTAAGGAATAGCAGCATCCCTTATATGATGGGGCAACTCCAGAGGCACCGTGTGTGGCTAATAGGTGAAGACAAGGATCCTATACAGTGTGAATATTTTTCTGGGAATGGGGTTGTCCCTGCGGGTCAGTGTGTGTCTAACAGTTGTCCCTCAATATTTGCTGGTGACTCTGGTTACTCCAAACTGTCATGGCTACTGACCCCAGTGAGAAATCCCAGGACAAGGGCAGAGGAACGCTACAATGAGGCACATGGGAGAACTAGGAGAGTGATTGAACGCACCTTCGGCCTCCTGAGGGCTAGGTTCCGGTGCCTCCATATGACAGGTGGTTCTCTCTACTACTCACCAAAGAAGGTGTGCCAGATCTTCGTGGCCTGCTGTATGCTGCAAAACCTGGCTTTGCGACGGCAGGTGCCTTTTCTGCAGGAGGATGGTCCAGCTGGTGGTCTTGTGGCAGCTGTGGAGCCTGTGGAGAGTGAAGAAGAGGAGGCAGAAGAAGAGGATATTGACAACAGAAACAACATAATCATGCAATACTTCCAGTGAGTCACAGGTAAGAAGATGTCACTGCCTCCCACATATCACACTATTGTTGGAGCTAGCATAAGTCTGTCATTTTCACTCAATGTATGCACCCTGCCTTGTCACTTTGGCTTTCCATTTCACAGATGTGGGTCCCCTTTTGTGCCCTCTGCTATATTTCCTCCGGCCCTCCAGCTGTGTTACATCGGTATGTGAACAATTAAATTGACATTGCTATATTCCATGGTTATTGCAATTACACATTTGTGAAAGCACAGACTGACTCCAGATTGTTTTGTGATTGAAGTGTGTTTATTTCTGTGCAAATAAGTGGAGGGGGTTGTAAAATGGGCATGGGTGATGGTGGTGGAATGTCCATGGCAGAGTCCAGTCTATTTGTTTCACAGGTGCATTGGCCAAGGGGGCATAGGAAGTAGAGCAATGGCAGTTGAAGGAAGGACAGGGTGACAAAGTGGGACAGAAGGGTGACATTCAGGGGGGTCTCATTTCCTGGCGGGGTTCTTGGCAATGTTCTCTGTCTTGTTCCTGGATCTTAGGGACCGTTTGCGGGGTGGTTCTCCATCTGCAGGGGGTGGGGTGCTTGTGCTTGTGGCGGTGCCTCCTGTCCACTAGCGCCGGCGGAGGTGGAGGGCTGTTCATCGTCCAGGCTAGTGTCAGGGGCCCCTTGTTGTGCTACAGTGTCCCTCCTGGTGTTGACAAGGTCTTGCAGCACCCCTACAATGGTGACCAGGGTGTTGTTAATGGACTTCGGGTCCTCCCTGATCCCAAGGTAGTGTTCCTCCTGCAGCCGCTGAGTCTCCTGAAACTTTTCAGGGTCTCCTGATACCGTTGCCATTGTCCCCTGGGAATGATGGGAAGCTCCCATGATGTTGGACAGAGCCTCGTGGAGAGTGGGTTCCCTGGGTCTGTCCTCCCCCTGTCACACACCAGTCCTCCCAGTTTCCCTGTTTTCCTGAGCCTCTGTCCCCTGAACCGTGTGCCCACTGCCACTGCCCCAGGTCCCTGATTGTCTTGGGTTAGTGGGTTTGCCTGGGTTCCCTGTAGTGGTGGACACACTGCTGATTGACGTGTCCTGGGGACAGAGGGCTGGGCCCGCTGGGTGGGTGCTGTGCTGGTGTTTCCGGAGGGGGGAGGCTCTGTGGTGGCTTGTGCCAGTGTCAGGGGAACTGACTGCCCTGAGGTCCCTGATGGGCCGAGCTAGTTACCTTGATCCAGTTGTGCAGAGCTGCTGTCATCACTGTGGGTCTCTTCTGTGGGGGGACTGGACATGTCTGGTACCTCCTCTCCGGTGACGTTGGGTTGGGGTCCTGCAGGGGTGTAAAGGCATGATTATTGCAGCTGTACTCCAGTGCTTGCATTATTGTCTTTGTCCTTGTGTGATATTTGGGTTGGGGTCTGTGTGGGTATCTGTAGTGGGCATGCTTTGGTGTTGCATGCAGGGCTTGGTGTTGGGATGGGTGGGTTGTGATAGTGGGGCATATGTGAGGTGTTGGAGCGATAGGGATGAGGTTGAGGGTGGGAGTATGTGATGGCATGCAGGTAGGGTGTGGGATATAATAGTGAAACTTTGACTTACCAGAGTCGAGTCCTCCTGCTACTCCTGCGAGGCCCTCAGTATTGCCAAGACCTGCTCCTCCCATGTTGTTAGTTGTGGGGGAGGAAGTGTGGGTCCACCGCCAGTCCTCTGTACAGCAATCTGGTGTCTGTAGACCACGGAACGCACCTTCCCCCGTAGGTCGTTCCACCTCTTCCTAATGTCATCCCGTGTTCTTGGATGCTGTCCCACTGCGTTGACCCTGTTGACGATTCTGCACCATAGCTCCATCTTCCTTGCAATGGAGGTGTGCTGCACCTGTGATCCGAATAGCTGTGGCTCTACCCGGACGTTTTCCTCCACCATGAACCTGAGCTCCTCCTCAGAGAACCTGGGGTGTCGTTGAGGTGCCATGATGTGGTGTGGGTGATGTGTGAGGTGGTGTGTGTTGTGATGTTTGAGTGGATGTGTTGTTGTGTGTTGTTTGAGGTGCGTGGATGTTGTGTAAGTGTTGGTGTTGTGTGTCTGTGGATGCTGGTGTTGTTGATGGTGGTGTCTCTCTCGGGTGTGGTATCAGAATTGTGGTAGTAAGGGTTTGTGGGTGATGTTTGTGTGTGTTTTATATTGGATTGGGCATGTGGGTGTGGTGTGTGTATGTGTATCAGGTGTGTGTATTTCGAATTGTCCAATGGTGTTGTGTTTTGTAAATGTGTGTGTATTTTGAGCGCGGCGGTGTGTACCACCAATGGAATACCGCGGTTGAAAGACCGCCGCGTGGATTAGTGGGTCGTGGTGGTGTGGACATATTCCTGTAGGCGTGACGGTGTCGGTTTTGTTATCGCCAGTTTATCACTGACCTTTGGTGTCGCGGACTTGTGTGGGTGTCTGTATTATGGCGGATTCTGATCTGTGGGTCATAATAGCTGTAGCGGAATTCCGTGGGCGCAGCGGTATGTTGGCGGTCTTCTGCTTGTCGGAAAGCGGCATTTACCGCCAGGGTTGTAATGAGGGCCTGTGTTTTTAAGTAGAAATTGATTTCAAATCTCCATTATTTAATTTAACATACAATATTTTTTAAATTGATAATTTGGTAGTAGATATTTTGAGTAGATATTTTGGTCATTTACCTTTTGTACAGAAGTCAGTATTTAGGACTACATACTGCAACACTACCTGAGTTTTCTAGCAAACCATTTTTCTGAATGATAGACGCCTGGATGCTTGGATACTTCCCATTTGAGTGCCCCTCTATTGTTAGAGGACTCACTGCACTAGATGTATTAAAACTGTTGACATTCTCGATTTCAGGATGCTTATTCAGGAAATAAAGTCATCTAAAATTAATTAATCCCCCTCCACTCCAGACCTTCCCTGTTTTCATGGGATAGTGTTAATTAAAAAAGGATGAAAATAAAATTCTAATATTGCTTTATAAAGTCAACTGTTATATACATAATTAAGTAGTACCCACATCCATTTTCGGAGGCATTGAATTAGGTCCAACAATCCTTTCATCACCAGATGCGTGATTCCCCCTGTTGGGACCAACTTTTTCTACATGTTCCTAGGTCATCGAAGCAGAGTTACCGCAGGACAGGAAAACGTCTTGCAATCTTTACCCTATTACCTTGACAGAACACGTAAATGGCTCATAAATCAGTGAAGGTTCCGAAAATCTGCTAAATTCTAAAGTATCTACCCCTAGATTAGCTCATGTAGAACAGACTACCTTCTGTTTACAAATAGCACCAACCAGGCACAGATCAATGAATGACTGTCTGACATGGACTTAACACAATTTCTGCCCTAAGCTGACAGGCAACATAAAATCTTTGGATCCATCCTCGACAAAGACAGCTTCTTCCGAAATGCAAATAACAAAGACAATCAAAAAAGAATTGTACCAGCATGGTCTGGCAAAAGTGGAGCACCTCATATCTAAAAAAGACAACAGTGAAATCCCTGTTCCTCTTCCACCCGGATTAATGCAATTCTTTACTCAATGTACTCTCCAACAACATACTGATACTAGCAGTACTCTTACATACTGTGTACAATACTTTAAAAAACCTACATAGGAAGGAACTCAAGGTGCAATATCTCTCAGTTCTTTTTTGCTTTTGGGAGGTGTGAATATTATGAAGAAAGCACAGGTATCTAAGTTTTGTCAGCTGCCACTTAAAAGTAAATCACATCACACATAAAAAAAGCAATGAAGTTAAAAGTGCCACCTAAAAGGATGCGTCTAAGGAAAAACAGCTGACCAAGTTTACACAATCTCTCTTACTTCAGTGATTGCTAGAGGAGTTTTCACCTGATCTTGAAAGAACATACTTGAAACACTCAAGGTACTGCATGGAAGAAGGCCATGACAGGAAACCCACAGGCTTCTTGTATGTATGACAAGAGACTACTGCTTATTCATGCTCAAATAGATTATCATCTCTCCATTCTGTGATCACTTGCTGTGGGTTTCACAGATGAATTATGATTTCCAATGCAGGTCTAGGTCTTTAGGATCCTGATGACCCCTTGAATCTCTGAGGTAACATCCTTAAGATCGTTTAAGAATTCATCCTCCTTTGCATATATGAAGATGAATCAATGCACCTAGCAAGAATAAGTAATGCCCTATATTTGTTGCTTGATGAAGTATCCAACTATTGTAACACTTATGATATCCAAAGCACTAAACATAGAAAAGCCTTCTATCAATTGATTAAAATAAATGCAGTATGTCAAAGCAGATTACCATCGAGGCACCTTCAATTAAAGTGAAGTTCTTGGAGAATCAATATAGAGGAGTCCTTTAATGGTATTTTAAGCATCACACACAAGCACAGAATACCATTTATGGTCAGGGCTGAGGATATGTTCTCACTCAGGGTTGCATGGAAACTGTGTATGGAGCTGAAATTTAAGGGCTGTCAAACGCCCAGCAGAAATTCTGAAAAAACTAAAGGAGTTTACCACCAGTGCGCCAGATCGTGTGGTAAGAGATGATTGTGGCTGGATTTAACAGCCTATCAAATAGTGGTAAAATCTGCCACAAAGAGGCAAACTCCCAAATGTATTGCTTGATTGATAGGGCTTGGGCAGTAATGCGGATGAATCACCCCTAAAACATCTATATTGTGCTTAGGACCAGAACTACATGTCCTTCAAACAATGTTTGCCAGACACTGCTAACTGGCTGCTTAACAATACACTGAAATAAATTCTGATACTTGTCTTTAACCATACTAACACAATCAGGTCTGATTATTAGTTGCCTGGTAACCTTGGCCCTTTTACTTTCACTCACAACAGTGGATAAAATCTGTGTATATCTGAATGATAGGCTCTGCTTGTTTTATAAGATTAATAAGGCAGTGCCTTTTCTCAGCTTAGAATGTTTAAAAAAGCTCCACATACTTACCTCCAGAAGGTTGCAAGCTTGTTTCCCTTACGTTACTCCTATCTACGATTTATTATTAGATTTTATTTGGCATCACCTAAGCTTTTAATTGATAAGGTGTAGTTATCCTAATATATGGCTGTTCATCTGGATTTTGGACTCAATACATGGATTCACATATCTTCCTGCAGGTGTGCCATTCACTGGAACCCTATAGAAAGAAGAATTCTCTTTAACACACTCTTTTTAGTCCACCATGCATTGCACTAGTTCGGCCCTCTTTATTTGCAGTACAAGTTTCAATAGTATTCTTCAAATCATTCTCTTCGGACTGCTCAGAATCATAACTTGACTCTGCCTTTTATTCAAATATCACACTTCGGGTGATGTGCTTTAAGTTTATTGATAGCATATAGTTTCAATTTTTTGATATCTACGACCCAATATCTGACTTTCAGCAAATCTCTACAAAACCTAATTTTTAATTGGTTATGATTTGTATTTTCTCTTGCTATTAATCCCATCAGGTTTATTGCTGGGACACACTTTGAGTAAGAGTTTGTGCTTTATAATTCCCATTAAATGCATCATTAAGAAAAACCTGCATAGGAAAAAAACTCAAGGTGCAGGATCTCTCAGTCCGTTTTTTTTTTTAGAGGTGTGGATGTTATGAAGAAAGCAGAGGTATCTAAGCTTTGTCAGCTGCCACTTAAAAGCAAATAACATCACACATTAAACAGCAATGAAGTTAAAAGTCTCATCTAAAAGGATGGCATCTAAGAAGAAGCAGCTCACCAAGCTTACACAATCTCTCGTACTTCAGTGATTGCTAGAGGAATTGTCACCTGATCTTGCAAGAGCTTACTTGAAGCACTCAAGGTACTGAATGGAAGAAGGCCATGGGAGGAAACCTACAGGCTTCAAGAACCTATGACAAGAGTCTACTGCTTATTCGTGCTCAAATAAATTATCATCTCTCCATTCTGTGATCATTTGCTGTGGGTTTCACAAATGGATTATGATTTCCAATGCAAGTCTTGGTCTTTAAGAGCCTGATGACCCCTTCAATCTTTGAGGTGATCAAGGAACACACACCAGAGAGAGAAGGTTCCACCAGTTACGCAGCCACTTCTTAGGATTTTCAAGCCATAGATTACCTTTTCATCAGGCACCTATTAAATACCTGTAGAGATTTCATATAAACAAGGACTCATTGTACTGCCTTTAAGTTTTATCAACCACTAATTAAATCGTAGAAAATACCATACTGAGTATAAAGAGTGGATCACTTGATAACTCCAACTGTTATTAGAACAAAATATTGAGTTTTAAGTATTGAGATAAAGAAATATTGGGAAACAATACTGTGATGCAAATATATGGTGATGCAGGAATATTGTTGACATGAATATGGATTTTTTAGGGAAATAATATTCTTTCAAGAATATCCGTGTTGTTAATATTGTTTTCAATAAATAGTTGTATAAATATTGTTTTTTAAATTATCTTTGTGTTTTATAAAGTTCATATATTAACTTTGCATGTAAAATATTGATTCTATAATTGTTGACAGTATTTTTAGGCATAGTTTGTAACTTTAAGTAATTTATCATTTTTAATTTAACTGCTAATAGAATTTATAGTGTTGCAGCAGTTTGTGAGCTTTGTAGAGGTAAAGGGTGGGAAGTTAATTAAGTATAATTAATTAACAATAAATTATGAATGATTTAATTGACTATTCATTAAGTAAATTAAAAAAGTTTAATGTTTTTTAAGTTATATATTGGGTGTGGGGTTTCGGGTTTGTAGGGGCATATGGTGGGAAGTTATTCAAGTAATAATTAACAATTAATTGTTCACTTTTCAATAATAATTTAATTGACTATTAAATATGTGAATTGTGTTATACCTATTTATTTTAGTTATACTTTAAGTGTGGGCTGTTAATTTTGTGGGAGCATAGTGTGGGAACCTAATTAAAGAATACATAAATTACAGTTTGGAATTCATATTTAATTATTACATTTTTAATAATCATGTAAACTGTTTAATTGTTTTTTATTTTATACATATCATTTTCTTAATAAAGGTTTTTATATTTCTGGACAACTAATAGGGTTATTAAATATGTGATGTGTTTTAAGTGATATAGTTTCGCTACTGCTGCAATGACTGGAGTGGGAATAGTAAATATTACCCCTCTGGAGTCCAACACTTTCCCTACTGTTGTACAGATTGGAGTGAGAATAATACATTTAACCCCTCAGGAGTCCAGTGCCTTCCCCACTGTTGCACATACTGGAGTGGGAATACTAAATGTAACCCCTCCAAAGTCAGCGCTTTCCCTACCTTTGCATAAACTGGAGTGAGAATAGTAAATTGTACCCCTGCAAAGTCCACCCCTTTCCCTACTGTTGCATAGACTGGAGTGGGAATAGTAAATTTAACCCCTCCGAAGTCCAACACTTTCCCTACTGTTGCACAGACTGGAGTGGGGATAGTAAATTGAATGCCTCTAAGTCCAACACTTTCTGTGGTAATGCACAGACTGAAGTGGGAATAGTAAATGTAACCCCCCCTGAACTCCAACCCTTTTTTTTAAATTGTTGCACAGACTCAAGTTAAAATAGTACCTTTTACCCCTCCAATGTCCAACGCTTTCCCTATTGCTCTACACACTGGAGTGGACATAGTAAATTGTATCCCTCCAAAGTCCAACACTTTCCCGACTGTAGAGGAGACTGGAATAATAATAGTTAATTTAACCTCTCCAAAGTCCAATGCTTTTCCTACTGTTGCACAGATTGGAATGGGAATAGTACATTTTACCCCAGTGAATTCCAACACTTCCCTTGTGTTGCACAAACTGGAGAGGTTATAGTACATTTTACCCCTCCAAATTCCAACGCTTCCTTACTGTTGTACAGACCAGAGTGGGAATAGCAAATTTTAAGCCTCCGAAGTCCAACTCTTTCCCCACTGTTGAACAGACTGGAGTTGGAATAGTCCATTTTACCCTTTTGAATTCCAATGCTTTCCCTTCTGTTGTACAGACTGGAGTGGGAATAGTAAATGTTACCCCTCCGAAGCCGAACGCTTTCCCTACTGTTACCCAGAGTTATTGTTTTTTTACTATATATAATGAAAATTGATATTTTTTTATTTTTTGTTTATGTTAGTGTAAACAATATTTTAGCTATGATATTTTTGTAATTGCCTTTATAAGTATTTGTTGTTTTTGTAATCAATATACTTGATTTGATATTTGTCTGTCTCGATATTTGTAGTTCTGTTAATCTGTCAAACAACCTCTCCAACCTTTAGTCTATGCCTTCTCCATGCACATGCTATACAGTGTGTATTATCTGATCATCCTGACCATCCAACCATTTCTACATGACTTTTCCTAAGTCTCTCAACCTCATCAAAAGTGTTGCCTGCAGTGGCGTACTCCCCCTGCAAAGTACATGGAGGTGGCCCCCTCCTCCCTGCCCCACCACCTACCAGTTTTGCTGAGGGGGCCCCTTGGATCTTGGGGAACTCCCCGCACCACGAGGCCTGCGTGGGATTTTGTTTCGCCACTGGCTGCCCACTGATGCAATCATCTTCTCTTCACTCAAGACTCCAAAAGGGAACAATGCACATTCAGTCCCAAGAGACTTTCATTAGAACAGCCATATACACCATCACAAGCAAATGCCCTTTGTGGATCATTCTGTTCCTCTTTAAGAAAACAAGTGGGGGGTGGTGGCCAAGATTGTGGACGAGTGAGACACGTTTCCTGGTCTCTCCATCCTCAACGCTGATCTTCCCCTCATGCGTATCTGCACATTGTGGGTAATTTGCCATGATCGGTGAGCTTCAACTGGGGATGCAACAGAGCACCATCAGACCGAAAATAGGCCTGATTCAGCAGAGAGACAGCACCCGTGGACGATGAGGGTGAGAAGAGAAGCACAGCCTGTGACAAGATGGTGGAGCTGTGGCCTGGAGCTTGCACCAGCTAGCACTGGGGCCTTTGCCCAACCCCTTAGGAACAACGCCAAAGCGACCAAAGTGTGACCCCCTTCTCGTTGATGGCCCCAGAATGTGGTGAGTCCTGACCACGCCCTATGGCTCCCAGCTGGCCCAGTGAGCCCATCATTCATATGAGGCCTTCCCCAGCTGGGTGGAGAAAAGTAGACTTCGAGTGCCTACCCCCGAGAGCCTTGCGATAGCAAGCAGAGTGACCCACAATCAAACAGCTGCGGAGCCTACCTTCTACTCCTGCCGGCTTGGACCCTGCAGTGGTTGTTGTGGGTGACTCTCGCCCGAGGTCCCTGTGATTACGAGAAACCAGTGACAGCCTAGATTGGCCCAGTTTTGGCCCTCCCTGGGGCTGAAGACAGAGGGAGGCTGCTCTTGCATTGTGGCAACAGGGTCTGTCTGGCCACTGCCATTGCCCCAGTTTACCGCGGATCAACTGGTGACCACCTGTGAGGGAGCCGGGCTGACGTGGAGACTTGAGCGCTCCCCCCTGAGCTAGAGAGCCACAGGGCAGACCCGATCCTCAGGCCTCCCCTGCTCTACATTGTTGCCGAACTGCACCTGCCACATCTGGGCCCTGCCCTGCCAGTGGTCTTCCAGAATCCCACACAGGGGCCTGAACTTGCTACCTGTCATCCCACATATCACCAAGCTCCCAATCGATCTGAAAGATGGAATCAGGAGCCGAGGGTCACGCACCCATCTCTACCACGCTGCTATGTGCCTGCAATAAGACTGCCCAGCACCAGGGTCATACCGGGGCTCTCTCTCAGGAGGGTGCATTCTTGCTAGGGGAAATAGATTTGGAGGACATCTGGAGTACCCTTTGTGTGCATATGACTGCACATTTTTATCCCATAGACATAAAACATATGCCCACATAGATTACTTCCTAGGCACTTCAATCATTCAATCTATGGCTGCAGCCTCAGAGATAGAACCTCGCTCAATGTCGGACCACACAGCGGTGTCCTTCACCCTAACCTTTCTGCCGTTACAGCCCTCACCCAGAATCTGGCAAATGCGAGAAATCCCCCTGCACTAACCTGCAATTATTAAGCAAATTAATAAAGTGCCATTGGATTTCCTTCAGTTAAATGACACCCCCAGGTGTCTCTACCTCTACACTACGGGAAAACCTGAAAGCAGTAGTTAGAGGTGAACTAATCGCGATTTTGGCAGCAGACAACACATTTTACTGGGATGAAAGAGAGCAATTGTCCCGTCAAGTCCTGGAATTTGAACTTATTCACAGATTTATTAGGGCTCCTTCAGTCTGGCATCAACTGGAGACAACTCAGAACCAACTGGTGGGCATTGATCTCAACAGAGCGGAATATGCTGCTCTTTGACTTCACCACTCCTTTTATGTTGCCGGAGATAGATGTAGATGTCCCCTGGTCAATAGATTACAGGTGCAGCGATAGGCCACATGTGTTCAGGCATACTATACACGGGTGGCTCTGAACGGACCAGCAATGCCCAAATAATGTCTGCCTTTCGCAATTTCTATGAGGAACTATATGGGGAGCAGGACCTACCTGAATATAGTTCAGGTCTGTATCTTCAGGGAGCCCACACACTGAAACAGACACCAGTACAGGCATTCGATCTGGATCACCCAATTTCGGTTGAGGAGGTGATCCCTATCATTGCCAGACAGAAGATATTTAAATTACTGGGCTCTGACGGATTCCCTGCACTCTTTTACAAAACCTTCTGCTTGTCCTTGGCTCCCCTTCTAACTCAACTGTTTAACACTCTCAAGAACACAGCCTCGATCCCACCCTCTCTGTTGGAGTCTTCAATTGTTGTCATTCCAAAACCAGGCAAAGATAAGCGCCATTGTGCCTCTTATGGCCGATATCCCTTATAAACATTGATATGAAGCTGTTCACTGCCATTCTGGTAGCTCACTTAGGCCCCCTTCTGCAAAACCTTATTTCCCTGGACCAGGCAGGCTTTGTTCTCCATCGCTATTGTAGTGATAATACAAAACAGATCCTGCATTTAATTGACAAGGCCAATGCTCAAACCAAGATCGAATGCTCCTGGCTGTGGACGCCGAGAAAGCATTCGATCAGGTTCATTGGCAATACCTAGAAGCTACACTTCGGATTTGGCTAACACTTTCGTTCATAGGTTCTTAGCAACTATGGCCACCCGGAAGCAACTGCTAGGGTGAATGGGCAGACAACAGGTCCGCTCCCTATTTGTGGAGGCACGAGCCAGGGCTGCCCCCTCAGGCCCCTGCTTTTTGCACTGTACATTGTAGCCCCTGCCCCAGGGAATTTGCGACAATCAAGAAATTTAAAAGATTTCTTTTGGTGGGGAAGAGCACATAATTAGTTTGTATGCTGATGATGTCCTGGTGGCTCTGGAAGAGCCATCCACCTCGCTCCCGGCTTTTTTTAAAGGAGTTTGAGGTCTTCAGACAGGCAGCAGGATTCTGAGTGAATGTGCGCAACTCCCAAGCCCTCAATCTTTCCCTCACACCGGCCACATAACTGGCCCTATCCTGCACTTATCCAATACAATGGGCGTCTACTTCCACCCCCTACCTGGGTATACAATTTGCCCCTCCAGCCAAGGCGACTTCATCCCTCAATTATAAGACTTTACACCAACAGATTAAAACAAACGTAGCCACATGGGAGCCATATCACCCTCTTGGCTTGGTCGAATGGCCGCCCTGAAAATGTCAATCTTACCTAAAGTCTTATTCTTTTTCAGACTTTGGCAGCTAAACCCACCACCAGTACCATCAAGGCCATGCAGCATGACTTCAATAGCTTTCTGTGGGCCAATGACCACTCCTGCATGTGGAAGGAGCTGAGTTACAGGCCTCCAAATGACTGTATCCTGGGAATCCCAAATCTTTCACACTATTACCAGGCGGCATAACTTTGGTTCCTACTCGAATGGTCTTGGGAGGAATCTGAAAAACACTGGATGTTCATGGATAGAGCGGTGGCGGAGCAGTATCTCTGGAAATTCCCTTTTTTTCATAAGAATGCCCGACCGAGAAGCCTCTATCTCTCCCCTATCACCAAAGCCTCTCTAGAGGTCTAGGATCGACTGAGCAAACGAGGAGGCCTGACCTTGTTTCCCCTCCATTGACACCGATATTTGGCACTGGTTTTCACTCCAGGGCTAAATTCAGCAGCATTCTAACACTGGCAACAAGCTGGATGCTGTTCCATAAGGCACTTGTTTGATGAGAAGGGCCCCCTTCCCGTAAACAACTCCGATCTGATTATGCAATACCTGAAACTGACCGACTGCACAACCTCCAAATCAGGCACTGGCTGATGCATCCCACAGTCTGTCCTGGGGCACAATGCTCTCTCACCCATTTTGAAAAGTGACTGGTCACTAAAACATCTGATAGACACCTTATCACTGAATGCCATGGCCTCTTATGCCCGCCCACCCCACACGTCAAATCGACAAGCCAGCAGTGTTGGGAATTAGGGCTTGGCTGCTCATTGTCCCAGAAGGAATAGGGAGAAATATACTATTGTGCGCTGCACACAGCCTGTAACACAGCCAGTATTGAAATGGCTACCAAGACCTCCACATATTGGTACCTCATGCAGTCTGCCTAATTCGGGGCAATCCCCCACATAAACCGGAGTGCTGGTTCAGCTGTAGTTTCCCTGTCACCTTACTGCACCTACTATCGGAATGCCCGAAGCTCACCTCATACTGGTCATAATTATTAGACAATATAGACACCCAACTTAACACCCAGCTTCCTTGATCTCCTGCTTAAACAATATTGGGATTGCTTAATGCTCTTACCTTTCCACTCAAATCCCGTAGAGAGCGACAGATTGGATTGACTTTGGTGCGACCCTACAGAATATCCTGGCACATTGACATACGGGACAGATTCCTGCCTACCATGGGTGGCTCCACCACCCCTGGTACATACTAGGGATGAAAAGTTGATCCTTACTCTCTCAGCATAGGGTGCTTCATATCCTGACCTTTGGCACGAGATCACTTGCCCCAGATATCTCTGCCTTCTCTAGATAATAGAGACTTTTGTCTATCCCAACCAAAAAAGTACCAATTAGCATGACTCGTCATGACACGCGAGACCACATTATTCATTACATTATCTAGCACTGTAGTTCCCAGGGACAGGGGGAAGTTTGGGGATTGTTATGTTTATTCATATTTGTACTATGGATGGTGAGCCATATGAGCTCATGGTAACACTATATTTTCTCTGTACTGAAACCCACTAAAGAGATTTGAACCATAAAAGAATACAGGTCTGTCAGCAAGACAGACAACGACTGAAAATGTGCACTGTATGCCCCTTTTTCATATGCTATGAGGTGGGGAGTGGCATAGCCAGAAGGCAGTCAGAGAAAAAGCAAAACATTTAATGCTGCGGGCGTACAGTACTTGTCTTCATGTACAGACCTGCCTCAAAGATAAGGAATGGGATAAGGAACAGTACAGAGGAGTAATTGATGGACAGGTTGGAGTCTTTTCCAAGAGAGGATTTAGATTGACTAAGGACGCTCTAAATCAATTTAGGATTTTTTTAGATTTCGTTTTGCTTTATACTGAATACAGCATGGAGATTTTGCTTGCTTCCAGGCAGATACTAACAGGTGTGAATTACTTGTTAGGGATTAATAATAATTATGAGCTCAAGAATCATACTGGAAGAATTATTCATTTAATTTAAAAACCATATTATGTGCTTATGCTGTGAATCCCATCTCTACGAAAGTGCAAAAATCTGTTTAAAAATTAAATTAAATAAACCATCTCTGCTGCGACTGCTAAAAGTTACATGGGGAAAACTCTAAATAAAAGTGCTCTATTCAGGTTAAAAAATGAGTTCACACATCCCCCAGGGAGGTATAGCATTGAGAGTGGAAATACTTCTAAACCGGAAATATTTCTCCACAGTCTATATTTAGTCATACAACTCTATGCATTGTCTTTATGCAGACCTACCTGCCATTTTACAGTAATTTTGAGACTGCAGGTCTTTTAGGGCGGGGAATATAACCTTTCTTTGGACAGGTTGATGGATTATTTGACTGTAATTGATACTAACACCGTCAACACTCTTTCTTTCATTTTGTTTTGTTTAATATGTCTACCACTGTCTCTCTCATTACTGCATCAGGACCTACAATTTAAGGAGGAAAGGTATGCTGAACTGCAGATAACATACACATCTTTCTTTGAGCTGGTGTTCTATATAAAGTGCAACAATGAGGTGCCATGAATATTATATCTTGTCTGTGTATTCCCCTCTTTTATCTACATGTGCAAATAACTCAGTTACGAGTGAATATGTGTGATTATAAGAATGCACATCTAGTTTATATTATTCTGTTCTGAATTGTGATTATCAAATTTGCTTGAATATATTCGCCGTGTTTAATCTCATACGATAACTGTTCTGTTTCATATTATTTGTTATTGATGTCGGAAGAGTTTCAAGAATTTGATAAGTACCTTTGTGGTTTATTACTATAATTCAAAAGCGCAAAGTCTCCCCGAATGAAAATAAGCGAGACACTCTCTGCTGTCTATTCTGACAGGTTCATCGACAATGAAGTGTTAGAACAGCTGAGCACAGAGAGTAAGGGGTTGGAGGTGAATCTTCATACCAAGTTCCAAAGGGACAGGGCCTGCAGAATCATATCACTGATTCTAACTGAAGGAAAGGAGGCAATTAGCCTTCATTTGCTCAGCATATTAGTGCAGCTGACCTCGCACAAGAACAGAAAGCATTGCCATTGCATTGAACAGAAGCCTTATTGTTCTAATAGGCATGCAGGTGTGATTGCTGTTCCTTCTTTTCTTTTGAAATGCTTTCAAGTTGCTTCCCAGATATTTTCTTTGGGGTGGCAGGAGTACTGGGTATAAATAAGTCATCAATGGCTCAGGTTGGTCGATGTTGGTGGAGGATCTAGTTTCTGCACTAGGACTTTGCCAGCCTCCTAACAGCTAAGATCAACTGTTTTCCAAACCAATTTTGTAAAACTACAGCAACACCATTCCAACCAGCAATGATATTTACAAGACTAAGAACCTCGAGAAAGCCTAAGGCTGACCACTCATATAGAGCAAAACGTGTTTTCTGATTTTAACGATAATGTTGTGGATGAAATAGCTATCTGGATGCCCGATGCAAAAGAATGAAAGATACAAAACCTGCCCATCTCTTTGCCAACTCACTGAGTTGTGCTCAGTGTTATGGAAATTAGGGACTAAATATTTAGAATGCAAATATATATTTCAAGTGCCTTCTCTCTGTAGTAGACCGCCTGCTTCTTGATACTGTCATTAAAGAGAGCTTCAGCCCTTGCAAATTAGCTTACAACCTTGACGGAGCTTGTTAAATCTTGCAGGTGCTCTGTTACGCCTTTCTAGGGCGTTTTCTACTAATTAGGCTTACATAAAGCTTTGAAGAATATATTTCCAGGTTGTCTTAATGTTCCTGGAGGAGTCGAGGTGGTTCCAAAATATTCTGAATGCTCAAACTTCCCACATAGCCTTCAATATGCCCTTGATTCTGTCTGAGTCTAAATCACCTAAACCAAACATTTTACATCCAGAGTATTTCACACTTGTACAGCTGTATCATTTTGACTCTCAGTCTGTTGAGCGTCCAAGATGAATATCTGGTAGATGGCCTTTTCACTTGATATGGAGGAGTCTGCGGGTGCACGATGCTTGGAAAGAGGCTTGTAATCGGTTGTCGGGTATGACTTACAAATGCCATTTCTTGGAGTTTGGTTGCTGGGCCTCTTTGACAGTCAGGTTTCTCTCTGGAGGCAGTTTCTGGTAAAAATATGACTGACTATGTCCTGGCGTCGTGGTCCTGTGCCCAAATAGCCTGATTGGCTTCATTATCTGGTCTACTTGGATGAATTACAAGACTCGCCCTTTTCTCTGATTGTCATTACTATGAAAACAACTTTCCCGTGAGAACAGCTTTGCGGCATACATGTGGACGCCAAAACCAGTGGTGCTCTGACAGTATTTCAGTTTTGTTTCATTAAGGGCAGGTTGTACCCCTTAGCATCTCCATACTTTTTATCTTTTAAGGGAGGACATACTCCAACTTTACCTTTCCCCATTACTTTTACTTTCCCCCACCCTCAAACCCTTTTTGTGCCATGCCTCATCCTGATTTACCCCTATTATTTGCCCTCCCAACACTTTAAGTCACTCCGTCCACATGACCCCACCCCTATTTCCACTCCCCTTTACCTACTTGGCTGTGTTGAACCGACCTCTTCTTTCCTCCTTTGCCTTTTTTTAACTACTGGATCACGGTGGCCCTAAAAGAATGACTAACAGTGGATTTCTTCCATTTTTTTCAAAATAAACTTTAATTCTTACAGTTGTTATAGTTTAAGATTGTAATAATTCCTGTATTTTCGTTGCTTAATCAATCCTTAGGCAAGTATACCTTTTCCAAAGGCATTTTGTTTTTGTGGAAAGATTGTATTATCATTGTGACATTTTTCCAGAATGATGTTTCGGCAGCCTGATTTTAATTTTGAAAATCTGTTGTAAGATCGAATTCCATTCATCTGCACTCTCTATATTTGATTATACTTGGTGGAGATTCAATTTTCCCACACTCTATGCAGACTGCAACTGTCTTGCACTGGGATATTTTGTTATTTACTAAACTTAATGAATACTCCAATTGAGACCTCTTGGCACTAGAAGATTATGTCGGTCCAGAACAAAATCAGCTACAGCTTGTGCTCAGTCGTTTCTGAACTGCAACATATTGGATTGAACTGTTAATTTGAAGGGAAGACTGTTCAAGAGTTTTGCATCCTAAACGTTTGAGGTTCTAGGGCTCACATCCACTGGAGGGATCCACAGTCTACTGTCCCACTAGTTGGGAGAGTTTTGTGACAGCAAAGTCTCCGATTTGCCATGGTTTAACTTGAGACAGTTGTTCATCCATCATATGACAGCTTTCATCGCCAGGAGCAACCTCTCAACAAAATATAGGTGGCGTATACATAAATAAAATGGAAGAAAACATGCAGAAAGCAAACCAAACAAAGTAATAGACTGAGCTGCAGGTGGCAGACTTTGATGCCCTCTGGGACACCCCACGACACTGATTTATTTTGGGCATGATGTGAATGAACTCATCTGCACTAATATAGGGATTCAAAATTGTCCTCACAAATAAAGGCTGACTATATTTTTGATCATACGAACAATGTTTCTTATACAGCTCATCAATGCTCACTTTCATATGAAATGTTGTTTATCTTAACCAGTGGGAACCACAGTAAGTGGAACAGTAGATCCCTAATTGTACTCTATTGTTAGGGTCTATGAATAGGGCAGGGGTAGGGGATCACAGTCTATCCGCTCTACTGAGACAAAGTAGACCTGATACTCATCATATCCCGTGATACATCACCTTACATTAAATGTTATTTCATTTATCCTATAGTCCTAAGGTAGACCATACACATAAACCTCATAATGCCTTCACTTTTTGCTGGCTGTGGGAATAAAATGGCACGGTGTTACCTGTGCACACCTGTCACCGTTAGAGAATGATATTCAAACTCCTGATGCAGCTATAAGTGGGATTCGGCTAGTTCACTTGGGTACTGATTGCTTCAACATCTCACTGACCTTTGCGTTCAATTAGGTGTTGGCTCAAGTCTGTGAGTGTCTGATTGCGTACATTTTTCTGCAGTCTGAGAACCTGAGGTCTGTAGAACTCTAGGGGTTGTGGTGTACTTTCGTGCACCCCAGTAGTGTCCAAGTCTATAAGTATGTCATAGGTCTAGAACTTCTTTGTGTATTCTATGGTATACAATTCTATGTGTGTCAGGTTTGTGATGTTGATTATTTTGCCCACATAGTATACCAGTCCCTAGGTTTCTCATGGCTCTGTTGTTTCTTTGTGCAACCCAGAAATAAACATGTCGTTTTGGTGTACACACAATTTATCAGGGCTCTGTTATTTCTTTGTGAATCCCACGATTAGACAGAATGCACTTGTGGTTCTTATTTTTCTCTTCGTCATCTTTGGGCAGACAAGACAGCAAGTCTTTCATGGATCTGTGCCCATAAAATGATACAGTTCTACTGTTCTGTCATAGTTCAGGTGATATTTTGTGCCATGCTGGATAGCTCTGCGGTTCTGGTATTTCTTTGGGCACGCAAGTAGTATGCAGGTCTATAAGTGCTTCATGACGGCTGTTTCTTCATGCTCCCTGAGAGTATACAGGTCTGGAAGTCACTTATATTTCTGATACTTCTTTATGTGACCCACGAGTATACAGTCCAACATGCAGGTCCCTAGGTTTCTCATGTCTTTGTTTTGTCTTTGTGCACCCGGGAACTGCATAGGTCTATGGGTTTCCCATGATTCTGGCGATTCTCCCAAAGGTACAGGAGAGAAAACTCTTCTAAGTGTTTATAATCCTGGTGTTTTGTGCTTTATGATAGTAAACAAGAGTTTCATGGTTTGGGTATTTCTTTGTGCATCCAGCTGCTATACAAGGAGTCTCTCAACGTTCAGAGTTTGTCCCGGTAGTATTCTGATGTATATATATATATATATATATATATATATATATACGTATATACGTATATATGTATATATACGTATATATGTATATGTATATATATGTATATATATATTTATATATATATATATATGTATATGTATATATATATATATATATATGTATATGTATATATATATATATATGTCTCTTATAGGTTTGCTTGTGTGCGCTCTGAGAGTGTACGTGACTATAAATCACTCATGATTTGGGAAGTTATTTGTACATGAAAATTCAGGTCTATAAATCTGTCATGGTTATGGTGTTTCCATGAGCACTGCAGGAGTATAGAGTTCTCTGGGCTTTTCTTGCTTCTTGTGTTCCTATTTCCCCTCTTGAAGTATACAAGAAGTCTCGCATGGCTCTGATATTTCATTTTGCATGCAAGGTGTACAAAGGGCTATGTGCTTTACATGTTTCTGGTGTTTCTGATACTGGACTTTTTTGCACGTCGGTCAGATATACATGTTTATTAGTTCTGGTGATTTCCGTGCACCCAGGTACCATTAGGAAGTCTCTCATGGGCCTGGTGTTTCTTTCTGCACTATGGTAGGATGCAGGAGGTCTTTTACGGTTCTGGTGATTCTTCGTGCACTCTGGTGCAATACAGCGAGTCTCTCATATGTATGTTTCTTGGGCACCCTGGTGCTATACATGAGGTCTCTCATGGGTTTGGTGTTTGTTGGTGCATGTTGGTGTACACAGTTTGTTTCTTTTAGCTATTGTGTTTATTTGTGCACTCAGGTACTACGCAGATTGTCTACCAACAGTTTTGGTACTATACAGGAATTCTCTCACATTCTGGTGTTTTTTTTTTTTGTGCACCCACATACAATACAGGAAGTCTCCCGCAGTTTTGGCGTTTCTTTGTGGACTCTGGTGCACACACAATGACTCTCGAGGTTAAGGTGTTTCTTTGATTAACCTGATACCATACAGGGAGTCTCTCACAGTTTCAGTGTTTCTTTGTGCACAATGGTGTACACAAAAAGTCTCTCAAGTTTATAGTGTTTCTTTGTGCATACTAGAACTATATAGGACGTCTCTCATAGTTTTGCGTTTCTTTGTGCATCGTTGTATAATGCAGGAAGTTTCTCATAGTCTTGGGGTTTCTTTGTGCATCTTGGTATACACAAAAAGTATTTCACGGTTGTAATGTTACTGTGAGCAGCGATCTAGCATACAGGAGTTTAACCCTCCCATCGTATCTGAAGTCAGTATTTGAAGCCAGAGAAACTAAACTGTTTTGTAAAAGTATGAGGGCTAAGCTTTCCTCTCCACCCTTCTCTGCCCCAAATCCCATTTCCTCATCACACGTGTGACAAGCTGCTTCCTTGAATGAGTGGCAATCCCGCCTTGCTACGTCCTGGCATGTAGCTGTCTGATTCAGGCAAACGTCAGGCTGCAAACGAGTCGGAGAGTGTGTTTTTCATTTATACAGCGACACATCTGGGATCCACTACACATGATTTGGTACATTTAATCTATCCCCAAAGCGACATCTGAAATTAGGGTATTACAGACTGAGTGTTCTTTTATTGTTATTCTTTCTGGAAGGTCCAGCAAGTTCCATTCCAATAACGCAACTACCCAGACGTAGTGTACAGTGGGAAGAGCAGAAGCAGTGAAGCTACGCATATCTCGCCGTGCAGGTCACTACCAATAGACACTTTACAAATCTGTGTATTTATGTTATGGTGCATCTTGAGATGCTTAATGCTATCTAACATTTAACATATTTTGAATCATTTTTATGGGTAAATTATTAAGCGAATAAAGGCTATAATGACTGCTTTAAAAAACACATTCAATTAAAAACAAAAATTATGTTCAACTGCAAACTCTTCTTTTGGACTTCGGCTTGTGTGAAACATTTAAGATTGATACTTTCAATAATTTCAATAATTTGATTTTAATTCGTCCCAGAGTTTTTGCTTGCAAACACCCTTTAGTTTTTCTGATAGGATTAGTGGTGCAGATCACCAACAAGGCAACAGCGTTCCGGAGGAGACATTGGGGGTCATTCTGACCTCGGCGGTAAAAGCCGCTTACCGCCGGTCAGAAGGCCGCCACAATACCGCCGCGGCCGCGGTCAGCCGCCACGGACATTCTGACCCACAACTGCAAAACCTCCAAAAATCCGCCCTCCACTGCAGTCCGCCACATCAGCGGCCAGCGGTAAACTGGAGAAGACCAAACCTCCACCGCCACGCCAACAGAAATACGCCCATCCCATTGTGACCCGCAAATCCACGCGGCGGTCATTCAACCGCGGTATTCCATTGGCGGTACACACCGCCGCGGTCAAAATACACACACCTTTACAAACCCCTACCACATTGGACAATCTGAAAGGCACACACCTGAAACACATACACACACCACTCCCACACATCCAATACCATATAAAACACACACCCACATCACCCACAAACCCCTACCAACAAAAACCAGAGACGAAGGAGAGAGAGACACATCAGAGAATAGAGAGCCAGACACACAGAGGCACACCACAACATCACACACACCACATAGAAGCACAAAGCACCACACACCAACACACACATCATCACATACACCACCCCACACCTCATACACACCACCCCATGGCACCACAAAGGCACCCACGCTTTTCGGACCAAGAACTCCGGGTCATGGTGGAGGAAATTATAAGAGTTGAACCCCAGCTCTTCGGCACACAGGTGCAGCACACCACGATAGCTAGGAAGGCGGAGCTCTGGCAGCGGATCGTGGACAGAGTCAACGCGGTGGGACAGCATCCCAGAAATAGGGACGACATCCGCAAACGATGGAACGACCTACAGGGGAAGGTGCGATCGATGGTCTCGCGACACAACATCGCAGTGCAGAAGACTGGCGGGGGACCCCCACCCACTCCACCCGAATTCACAGCATGGGAGCAAGAGGTACTAAACATCCTGCATCCTGATGGCCTCGCTGGAGTACACGGAGGAATGGACTCTGGTAAGTACAAGCCCAACCACTTCACCCCCCCCCCAGCATGCTAACCCTCACCCTCACCCCCAACCCCCCAGCACACATCCTCCCTGAGAATGTCTCTCCAGCACAACCCACCCAACACCAACCCCTGCATGCCATCCCCAAACTATGGACACCCATCACCTAAGCATGACCACTGCACATACCCATCCCCCCCCCACAAAACACCCTCACAACACCTCCCCCAAGGGAATGCCAGCACAGGGGGACAAGGGCACCCATAAAACGCAAGCTAATGCACACACAGAAACAATAACCATACCCTCTTACCCCATGCAGGACCCGAACAACAACACACTGGTCAGGAGGGACCAGAAATGTCCATCCCACCCCCGGAACAGGCCCCTAGTGATGACAGCAGCTCTGTCGACCTGGACCCTGATGACCAGCCCGGACCATCGGGGACCTCTGGGCAGTCGGTTCCCCTCACCCAGACACAGGCCACTGCAGACCCAACCCCCTCTGGGAACAACAGCACAGCTCCCACCCAGCGGGCCCATGCCTCTGTCTCTAGGACAGGTCAAGCAGCGGTGTGTCTACCACTACAGGGCACCCAGGGTAACCCACCAACCCAACAACAACAGGGACCTGGGGGCAGTGGGAGTGGGCACACCGTCCAGGGGACAGAGGCCCAGGGAAACAGGGCAACTCGGAGGGCTGCTGTGCGACAGGGGGGGGAGGAGAGGCCCAGGGAACCCACTCTCCAAGAGGCCCTCACCACCATCATGGCAGCCTACCACCACTCACAAGAGACGATGGCGACGGTACTGGCCAGGTTCCAGGAGATCCAGGCACAGCAGGAGCAACGCTACATGGGGTTCAGCGACCAACTCACCAACATCTCAACCGCTATGGGGAGCATAGTCCAGGCCCTGAACCGTATAGAGGACACGTTTCGGGACCATGTGGCATCACACAGGGCCCCTGTCATTAGCCAGGAACAGGAACAGCCTACCACCTCCGCCGGCGCTAGTGGACAGGAGGCCCCACCACAACGACAGCCCACCAGAACCCCACCTCCTGCTGAACAACAACCACCCCGCAAAAGGAGCCTGAGATCAAAAAAACCGACAGAGTAGGATGTCAAGACCCCCGCCAGCATCACATACCCCCTGAAGTCCTCCCACTGTTCAACATTGCCACCCTGTCAAACCTTGAACTGCCCCTGCTCCATCCTGCCACAGGCATATGGACAATGCACCTGTCAGACTGAGAACTGGACTCTGCCATGGACATTACTCCACCCCCACCCATCACTGTTTCACTATCATGTACCAATATCTATGCACTAATAATAAATCACACATTGCACTGAAATCAATCAGGACTCAGCCTGTCTTATTTACAAATGTATGACACATTACATATCAATTACGTATTTTTAACATTGTGAATTACACATACCGAGGTAACTTAGCATTAGTCCATGGGCCAACCAAGCCGAGGTCACGCAGTGGCTCATACAGCACAGAAAAGGGAAGGGAAAATCAAACATCATGTTTATAGTTCTGGGGGGAAATCGACAAAGTTGAGATGCAGGAGGCTTTCAGGAAATGTAAAATGGCATGGGTGATTATTACCTGTGTGCTACTGAAAATACTGTTCTATTACTCTGTCCCTGTTGTCTGTGTCGTCCTCTGAGTCTTCCTCCTCTTCACTCACCGCAGGCTCCACAGCTGCTTCAACACCACCATCTGCACCATCCTCCTGCAGGAAAGGAACCTGACGTCGCAATGCCAGATTGTGAAGCATACAGCAGGCCACGATGATATGGCACACCTTCTTTGGTGAGTACATCAGGGATCCCCCTGTCATATGCAGGCACCTAAACCTGGCCTTCAGGAGGCCAAAGGTCCTTTCGATGATCCTCCTAGTTCGCCCATGGGCCTCATTGTACCGTTCCTCTGCCCTGGTCCGGGGATTCCTCACTGGGGTCAGTAGCCAAGGCAGGTTGGGGTAACCAGAGTCACCAATTAGCCACACACGTTGTCTCTGTAGCGGCTCCATCACATAGGGGATGCTGCTATTTCGCATAACATACGCGTCATGCACTGACCCTGGGAACTTGGCATTTACATGGGAGATGTACTGGTCAGCCAAACAGACCACCTGCACATTCATCGAATGATAATTTTTCCTGTTTCTGTACACCTGCTCATCGTCTTTTGGAGGTACCAAAGCCACATGGGTCCCATCAATGGCACCAATGATGTTGGGGATATGTCCAAGGGCATAGAAATCACCCTTCACTGTAGGCAAGTCACCCTCCTCTGGGAAAATGATGTAGCTCCGCATGAGTTTCATCAGGGCAGACAACACTCTGCTCAAAATCTTTGAAAACATAGGCTGAGACATTCCAGATGACATGGCCACTGTTGTCTGGAATGACCCACTTGCCAAGAAATGGAGGACTGACAAAACCTGCACCAGAGGGGGAATCCCTGTGGGTTGGCGGATGGGGGACATCAGGGCTGGCTCCAGCTGGGCACACAGTTCATGAATAGTGGCACGGTCAAGTCTGTATCGAAGTATTATATGGCGTTCTTCCATTGTCGACAGGTCCACCAGCGGTCGGTACACGCAAGGATTCGTCCTTCTCCTCGCAAGTCCCAGCGGACGGTGCCTAGGAAGGACAACATGGAGCACAGAGTCAGGCAAACCACAGGTACGTACAGACAGCTTGCACAGTTAAAGAATGGCAATGGGTTGAAAGGCGTGTATGTGTGGCAATGCAAGGCCTAGGCCTGTGTGTCGCAGTCAAAATTAAGCCATGTAGGCCCTGGAAATGGCGGCTGCCTGACCTGTGAAGTGGGACAATGGGATGTGAGGTCAATGCGCTGCCGGGGCACACCGTGGCGGTAGGCGGTCGAAGACCGCGGCGCAAAGCCGCATTGGTTAACATTGAACCTTATGGGTTTCAGGAGCCAATGACGATGTGCGCCGGCGGTCGCGGTACGCACCGCCGCGGGCGTGACCGCCATTTCCTAGCTGATTGATCACTCGAGACCTGATCATCCACAGGAGAGGACCTATACTGCAAGTGCTGCTGTGACCTCGGTCTGGAAGTGACAATGGCTGCTGCGACTGAGGAAAGGGCCCCTGCCTTCACGTCTGAAGAGTTGGAGAAGCTCGTGGATGGGGTCCTCCCCCAGTATGCGCTACTCTACGGTCCTCCAGACCAACAAGTGAGTACACCGGGTGCACATGGAATGGGCTATGCCTGTGTGGATTGGGGTGGATGTAAGTTGGTGGGGTGGGGGGCGAATGAGGAGTGCAACGCACGACAGATGAGAGCATGTGCCATATGGCAAAGTTGGTGGGGGGGCCAATCACATCTAACATGCAGGTCATTGATGATTTCCTCCTTTCCACCCTGTACATGTCAAATAGGTCAGCGCCCATCAGAAGATCGAGATTTGGCGTGCCATCGCCAAGGAAGTCCGGAACTTGGGGGTCCACAACAGACGGGGCACCCACTGCCGCAAGAGGTGGGAGGACATCCGCCGCGGAACAAGGAAGACCGCAGAAACACTGCTGGGGATGGCCTCCCAACCTAGGAGGGGTGCCAGTCGCACCATGACCCCCCTGATGTCCCGGATCCTGCTGGTGGACTACCCTGAATTGGATGGGCGCTTTAAGACATCACAGCAGACACAAGGGGGTGAGTATCAGCACATTCTCCTATCTTTCTGCGCAGTGGAGGCGTCTGGGTGGGGGAGGAGGGCTGTGGGTGACATTAGGCCAGGGCGCTTTCTGTAGTGTAGTCCTCTCCCTTAGGCATGGCCCTGTGCCCCCGGCCCCCACCTCTGTAGGGTGACAAGTACAGCCATTGATGGTCCAGCATCACCCATGTGCGCGTTTGACGTCTCTTGGCCTGTTGTCCTAGTCAGTAGTACTGAGTAGTGTACCCCGAATGCGCGGCTTAGTGCATGAGGCTCCTGTGTCTGTCCTCTCCGCCAACGGTGTTGACATTGCATGCACTCAACCTGGTCTTCTTTTTTCTCCCCCCACCCTTTCTCTTCATCTTCTTGTGCATGTGTGCATTAGCATCATCAGGCGGAGGAGATTTGGCATCGGAGCACGAGGGAGCTGCAGGACACAAGGCCCCGGTGGGCCCAGGAACAGACACCGAGGGCACCAGTGATCCGGAGGGCGAGGGGAGCACCACAACGGGGACCGGTGGTGAGACCAGCGACTCAGACACGTCCTCGGATGGGTGCTCCCTAGCGGTGGCGGCAACATCCGGGCCCCCCGCCTCTACAGGTACAGCCGCCACCCAGCGCACCAGCCCCGCCCTCCCTGCAGCCCCTCAGCCTACGCTCCGTGCCCGCTCGCCCAGGAAGGCGGGCGTCTCCTTCGCCCCAGGCACCTCAGCCCCTGCCCCTGTCACCCCTGCTGCCCTCAGTGCGGAGCTCATTGACCTCGTGAGGACGCTCATTGTTGGGCAGACTACCCTTTTGAATGCCATCCAGGGTGTGCAAAGGGAGGTGCAACAGAGCAATGCGTACCTGGAGGGCATTCATTCGGGTCAGGCTGCCCATCAACGAGCGTTCACTGCTCTGGCCTCAGCACTGACGGCAGCCATTGTCCCTGTTTCCAGCCTCCCGCTTCTGACTGCCTCCAGCCTGTCTCTGTCTCCTGTTCCTCAGCCTATCCCATCCACACCATCAGACCAGCCTGCACACACCTCAACACCCAAGAGCAGCTCATCCAGACACAAGCACCACAGATCCCACAAACATTCACCCAAGCAACACCCAGATGCAGACATTCCAGCAGTCACAACCACCTCTGTGTCCCCCTCCTCCTCGTCTCCCTCCTCCCTCCCTGTGACGTCTACACTCACACCTGCATGCACCCCAACATCAGCCAGTGCTTCCATCACCACCTCACCCTCCAGTACAGTCCACACTCGTGCAGTCACCACCCCCACTGCCATTTACACGTCCCCTGTGTCCTCTCCCACTGTGTCTGTCACCCCCTCTTCCAAGACACACAAACGCAGGCAGCCACCCACCCAACAGCCATCCACCTCACGTCAGCCTACAGCACCAGCACCTTCACCCAATGACAGCACACCTGACTCTCCTACAACCACATCCTCTTCCTCCACTCCCATCACCACTTCTCCTACCCTTTACCTTGGACCTAAAAAGCTTTTCCTGGCTAATCTTAACCTCTTTCCCTCCGATGAGCTCCCCCCTCCATCTGCAAAGAGTCCCAAGAGCACCGCAGCCACCACCAGCCCAGCTTCGAGTGTCACTGTTGTGCATGGGTTCTGGAGTCCACCCTTTGCCAGGAGTGACACATCGATCAGCAGCAAGAACACGTCCAGCCCCCCCCCCCGGCAAGAGGACCCGCAAAAACAAGGGCCGCCGTGCGAGGACTGACAGGGCTGCCCCCAAGGAGCAATGTGTGGCCACTTCACCAGCCACACCATCTAGGGGAGGCAAGGGCCCGAGAGCCCCATCAAAGGAGCGGAAGGGCAGCAGGAGCGCGGAGAAGGTGGACCCCACATGTCACATCCCAGCTGGGAAGGAGGACACTAAAGAGGCCAGGAGTCCGTCCCCGAAGGGTCCAGAAACGTCACGGTCCGAGGGCGACTGAGCAGGGAGTGCAGCACAGGTCTGGCTCCCTTGACCTGCTGGATGAGCACCGCTGAAGAGGGCCCGCGGTGCAGAAGAGCACCGCTGAACAGGGCCCGCGGTGCAGAAGAGCACCGCTGAAGAGGGCCCGCGGTGCAGAAGAGCACCGCTGAACAGGGCGAGCCGTGCAGAAGAGCACCGCTGAAGAGGGCCCCGCCGTGAAGATAGGCACCGCTGAAGAGGGCCCGCCGTGCAGAAGAGCACCGCTGAACAGGGCCCGCCGTGCAGAAGAGCACCGCTGAAGAGGGCCCCGCCGTGAAGATAGGCACCGCTGAAGAGGGCCCGCCGTGCAGAAGAGCACCGCTGAAGAGGGCCCCGCCGTGAAGATAAGCACCGCTGAAGAGGGCCCCGCCGTGAAGATAGGCACCGCTGAAGAGGGCCCGCCGTGCAGAAGAGCACCGCTGAAGAGGGCCTGCCGTGCAGAAGAGCACCGCTGAAGAGGGCCCCGCCGTGAAGATAGGCACCGCTGAAGAGGGCCCGCGGTGCAGAAGAGCACCGCTGAACAGGGCCCGCGGTGCAGAAGAGCACCGCTGAAGAGGGCCCGCCGTGCAGAAGAGCACCGCTGAACAGGGCCCGCCGTGCAGAAGAGCACCGCTGAAGAGGGCCCCGCCGCGAAGATAGGCACCGCTGAAGAGGGCCCGCGGTGCAGAAGAGCACCGCTGAACAGGGCCCGCGGTGCAGAAGAGCACCGCTGAAGAGGGCCCACCGTGCAGAAGAGCACCGCTGAACAGGGCCCGCCGTGAAGATAGGCACCGCTGAAGAGGGCCCCGCCGTGAAGATAGGCACCGCTGAAGAGGGCCCGCCGTGCAGAAGAGCACCGCTGAAGAGGGCCCCGCCGTGAAGATAGGCACCGCTGAAGAGGGCCCCGCCGTGAAGATAGGCACCGCTGAAGAGGGCCCCCCGTGCAGAAGAGCACCGCTGAACAGGGCCCGCCGTGCAGAAGAGCACCGCTGAAGAGGGCCCCGCCGTGAAGATAGGCACCGCTGAAGAGGGCCCGCGGTGCAGAAGAGCACCGCTGAACAGGGCCCGCGGTGCAGAAGAGCACCGCTGAAGAGGGCCCGCCGTGCAGAAGAGCACCGCTGAACAGGGCCCGCCGTGCAGAAGAGCACCGCTGAAGAGGGCCCCGCCGTGAAGACAGGCACCGCTGAAGAGGGCCCGCGGTGCAGAAGAGCACCGCTGAACAGGGCCCGCAGTGCAGAAGAGCACCGCTGAACAGGGCCCGCCGTGCAGAAGAGCACCGCTGAACAGGGCCCGCCGTGCAGAAGAGCACCGCTGAAGAGGGCCCCGCCGTGAAGATAGGCACCGCTGAAGAGGGCCCGCGGTGCAGAAGAGCACCGCTGAACAGGGCCAGCCGTGCAGAAGAGCACCGCTGAAGAGGGCCCACCGTGCAGAAGAGCACCGCTGAACAGGGCCCGCCGTGAAGATAGGCACCGCTGAAGAGGGCCCCGCCGTGAAGATAGGAACCGCTGAAGAGGGCCCGCCGTGCAGAAGAGCACCGCTGAAGAGGGCCCCGCCGTGAAGATAGGCACCGCTGAAGAGGGCCCCGCCGTGAAGATAGGCACCGCTGAAGAGGGCCCGCCGTGCAGAAGAGCACCGCTGAAGAGGGCCCGCCGTGCAGAAGAGCACCGCTGAAGAGGGCCCCGCCGTGAAGATAGGCACCGCTGAAGAGGGCCCGCGGTGCAGAAGAGCACCGCTGAACAGGGCCCGCGGTGCAGAAGAGCACCGCTGAAGAGGGCCCGCCGTGCAGAAGAGCACCGCTGAACAGGGCCCGCCGTGCAGAAGAGCACCGCTGAAGAGGGCCCCGCCGCGAAGATAGGCACCGCTGAAGAGGGCCCGCGGTGCAGAAGAGCACCGCTGAACAGGGCCCGCGGTGCAGAAGAGCACCGCTGAAGAGGGCCCACCGTGCAGAAGAGCACCGCTGAACAGGGCCCGCCGTGAAGATAGGCACCGCTGAAGAGGGCCCCGCCGTGAAGATAGGCACCGCTGAAGAGGGCCCGCCGTGCAGAAGAGCACCGCTGAAGAGGGCCCCGCCGTGAAGATAGGCACAGCTGAAGAGGGCCCCGCCGTGAAGATAGGCACCGCTGAAGAGGGCCCCCGTGCAGAAGAGCACCGCTGAACAGGGCCCGCCGTGCAGAAGAGCACCGCTGAAGAGGGCCCCGCCGTGAAGATAGGCACCGCTGAAGAGGGCCCGCGGTGCAGAAGAGCACCGCTGAACAGGGCCCGCGGTGCAGAAGAGCACCGCTGAAGAGGGCCCGCCGTGCAGAAGAGCACCGCTGAACAGGGCCCGCCGTGCAGAAGAGCACCGCTGAAGAGGGCCCCGCCGTGAAGATAGGCACCGCTGAAGAGGGCCCGCGGTGCAGAAGAGCACCGCTGAACAGGGCCCGCAGTGCAGAAGAGCACCGCTGAACAGGGCCCGCCGTGCAGAAGAGCACCGCTGAACAGGGCCCGCCGTGCAGAAGAGCACCGCTGAAGAGGGCCCCGCCGTGAAGATAGGCACCGCTGAAGAGGGCCCGCGGTGCAGAAGAGCACCGCTGAACAGGGCCAGCCGTGCAGAAGAGCACCGCTGAACAGGGCCAGCCGTGCAGAAGAGCACCGCTGAAGAGGGCCCCGCCGTGAAGATAGGCACCGCTGAAGAGGGCCCGCGGTGCAGAAGAGCACCGCTGAACAGGGCCCGCCGTGCAGAAGAGCACCGCTGAACAGGGCCCGGCGTGCAGAAGAGCACCGCTGAACAGGGCCCGCCGTGCAGAAGAGCACCGCTGAAGAGGGCCCCGCCGTGAAGATAGGCACCGCTGAAGAGGGCCCGCGGTGCAGAAGAGCACCGCTGAACAGGGCCCGCCGTGCAGAAGAGCACCGCTGAACAGGGCCCGCCGTGCAGAAGAGCACCGCTGAAGAGGGCCCCGCCGTGAAGATAGGCACCGCTGAAGAGGGCCCGCCATCTCAAGCACCGCTCCGCAGGGCCCTTCATCTCAAGCACCGCTCCGCTGGGCCCTTCTTCTCAAGCACCTCTCCGCTGGGCCCTTCTTCTCAAGCACCGCTCCGCTGGGCACCGCCGTCTCAAGCACCGCTCCGCTGGGCCCTTCTTCTAAAGCACCGCTCCGCTGGGCACCGCCGTCTCAAGCACCGCCCCGCTGGGCCCTTCTTCTCAAGCACCGCTCCGCTGGGCACCGCCGTCTCAAGCACCGCTCCGCTGGGCCCTTCTTCTCAAGCACCGCTCCGCTGGGCACCGCCGTCTCAGGCACCGCTCCGCTGGGCCCTTCTTCTCAAGCACCGCTCCGCTGGGCACCGCCGTCTCAAGCACCGCTCCGCTGGGCCCTTCTTCTCAAGCACCGCTCCGCTGGGCACCGCCGTCTCAAGCACCGCTCCGCTGGGCCCTTCTTCTCAAGCACCGCTCCGCTGGGCACCGCCGTCTCAAGCACCGCTCCGCTGGGCCCTTCTTCTCAAGCACCGCCCCGCTGGGCACCGCCGTCTCAAGCACCGCTCCGCTGGGCCCTTCTTCTCAAGCACCGCTCCGCTGGGCCCTTCTTCTCAAGCACCGCTCCGCTGGGCACCGCCATCTCAAGCACCGCTCCGCTGGGCACCGCCGTCTCAAGCACCGCTCCGCTGGGCCCTTCTTCTCAAGCACCACTCCGCTGGGAACCGCCGTCTCAAGCACCGCTCCGCTGGGCCCTTCTTCTCAAGCACCGCTCCGCTGGGCACCGCCATCTCAAGCACCGCTCCGCTGGGCACCGCCGTCTCAAGCACCGCTCCGCTGGGCACCGCCGTCTCAAGCACTGTTTATGGTTCACTGTGCCCACCATGTCTCCTCCTTAACCAGTGGAGACTGTCATCCACCTGATGGACTGTGGCTTTGCACTCCCCAGGATGGTACAGTGGGCAGCCCACCCACTGTAGAGACATTGAGAGACTGTGGCTTTGCACTCCCCAGGATGGTACAGTGGGCAGCCCACCCACTGTAGAGACATTGAGAGACTGTGGCTTGGCACTCCCCAGGATGGTACAGTGGGCAGCCCACCCACTGTAGAGACATTGAGAGACTGTGGCTTGGCACTCCCCAGGATGGTACAGTGGGCAGCCCACCCACTTTAGAGACATTGAGAGACTGTGGCTTTGCACTCCCCAGGATGGTACAGTGGGCAGCCCACCCACTGTAGAGACATTGAGAGACTGTGGCTTTGCACTCCCCAGGATGGTACAGTGGGCATGGTGGCTCCTCGTGGATCTGGCGTCGTGGACTCATGTGGCTGTGGTGCCCCCCCCTTCCCTTCCCCCTGAGGTGCCTGTAGTTTTTACATCTGATGCCCCTGCAGTGTTCTCTCCAAAGGACTCAGGTCTCCTGTGTGGGCTTTGCCCTTGTTTCTCAAAACTTTGGCCCACGGACATGATGAATTCGTAGGATGTGCAGGACTTGTTACTTCGGTTATACACTGATGTGTATATCATTTGTTTTCTTGTAAATATCTTTCATGGTTGTACGATAATTTTCAGGAGCTTTTTTGTACATAAATATTTATTCCAAATTTGATTATGTCATAGCATTTTTCAGGGGTGTTTGGGTGGTGTCACTGTGACTTGTTGCTCTGCATTGGTATGTACATAGTTGGGGGTGGGTCGCATATGTGTGTGGCCGTAACCTTTCGTCCTCCCCCTCCCGTGTGTCGTAGGTGCAGTACTCAACGTTGTCGTCTGCGCCGGACTTCGTACTCGTGGTAGATGAGAAGGTAGACGAGAGCAGGTAGGATGTTTAATTCGGGTTCCATGCTGTCCTCCTTCCTCCTGGAGTGCGTAGTGGTGTGCGTTTTCCCGTTCGTAGTCTGTTTCCGCCGTGTTTTTATCGGCGGTGCTCCCACCCCGGAAAAGGTGGCGGATTGGTGAGTTGTGATAGTGTGGGCGGTACATTGTCTGCCGCCTGCCTGTTGGCGGTGACCGCCGCGCTGTTTGTTTGTACCGCCGTGGCGGTCGGAGTGTTAAAGTGGCTGTCTGTGTTGGCGGTTCCCGCCAGGGTCAGAATTCCATTTTTTTGACCGCCAGCCTGTTGGCGGGTTGGCCGCCGCTTTAACACCGACCGCCAGGGTTAGAATCACCCCCATTGTTTTGTAGAGAAGCTGCTGATTTTGCAGCCTGGAAACTTAGGTTCTGACCATGGGCCCAGCACTTGACTGAAAACTTTGTATTTCTGGGCAAATCAGTTCATCTCCCTTTGTTTAAAATTGTAAATATGAAAGAAGTGCAGCAAAAGACCACAAAATAGAAGGTGACCCAGAGGGGGCAGGTACTTTAAACCTCTCCCACCCACTGCCCTTCTCACCACAAGGTGATCTCACCCACGCATTGCTAGGTAGCCTCACTTCTGTGTGCACTACTGAGCACTCCCCCACCTTGCTAGGTCATGCAAGAAAAGGTGCAGGATTGGGCAGGGTAATGCAGAACTAATCCCCTGCAGGTCTTAATGTGTTAAATAATAAGTGTCAGTGCCCATAGTTGTTAGGGTCGAGCACGCAAGCGCTCTAGCCTGCTGTAACTCGCTGTGGGCTTTTAACTACACCTACTGCATGCCCATCAGTTTCTTTGATTTGTGGGCTTGCCTTTTAAAAATCGCTTGATTTCATTTGTGAAAGACATGCATACGTCATGCCTTCTCTGGTGTTTAGCCCGCCTCAAGCGCACCTGTAAACTACTGAAAACATACGAGGCTCCATGTTTTTCTTATGGTTTCTGGACTACTTCTTCTTTTTATTTCCTATGCAGCGCGATCTCGCTGGGCAGTAGTCAACAGATTTGCATGACATCGACCCTGATACATAGATAATTGCATTACTGCTAATATGTTTGACTGCAAGCGAACTTCTGTTTCCTTTTGTGTGCTCTTTCACAATCATGCTCATGGTGTGGTGCTTTGAATTGACTTGCTTATGTAGAACCGTGTTACTTTTCATTTTCAAATTATGTGACCAATCGTGGCACTGCTTTCATGCAAGGTTTTGCATGAAAGCAGAACCAGGATTTTTGGGGAGCTTGTGCTGGTGTCCCAGTAAATTCTGGGACACCAGAAGAAGAGGATCGCGAGGCGGTAGGAGGTGACAGGGACGGAGGCAAGGTAAGTGCTTTTTTATTTTTTATTTTTACATTTTCTCCATCGCAAACCCCTCCACTCACCCCTCCTGTTGAGTTATGTAGCGGCCCCCGCTGACCGGCACTTCTCAGGAGCAAACAGGTACTCTAAAAAGAGAGTACCTGCACTTCTATATTTCCATTTACAAGCACTGAATGAGTGTATTGCCAACTAACAGGGCTACATAGTTTTGAATTCACCTCACGCCTCCACCACCAGACCCTCCATGCCCTTAATTTCACTGTTGCAGGTTCTTTTTCATCCTTGCTTTTGCCCTTTGTCACTGTTGTTCCGCCTTTCACTTCCTCCTACATTCCTCCATTTGTGCTTTTCTTTCTCTTGCTCTGTATGAAAGTCTGATTGAGTAATATGTTTCACTCCCTAAAAATAAGTACTGTTGGGCCCCACCGGCAAACACTGGCTCAGATGAAGCACTCTTCCTGCCCGTCAAAATGTTGTACTCTGCGCAACGTGGACAGCTATACTGGCCTTAAGACTTTGTAATTCTTGGGTAAACAGTTAATGTCACAATGGATAAAATTGTAAACATGAATAAAATGCAATACAATTGAAAACACGCCATTAATATGCAACTGTTTAACTCAAAAGTTATTAATCCTCAATAGATGTGCATGAGCTTGCATCATCCTCCAGCACACGTTGCTACCCAGCCTGCAAGTTTTGTATGACTTCCAATGGGCAGTGTGAAAGAAGGTGCATGAACGCCATTTAAGGGTCACCAGGGGTCGCAGCTGCAACCCCTGTAGTGCCCCGTGCGACCCCTGGCACTGCCTTAGCGACCCCAGCCTCAAAGGTAGCAAAGGCAGTGCAAGGAACAGAAATTAAACAGGACTGACTCTCTGTTGTCTGTTTGCTTCCTGTAGCCTGGAGGGAACATAACTGTGTAACTCACCTTAGGTAAAAAAACATGCTACCATGTTAGACATTTGTAAAATGGCAGCTTCTTTGTGAGGTGCCTATACGATTATTTGCAAATTGTGCATGAAGTAATGAAAAAACATTACAAAAACATAAAAAGTAACAAACCTGGAAAAAAGGTGTCTCTGTTACTCTAGCTGCCCCTGGAGGGAAAGGGAAATATAAAAGAGGAAAGAGAGAGAGCGCCAGGGAAAACTGAACGAATGGAAGAGAGGATGAGGACACTACAAAGTAATGTAATAGGTGAAAAGGTGCATGTGCATGTGTATGAGAAATAAAGAGAATACAGAGCCGGGAGGGAGAGAAAGAAAACAGTTGTGAAAGACATACATCACAGATGAGAGAGGGGTAGCGAAACAGACGTGCAGGAAGGAGACAGGAAAACGACAGGAGAAAACAAGCGAGTTGGTAATACAGGTGAGAGTTGAAGGCAGCCACTGAAAGAGGTGTGATAAAAAAGCAGACTGGTGCGAGACAGCTCAGAGTGAGTGAGGGCGACAGAAGAGTTAAAGAGACCAATTACAAAGACACAGACTCGGAAGAGACAACTGAGAGGGTTCGGGAGGATAGACAAGTGGAAAATAGACTGATGAGAGAGAGGAAGACGGATAAGAGACAGCTGAGCGACAAAGAGGGATAGACAGGTGAGAGGTATTGGGTAGAAATAGAAGCAGACAGATTATAAACAGACAGCTGAGAACGGGATGTGAGAAGAAAGGACAGATAAAAGATAAAGTGGAGACACAGAAAGAGGTCAGAGTTAAAAGAGATGGGGGATAAATTTAGCTGAGAGAGCAGAGGAGACATGTCAGAAATGATAAAGAGACAGACAGGTGGGAAACAGATGGCTATTGGAGGAGACAGGTAAATGTTAGAGGGAGACATCCGAAACCGAGGCAAATGATATAGAAAAGGGAGAGTAGGCAGATAACAACATGGAGAAACAGAATAAAAGATGGCAGTAAAGAGGAAGAAATGAGCCAGGAAGAGTGGTGATATGAGAGATGATGCAAGAAAGAGGACAAGAACAGGACAAGCGGGATGTGAAGCACTGCAAAGAAATACACAATATAGACATTTGGCAAGAGAGAGAGAGAGAGAGAGAGAGAGATTTGAAATGAGAGAAGGGGAGAGATAAAAGAGGGAGATGGGGCAAAGATAGCAGTACATTTCTCCATCAAATAAATATGCCACTGTATAACGGTTGTACGGCACGCTAGCATGAAGATGGACAATACAGAAATAATGATAATGCCACAGCATTCAATAGTTGTGCTTGGGAATTTTTAGGCCTTTTTATTTCATAAATAACATAGACACTGCACTTATTTCATGCTTGTATATTTTAGTGAAATCACTTCCTAGGATAACTTCAGCACAAAGGTCAAATGATGTCCCTTCCTGTGGTGTCATTGGGTTTAAAGGCCGTGTGATGTCACTTCCGCTACCCCTGGCATTTTGGTGAATTGACGTCCATGGTGTTGTGAATTTACAGTAGCGCAACACAGGATTTGACTTATTAAAAAGAGGAAGCATAATATCCATTGTATATAAAAATCTAAAAATCTGATTGCCCGTAATTAGAGAATAAGATGTTTATCATCCGGAAGGTATTCACGGTCAATCTCATCCAGTCCCTTAATTTATGGCAATGTAACAACAAAGCAATGTATTTAGCACAAACGGTTCTTTTTTACAGCATGATCCCATGAACGCAAGGAGTACTGTTTGCTCAAGGAGCAATAATTCAGGGCTTGGTGAAAGTCTTCGTTGTCAGTGGGATTGCTCCTCAATGAAGTCTCATGCACCATTTCCAGTATTGCATACACCTACTCATGGCAGGCGTCTGGATGCAGTGAGAGCAATCAGCTTCTAGATCATGGTCTCAACTCCTATAGGGCAGAAACAGCATAGTTGAGCACTTGTTCTCGTGGGGCCCACCTACAGTGTTGCATGGTCTCTAATGAAGTGAAGATAAACTGATGCACTGAGCTTGCACTAGGGAGAGATAAAGCAGCATGCTTCAAATATGTAGGTGACGGACAATTAGGATACAGTGAGCTATATATCAATAGAACATGATCAGATGGTGATACTGTTCTTTATACATTGAGGTCTTAATTTTACTCATATGATAAGCAGCTAGGCTTCCTTTGAAATCCAAAGCACAGTCAGTTTATAAGAGGCCTTCCTGTTCACCTGATTGTTTTCAGGTTTAATGGAAAGAAGGAGACGAAAGTTTGCCTTCTTCTGTCAAAGTGTGAATAAGTAAAGTTAGTTCAAACCAGCAAATGCAGATTTCCAAGTTCCTCACAAAGGAAGGACAGAATGGAGGACTTGCACACAGGTGGGTAAGATTGTGCCCTTTTGGGCCATTCATTCCATTTTGTCGTCCTTGCATTTTGGGCTGCCAAATACACATAGGACATCTATTTGATGTCCTAGTTGTTCATTTAAGCACACTTCCGTCCCACCCGCTTCATGGACACTTTGAGGGGAAGTGAAGGATCATAGCACTGGTTAGCATAATGGATTTTACAGGAGAAAACAGTAACGTCCCCAGATTAGGGTATGCAGGTAAAAAAACAATATTAATTCCACTGCTACAAGACTTTTACAATAAAGTATCTGTATTGGGAGCAAAACACATCTCACTATAGAAGTAACTGTACTTTAGGTGTGCCAAAACGTTTAGTCAAGGGAAGCCCTAGTGCAGTGTCAGTCGGCACAATCATTAAATGTAAAGCACCCTCCAGACGGCTATGGGATGCACAACTGGCAGGAAAACAATGATGTGTAAGTGTTCTTTACAGATGACAGTGAACAAAGGAATACGAGTATTTATTGCAAACACACAAAAAACAATTTCAGTGCAAGATGGCATGAGATAGGATTTACAAGTCATGACATCAGCCACTACTGTGGCCCTCATTAAAAGTGGCACAATAAATAGGCCGGACTTTCTGCACTGGTGGGACTACTGATGCCGAGGATGTGGAAAATACAGGCCATTGCGAGTTAGACACTGTCGATCCACAAAGAAATTAGAATATACTAAGGGTATCCGTAATTCTGGGTCTAATACCCCAGTAATTCCTTCTTTTGGACCGGACTTTCACAAGGAAATATCGCTGCTTTTGTTTTTGTCCAGTGAATTTCACAGTTTTTAATGATGCCCTTAACTTTCAGCACCCACAGTACACAGTTTCTGCTCATGAACAGCTAAGGTGGGACGCTTTGATTTTCCCTCTGTGCAAACCAAGCTATCAACCTATACTGCAGATGGCTTTTCACGCTGCATCCAACAAGTTGCATTAAGTGTATAGTGCAGCTTGCAGCCAGACCCTGCACCAGCCCCACCGCAGCTGGCCAATCCCTGCAGCACAGGGCCTTTGTCTGTGTGCCACTGGGGTTATGCACAAAGACTGACTTTGACTAGGCCCTTTGCCCAGCCCCCTGCCTTCAGTCCGACTCCACTGCACACAATATTGGTCTTGTTCAGCAGGGGTTCGGCTCGTGGCCTAGCCTGTTTCCAGACCCTGCAATCCATCCACTCTGGGTGGGCAACCCACACTGCACACATCCCTATTGTTCAGGCATACGTACTATCAGTTTTCCTTGGTGAAATCTGCTCAACTGTTTGGGCTGCAGGCACAAGCAACATTTTCCATGGGCACTAAATAAGACAAAACATCTCTTTTTTTACACCCCCTTAACCTTTTTCCCTGCATGGATATTCACTAAACATGGCGATAGCAGACAAACTGTAGAAAAGAATTACACCAAATTTGGCAGAAATCTGTGTCTTGGTCCAGAAAGTGTGCATTTTTTTTCAATTTGGTGTAAATCGGTTCTGCAGTTTGGAGAATTTAAGGGTCAAAAACTTTGGTAATGTCATGTTGTGGCAGACCACATATTGTGATTGGTAAGACGCAACCTGAAGGAAAAGTTGCGGCCACTATCTTAGGCCTCGGGGAACCAAGATCTAAAAACTAAAACAAAATAAGGTATACTAGGGCAAGGTAGGGGGACCCAGTGCCTCCCCCCCCTTTTGGGACAAATTTAAAAAAGTGGTTTTAGGTGTTTTTGTGGATTTGCTGATCCACTGCAAAGCCAAGGGAAACCACCCTTCATAGTGAGCCAGCGGATCTAGAGGGAATCTCCATTGGTGTCACTCTGAGCATCTCAGAGTATCTGCGGAACCACAGAAACCTCCCCCAAAAACTAAAATAAAAGAGGACGTTGTGTGTTCAGCCCCACACTGTGAGGTTTGAGCGTCAGTGTGGGTTTGGGTGCAGAGCAATGTCACAGGCCAGGCTATGTGCCCAACAGCATACCGCACATGGCGAGGTGTTGAGCGCAATCCCATGCTGTGCACGGCGATGGAAATCTTACTTTAAGTTGCAAAACCCTAGAAATTCATTGAAAAAACAAAGGTTAAAGTCAAGTTATAGCGAAGCATGATCATTAGTTTTTTCAGTGAATTTCTAAGGTTTTTTTCAATACAAAGGAAGATATTTATAAACATACCTAACCACAACATCAGTTTAACCGTTGTTCTTTTAAATTAATTTCTACAGTGTTTTTATAATGTATGTAAGATGTCAATCGTTGTGCACGGCATGGGGTAGGGTGCCCAAACCCCACCATGCCTGGCCTCGGCCAGGTCCTGCACCCCTACCCACCTTTGGCACTCACCCCCACTGTGTATAAATTTTGGATATGGGCAGCACGGGGTCCTATGCTGAGCTTTGCCCACAGGCCAAGTCCTACCGCCAAATTCCAACAGGGCCCAATCCCCCACTGGGTACAGCCTTTGGCCATTTCCTGCCTCGACCCCCATGATGCTCTACTCCCTGTTGCGCATGCCCAACGCCCTACAGGTGCATACAGCTGACTATATGATTTAACAATAGCAATGGTGTCATTTTAAGTAAGGCAGATCTGCTGACTTTTTCAAAGGGTCAAAACACCAAAATATAAAACTCTGGCCTATTGGCTTTATCAAGGGGTCAGCACATCAACATATATAAACTGGATCTATTGTCTTTGTCAAAAAGTCACCAATAACTATATGCAAATGTATATAATATAAATGTACACATTGCAATGTTGAAAAAATATTTTTAATATAGCTTTGTTAAAAAAAATCAACATGTCTTTAAATCTTTTTTTAAAAACATTTTTCAGGGCACAAATTGCTGCCATAAAAACAACCACAGGGTTTTCTGCAGTCTAGCTGAAGAGCATAAAGTCTGGCTCAGACTGCTTTAAAAAATATGATAATCTCTTTTCAATGAACCAGGAGACTTACAAAGTTTTTAATGTTGCTGGAGGGCTGCTACAACATTAAATTTGTTAATTATATTATGATTGAGTTTTCTTGTCTAATTAATTTTATAGTGTTAGTTTTAAAATTAATGTGTATTTTTATTTTTTTGTTATAAATTCTATTTGTGTTGTGGATGTTGGGATTTTAGCGAATATGATGGGAAGAATTTCAAGTTTTTTATTTTATTTTTATTTTGTGTTTTAAATATAATTTTATGTACAATTTTATATGTTAATTTCGTGATTTTAGTTTTAAATTATAATTTTTGAATATGCTAATGGAAATATATTTTATGTCTATTTATTTGATACATATGTAATTTATTCTGCATTGTTAGGGTACGGAAAATTTTACCTGACCCCACTGAACACACTCCCTGTTGCATCCGCTGAAGTGGGATTAGTAAACGTAAAACCAACAAAGTCCAACACTTTCACTATTGTTGCTCATGTTGGAGTGGGAATAGCAAATCTGACCCCTCCAGGGTCCAACAGTTTCTCTACTGTTGTTTACGTTGGAGTGAGAATAGTAAATCAGACCCCTCCTGAGTCCAACACTTTCTCTACTGTTTATTACATTGGACTGGGAATATCACACCTAATACCACTAAAGTCCTATACTTTCCCTGTTGTTACTTACATTGGAGTGAAAATAGTAAATCTGACCCCTCCAAACTCCAACACATTCCCTACTATTGCTGAGGTTGGAATGTGAACAATGAATTTCATCCCTCCAAATCTATTTTTATCTTTTTTTAATTCTTTTGAAATATAATTCTTGTGTCCATTTTAAAGTTTAGAGTAATGTGTTTATCTTTTATTTTTAATAATAATATTTTCTATTCATTTTTGTATTTTTCTGATATTTTAGTTTTTAAAAACATATCTATCACCTATAATTCTATTCAATTGTATTCATTTTTTAATTAAATTTAAATTATAGCTTTATTTTTTAAATATGTTTTTTCATTTTCTTAAAGGATACATTTTTTTATTTTATATATGTAGGTTTTGTATGTTTTGCTATATTTTGTTAATTATAAGTATATTTGTTAAATCTTTTAAGACAACTATCCATCTGCAAATACTGGCTGAAACACAATCTAACCCTGTGCTGACAAAAACTGTATGTAACAGTTTATTGTCAGTTTGCACCAAAAACCTTGTTCCCCATAAAAATTGCCTGAGCTTGTTGATTGCCCAAATAACAGCAAAAGCTTCTTTCTCTAGTGCTGAGTACCTGCTTTCTGTATCTTTCAAACTCTGAGAGGCAAAGGCAATAGTTACCTCATTATCATGTTGCTTTTGCTTGAGTCCAGCCACTAAACCCCTTACACTAGCATCTGTGGTACTGTAACAAGGCAAAATAGGAATACAAATTTTAAGAGATTGGGCTATAGCCAAAAACTGCTCACTGCAATAAGTTCCCTTTCACAGTCTTCACTTCATATAAAATATTCTCCTTTTCCCAATAACTTCATAGTAGCAAATGATTTGCCAGCAAAATCCTGAACAAATCAGGAACAGAATTCCACCATGCCCAAAAAAGCGTGGATTTCTTTTTTACTGAGAGTTGTCAATTCTAGCACTGAAATTATCAATTTTGCATTGGTACACGACCCTTCCTTCAAGATAGCTCACATATCCCAATACTCTATCTCTTTACAGCTAGACGTGCATTTTTCACTTTTCAGTACTATACATTTTTTCTTAAAAACCTCAAGAACATTTTTAATTGTGTTCCTGTGATATTCAAGAGAATCATTAAAGATGAGAACATCGTTATAGAGGAACTTAACATGAGGAAAATGTCCCAATAAATTTGTCATTAATCTCTGAAAAACTGCAGCAGCCGAACATAAACCAAAAGGAATGCAATTAAATCTTACAGTCCCAAAAGGTGTAATGAAAGACGTAAGGTTTTTGAAGTCTTCTGCCAACTTGACCTGATGATATGCTGAAGTTAAATCTATAGTAGAGTACATAGCTCCAGCTAGCATGGAAATCATTTATGTTATAGTAGGAAAGGGAAAATGATCCTCAAGCACCCTCTCATTCAATTGTCTCAAATCCATAAATATCCTAATGTCTTCATTGGACTTGAAGGCCACTACAATTGGTGCAAGCTACTCTGTAGCTTCTACAGCCTCAATTATTCCTTGATCAAAAGTCTGTTTAATTCTTTCTTGACACTGTGATGTAAAGGTACAGGCATATTTCTGAGTTTGCACACCACCGGTGCAACACTGGGCTCCAGAACTATGCAATGCACGTAACCTTTCACACAGCTCACCTTATTCGCAAAACATCAAGAGTTTCCTTAAACAGCATGTCATAAAATATATCACAAGATTCCATCTTGTGTAGTAGCACTTGTGGAGATGAATTAGGATCAAGTTAAATACTCAATAATGTCTGATAAGACAAACTTAGGATGGTATCACCTTTTATCAGTACATAAATCTTTCCAGCTGTGTCATCACCTCTAAATTCAATTTCAGCACCAAAGTACCCTATTAATTCCATGGGTTTCTCACCATAACTGAAAGGGAAACAATCAGAGTCAAGCATCACAACTTCACCTTCAAACAAACATGCAAAATCATGGTACAAAATCAACTATAAACATGTACCAGAGCCCAACATCATATTAATAGTCACGCCATTTAAGAAGACCTCATATGAAGGATGTTCCCACGGACTTTTGGATATTGTAATTTGAAATCTAACTTCTTCACCTTCTGAGAACACTTAGATCACCTTCCCTCTTCCCACCAAACCTTTACAACACTGAGTGAAAATTTATTTTTTTCCTCACATCAGTTTCAGACAACTATAATAGCAGGACACTATTTGATAATGGCTAAATGATTGGGATTCCCATAACCAAATCACAAAATATTTTGGGTTTGGTAGTATTCACTGGTAAAGTGGCACTCTCAGGTTGTAAAGCAACTTTCTTTATACCATCTGTCACACTCACCTGGTTTGAACCATGGAGACGATGCGCAACCTCTAATTCCAGGTGGGGCAGCTTAGTGAAACAAGTAACAATTGTCTGGTTCCAAAAACCATACCAAGAGGGGGAATGGGGGTGGAATAAAACAAGAAAAGATTAACTTGTATGACTGATGGGACTGCTCTGCTGTCTCATGCACTGCCTAGTAGGATCTGGTCTTCCTGGACCTCATTATCCTCAATGCAGGTGTGATACTACACTTACAGACTTCATCAGAAATACTGCATGAGAGAGAGCAGAAACCATTTCAAGAATAAACTGGAGATTTTCTGGCGTTCTGGAACATTCAAGGTTCAGATTCAAACTTTAATACAACTTCAAGCTCTATGAGTTTTTGCCAAAATACTAGATAAAACTTATTAAAAACACAGTTGCAAAGTCTCAGTTGGGATACTATAAAGTTCAGATCACTGCAATGCAAGATTCCAGAGCGCTGGGCCTAATGGGGGTTAATACTCAAATAATGTCCAAGGTCCAAAAATGTGCTTACACCTTCATAGGAATCAGTCTCTGAATTATTTGCTAACCTATGGATTAGTGCACACTAACCTGAGGGAAAAGTACTTAACCATGTCTAGTGCTTCAACTGTAATCAGCAGACGACAGGAGACTCTGTGCAAGAAGCTCAATAGGAGGCAGAATCATAGATCATAAAGGAAGGCACTGGAAGCTTCACAGACACCAGGATCATAGGATCATCAGGAAGGCTTGTAAGACTAGAGAGCTGGAAGTTCTGGGTGACTCAGGAGGTGAGTGCAGGGACAATGCTTGCACGAGACTGGAACAAGCCCAAGCATCGATGGAAGATCAGAGGGGGTATTTATGTTGGAATAAAAGACTGTTCCAGATGGCACATGTCCCACATGGAAGCATGGAATATTCCAATGAACCTGGAGAAGATCACGTGTTATATACAACGGATATGAACCCTGCAGGTGGCAGGTACAAACCGTAATCGGCAACAATAAACAAGTGCAACGGACCCCAAGTGCATGACAGTACAATTCAGTTGTTCACAGTGGAAGCGTAACTGTCCTAAGTAGACACTTGATAATCTGCAGGTGCAAAACCGACTAAACTTGCATAGCAACAGAACAGGAGGGTCAATGGCTCAAGCCTCCTGGGAGGGGGATCATGGAGTGCTGGAGACTGGGAAGCACCACAAGAGCCACAAGAAGAGGATGACTTGGAGTTCTGGGGGCAGGGAGATCACACAAGGGAAGGGTGACATGAGCCTGGCAACTAAAACCTATCCCACACAGGGCACTAGATGAAGTTGTGACACCTTCTCTATTTCTGCATAACTCACTCACACAAGCCACAGAGTGTTCAACATGCCTAGCTATGGTAATAACTTAACCTAGCTTAGCATTATCTTTGAGCCACAGTTTCTCTCTGATTTTGTCATTGGTACATTTTAACATAAATTGATCCCTAATGCGTTCCTCAAGAGAATCACCAAAATTGCAAGTAGACGCTAGCTTTCTTAAATTGGTGATATACTCTTCAACTGTTTCATCTTTCAGTTGTTCTCTCATACTACAATGCTAACATCCTAACATGTTACAGACTTTACATAAAAAATTTCTTCAAAGCAATGTCAAAGTCATTCAGCGAACTAGATGCTGAATCCAAATCGTCATCAGATAGTTCAGGAAGATTTGAAATAACCTTCCAGACTCCAGACAATGTATAAGCATAAAGGATTTATTTTCTGGCAAAAAATTTGAGTCACAGACTTTTAAATAGTTGATGAAAACCATTGTTTTTACTATACTTGAATATGTACATATATATTACCTAGTGGCAGTTGCCACTAGATAGTTAAAGTTATGACCTAGTTTTCATAGCCAGAGCATTTTTTGTTTTGCCTATAACTTTGGCGCCGCTTGACGAATCTTCACAAAATTTTCAAAACTTATATTTTGGTCAGTTTAGCTGCTGTCTTGAAAGTTTCAGGTGGTCCGTCAAGTGGGGGCCCAGAAAAAGGAGGGAATCCCAAAATGTTTTTTCCCCATTCATTTTTCTATAGGGCCTTTAGACATGCCTACAGCCCAAACCACTGAACGGAATTACACCAAATTTGGCAGGAAGCTAGATCTTAGTGCTTTTTGTGATTTGTTGTAAATCTGTTCAGTAGTTTCTGAAATATTAGAGTTTAAAAAATATAGATATCTAGCGCTGTGAATTTGGATTCGTAAAATTAGGATTCACGGATTCGGTACTGCAGATTCGGGGGAAAAGCAAGGCCCTGATTGGCTGGCCACAACCTGACAGAAAAGTTGCAGCTGCCATTTTGTTTGGCCCATCGGCTCGGGTGGAAAAAGAAGATTGAAAAAACACATAAGGGGTCAGGATACAGGTATCCTGACACCATAGAACACAGGGGCGTGGGAAAAAAATGCCAAATTATTATTTTTCATGTGATTCGCTAATTTGGAGATCCACGGGTGGATCCACAGATCCTGGATTCGTGAGTCCACCTGTGAATCTGTGAATCCAGAGAAAATTTGAAGTAAAAAAAAAACACTCACTGCATCCAAATTCTAGCTGCACACGGCCTTTGGCCATGTGCAGCTTGGGTTTGGGTACATGCACAAGGGTTGGCGAACCCTGCTGAGTATGGCCTTTGGCCGTGCACTGCGCTGCTTATATTTACGTTTGTGCATGCTAAAAAACAATAGAAATTCACTGAAAAAACAAAGGTTGCAGGGATGTTATAGCCTGAATTTCCTTGTACAAAACCAAAGAAATTTAGCAGTTATAGCTAGAGTTATCTCAAGTAACTATACCTCGTGCCCTAAGGTAATTTTAACTTGCACCCCCGCCATGCACAGTTTTTTCATCCAAAATATTACTGCAAATATTACATTGACATTATCAATAATGTTGTCAAAGATGTCATGGGTGCCATATTTTGTGGGGTAATCAGCATTGCATGGTGAGGACATGAGTTATAGTTACCTTAGGGGTTGAGTTATAGTTACTTGAGATATTTCTAACTATAACAGGTGAATTTCTATGGTTTTGTACATTTAAAATGCGAGCCTAACTGTAACGTCCCTGTAGCCTTCGGTTTTTCAGTGAATTTCTATGTTTTTTTAAAATCTATTTCCTAACTATAAAGTCCCAGTATCCTTTGGCTTTTTCAGTGAATTTCTATGAGTTTTTAACGTATAGTAATTTTCATTACTATACTTTAATGAAACCCACCGCCATGCACAGCTGAAGGCACGCCTTTTCGACGTTGGAATTCACCACAAGACAGGCTGGACAGGCTCACCTCCTTCCTTGCCGAAAGAACCCAAATAGTCCACCTTCCTTCTTTCCGGTCTACAAACACCAAGATCATCTGTGGGGTCCCCCAAGGATCCACCCTCAGCCCCACCCTCTTCAACATCTACATGGCTCCTCTCGCCAACATCCTGCTCCCCCATAGCATCTCCATCATTTCATATGCTGACAACACCCAGCTCATCATCTCCCTTACTAGGAACCCAGCTACCGCCAAGAATAACATGCACGCCGGACTCCTCGACATCGCCAACTGGATGACAGCAAGCCACCTCAAATTGAACTTAGACAAAACAGAGATCATAATCTTCGGCCCCAACAAGGCAGCATGGAATGACTCTTGGTGGCCCACCACTCTCGGACCACCCCCAACACCCACCACCCATGCATGCAACCTTGGCATCATACGGGACTCGTCTCTCTCCATGACCCAGCAAATCAATGCCATATCATCCTCCTGCTTCAACAGTCTTCGCATGCTACGCAAGACTTTCAAACGGATTCCTTTAGAAACAAGAAGAACAGTCACCCACGCCCTCATAAGCAGCAGACTGGACTACGGCAAAGCCCTCTACGCAGGGACCACAACCAAGCTTCAAAGAAAACTCCAGAGAATCCAGAACGCAGCTGCACATCTCATCCTCAACCTCCCTCGCCACGAACACATATCCACCCACCTCAGATCCCTACACTGGCTGCCCATCAACAAAAGGATAATTTTCAAAATCCTTGTCCACGTTCACAAAGCCCTCCATGACACTGGACCGGCCTACCTCAACGAACGAGTCAACTTCCACATACCAATTCAACAGCTCCTCTCCGCTGACCTCCCACTCGCTACAGTCCCCCGCATCAAACGCACCACCTTCAGCTGCAAATCCTTCTCCCACCTTGCCGCCCAAACCTGGAACTCCCTCCCCACCAACGTACAAAAGACCCAGGACCTCCTAGCCTTCAGAACGCACCTAAAAACATGGCTTTTCGAGCAGTAGCCGCGTCCCCCTCCCAGCGCCTAGAGGCCCTACCGTGTGAGTAGTGCGCTTAAGAAATGTATTTGATTGATTGATTGAAGGCTGTGTTTGGTTGCAGTTGGCCATAAGCACCCAACCTTGCACCATGCATGGCCTTTGCCCGTACGCAGCAGGGGTTACCCATAAAGCCTGGCCTGCAGCCAGTCCCTGCAGCCAACCACCCAACCCTAATTTGCACACAGCCCTTTGGCTGTGCATAGCGGGAGTTGGCAGCAGCCCATCTCTATGGGTATGAGAATAGGTGTAAGAGGGTGTATTTGGGGGTGAGAGTGACTGTGAGAATCTCTGTCTAGGTGTGAGAGTGCATGCCACAGTGTCTTAGTGGGTGCGCCAGTGTCTGCGCCGGTCTTTGAGTGGCTGCATGACGGTGTCTGTGCGGCTGTGAGTTGGTGTGTGAGAGTCTGAATGGGTCTGTGAGTGGGTGCATGAGTGTTGGAGTGAGTCTGTGAACGGGTGCTTAAGGGTCTCAGTGGGTGGGAGAAAGATTGAAAGAGCGAGAGAGAGAAAGAGAGTGTGAGCGAGTGACAGAGTTTTTTAGGCTGTAATGGATGATATACTTAGTATATCATTTTTAGAATGAGACATTTCTGCACAAATTGAAAAGAAAAATGTATTTGTCAAGTAAAAAGAGTAAGAACACCTTTCAGTATGAGCCTTAAACATTTGCAGTTGAAAAGAAATTAAAGGAGAGAAATGACTGTGGATACACCTGGAGTCGAACCCTCAACTCTCAGTGTGAAGGTTTATGACCTTCATCATTAGGCTATCTCTTTTTTGTTTTTAATGACCATTTTTAGCCCTTTACAGGCTATCTGGGACCACGGGGGAGCCTCAAGGCCTCCCCCCTTGGTCCCACCCAATTTTTTTTAATTTTTATTTCTTGCCTTTTATTAACTATCTGGGACTGCAGGCGAGCCTCAAGGCCTCCCTCCTGGTCCCAGCCAGCTCCCATCTCCTGTGTGAGCTGGCATTGTTCCAGCAAGCAAGGAATTGCTTTTAATAGATGTCACCTCCCACCAAGCAAAAGCAAACAGCTGTGTCCCGGAACTGTGCACCCCAGGACGTAGCAGGAGCCAGACCTGGGTGGGTGGCAGTTCCCCAAGGCCATCAGTGGCTCCTCAAGGGGGACAGCGCAGCGCCTTTCCAATGAAGAAATAGTCCCGGGGAGGTGGTGGTCTCAGGGACTTGGGGGTCCAAAACAGACCCCCTTTACATTTTCTTCTATTTGCCCCGGGGAAGTGGTGGTCCCCAGGGGCTGCAAGGGGGGCCACGCAGTCCCCTCACGCCAAAATTCTACAATGTCCTGGGGAGGTGGTGGTCCTATGGACTGCAATTGGGCCATGCAGACCCCTGTACCTTATTATTTAAATGCCCCGGGGAGGTAGTGGTCCCCGAGGCTGCAGGGGAGGCCATGCACCCCCACAAACCATATTAGATAAAAGCCCCAGGGAGGTGGTGGTCCCTGGGGCTGTTGGGGAGCCGCACGCTCCCCCCACGACATTAGATCAAAGTCCCTGGGCGGTGGTGGTGTCCGGAGCCGTTGGGCCTCCCCCACATAAGAAAATCATTTTTCCCCAGGGAGGTGGTGGTCCCTAGGGCATAGGGGGGCCAAGCAGCCCCCCTGCGCCATATTAGATAAAAGCCCAGGGAGATGGTGGTCCCCGGAGCTGTGGGGGGGCCGCGTGGCCCCCCACACCATAATAGATAAAAGTCCTGGGGAGGTGGTGGTCCTTGGGGCTGTGGGGGAGGCCATCAGGCCTCCCCCACTATAGAAAATCATTTTGCCCTGGGGAGGTGGTGGACCCTGGGGCTGTGCGGGGGGCAGAAGGCCCACCCCTTTTAAAAAAACAATGCCTCCGGGACCTGGTCCACCTGGAGGTTTATTAAAAAAACAGTGCGGGAGACCACGCTTGTTTTTTTTTTTTGAAGAAAAAAAATCCCACAATTTTGCAGTAAAAACAATTTTTTTATGCTTTTTCCCAGTAGGGCCCGCTGAGACCCCAACACCAGAGCTAAGGGGTAAGGCTGACTCTACCCTGGCCCCTTGCCTTTTTTTTAAATACTTTTTTGTGTGGGACTTGGTTCAAGCCAACTGTCAAGATGGCTGCCAACACTTCCTGGTTTGAAGTGTTGGCAGCCAATCAGAGCTGTGCATTTCCCTGCCCCAGCTTGTCATTGTTTGCAAAGTCTTTGCGATCACAGATATACAAACTTGGATTTCCTTTAATTTCTCATAAACTACTAAACATGCTAAAGCAGGTGTTTTAATAAAAATATTAATGAGTATTCATGTATTCTGAGTAATGGATTTGCATAGAAAATGCAATAAAACAGAGAAAAATAATGCACACATTTGAAAATGTGTCCACTTGAGTGGCCGCCAATGTTCATGAAGTATACTTATTAATGGCTTATTAATGTTGAAATATGGAGCTTATGTTTGATTAATGTAGTAATACATCATATTGAGGGTTATGCATTATGTATTAGCTTTATTAATTGTAGGCCTTAACTTAGCGGAGGTCCTGGCCTAGTTGTACGGACTCATGTCAAGCTGTATTTCTAAACTGATTAATAAAATGTTTGCTTAGAGTATTCAACTGTGATTTTCCACTGTGCTGTTCGAATGTGCTTGTAGCTAAAAGTCTTTCTCATGAGAACTGCTTGCTAGAAGACTCTGGGGGTCATTACAACCCTGGCGGATGGCGGAGAACCGGCGGTAAGACCACCAACAGGCTGGCGGTTTTACCTAGGTGAATTATGACCATGGCGATTACCGCCATGGTCATCCGCCGGTTCTCCGTCCCGCCCACCGGGCTGGAGACCTGGGTCTCCAGCCCTGCGGCCGTCAGTATACCGCCAGCGGTATTTGGACCAGGCCTACCGCCGTGGATTTCCAGCAGTTGGAACCGCCATGAAATCCATGGCGGTAAGCACTATCAGTGCCAGGGAATTCCTTCCCTTGCACTGATAGGGGTCTCGCCCACCACCACCCAGACTCCCTCCCCTACACCCCCCACCACCCCTGCCAACCCCCAAAGGTGGCAGGGCCCACCTCCCCACCCCGACCCCCAACATAACATTACGGACACACACCCGACATGCATGCAGGCACCACCAACACACACACGCACACACCCGACATACATGCCCACAGCCACACACACAGTCAGGCACGCACACCCACATTCAAACATACACGCACACATCCATACAGACATACCCACACACATACATGCACTCATTCCCAAACACACAACACCCCCGCAAGCATACACGCACTCACACACCCCCTCTACATACACACACGCACACCCCCATGCACGCACACAACACCCCCACACCCCCCTCCCCTAACGGACGATCGACTTACCTGGTCCGTCGATCCTCCGGGAGGGGACGGGAGCCATGGGGGCAGCTCCGCCGACACCGCCACGCCAACAGAACACCGCCACAGTGAATCACAGGACGTGATTCGCTGGGCGGTGTTCTGTTGGCGTGGCGGTGGAGGTGGAGCAACCTCCACTTCCCCGCCGCCCGCAAGTATGGCTGTTGGCGGCTCTCCGTCGGAATAACGACAGAGAGCAGCCAACAGTCATAATATGCCGAGCGGCAAACCGCCTGCACAGGCGGTCTTCCACACGGCGGTCCCTCGGCGGTCTTGCAAAAAGACCACAGAGGTCGTAATGACCCCCCCTGTTCTTGCTAAATGTAACAATATGAGTGTAATGTATGTGAGATATTGTTACCTGACGAGCCGGATGATAAGGACATTACAAGAGAAGCCAATCAGTGACATGTGAACCGAGTATTAGAAGAAATTATAGATTTGAAGTTATAGTTTTATTGGACAAAGTGTGAACATGCGATCCCTTGACCAATAGGGACTTGGGAAGTAGTTTTAGGAAATCTAACTTAGCTGGACTGCACCAAGAGAAGATACGCCATTCTTCTTGAGGGTTTACCTCTATTCTTTCGGATTGCTTAAAGATTTTGTGTTTTCTGAACTTTGATGCTGAAACCTGATGCCTTGCTTACCGAACTGATGTCCTGATGACGAAGACTATCTTAGCTTGCCGATCCATTTGAGAGAGGTATATAATTACTGATGTGTTTCTTAAGACTGTTTGCTTTTTCTTTCTAGGCACCAACTGCACTATTTTGATAGAGCCATAGATTGATCTTCCCAAATTTGTGTTTACTAAATTGTTTTGCATGAAGACCAACATGCTGATGCTAATCTTGTGTTAGTTAAGGGATCCATACTAATGAAAGTCTGCTATACAGAAAATGTTTGATGTCTTTTCTTTGCTGAATCTAAACGTATGTGATATAATTTGTGCAATTGTTCTTATTATTAATTTGCACTGTAACTTTAGAATGTGTAGTGGTTCAAGCTTTGATTAGATTACGCTTCTTTCTTGGATTTGGACAGCCAGTGTTGTTTCTGTATGTTTAACATTTGATTTTGAGATTATCTTACGTGACATTAGTATTGTTAATATAGGGAAATAAATATTATATCTTTTACTAAAAGGTGTGGTTATTCATGACTGAGAAGTCATGGTGTGTGAGAATTACTGACTACAATTGATTACTAGTGCTACTGACCGTTGTTGATTATTGATGTCACTGATTGATTATTGGTTTGCCTGTATTGGATCTATAGTGGGAACATCTAAAATGCGTGTCAAAAGGTTCATCAACCTATTTGCGTCCTCTTGTAAGTTTACTTATTAAGGTCAGACTCGCTAACAGATGGATTTACACCAAATAAGCGAAAGCGTAATCTGCATACCGAAAGCTAGCTTTCTGCCAAACTTGGTGTAATTCTGTCCAGTGGTTCAGGCTAAAGTCATGTCTAAAGGTCCTATGAGAATTAACATGAGAAATGCAACTTTTTTGACTCCCTCTTTTTCTTGCCCCTCCCCCTTGACGGATCACCCCAAAACATTCTGTGCGCAACAAGAATCACCAGGTCACACTTTTTTAGAAAATTTTGTGAATATTCGTCAAACGGTACCAAGGATATAGGCAAGTCAAAAATTATGGAAACATGGTCCTAACTATAACTACCTAGTGGTGACCGCCACCATAGAAACTCAGCTGCTACAGTTAAAGCTAGGGGTGGGTGGGGCTCTACTTCATGGAATTCCGCAGAGTTGGTAAACAACTCAGTGGAATTCCGTTGAGTTCCACGCATAGTGGAGTGCCGCCAGCCCTGGCCTGAATGTGCCCGAACTCAGAAGCCCTAAGCAGGGTCAGCCCTGCTTACCACTTCAGAGATCGGGCACACTCAGGCCAGGACAGGCGGGAATGAAAGCTGAAACTTTCAGGCCACTTGTGCACCGACCTGCCCCGTGTGCACTGCAAAAAGGGGTAGGCCGGTGCACAAGAGGCCTGGGCAGGCTGGTGCGCAACAGGCCAGAAACAGCCTTGCCTGAATACAGGCCAGGGCCATAGGCAGCAAAAGCTGCCATTTCAGGCCTCTTGTGCAGCAGTGGGCACACTAAAGAAAAAAATAAGGAGGACTTACCTGTGTTCTCCAAGGGGGTTCTTGTTGCCAGCGGCCAGCAGCCTGGCTCTCTGCCTCCCTCTTCCCCCTGCTTCTGGGCTGCTGGCAGAGGGAGGTCTGGATCCAAGCTTAGCCAGCAGCAGCTTCATGGCATGAGTGTGCACTGCAGCCCAGTTATGAGCCACACATTTTAAGCGCACAGAGTGCGCTTGCGCTGTGTGGCCCATAACTGGGTTGCAGTGAGCATGCAGTTAGCTCTGCTCTGCTGTGGGGGTAGCAGAGTTTTTGGTCGGATTCTGCACTCCAAGAGGGACGCAGAGTGCCAAAAACGCTGTTGGCTTCTCCAGTGGAGCAGTGTGGAGCTTGCTGCCCACTCCTAGTTAAAGCTATCTCAAGTAACTATATCTTGTGCCCTAAGGTAACTAAAACTCACCCCCCCAACCATGTAGTTTTTTCATATTTTTTTTTACTGCAAACAATAGATTGATCTTATCAATTATGTTATTAAAGATGTCCTAAGTGCCATAATTTGTGGGGTAATTAGCAGTGCATGGTGAGGGGACGAGTTATAGCTACTTGAGATAACTCTATCTATAACAGGGGGTTCCTGGTGCTGCAGGCCCCCCCACACACATTTCTTTAAACATATTCTGCCCCAGGAAGGTGGTGGTGCCTCGGGTTGCGATGGAGACAGGCGCCCCCCTTTATTTCTTTACACCTATTCTGCCTCAGGGAAGTGGCAGTCCCCTGGACTGTGGGGAGGTTGGATGCCCCCCCTACATTTCTTTAAACATATTCTGCCCCAGGAAGGTGGTGGTCCCTCGGGTTGCGATGGAGACGGGCGCCCCCCTTTATTTCTTTACACATATTCTGCCTCAGGGAAGTGCCAGTCCCTTGGACTGTGGGTAGGTTGGATACCCCCCCTGCATTTCTTTAAACATATTCTGCCCTGGGGAGGTGGTGGTCCCGAGGGCTGCAGGAGGGACGGCCAGTCCCCTGCATTTCTTTATGCACATCCTGTCCCAGTGAGGTGGTAGTCCCTGAGGCTGTGGGCAGTGGGCAGGCGCCTCCCCATTTCTTTAAACATATTCTGCCCCAGCGAGGTGGAGGTCCCCAGGGCTGCAGGGAGTTCAGACAGCCCCACTGCATTTCTTTAAACATATTCCGCCCAAGGGAGGTGGTGGTCCCCGGGTGGCCCCCTGCATTTCCTTACACATATTCAGCCCTAGGGAGGTGGCAGTCCACAGGGCTCCAAGGGGGCCAGGCACCCCCCCCTTCAATTCTTTAAACATATTATGCCTCAGGGAGGTGGCGGTCCCTGGGGCTGCCGTGGGGGCCGGCGGTCCCTGGGGCTGCCTTGGGGGCCAACAGCCCCACCGCATTTCATTCAGCAATTTGCCGCAAGAGCTGGGGGTCCTCGGGGCTGGGATGGAGGGCAGGACGTCCTTCTGCATTTCATAAAACATTAGCCCCGGGGAGGTGGCGGACACCTCAAAATTTCAATGCCCCCAGGACCTGGCCCACCTGGGGCGCTACACTTAAAGAAGCGTAGGAGCCCGTGCTTGTTATTTTTTTGTTTTTTTTATTTCAGTAGATCTGCTGCATCTCCTGCCGAATGTTTTTTTTTTAAATGTGTTTTTTCCTCTCGGACCCCAGCACCAGAGCTAAAAGGTCAAGGTGTCCCTACCCTGGCCCCTTTTCTTATTTTTTACATTTTTGTCTGGGTCTCAGCTCAAGCCAAGTCCCAAGATAGCTGACAACACTTCCTTGTTGAAGTGGTGGCAGCCCATTAGACCTCAGCACGAGATCGGGAGGGCTTGCAGAGCTTTCACGTCCCTAGATATACAAATTTGTTTTTTTCTTTAATAACTCAAAAACTACTGAACGGATTTACACCCAATAACAAAAAGGTCGCTTTCTAGGCCAAGAGCTACCTTTCTGCCAAATTTGGTGTCATTTTGTAACTGGTTCAGGCACTATTCCTGTTCACATTCCCTATGGACCAATGCAGGGGGAAAAGCATTTTCCTCTCCTTTTTCTCAGCCTCTGCTTGACGGATCACCCTGAAACTTTCCAGACAGATGCTGATGTGAGCATCACATTTTTTGGGAAAATTATGTAAAGATTCATCAACTGACGCCAAACATATAAAAAAAATTTTTCTTCAGGAACTAGGTCCTAACTATAACTACTTAGTGGGGACTGCCACTAGGTATTTTATATATATATATATATATGTATATGAAAGCATGATTAAAACATGTAAATAGAAACTTAAACATTTAACAGAGTATATGTGAACCCAAAAATAGACAGTTTCCCCCAAAGTAGAGATATACAGTAACAGTACCTAGAGTGTGCAGGGGTTCTGATGTGTAGGTAAGAACTCATCACCAAAAGTGTAGTAAGTCTTCTTGAACAAACAGAAATCCAGGCAGGATAATAATATCCAATGCTAAGAAGTTATTCTCGGGCAACAGGAACCCACTGCACATGTCTCCCAAGCAAAGCACAGGCCAGATCTCCAACTCCTCTTTTAGTCAAACCAATGCATTCTGTATGGAACCTGAGGAGAAAGATGAGGTTGAAGACACATGCCACATTAAGGGCATGATTTAGATTTTGGCAGATGGGTTACTCCATCACAACTGTGATGGATATCCCGTCCTCTGAAATATAAATCCTATAGGATATAATGGGATTTATATTTTGGTCGACGGGCTATCCGTCACCGTTGTGACAGAGTAACCCATCTGCTGAAATCTAAATCAGGCCCTAAGTCATAATACCACAAGTTAATTGGTGTAAAAGTGAGGTGATGAAGTCTTTATAACAAGGATAGTCATGAGGATGTTGAAGGTCTGTTGGTAGATTTTCAGGAGCTCATAATTAGGGAAATGTCTAGACCTGTGCATCTTAGATCTCATAAGATTCCTGAGTATTGTCAGGTAGACGCCATTTGGCAGGGGATGAAGTGTGGAGGTAGTAGTGTGGCTCAAAGGCTGACTGAAGAACATCATTTGAGATTTTGTATGAAGTAGAGGCAAAGGGAGGTCTGAAGTCACGCTGAACTGGTTTCTTCCCTGGTGCAATAGTATAAGGCCGGAAATTTACATTTGGACAAAGGGTGCGTGGTTATCAGGACAAATCAGGATGTAAATTACCATATGGCTCAGAGTGTGGTGTTGGAGAGAGACTGATTGCAGGTCTGTAAATCTTCATATGTGGCTTAGGGCTGCCAAGAACAATACACAAGTGGTAGGGCAGCCATGTCCAGGATCCTTTCAAGCTTCTCGAAAAGGTATACAGGCTCCACAGAGTAAAAGTGTTTTAGAAGAATGTGTGTTTAGAACGGCGAAAGAATTCTGATTCCTAGATATCCTGGAATGGTGAGAGAATTCTAATTCCTATGTACCCTAACTGACTAGAAGCGTGTGGTGCTTAGGGGGCTACTTAGTGTTGTCACTAAAGTCAGTAAGTTAAGTGAAGTGCAGTGATGTCTCTAGGACCAACGCAGCTTTAAATGATGAAAGTGAAGTACAAATAAGAGGAACTAAAAGAATGAAAGTGGTTGTCCTATTGCTAACAGACATAGAATTCCAATGCTAGAAAGTGAATTATTGAGAAACTGACATCAATGTTGACAGTCCTTACAAATTCAGACTTCAGAAGGAAATGAGGTTGATATGGAATTACTTTGAGTGATTCACAGAGGAATGCATGTGGCATGACTGCACTGAGGCAATGCTAATGCAGGTGGTAATGGAATGTGGGCTGGGTGGTGACGATGTACGCATGGTGAAGAGCTTCCTTATACTGGCACAAATGACCAGTATGCCACAGGGGTTCAGCTTATGCTCATGTGATTCAATGCACAAGGATATAATTTATCAGGATGTGATAGTACATCAATTACGTAAGTGCAGAGGGGGACAGTCTACCAGATGCGACACAGCACTGATTACCCAAGTGCACATTAATACAGTTAACCAGAGTGTGACTCAACACACATGGGTACACTTGACAAAATCTGACTGCATACCAATCACTTAAATGTACGCAGGCAGAGATAACCAATATATGTCCTAATGCACGTGTACAATTCACCATGATGTAACAGGGCATCGGTTAAATGTGCATGGGTATGGTTTATCAGGATTCGACTCAAAGCACATAGTAGAGTTTAAGGGATGCAACTCAATGGACCAATGTGCAGTTCACTTTTGAGTGGTAGGCGATCAACCACTAAAATGCACAGCTATACAGTTAAACAGGGTGGGAGTCAATACACAGGTTTAAGGTTAAACAGAAAGCAGCACTGTGGAGAGACAGATAATCAACGAGGATGCAACAAAGAACAGTTCACATGGACAAAAGTACAGCTGACCAGGATGTGACTAATTGAAAATTAGTTCAAGTCTCTGGTAGGCAGCACAATAGGGAGAGATACGACTGAAGATGTTCCAACATGTCATTGATCACTCAAGTGCACAAGAGTACAGTTCTTCATAATATGCCTTTGTGCCAGGAGTGCCATTTACCAGAATACAAGTCAGTTCACAAGAGTACAGTTTACCAGGCTGCGACAAAGCACCAATACCTTAAATGCACACGTATACAGTTGACCAAAATGTTATAGGTCAATAATCACTAAAACAGTTCTCAGTGATGTAAAATGACACTGTAAAATGACACCAGTGTGAAGAATTTCATCGTATACGAGCATGAGAGGGTTACTAAGAAAACTAGGTGCTGCCTTCTCAACCCCCGTTGGGTGGAGTATTATGCGGTATCACCGAGCAGGAGATCGAACTATCAAAATAATTTAGACTTTTCGTGAAGTAGAATACCTATCCAAGAATGTTAAAAGGTTTTTTCCCCCAGAGGAGTGAACAATGTGCTTTTTGTACGATGGTGATAGCATGTGTACTGATGACATAATGACTTTATGGGGGTTCTTAGTTCTACACAGGACTTAGTCACTCTCACATTATATATTGGTTATTGGAGTGAAACCACATCCGTGCTCGGAGCATAAGCTGTCAGACACTCCCATACATTAGCATTTCCATTGCCTTACCTCACTCATACTGTGCCTCCTTTGGCTTTCATGCACTGAGTTCTGGTCAGTACAAATGCAATAGGCGGTCCCTGCTGTCTGTTCTTCAGATCAACCTGCTTACATATTGCTATTTTTCATTTATTTTAAATGCCTGCCCTGTCCTTAGCCAACATTTCTGGCGGTTTCTCAGCAACTGCAATTAAATTTATAGTTTTGGGAAATTCTGAAATCTCTTTCATGGTAGTTTGCTTTATCTTAGGGTTGCATTATTTATGAGCAAGTGAATATATTGCAATTTTCTTCCAGCACACATTCCAAGGAATCTGTTCAGCAGTTCTCATAGACACCTGTTTATTCAATCTCAATAACAGCCATTTGCCTCCATCCCTGTCATTTTACGATCATTTTATAGAAGCATAATCGATCACTTCACTTATAGCTTGTTCTTATTCTTCATCCACTCCCTATTTTGTCTGTATGCATCATTTTTATGTTGCTTCTAAGGGTATCTTCAGTGTGCTTTGAAAGGATCAGGGGTGCAAGGGTGCATGAAGTCGTGTTGGCAAGTCCTCATGGGAACTTTGGCGTAAAAAATGTTAGAGGTGGAGTTGTCTTGTTCTTTTGATTCCTCCTTAAGTTCACAGTGATTAGAATAGGTTTGATGAAACCTGTTTCTCATGTGGCTATACAGTCACCATACACCAAGCGCATGGCAGGCAGGTGACTGGCGAATCTTGCGTTTGTGTGCAGTCATCTATTCACAATGATAACATGCAGTGGCAAAAACCTGTAGTTCTCACCTTTGAGAACTATATGGCTTTGCCAATGCCTGTAAGCCTTGTTGTACAGCATTGGCAAGATGCTGCGCAGCATGGTAAAAAGCTAAAAGAAAGGCACAAAGATGTGGCCATCTCACTGTTTTAGGTCTGTGCATGCTCTGTTACACAAGCATGCCTGTAAAATGGCATGGGTGCTATTTTTAGGTTTGAGAGCACAATCGCTTTGACCTGTTGCAAGTATTGTGGGCTTTTAACCATGCTCACCTCACGGCCATCACTTTCACTCATTCTTGGGCTTGCCTTTCGAAAATCCCTTGATAGCATTGATAATTGCTTTGTTTTCGTCCCGCCTTGGGGCGGTTTTGCTATCGCCTTGCAGACTGACCCTGTTACATGGATAATTGAACGGTTGCCGATATACTTCAGCATGGGTGAAACATTCACGCTCTGTGGCACCCATGGCCATCACAGCGCAAACAGCTCAAATGGCACTGGAGCACTTGTCACATTGTTCACACTGTTACCTAATCAGAGTCAACTCTTTTAGCCATATCTCCTTCAAGCTCCATAGCTTTCCCAAAAACACTTATAATGGATAAATGCTTCACTAAAAATACAAACATTCGCAACATAGATCTCCCGGCACAGGGGGAGAGCCAATACTACAATATTCACTGCACTCAGGAAAAGTTGCCCCATAATGATTTGCAAACATTCTTTTTCAAAAGATGTTTGCCCATGACTCAGCCTGTGGTGGTCCTAGGACAATGGGACCACCACCAAAACGTTCAACATGACACACTCTTTCTGTTTAGGTCATTTATGGGTCCCCGTGCTAGGTTACTGGGAACCCAAAAATAATAACCCTGTCGCGTGGGCTCTCATTATCCTAAATGAGACTACTGGATTTCTAGGCAGCAGGATCGATAACGGTGTGGGGGACTGAGTCTGACCCACTTGTAAAGAACTCTGTCACCCTAAATCCGGTTTCTGCTCCGGCTAACTAGCAGTGCCTCATTTCTCCCATGGGGAAGAAATGATTAGGCAGCCGAGCGCATGACATCTTTGGAACTTCTCAGGGAAGTCGTGGTCACTCAGATCCAAACCAACTCTCTCATTTACAATATGGTCTCATATACAAATGACAAAGACAGTATAAGTTTTATATAATGTTTTAATAAAATGACTGTATTTTAGATAATAAGGCGTGAGCCGCAATAACCAGAACAACACAACATAGTAGGATTGAAATAGTCACCAGGAGAGTAAAACATGAGAACAAAGCTATCATAGTGCCTAACAGTTTCTACTCTCCCTCTGCTTGTTCTATTTAGAGCACAGCATGTTAAGCTTCTATCTTGCCTTGCTGAATCACTGGGGAGACATCAGCCCTCATACCTGAGCAAAGGCCTTTGATCTGGTTCAGCATCTGCAACGAGGCAGTCAGCGTCTAGTTGTGGGTCTCTGGTCGGAATCTCTCTCTTGCATGTATTGGGACAAGGAAGTGATTTTATAACTAACATGTCATCGTGATCACAAAATGTCCCTACGCAGGAATGCCAAATCTAAACTTCTACCACATCTATTGGCAATGTACCAGACTGTATCCTTGACTGAAGCACAGAGTGAATATGTTATGGAGAACTCCAGTGCTGAAGTAGGCAAAACAGTTTGATATGAATAAAAAACAACACTGTAGAACTGGCTATTTGAAAAATAACAGTACGAAGCCTAATAAACAGCATTTAGAGCAAAGTGCACAGAGGCTCTAAGCTGTCAGCAAATGAATAAAATACATTCAGGGCAAAGTGCACAAAGGCCTAAAGCCTGAAGCTAATGCGCAAAGGATACGTAAAACTAACCACACTACACCCTCCCATTGTCGGTAGCAAGTGGTTCCAATAATATAAAAGCATGCCCCAAATATAAACAATATATTTCGACAAGGTAAGAAGACAACAAAGTCATAAATTTAGGAAACATGTGGCGATAAAGCCAAATTCAATATAGTGTAAATTTTACTGGAGAAAAAAATCCAATTGTCCGACAGAAGCAATAGAACGTAGGAGCTCCTCCACTTCGATATATGTTAATATCGGAAGATCCACGCCACAAAGTACCATGGAGCAGGTGTGTTACAAAGCCCCAAAACCATTCAGGGTGGCACCCCGTGCAGGGCCTATGAAAGAGACAATACCATCTTCCTCCAGGAAGGGAATCTCATAAACCGCCTCACGAAGCAAACGCAACCGTAGTGCACAAGTCTGGGAATGAGCCCTAATCGGGAACATCAACAGATCAGGATCGACCACTGGAGGGCGCTGCAGTGAGAGACAGAAAGCCAGTGCATGTTCAAACGCGCACCAAAGGCACCGAAACACGGGTTGCACACAATCCAAAACGGGTCTGAATGACAGAGACCAGTCACACTACAAATGTCCCAGGAGTGTAGCTCCAAAATGCTGCATCATGCGTTCACGACACAGATGCGCTGACGGGAGCAGCAATATAGGATCTCGTCGTGGCGGGACAGCCATTGCGAAAAAATAGCAACAATAGAAAGACTCCAGCCAATAAAGCCAAAGTAATCGGGAAACCCCCAAAAATGCTTCCAAAAATAGAGTGTATAGCCGAAGGTATCAAACCGAATATGGAAGAGAAGGTGTGAGCGAAACCAACACCAACGGCTTTGAAAAAATGAGCAATACCAGCAGTGCTGGATGCATTAAATATACGTCCCACAAGTTCACCAAAGTGACTTGGAAAGTTAGTATTCAAAAGGGACTGTATCTCCGCCGATGACCTTGCCACCTGAAGTGCGTAGGTCTCGCTAGCAGATGTAAGGGCCACATGCTTTTGAAACAATAAAGCTTTCAGCCGACTCAACTTGTCGAAATCAACCTTGGAAGTAGCAATATGAGGCCAGATGTCCGCTATCTCCCTAATTTGAGTGGGGGGAAACAACACATTCCCGCAGCACGTAACGGCCTTGTTGACAACGACAACGTAAACTATTCCGGCACGCATGCCACAACAGCGTTCGCTGTTAAGAACAATGTAACTGCCGTTAGAAAGCACCTGGAAAGTGTTTTTAATAACCGGGACTGGAACACCCTTCAAATAACAAGCTAAGTTAGCAATCAAAGCGTTACACGCTCCGTGCAAGGACAGCTGTTTACAAACCATGGAATGGCTGACAGAAGCTTCGCATTCGCTACCGCTAAGAAAAACCTCCCTCAAACCATTAACACATCTGTATTGAAAGGGAAGCTCCCACACCTCGTGTATGTAACTGTCTCCCAATAGTTCATATCTACCCACCGGAATGTGCTTCAAACAAGAAGTAAATTGCAGAGTGGAGATAGGCAAATTAATAACCCCATGAATCAACCACTCAGCTGACGGAATCTCAGCCACTGTGAAAGGCAGTTTCTCCAATTTCTCAATATTCAACATAACATATGTTGCTTCCTTTTTAGCCATCAACTGTTGTTGACGAGATAAAGATCTCTCTGGCACGAATGTGCTGCCATGGAACGCGACCCGCCTTCAAGGTTTGAAGAGTCCAACCCAGCTGCATGATGGACCGCGTCTGACTCTGCCCATGATATAAAGAAGACATGTCCGATTTAATAATGTCAATAGCAGAGGAAACAATGCTGTCAATCGTGTAAACGCGGTCAGAAAGGGTATGCATGCCATTATCAACAACAGACAAAGTCTGCAGCAGATTTTCTTGATCAATCTGCCTCAACTGGGCTGCAGCCTCCTGTTGTGAAAGTTTCCAAATCTCATTATAAACTTCGTATAAAAACCTTTTCTTCCGTGGTACCTTGGGACCTGACAAAAAATCTTGTAAATCAGTACCATTAGACAGTAACTTGAGATGTGACTGAACTGCATCCAGCGTGGATGACTTCAACCATTGTTGACAAAGCTTCCCCACGCTGTACGTAGTTATAATATCAGCATGTTCTGGTGAAATGTAACGAGGGTCTGCCCTACTAGTCCAGAACCCCCCTGAAGAGGTGACAAAACGTTGATGACACTTATTAGCGTCTACAGGCCATAATAACCACCCGCCCGGATGTAACGATGAAGTGTTAAGAGTACCATTCTGGACCCAATGTGTAAATTCACTAAAAGTAGCATTCTCATAGTGCTGCCAGTTGTTTAATTTGGAAGGGACAGGTATACTAGGCAAATTCAACTCTCTAATTGTCGCCAAGCCCAAACAGCTAGTCTGTTGTACTGTGTCATTGAGGAAAATCATCTGCACAGGGATAATACATGCTCTAAATAATGTATCCCTGCCTTGCATCTGCCAATTTTTCGTACCCCAAACACTTTTCAGGTCAACAGTCTTTAACCAGTATTCATATCCCTCGACCGAAAGTTTAGATACAAACAAATTTGAATATAGTAATTTAGTATCGGTCAATAAAATTTGCTTATTAGAATACGGTGCAACTTTAAAATAGTAAGACTTAGCATTCCGCTGATCATGCCCAGAAAAATATGCAAATTTATCATAATACGTTTTCGAACTCCCTTGTGGAGGAGTCGAGCAATGTTCCCATTGCACATAATTAAATATGGACTTAGGGCTACTAGCTTCATGAATAAAGTGGTGTCCATAATAGTCGTAGCAAAACATGTCACCATGATTATCTCTAAATTGGTAAGCATCTTCATCGTCATAGACAGTATAATATTGCAAATCTGTTAGCATAGAATCTACTGTCTTCACATCCCAATCATCAGAAACAATGCCTGGTATAACAATATCATTCATTGATAACTTGAGGACATACGGTATTTGAATCAATTCAGTGGGACCATATATATCAAACATTACTTTATCCCACACAATCCCATCCGGAATCGGTATTGCAGAAATGTTCACATTGGACAAGTCTCTTCGAACCATATGAGACGAAAAATGTGGTCTCAACACAGTCTCCACTTGCTCAATGTCAGATTGACCAGGAAGAAAATGACCATGTATTACTAGAAAAAAAGTAACCACAAATCCCAACCATAAAAAAAGAGTCATTACAGCCATAAAAAGCCACAAATAGTTCCAAGGAAAAACAAAATATGTGCGTTTAAGCCAACTCAGCAGCTTACGTGGACCTCGGACAGAAGACATCGAGGACGAGGAGCTGGACACTGCTTCATCAGCGTCGTTGAAGCAGCCAGAGGCAGTTCTTGCAAAAGGTGCAATTGTGAACAAAGAAGCAGATGGAGGCTCTCTCCTAGGCACGCTATAAACCACATGTTCCGAAACATCAGTAGAACGTACAGCAACTTGATCAAAAGATTCCATATTAATCGTTGTCTGTGGAACAATCGCAAGATCATCTTCCACCCTCCCCAAGCTCGGAGAGGAAACAGCGTCGATGTAAATCACCTGCAGCGGGACTTCTTCCCCAGTAGTGAGAGGGATGCCGGAACTACTGGGTGTCCCTCTTGGTCTGCTGTGCAGAATCGGCCACATGTTGTAACTTGACATTATCAATGGAAACAAAGCGATTTCCTTTGGCCCCTTGCAGCGGCGGTAAAATCACAGTTCTCGTGCCGCTCACCCCTAACACAGGGACAGGTGCCCGATAAGAAGGACCAAATTCTTTCTTTACTGCGACCTTTTCACGCACTAGATCCCCAATCCTGGGTATCCAACCAGTAGGTGTTACTGGCTCATCCTTTATTCCTGAGGAGGCAGCACTTGCAGAAGAGTTATCTTCACGGAATTGTTGTAAATCCTGCAAAACAGTGACACGATCATTTATGTCAAAGGGCGTAACTGCCGCCTCCACACCAGGACCATCTAGATCAGGAACATACATTTGTGTTCCAAACAGGCACTCATATGAAGTACGACCCCCCAGTGACCGTCTAGGCAAGTTATTAAGTGCTCTCTGTACTCCATATAGGTGGGCTAGCCAACTACGACCCGTACCTATAACCCTGGCCGTTAAGGATTGCTTTAAATCACGATTTAAACGCTCCATGACAGAATTTCCCTTGGGATGAAATGGAGACGAGAATTGGAGTTGGACCCCCAACTAAGCCATGGTGTCCCTGAATGCCTTAGAGGCGAAAGCAGGGCCCTGGTCCGAATGAAAAGCCGCAACTGCAAATGTATCGACAAAGATGCGCAAATCTTTAATAACAGTCCGAGCGTCAGCCAAGCGTTGTGGCCATACCCACACAAATCTGGAGCACGAATCTACAGCAACCAATATATATTTGTATGCACTATCTGGTGTCAACGGACCACAATGATCCAAGTACACACACTGTAACGGTTTGTTTGAAATCAGAAGGGGCGTCTGCTGCGGGCGTCTAGCCGACGAAGCTTTAATTTGTTGACAGACGTCACAACAAAGGACATACTGCTTTGTCTCTTTATAGAGACCAGGCCACCAGTAACAAGCCTGTAAAAGTGAAATCGTGGCAGCCACACCAGCATGTGCAGATGCCACCCCCTCATGTGCTGCAGAAATTAATCGAGGTCTCTCAATTCTATTGGGTAGTTCACGTACACCAATGCCTGGAATATTAACAACAGCATTTAGCGCACTACTCAAGCAGTAACCATATTTAGAAGGAAATCCCTTAGGAAACGGCATGCCATCAGCCGTAGCTTTTATGGAAGCCGAAATCTCTGTGTCTGGTTTGGAACTCGAACGAGTCACTGCGGCCACAGTGGCGACAGCCACTGCCGACTTTGCGGCTTCATCAGCCAAAGTATTCCTAGCAACGTGTATTCCAACGCGCTGGTGTCCAAGTGTATGCACAACATGGACCTTAGGAAGCGTTTCTTTCAGATCCGGAACCTTACCCCACAACAATTTATGTTTAATGGTGTTGCCTTTAGAATCTCTGAACCCATTCAACTTCCAATAATGCAGAAATTCATTGAAAGACTGAACACAGTAGTAGGAGTCACAGACCAGCAAGGTCAAAATCGCCGGATCTGCGTGCTCCAACGCTAACAATAGAGCTTTGAGGTCAGCCAGCTGCGCCGTGCAATCTCCCAAGGTTTTAGTATAAGTATGTCGGGGGCAGAACACTTCCCCCTCCATAGTGCCGCTCACCACCGCACATGCAGCAGAATACTGTTGTTTAGTCCCAACCGCTGGCTGCGCAGAGCCATCGGTATACATGACCACCTGATATTGGTCAATAGGCAATGTTCCAGCAGGAACTGGGTACTCTATTTCATATTGAAGAAATTATTGAGTCTGCAGTTTAGGGTCAAATATGTAATCTACATCAGTGGCTGTCAAAGACGTAGCCCATTGTATCCATCGCGGGTGTAAAGCTTTCGAATTAGGAACACTTGCTTTTGTAACAGCCTCTAAGGCCGGAATCGGGGAAACAACAATGATGCGTTGGCCTTGGGCAAGCGGTCTTTCTTTAATCACAGCCATCTGTACTGCAGTGAGTATTTTCTCAGTCTGTGCAAAACGTTGTTCTGCAGCAGAATACAAGTGGGACTTGTATGCAATCGGGACTGTCTCACCCTCATTAAAGGTGACATACGTAAACCCAACAGCCCCAGGTATCACCCTGATGACTAAATGTGTCTTATTGTCCCGTGTGTGTAAGTGTTTAACTGCTAAGAGATCAGTGTGTAACTCTCGCAGTATGTGTGTATGCTCAATCGTCCAAAATCTACTCAAAAAATTCGGGCGAATCAGTTCGTATAAGGGTTTTATGCGCGTAGCATAATCAGGAATGTAAGTTCTGCCAAAATTCAGAAACCCCAACAATGACTGGAGCTTCCGAACCGTATTAGGAGGCTGCAATAAAGCACATTTCTCCAAAAAATGTGGCGCTAGGCTCTTGCCCTCACTCGACAACTCATATCCCAGGAAAATGACACTGAGGAAGGCAATCTTTGATTTCTTAAAATTAAACTTATAGCCAATATCAGCAAACCCCACAACAATGTGCGATACGCGCCTTAGATGTTGCAGAATCTCATCGTCTGTCAAATATATGTCATCAACGTAGGATAACGCTTCAGGGTCCAACTCGTGCAGCATTTCAGTCACACGAGCCAAAAACAGTCCTGGGCTATTCTTATACCCCTGAGGCAAACGACAAAAAAAATTCTGAGAGCCAAACGCACTGAAACTGGTATAGTCCCGACTTTCGGGCGCTATATTTTGGCAGAAAAATCCATTCGAGATATCCAACGTTGTTTTGTATTTCTTACGCACTATATTGTTCATAAGCGCTGCGCTATGTGAATTCTGTATTGCATATGTGCGTGTGTGACTATTCAAATGTCTGTAATCCACCACTATCCTATATGAATGGTCCGGTTTAGCAACCGGAAATAAGGGATTATTCATCGGCGAGACACAGGGCTCAATTACACCCTGGTACTCCAATTGTGTAAGAATTTTCCTAACCGATGCCCTTGCCTCAAATTTAATAGGATACTGCGGCTGTGGCTGAGGTGTGCCCTTTATTGGAATTACAAGATAAGGTGATTGTCTATCCCACCCCACATTATTTCTATATAGGGTGGGAGCCTGTGCTAGAGCCCATGTTTTACCATAGGACTCCGATAGCTCTCTCGGAACAAGTGGTGAGAAGGAAGGTACTATAACATACTCCCCAACCGGACAGTCGCGAACAAAGTCAGGTGGCCAATCCTGTTCGGCCAACAGAACATCATATGATTTTACCACATGGTCCCAAAAGATGGCGTGTACAATGCAGTCAATGTCCCCTTCTAATCGTAGAGTCACTTGATATACTCTATCAGGATCAGAGACTCGCATGTCCGCCGTTTCGACTTGTATGAAGTCATCAGTTGCTTTCACCTCCAGATGCTCTAGAAGACTCCGGCGAACTATTGTGACCTCTGCCGCGCAGTCTAACAGTGCTAACGCCCATGTCTTGTTCGTCAAGAGAACTCTCTTCTTGAGCGGCATGTCTAGCTGAGACTGCTGCCACTTTCTTCTTTTTAAATTGATGTTTTCGTTGCAGCGGTTTCTCTTCTTGTTTAACAGAAACCTCCGCTGAGCGTTGTGAATCCTGTCTCGGTTTCACGTACTCCGTCCTCCGCTCTGACCGCCCACCTCTCTCACTTCTCTTCTCTGAGGAGTCCTGAAAGGAACGAGATTGGCGTGTATCAGTATATTGATATCTATCAGGCGTCTTCAAATTATCCCTATTCCTGAGATTATACCTATTCTGCGGGGTCTCCGGTTGCGGAGACTGTCCCCCATTTTTTTAGGTGTTTGCTGTTTCTTTTCCCAGCGCTTTTTTGTACCCTCAGGTTGCTGTTGCTTAGCATTATCTTTATTATTTTTACCCTGCAATTGGGGTTTCTGCGGTCTAGCCCCTAGGCTATTGCAACCAATACTTGAATATGTCTCAGCTATTATTCTCGGAAGTTCCCGCTCTTGATCAATCTGCGGAACATCCCGAAGACACATTTGCACTGCTAGTGCTACTGCCTCTCCCTTGAGATTACTCAAAATAATAGAAGAAACCGCGGCAAAATTGCCCATTAACTGCATGCCCAAATCTAAGGCAGGGGCAGCCCCATATTCATCTTGAATTTGTTTAAGCACTTCCGGTAAATTAGCTAAAGTCGGTGTACCGTGTGCTGTAGTGTACAGCGCGGCAAACACCGTGCCCCAGGTATTACAAAGGTCCACCGGAGGAACCATCCCATACGGCAAACACATCGTCAAAATTCTATGTTTATACTGAGGTCCCGTATGGGGAAATACTGCTTCCAGCGTATTAATTTTTTGCGCCAGCCAAAATGGAGTCTCCTCACGTTTAGCCGGTACCTTACCCATAACTGAGTGTACAGTGGCCGGATTGATTCCCGGAACCACTGCATGTGGGTGCGCCGGAGCAGCACGCGCTTCATTAGTATTTAACGTCTGCATTATAAACTGAACCAGTCTTCTGTATGTTGTTGCTAAGTCTATATATAAACGACGCACATCAGCCACTGCGAAATTTGCAACCGCAGGATATGGTGTGTAAGTAGCCAATAAAGGCCAGGTCGGACCATCATTACTCAACGGACCTAACCTCACTTATGCTACTGTATGTGGGAGGGCGCCATCAAGCCAATTATGGTGTTCTTGATAAGATAGAGGTATCTCTAAGTAAGCGTAAGCCCTGTATTGTCCAGGGACATTCGCAACAGTGTATTCGTGAAAAGTATTTGTACCCCCATCAACCGCTGGAAATACGACCCAAGAATAAAAAAGTTCTGTCATATAGGCTGCATGGGCGTCCACCACAAAAGTGACTGGACCCCCCTGGACTGTCAGTCCATGTGCTATCAGATGTCCTGTGAGCGGGTGACGCATATTGATTGCTATATTCACTACATTAGGATTCGCCATTTGTAAAAAATAGCTCTAGGTCAGAGAAGGCACACCAATATCGGGGTTTTTCCTTTCAAAGTTCAAGCTTGAACAACCAACCACTAAGCAATAGGACGTACCTATCCCGTGGTGGCGGAAACCCTCAGCCCCACGGACGTCTCCGCGTACGGAACCGAGGAGTCAAAATATATATGAGACCGAGAGAGTCAGTCGGACCCAAACATTAGAGCCAAACCAATCGTTGGCGGCGCCATGTCGCGTGGGCTCTCATTATCCTAATGAGACTACTGGATTTCTAGGCAGCAGGATCGATAACGGTGTGGGGGACTGAGTCTGACCCACTTGTAAAGAATTCTGTCACCCTAAATCCGGTTTCTGCTCCGGCTAACTAGCAGTGCCTCATTTCTCCCATGGGGAAGAAATGATTAGGCAGCCAAGCGCATGACATCTTTGGAACTTCTCAGGGAAGTCGTGGTCACTCAGATCCAAACCAACTCTCTCATTTACAATATGGTCTCATATACAAATGACAAAGACAGTATAAGTTTTATATAATGTTTTAATAAAACGACTGTATTTTAGATAATAAGGCGTGAGCCGCAATAACCAGAACAATACAACATAGTAGGATTGAAATAGTCACCAGGAGAGTAAAACATAAGAACAAAGCTATCATAGTGCCTAACAGTTTCTACTCTCCCTCTGCTTGTTCTATTTAGAGCACAGCATGTTAAGCTTCTAGCTTACCTTTCTGAATCACTGGGGAGACATCAGCCCTCATACCTGAGCAAAGGCCTGTGATCTGGTTCAGCATCTGCAACGAGGCAGTCAGCGTCTAGTTGTGGGTCTCTGGTCGGAATCTCCCTCTTGCATGTATTGGGACAAGGAAGTGATTTTATAACTAACATGTCATCGTGATCACAAAATGTCCCTACGCAGGAATGCCAAATCTAAACTCCTACCACGTCTATCGGCAATGTACCAGACTGTATCCTTGACTGAAGCACAGAGTGAATATGTTATGGAGAACTCCAGTGCTGAAGTAGGCAAAACAGTGTAATATGAATAAAAAACAACACCGTAGAACTGGCTATTTGAAAAATAACAGTACGAAGCCTAATAAAAAGCATTTAGAGCAAAGTGCACAGAGGCTCTAAGCTGTCAGCAAATGAATAAAATACATTCAGGGCAAAGTGCACAAAGGCCTAAAGCCTGAAGCTAATGCGCAAAGGATACGTAAAACTAACCACACTACAACCCCTCCCACCATTCAATCCTTTTTAACTTCTGTCATGGCTGGAACTTTTGTTTTATAGCTTGGAGTAGTTTGTGGGTTTTGTTTGTAATGTCACTGCAGTAGGTCTGCTACTCCTGAAATTGTCTTTAGCACTGTGCTCTCCCAGGGCTAAATATATGGTTATACTGTAATACTTTCAGTCATTTTCTTTTCATGTGGTGATGATTTCTAGGGGCTAACTACATGGTAACATAATCATATTTCTTACAAATACTAGTTTCATTGTTGTGTTCTTTAGGGGCTGTTCTTAGCATCACAGTCTAATGCCAAATGTTTCTTTCTGATAAAGGTTTTTATTGGATTTATATGATAATTATATATGTTTTATACATCTCTCTTTTTTACAGCTATGACCATGATTCAGGCCAACTTAACATCCTTATTACACTGTTTGAACACTCTTGATATGTTTGGGTGACCCTACTAGTTTATTTGTGTGGCAGGAAAAGACCAAATTATGAGGCAGGGTTGTCCAAATGATGTGGCAAGTAAAGTTCAGTAATGAATTTTCAACGCCAATAGCTTTAACTCAAGTAAATGCGAGACTCATTGAATTGCAAATGCTTGTTCTTATTTACTGGTCTGAGATTTATCAATAAAGAAAAAAAAGTAAAGTAGCACAAAAACGCATTATGGTGCACAGGCTGGCAGAAATTTGCTGCATGGTCCTCCACAAAAAAAAAGAATACATTTTTTAAAAAAACATGGGTGTGGGGAGGGTGCAGCAAAGGGGATTGATGGGGGCAAGCAACAGAGTGGGGGGAGAAGCAAACAGGCAAGAATGCAGAGTGAGGGGAAAGCACATGAGCAAGAGTGAAAAACAGAGGGGGAGGGGAAGAAACACGAGTGATAGATGTGGCGAAGTGGGGGAAGAGAAGTACGCAAGGGATTCATCTCGAAAACACAGGCACTTTCATGGAGTCCTTAACCAAAAAGAAAAAAGTTGTTCCTGAAAAGTAAGCAATGAAAGGAGACATGTACAAAGGCTATGCTTGGGTGGAGGGGCCAATATAGAAGATGTAGACAAGCCCACTCAAGGCAACAAATAAAAAGCAAACTAACAAGTGTGATAATAGTGCATCCAATGGTAAGCAATGGGGGGGGGGGCTCTGACCTAACTGTAAGTTCAAAATAGGTGTTTTGCAATCAAATAGCTTGTGCTGTCTGGTAGATGAGATCTGCAGCTGGAACAGGCTGAGCAGAAAAGTGGAAGGAAACCACATTTCGATGGGTAGTTGTAGAGGTCAAGTAACATTCACAGCCATTCTACATTCTTCCACAGTGTCAAGTATGTAATTCTTCTTAATACCTGCTCCAGCCCTTTCTCTAATTTAGAACTTTCACAATCTTTGGGGCAGACGGGAAAAGGAGCAAGAAAGCTACAAAGGAAAAACATGAATTTAGAAGATAATTTTTTTCTGTGTCGAAGCAGAAGAGTAGAGATGTGTTCGACCTTGCGAAAATCAGTTTTGTCAACTCCACATGTAGGACTCAATAAGTATAAAGCTATTTTCCAGTAGCAAACCCGCAGATTACAAAATTGTAGCTTTATGACTGCAAAATAGTTTAGGTCTGTACTAAGCCCCTTTGTAATTCTGAAAAAGCCTTTCCCAGTCCCTAAATGGATTTTGCAACTTCTTCCAAATTACAATCAGGAGGGGTGAGAAAGGAGCATTTCCGTATGATTTTGAATTGCAGTGAGATGTACCATTTGCTTGTGACTGCAATTGGAAACCATTGAAAAGCTACCAACACATCAAAAGATGTGCTTACCTATTTGCTTAGGAAAAGCTGTGCACAGTTTACAGGTTCCTCTTTTGGACTTGTGTAGGCAGCTTCCAGGGCTAGAGGGAAGGCAGTGGTCGGTCTGCACTATTGATGTGTTTCCCAGCAGGTAATATTTTTATTTTTAAACAGCACCAGTTGCTTTAAGGGCCAAAGGTTGCTTAAAAAAATAATATTACCTGTTTGGGAATGTATATACACGGATCATTGCCTGCTGCGTTTTGGATCCCCCATCACTGTGTTGGTAGCCAGCCTCAAGGGGTTGCAAATTATGATTTGCCTAATTAGTATTCATTAGGAAGGTCAATCTACAGCTCGTTGAGGCTGATCATTTTGCGATGCAACATATCAGTGCATAGATCGCATATCAAAATGACAGGCAGTGTGTGCTCACTATTTGCTACCCGCTTGATCTTACATTAGGCATAAAATAGCGTCCTTAAAAGAGAACATTAAGATGACTGATCAACAATTATGTTTCATGACCAATATCACCTGACTCGCTAGCTGATCATTGAAGAGTGCAGTTGAAATGAGAAAGGCTATCCATTTAAGATTTAACTATATGCACTATTCTGAGGCAACAGGGCCTTGGATTGGGCTTACAATGTCCCAGGCAGGTGTTCACCACTGTGTGTACCGTAAGGTCAGTTTTAGCAAGACAGGGATAGAGATGTATTTTTCCAATCGTACAGGTAAAATGGATAAAAATGACAATTGCCCAGGTGTTGCAATTTGTAGACAATAGGCGGCTATAAAACACAAAACGCATTTTTGACTTAGGTGAAAAAGCACTCAGAGAGTTGAGAATCTTTTATATGTTGCTCTTTCTGGCCTAATTGTAAGTTATGGTTGATGACACTTCACTGTCCTTTACGGGACCACCCTAGGCCTGGAATTGGCTTGAACAACACCAGGCTAACAGAGATCATAAGGACGGGCAATGGCCTAAGCCTCAGCACAAGAGGAGAAGGTAAACCCATCCTGCTGAGGCTATGGTTAAATGACCCATGAAGCAGCATGCAGAGAATGAGTGCAGAACACTCTTCAAGATGATATGACAGGAAGAAAGCCCTTTCCCGCCACTGCGTCCCCTGCGGCCCCTCCTTCTCTCACCGTTCTTTTTCTCTCCCTTTCCCGCCGCTGCGTCCCCTGCGGCCCCTCCCGCCTCCCCCTCCTTCTCTCACCGTTCTTTTTCTCTCCCTTTCCCGACGCTGCGGCCCCTGCGGCCCCTCCCGCCTTCCCCCTTCTTCTCTCACTGTTCTTTTTCTCTCCCTTTCCCGCCGCTGTGTCCCCTGCGGCCCCACCCCCCAGCCCTCTCATAGGACAGGCCCTCCCGCCTCCCAGCTGCCACTCCCACCCTCCACTCCTCTTATGGCAGCCGCGGAGCACCAAAGGCAAGCCCGTCTGCACCCATCCACGCCTGGACTGCGCCCGGCGCCAGAACCCCCGGCCCTCCCAGACACACCTACTCCCCCCTCACCCTCCACTCCCTCAACCTAGGCCCCCACCCCACATGCACCACATCTAGCCCCACACACACTCATGGCCCCTTCACCTGCTACACCTGCCATTTCTCCTGCTCATCATCCCTCACACCACACACCAACCATAGCGACCCCACCCTCAACAAACACAACACCCCCAACAAAAAACTCACCCACCCTGCCCTCACCAACCAACCCCGCAACACACCAGCCCCCAACCAGAACACACCCTGCAACAACACCCTCACGCACCACACCAACGCCACCCACCACAACCACCTGAACTGCCTGCTACTCAACATCTGCTCCCTTCACAAACATGCCACAGAACTCTGGGACCTCATCACTACACACTCACCTGACATCGCCTTCCTCACGTTAACCTGGACCAACCTCTCCTCAGAACCCAACATAGCCATAGCTACCCCCAAGGGATACAAACTCCAACGCAAAGACCGCCTAAACAAGCCAGGCGGAGGCATCGCCATCCTACACAGAGACACCATCAAAGTCACCACCAGCTACCAAGACACTATCGGCAACACTGAACACATGCACTTCCTCGTCCACATCAACACCAACTCCACCCTCAGAGGTACACTAATCTACAGACCACCCGGACCATGCCCCGCCTTCTGCGACACCATCACAGACAGCATCAGCCCGTACGCACTCACCTCCACAGACTACATCATCCTCAGTGATTTCAACTTTCACTTAGAAAAGCCACAAGACCACAACACTACCTCCCTCATAGACAACCTCAACAACCTCGGACTCAAACAACTGGTCACCGCACCCACCCACTCAGCAGGACACACGCTGGACGCAATCTTCATCTCAAGCCAACACATAGCCTACACCCACACCACCGAACTCCTCTGGACAGACCACCGCTGCGTCTACTTCTCCTTCACCAAACCACCCACACACTACCATCGACACACCACACCCTACCGCATGTGGGACAAGATCCCCACAGAACGACTAAACTCCCAACTGGCCCACAACCCCCCCACACCAAGGACCCCAACGCAGGAGCACACAACCTCTCCAAATGGATCACTACCTGCGCAGACACACTAGCACCCTTCAGAAAACACATCACCACCCGCAACATCAAGAACACCCCATGGTTCACCCCTGAACTCCAAGATTCCAAGCGCAAATGCCGCCAAGCGGAGAAAATATGGAGACTAGAACCCTCCTCAACCAACTTCTCTACTCTCAAAACCAACATTCGCACCCATCACCAACTCATACGCACCGCCAAAAGAGATCACTACAAGACACGCCCCGACAACAACTCCCAAAATAGCAAAGAACTCTTAACCATCATCAACGAACTTGCCAAACCCAAAGCAAGCAACATAGACCCCACACACACACACAGCACCTATGTGACGCCCTTTCCAACCACTTCCTCCACAAAATCCTGGACATCCACAACAGCTTCATACCACACACACCCACCACACATACCCCTCTCCCACCCAACTCAACCCCCCGTCACCACACTATCCACATGGGCCCCTACCACAAACAAAGAAACCAAAAAAAACATGAACTCCATCCACTCCGGCTCCCCCTCTGACCCCTGTCCACACCGCATCTACAACAAAGCTATCCCTACCATCGCCCCCATACTCTACAACATAATCAACTCCTCTTTCGACTGCGCCACCTACCCAGACCCCTGGAATCATGCGGAAATTACCGCTCTCCTAAAAAAAGAAACATGCCGACCCGGAGATCCTCTCCAACTACCGCCCCATCTCCCTCCTCCCGTTCCCCGCCAAGGTTGCAGAGAAATTAGTCAACACTCGCCTATCCCACTTCCTCGAAGCAACCAACCCCCTTGACCCCTCACAATCTGGGTTCCGCAAGAACCACAGCACAGACACCGCCCTCATCGCATGCACTGACGACATCAGGACCAAAGTCGACAAAGGCGAGACCGTCGCACTCATCCTCCTAGACCTCTCCGCAGCTTTTGACACCGTCTGTCATCACACACTCCGCACACGCCTCCACAACATAGGAATCCACCACAAAGCCTTAGACTGGCTCTCCTCCTTCCTCACCGACCGAACCCAGAGAGTCCGCCTCCCGCCCTTCCACTCCAAAACTACCAAGATCACCTGCGGAGTCCCCCAAGGTTCCTCTCTCAGCCCCACACTCTTCAACATCTACATGATCCTCCTAGCCAACATTCTCCGAGCACACGGAATCACCATCCTCTCATATACAGATGACACCCAACTCATCCTCTCCCTCACCCACAACCCCACCACCACCAAAACCAACCTACACGCCGCTCTCCTAGACACTGCCAACTGGATGACCACTAACCATCTCAAGCTCAACTCAAACAAAACCAAAGTCATCTTCTTCGGCCCCAACAAAACCACATGGGACGCCTCCTGGTGGCCCACCACCCTAGGCCCCGCACCCACCCCCGCAACCCACGCACGCAACCTCGGCATCATCCTCAACCCCGCCCTCTCCATGACACAGCAAATCAATGCTCTAACCTCCTCCTGCTTCCACACACTCCGCACCCTAAAAAAATCCTTCAAATGGATCCCCCCAGAGACCAGAAAGACAGTCACCCACGCACTCATCAGCAGCAGACTGGACTACGGCAGTGCCCTCTACGCCGGCACCACACTCAAACTCAAACGCAAACTCCAAAGAATCCAGAACACAACCGCGCTCTTCGTCCTTGGCCTCCCCCGACACAAACGAATCTCACCACACCTCAAATCCCTGCACTGGATCTCCATAGACAAGAGAATCACATTCAAGATCCTCATCCATGCACACAAATCCCTCCACAACACCGGCCCAACCTACCTCAATGAAAGAGTAAACTTCCACACTCCCACATGCAACCTCCGATCAGCCGACCTCGCCCTAGCCACAGTCCCCTGCATCCAGCACACCACCACAGGAGGCTGGTCTTTCTCCTACCTCACACCCAAAACCTGGAACTCCCTCCCCACCGACCTTCGCAAAACCAAAGACCTACAGGTCTTCAGAAAGAACCTCAAGACTTGGCTGTTCGACCAGTGACCCTACCTGCCCCCCCCTCCTATTTTCCCCCCACCCCTAGCGCCTTGAGACCCTCACGGGTGAGTAGCGCGCTCTACAAATTTCTTTGATTGATTGATTGATTGATATGATGAGAGTCCATCACTGAGTGAAGCAGCTGAAAGGACTTGGCTGATGATGACTCTGAGGAAGGTGAAAATGATTCACCAACCGCTGACCACTCAGTCAGATGACGACTTGTGAATTGTGTTTTATTGTTTTATTTTTTTCCATTTATTGGGTTGGTACTGGTCACTCACCTGAATCATCGAGATGGTGTGTACCACCTAAGTAAGTAACGGGGAGAGGGCCTTTTAAGTTCACTGTTATTTGCTCGTCTTTGCAATGTCTTTTAATTATGAGGTGGTGGACCACACTATGGGAGTGAGTCTTCCATTGCAGTTCTTATCACATGCGATGCCCCCGTTTATCTTCTTTCACATAAATCGTAAGGGGAGACACCACTACGCTCACAATGACAATTGAGAGACAAGATTTTTGCCACTCTTCTCTCTGCCTATGCCGGGGGAACACTGATATGTTTGAGTAATTGTGGCCATCTGAACCCATTCAGATTGACATAGATACATAGGGGCACTTTGTGCTAGTCTATGCCAGGCTTCACTGATTTGAAATTCTACTTGGGAATTTATATAGTCCTAACACTGAGAAAATATGATACTTTGATCTGTCTCAAACAGACTGATCATTTGAGGAGAGACACCAAAGACACTTTGAATCTTAATATTCTGCGATTAGTGAAGCAGCTGTAATGCCTTGACTACAGGAGTTTCCTCGCTAGTGTGTATCCAGAGGTGGAAGGTCTGGATGCCTAATGGTGTGGTTAAATAGGCAACAAAGTGGTGGCACCCTCATCATGAGACTCATCCTCCCCACTGGACATGTTATACAAAATCAAACTCACATTACCAATGCATTCTGAGAACACCAGACTCTGTATGAGACCAATGGGAGCCCTGATGTTCTGTCAACAATGGATATTTTAGATGGCTTACCACAGAAACATCACCCTGCCCCCATCCAGCAGAGCATTTAGGGGCCCCTATCACATAAGAAGAGATAATAGAAATACTGTCTCTCCTAGCTAACAGTGAAACTGTGCACAAATGGATTAGCTGAGGCTATCCTGTATGCAGTGGACTGGAACTGCAGACACCCCCCCATGAGAGGGGCATTGGTTCTTCCCTTTCCTAAGCAGTGCATAGATCCCATAGACAGGGCCTGTTACAGGCTGCTTTCAATCATGAATCTCTACTACAAAACCCTTACCAAGGTCCACACTTCCCAGCACATGACCTGAAATAATACAACGCAACAAGTGTGGTGTGGATGGAAGTACTTCTATCAATATTAGACAACTCCAAATGTGGTAAATGAGGCATGTGGGTATCTACGCTACAGGGCTATGGTTCTTGCATGTAAGCTAGAGAAAGCATTTGACAATCGAGCATTCCTTGATAAAGTAGATTGAGCTTCTTTATCACAGCCCCACTGCCAGCATTAAAACTGCCAGGGTTTAAAACTGGCAAATTCATGTCACTGATTTACTCAATATACTAAAGCTAGACAAGGCGGCTCCCTGTGCCACATGCTCTTCATTCTTGTGATAGATCTATTAGCAGAGATCCTGAGAAAATACAACAGGGGCAGGGGTATCATGGTGGCAGATAGACTGCATGTTGTCTCACCATGCTCTTCTACCTCTGGCGAGAGAAATGGGGTTAGTGCCCCCTAATAGGTTACCTCAAAACATTTGGCAAGCTCTTAGGACTGACACTCAACTGGTCAAAAACATACACAATCAAAAACATACTCATCCTACAGACCAGTCCATTATTGGGGACCCCGTGGCCTTGTCCCCTCAGGGAATTACTTCGGAACAGAGCAACCTCTGCTATCTTGGAGTGACCTGAGGGGGCCAACTGTGAAATCCTATTATGTTTTGGAAAACTCTAATGATACTGAACAACCACCCTTGATTAGATGTCCCTAGCAATATATACCACAGTTTGACTGATCTCAGAGATTGCAATCTCTGCCTGGCTCTGCACAGCTTGAAGGCCAATATCAATATTGGGCAAAACTGCCCTCATTAAGAAAGTTGCCCTCTCAAGACTGCTTTAGTTTTTACTAATTTACCTGTGTGGCTCCTGTTCTACTGTTTCAGAGACCGGGAGGCAACCATCAGTAGTTTTGTATGGGTTGGGAAATGGCACAGGGCATCACTCAAAACACTGCAACTCCCACTGCCTGAAGGGGGCTGTGCCTCCGGGACTACACTACACTATGCTACATGGTGGTGCAATTCCAAAAGATAGTCAGATGCCTGGATAGTCTGCATCCGTAGGAGCTCAGTCTAATGTGTGCTGTGTTGGTCAGATGTGGACGAGTACCCTACCTCATGAGCTGGGTCAAGGAAAAGGTAAAGTGAACCTCCTAATAGACCTAGCATTGAAATGCTACATTTGATGGGTTTGTAAAAGAGCCACTAATCCACTTTATGCACCCACTGCCTCATTTATTGGGTTCCCAAATGATTCTGGTTACTTTGAAGCTGGCAGCATGAGAAGGACAACTTCTCACCATAACTGAAGTGATGGATGACTGTGGGTTGCTGCCCTCCCAGTTCCTGACTTACACAACACTATCCTACAATATCAAATGCCACTGGGGACCAGATGCCATCAAACCAGGAATATGCGTAGTTTTTTTAATTTGTATTCACAACTAAAAACAACAGCAAACCTGTAACATAGTTTTACAAATCACTACTTGATATGACAACATTTTCTTTGATAAACATTAAAACCAAGTGGGACACTAACCTGGGTAGAGAATTGTCTGTCAAACAGCGGTATAGGACCTTACATCATGTTACAAGGTCTCCACAAATGTAAGATTCAAATACACACAGTTCAACTGCCGCCACATAACTTGTGTGTCTCGTAGGAGGTTAAACCTCATTGGTAATGACACAAATTTGGCTTGCCCTAGATGAAGGTTTTGTGATGCTGATTATTTTCACATGGTCTCGTCTTGTACCAAAATTCTGTTTTACTGAGGGAGACTACTGTGTTAATGGGAATCAGCTGCACAGGGGGTGCATACATTTAATACTTTTTTGCTGGCTTAATGACCAGACCAAGGTATAGTCCTACTGGCAATGGTTTTCTCAATTTGGACATGGTTTTGTCCAGGTGCTGTATTTCTATGTTTTGGCGATGTCGATCCTCACCTCCAATTTATGGGTAACACTCTGACCTGTGGTGGGCCAACTCTAAAATCCTATTGTGTTTTGAAAACTCTAATGATATTGACCAACCACCCTTGATTAGATGTTCCTAGCTATATGAATTGTTACCTGCCCATAAGATGATGACTGCAATATGTTTGTTTTTCGCAATAAAATACTTTATCATTGACAATAAGTTGAGTCAGCATTTACCACCATACATTGGCTATTTGTTACGGTTTTTTATGTTTCTATTAAATAAGGTCTCTCGTTGACATCTACCAAATTCCCAAGACCATAGTAGAGTGCATAACTACCTCAATAAGCTTTGTGACTCATTATGTAATAATTATAGCAACAAAAGTAAATAAACAGAGTTAGAAAAATCAAGTGCACTTGAGGGATAGTGGCCAAGACAGACACCGGTTGGGATGTGTCTCCCTTCAGCTGAGTGTAATGACCCTCCCTTAGGAGCAACCCCTGGTACAATCATCTCTATGATTAAAAGATAAATAGAATCCGATACACTAAGCAAACAGTATTCTCTGAATCCTCTGAACAAACTGATGATCTCAAGAACAGGTGGATAAAGAGGGGCAGAAGAACATGTCATCAACATCTTGCTGGTGGAATGTGCATGCCGGCAAATAAAATGCACTATGGGGTACAGTATTCAGAAGGGAACTGTGCATAGTGGCCTAGCACTGACAAAGGAACTTGTGCAGCTGTGAGAGGATTCTGTGGTGCTGTGGAAGCATGGTGTCTCATGCTCTCATTGCACACCTTGTACTACTTTGTTCTGCCAGCTGCTTATTTGCACTCACAGGTTTAGATCTGTGTTTTTTGCCTTGCAGGAGCTGCAAGTAGGCTGGTTCCTGTAGAAGGGCACTGTCACTAGTGGCGTAATTAAACTTGAGGGTAGCCCCCTGCAAATACATGGAGGAGGCCCACATGCTCCGGACTCTTAGGTCACAGGCCTCCTGCTCGTGCACACTGCAGGAGGGGGCCCTCTTGGAGTTCGGGCTGTGGGGTCTATTGTTACACTACTGATTCTGGATGCATCTGCTTTATACCCCGTTTAAGTTTATAACTATTTTCTAACGTTAGGTTCAATTGCGCCTTCCAAGAATAGTGTCACTTTTACCCTTTTATTAGAGCCATAAAAGGATCCTCAATTCTGAGGATTATATAGATCCACTGGACTTATAAAGTATGATGTAAAAATACAATTATCTTAGAGACTAGATTTGAGGGTGTGTAGCATACCTTGAGTTGCATATTAATCAAGAAAAGGAACGATATGATAACCTCTGAGCAGTGATGATCCAAACATAGGCATGCCTATGGTCTTTCTTTCTTTTGACTCCAAGAAGGCATTAGATCTGACAGAATGGGAGTACTTATTCAAAACTTTGGGCACAACTAACTGAGGCCCCAGGATCAAAAGATACATAACAGCAAATTTAGATCACCCCCAAGCCAGGATAAAAATGAATGGAACGTTAACATTCCGTGTTCAGTTATCAGAAGGCAAATTATAGGGTTGTCCAACTTTAAAATACTATTCACTGGAACCCATGGTACAGCCATGATTTACAACTCTAATGTCCATGGATTATCCATTCAATCAGATCACCATAAAGCTACGTTGTTTGTGGACACTATTCTTTGATTTGTAACTCAACCCAAAAGTTAATTCCAGCCACTATTATCCACTAAGAAGGACTACTTAAAACATCCTGGCTTCAAAATCAACTATTCAAAGTCTAGAGGAAATAATCATTAACCACACATTTCTTATCACAACACTTACTCTATGTAGTTTGTCCTCACCCTGGAAATAGACAACCTCATAACTACCTACTCACTGCCCCAACCAATATATGGTTTTTACAGTAAACCTAAGGAAAGTCTTTTTTAACCTTATATCTTTACCACTTTAGTCATAAGAAGGTCATACATCCCACCCATTTCCGGGACAATACTAAGCTTGCAAATACATATTTGGTGGAACAAGAACATATGGGGTGGGGTGGGGCCTTATGACTGTGACAAGGACATCTTGCACTTGGAATAATGATTACCAGTAGGTATCCTAACCTCTAGGACCTTGATCAGCTTTTGTGTCGAAGTCCTTACTGAATGTTGATGGCCCAAGCACAGTAGCCCATCACCATACACAAAACTAAGAATCAAAAGATCTCCAAAGCAGGTGTAAGATCACTGAAAATAACACCAAAAGTTGATTGGTTCATGACTAGTAGAAGGCTTGTCAGCTGAACTGCCCTCGGAACTTCTAGGAGTCCCAGATCGTTGGTTAGACAGGTGAGAATGATCCCCTTTCCCCAGCCTATTTGCAGTTACCACAGAGGACTACTGGTCAGGTGAGGTGACAATTTGTGTCCACAAATCCTGTGAATTGCAAAATTGCAACTATGATGGACTATGAGGCTTTGCCGATGACACAGATCCAAAAAGTAGAAGCAGTCAAGCATGTGGAAATACTAGAAGCAATATTGTGTGTATTTCCAGAGGACCACGAGAAATTACACATCTAGATGCAGCACACACCTAAATTAGAAACAATGCAGCACAAAAAACGCCCAGGGTCAAATCAGCACAAGATGACATGAGTAAAGCCAAGAAACAGGACCTCCCATCACTGATGACATTCAAGCCCTTGAGGCTGCAATGATATTCAAGCAGGCAAACAACTGATTTCCCAAAGACTTAAAACTGTTGCAAGATTCCACATGTGTCACCTGAAGCTTTTGGCTCTATCAATCAATAAATCTCCCCTGGGCCCTGGAAGCAGTAATCTAACTGAGCCACTGAGACAAATGCACCAGAAAATACCAACAGCTATTGAAAAATACCCTGGGCGGCTTGCTGAATCACTGTGATCATCCTT